>NC_142009.1:23892005-24506897 GCF_049901735.1 Notechis scutatus | reverse complement strand
AGTGGATGGACAGCAAGGTAGCGCACACCTGTTTTCACAGCACAATAAAGGTGCATGTGGGGGCAGCATGATTTCCCTAATAGCTCTGGCATGGACTTGGCAAAGCAGTTATGGATGTGCCTAATTTTGGCAGATCCCCAACCTTTTTGACCTTGTGACCTAGTGCCGGCATCAGCTGGGCGCCATGGCCATGCGGCACTCAACTGGCGCGCCATCTTTTTGATGAAAAGTGCTTCCCGGTGACCTCACAGCAGCACTTTATCGTCAAAAAGATGTGCCCTAGTGGGTCAGTGGGGAGACCAAAAGAAACATCTTTTAGACTTTTGGTGGAACACAAGCTTTTCTAGACTCTAGCTAAAACACAAAAAATGGTGTATAAATCATCACCATCTATATAATCCCATTGTCCCATATATATTTTGGACAGTTTTGTCTAGTGGTTAAAGCACAACGCCAGAAAGCTATGAAAACCAGCTGGGTGACTTTGGGCCAGTCACTCTCCCTCAGCTCAACCCACCCCTCAGAGCAACATTCTTCGGCTCAGTATTTGTAAACAGCAATGGATCATGCCCAGTACTTCCTAGTTGAACCACAGACAACTACACTGATCTAATACATATCGATTTTACAGAAAACATTGTTGAAAAAGCACTGCACAATCTAAAACCATCCCCATCTATTGGACCGGACGGAATATGTGCCTACTTCTTAAAAAAGCTACCCACTGCCATAGCTGAACCTCTAAGCATAATCTTTGAAAAATCTTTCAGGACCAGCTCCTTGCCAAAACTATGGTCACAAGCCAGTCATCCCCATCTTCAAAAAGGGAGACCCCCGCCTAGTTGAAAATTACAGACCAATCTCCTTATGCTGCGTCACCTGTAAAGTCATGGAATCAATTATTAACTAATCCATTATCCTCCACTTAGAGACAAACAACCTACTCTCCAATAAACAATTTCGTTTCAGAAAAAAACTATCCTGTAATCTGCAACTCTTACACTGCAAAAACATATGGACTACACAACTCGATCAGGGCAAAACAATAGATGCAATCTACATAGACTTCTATAAAGCCTTAGATTCAGTGGTACACGACAAACTAGTACTAAAACTAAAATCTTATGGTATCTCTGGACACCTACATAACTGGATAGAAGCATTCCTGTCAAACAGACAACAAATGGTCAAAATTGGGAGCGTCCTATCAAATTCTGTACCTGTCAACAGTGGTGTCCCCCAAGGCAGTGTTCTAGGACCAACTCTCTTCATACTCTACATAAATGACCTCTGTGATCATATTAAGAGCAACGGTGTTCTCTTTGCTGATGATGTAAAGCTATTCAACATCACAGACAATACTACTACCCTCCAAAAAGACCTTGACCATGTATCAGAATGGTCAATCAAATGGCAACTTCAAATCTCAACAAATAAATGCTCTGTCTTACATATTAGCAAAAAAAATCAGAAAATAAAATACAAGCTAAATAATCAAGACCTTGTTGAGGATCCAAACTTTGTCAAGGACCTTGGAGTACTCATCTCTAATGATCTAAGTGATAGAGCCCACTGTAACTACATAGCCAAAAAGGCATTAAGAATTGTTAACCTAATCCTATGTAGCTTCTTCTCTGGTAACATCACACTACTAACTAGATATACAAAACATTTGCTAGACCTATACTTGAATATAGCTCATCAGTCTGGAACCCATATCATGTATCTGATATTAACACAGTTGAGAAAGTCCAGAAATATTTCACAAGAAGAGAAAGTCCAGAAATATTTCACAAGAAGAGTTCTCCGCTCCTCTACTCATTGCAGAATACCTTATGCCACCAGACTTGAAATTCTAGACCGAGACAACCTAGAACTATGCCACCTCCGGTCCAATCTAAATATAGTATATAAAATCATACATTGCAATGTCCTACCTGCAAATGAATACTTCAGCTTCAATCATAACAATACAAGAGCACACAATAGATACAAACTCAAGATTAACCGCACCAAACTTGACTGCAGAAAATACGACTTCAGCAACAGAGTGGTCAGTGTTTGGAATACTCTACCTGACTCTGTGGTTTCTACCCCAAACCCCAAAAACTTTAACCTTAGACTGTCTACTAATGACTTCACCCCCTTCCTAAGAGGCTTGTAGGGGCCATGCATAAGCATACCAATTGTGCCTACCATCCCTGTCCTATTGTTTCTTTTTATTTTTCTTATAAGTATCTATCTCATGTATTCAAAACTATGTTTATTCTTATACCTGTATCTTGTAAGCGATTGACAAATCAAATAAATACTAAATACTAAAAAAATCGTGGGAAAAATAGGAGGAGGAAGATGAATATGTTTACCACCTTGAGTTATTTTTAAAAATAATAAAGGTAGGATACAAACAAATAAAATATTTTTGTCCTGTTTTTCAGATAATTATTGTCTTTCAACTGGGCACATGTAAATGTTAAAAATAATAGTTCCCATCATCAGGTTTAAGAATGATAAAGGAATAAAAAGGAAAGACAGATCAGCTCTTGAAATCCAGAACAAAATAACAAACTTGCATGTCAGTGATCCACTCATGTTTTGGATCGTTACGTGTTCCTGGTCTTAGCTGTGTGATAGTTGGTAATCTTTGGCAATGGACCTTTCTCCATTTCAGATCTGTAGCTCTAATGAAAGTAAAATGACTTTTGATTCAGGGTGTGTCTCTTCAGGCTCACTCTTTGGACATATGGCAAAAGGAGAGGAATCATTTTCCTTGCCTTTTTGACTTCCTTGTCTAATATATAGACCTGGTATTCCTTTGAGGTCTCCCCTCCAAGTACTAACGAGGCCTAACCCTGCTTAGCTTTCAAAGCCAGAGAAGGTCAGACAGATGTTGCTACCTGCTGAGAAAGCTGTAACTAGTAGCTATGTGACAGAGGGATAAAGCAAGCTTTGCTTCTTTCCTGATGTACAGGTGCTCCACAACACAGGGGGATCCATCAGGATGCCCCTCTCCTGTTACACAAGAAAACATCAGCATCTTTCTTTCAGTCACCCAGAAAGACCTTCAGGGAAATAAAAGGCTGACCCAATCTTTAGCTAAGGTTCATTCACACATACTGTTCATGGAGACAAGATTCCGTTTGGAAGAGAGCCTTCCCTCCTTAACTATGGCTCAGCTGCACTCGAGCATCCTGAGCACTGATTAAATTTGAAAGCACTGTTTGGTTGGATTCACACAACATATTAACCTAGATTAAAATGAAATTGGGCAATTTGTGGTTCAGCATAATATGGGAGGGCAGTAGTCAAGATGCTGTGTGAATCAGATCATTCATTCAGCATGGTTTATCTGCTGCACCATCACATCTTATATGAATGCAGGGATTGCACTTTGTTGTCCTGGGTTTAGGGTTTAAGCTAATGCATGTTGTGTAAACCCTACTGTCCTCTATATATGGGTTGCCTTATTTTTCTCTTTTTACAGCAAAAGCAGAACCTAGTTTAGAGGACCTGTCTGCTCCCAGCCACAATGTGGCCTCCACGGGACCTGAGATCCTGGTAGGTGTTGGTGAGAGAATGGGGTGTTTTTTTTGGGGGGGGTGTTCTTGGATTTGGAACAGGATTAAGATAAGGTACTTCTAGATCTGGAAGGAATGGAGCTGTATCATCTCACCTGGACAGCTTGGTACTCTAAAACTTGGGATTTCAGGAGAAAGTGAAAAAACCCTGGTAGATGTTGGAGAATATAAATAGTTAGACCAAGGGTCTTCAAACTTGGCAAGTTTAAGACTTGTGGACTTCAACTCCCAGAATTCCTGAGCTAACATGACTGGAGGAGGAATTCTGGGGGTTGAAGTCCACAAGTCTTAAAGCTGTCAAGTTTGAAGACCCCTGGACGGAAAACTGCCATAACCATGGGTAAAATGAACCAATATACACCCCACATCTAGATTGCCAATACTATTAGAGGAGAAATTGTAACTTAAGATTGGTAGCACTTGTCAGACCTAAAGACCCAAGTTGTCCAGCTCCTTTTTTCCACCAGCGACTGGGCACATCTCCCATTGGGAAGTTTTGTCAACAGAGCTGGAGGCAGATAGAAACTCACTGTGTGTTCAAAGAACTACTATTCCCAGGTACCAGTGGTGGGATTCAATTTTTTTTACTACCGGTTCTGTGGGCGTGGCTTGGTGGGCGTGGCAGGGGATGAATACTGTAAAATTTCCAGTCAGAGGTGGTAATTTGCCGGTTCTCCGAACTGCTCAAAATTTCCACTATCGGTTCTCCAGAACTGGTCAGAACCTGCTGAATACCACCTCTGCCAGGTACTGTATACTTACTACTTCTGACCAGGGAAATTCCATTTCTGGCTGCTTAGAAATCAGGATTCTAGCTAACACATTTATTTTTCATAAAATCTGTTCCCCTTTCTAGAGTATTTTTCAGTATTTGGTGTCAGAAGTTTCCATGGACACCAGAGGTGACATTCAGCAGGTTCTGACCAGTTCTGGAGAACCGGTAGCGGACATTTTGAGTAGTTCGGAGAACCGGCCAATACCACCTCTGACTAGAGATTTTACAGTATCCTTCCCCTGCCACGCGCACAGAACCAGTAGTAAAAAAATTTGAATCCCACCACTGATGGACACCCCTACCATGATGTGCCTAATGTTCCCTTGTGCGTGCTAACTTTGCCCCCACTTCCTTCCTGTAGCACAACACATTTGGTGACGAACCCGCCAGCTTCTTGTCCCGAATAACAGAGCTCAGCCCTAAGCTGTCCCCCATCTCCAGCCCCTCGCAGTCCATTTCAACCACAGCATCAACAGGTTCATTGCTTGTGCCCAAGATAGAACGTCTCTCGCCCACTCCTATTTGTGGTGAGTCATTCGAACCAGCATCTACAATCAACCGGTAGTTCTATGTATTCCGGACAGTGTTCTGCCTGCATAGAAGTCTGTGAATGCTCAGTAGCAATCAATAATTGCAGTGATGTTTTTTTTTCTCTCCTCCTCCCCCCCCCAGCAGCCAACAACCAGAGAATGACACAGGGACCCCCTGTTTCCCTTGAGGGGCTAGTTTCATCCCCTGTCTATTCAAGCCAAAATAGGACAGAACCAAGCAAGGTAAGACCATGTTCCCTCAGGTCATATTAACCCTCTCCACCCCAGAAATGAGTGAATTGTGAAGCATTAATCAACTCATAAAGGAGGGAGAGTATTTGTAGCTCAAGGTTAAGGCTGTGAGTTCGATCCAAGGTAGAGATTAATATTTGGAATAGACTCTCCTGCACGAGCAGGGGGTTGGACTAGATGACCTCCAAGATCCCTTCCAACTCTGTTATTCTACGTATATTTTTTATTTATTTATTTTTGTCAATTGCTTACAAGATAATAGGTATAAGTAAAAACATAGTTATGAATACATGGATACATATAAGAAAAATAAAAAAATAAAATAAAATATGCAAATGAGGGGTCCTTGGCACCAAAGGCCCCTCATAAACAAACCCCTCTGATTTATCACAGTTTATTTCTCATGTGCTTCATCGGTCTATATGGCATTTCCCTTGCTGTCCTCTATACAGTTTTTAAAAATTACACGGTAAGAAAATCAATCATCAGTGATGGAGCGCATAAAAAAATACAGGTTGTGACTGTGTCAAAAAACAAAGGGGCAACCTGAAAATGCAGCCTGCCTTCTTGTATCCTGTTCAAGTGCTCAGCTTCAATGGCAGTACAAACCTAAAAATCCTGTCAATATCAGGATGTTTTAAAGCCCTATTTGATCAGTCCTAAAAGAAAATAATTTAGGGTTGTTTTCCTTTGTTTGTTTTTTCCCTATGGAAAAGTAGCAGGAAATGCATTCCAGTAATATGACAATTTGGTACCAGATTCTGGCAATGTGAATCAGGAATTACATACAGGTAGTCCTCAACTTATAACCATTCACTTAGTGACCTTCAAAGTTACAACGGCCTTGAAAAAAGCTGTTTTTAGCACCAGTCCTCACACTTATGACCATCACAGCCTTGGCAACTGGCATGTATTTCCAAGAATTGCAGCATCCTGGGATCATGTGATTGCCATTTGAGACCTTCCCAGCTAGCTCCTGACAAGCAAACTCAATTGGGGGAGAAGGGGGGAGTTGGGTTTGCTTAATGACCGTGAGATTCACTTAACAACTGCAGTGATTTTCTTACCTCGTGGCAAGAAAAGTTGTAAAATTGGGCACGCTCACCTAACAACCACACTCTAGTCCCATTTGAACGTCTAAGTTTTACACTGAAAGTTCCCTTCTTCCCTCCTAGACTGAGAGCCGCAGAATCATCCACATTTCTGCTGAGCAGAAACGCCGTTTTAACATCAAACTGGGATTTGACACATTACACGGCCTAGTGAGCACTCTGAGTGCCCAGCCCAGCCTCAAGGTGAGTCTTGATCATTCTTGATCCTTGATTTCCTTAGTAGAGGGCCACAAAATTACCCTTGCAGTTCTTGACGCCATCTTGGACAGTCTGCTTCTCTGGTCTTGGCAGCCATTCTTAATCTGAAGGATTATTCTGAAGGAAGATTAATCTGAAGGATTATTCTGAAGGAAGATTAATCTGAAGGAATATCTGCCAGCTGTGGATGACAAAGTTTGCAGAATTCAAATTCTGCAAACTTTGTCATCCACAGCTGGCAGATATTATATAGGAGCTGTGCAGGCTGCCAGGCCAGGGAAGCCCTATAAACACATTTCTCCTTCCTTCCTTCACCCCTCTATGTAGATCAGCAAAGCTACAACCCTGCAGAAAACAGCAGAATACATTTGCAAGCTGCAGCAGGAACGCGCTACCCTGCAGGAGGAAGCCCAGCGCCTGCGGGATCAAATTGAGGAGCTGAATGTTTCCATCAAGTAGGCCTGCTGGGAACGCCCCGGCTTTTTTTTTTTTGGCAAAGAAAGGGATTTGGGTGTCTTTTGGTTGCTGACATGGAGCTCTGGCATGGCATGAGCAATCGGCCATACAGTAAAGTTGGGGAGGCACAGGCCAGAGGCTCTGGAGCAGAGGTGGTATTCAGCAGGTTCTGACCAGTTCTGGAAATTTCTAGTGGAAATTTTGAGCATTTGGAGAACCAGCAAATACCACCTCTGACTGGCCCCACTCCCATCGAGTCTCTGTCTCCCGAGTCCCGGCTGGGTCTTCTTTTGTTTCCCTGCACAGGAGAACGGAGCTGGAAAGCAGGTTAGTGGGGTGGGGAGGGAATGGGGATTTTGCAGTAACTTTCCCCCAGGAGTGGGGAGGGAATGGAGTAGTATCCTTCCCCTGCTACGCCCACCAAGCCACACCCACAGAACCAGTAGTAAAAAAGTTTGAATCCCACCACTACTAGTCTGGAGATAGTGGCAGCTGGCTTTTGTGCCAAATCCAGGTTTCTCCCTAACTTGTAATTCCTCTCCTATAGCCTCTGCCAGCAGCAGTTGCCTGACACGGGGGTACCCATCACCCGCCAGCGCTTTGACCAGATGCGGCAAATGTTTGACGAGTATGTCCGTTCGTGCACCTTACAGAACTGGAAGTTCTGGGTCGTATCCTTTGGGGAGAAGGCTGCTTGCATTCCCGAAAGGGAACCTACAACGCTTTGAGCAGAATAATGATTCCCTGAAATTGCTAATGATTCAAGTATTTTTTGCAATGATTCAAATAGTCCTTGTGCAAGCCACAGGTGATAGGGTATCTAATTTGCCACCTAGCAAAGGTAGCAGAGAGAAAAGGCAAAGCTGGCTCCTTAACTGCTCCTCCACCATCAGTTCAGCATCATCATGCGGCCTCTCTTTGAGTCCTTCAACGGGATGGTGTCCACCACTAGCCTAGAAAGCCTCAGTCAGACATCTTTGGCCTGGCTGGATCAATACTGTTCACTTCCAGCACTGCGACCCAGTGAGTCATTGACTTCCTTTTCGTTTTCAGTTAAGATGGTTCTGGGCAAAAAGGGCAGGGATTGGGGATTGAATAAAATCAGGAAATAATGTTTCAACTTTAATACAGCATGGAGTTACTCCAGTGCTGAACCAGGACCTCAGGTATAATCTTGACTTGTACAGCAATTTAAAAAAAGGACACCTGGATTCAATTTCTTCCTTAGTTATGGAGCTTATAATAGATAGTCCAACTTTACTGAATGCCTTGGTTTGTGACTATTCAAAGGTGTGACTGCTGAAAAAGAAGACAACTGTTCCTCAAAGTTGCAATCTTTGCTGTGGTCACATGTTCACAATTTGGGTGCTTTGTAACCAGCAAACATTTACAATGATTATGTGCGATCACTATTTGTAAACATCATAACTGGTTTCTGATAAGCAAAGTCAATGGGGAAGCCAGCAGGATGATGTCTTGCTTAATGAATAAGAGTGATTCACTTAATGACTACTGCGGGACTGATATCGTAAGTCTGGCATAGTCACATTAGATAGATAGAGGTAGGTAGGTAGGTAGATAAATAGCTAGATAGATAGATAAATAGATAAATAGATATGATAGACAGACAGACAGACAGACAGACAGACAGACAGACAGACAGACAGACAGACAGACAAAGGTAATGGAGTCCCTAGTCCTCCACTAGTCATCGCCAACTATAGGGGGCATCTCCATTTCCAGGCCATTGAGCCAGCACTGTGTGAAAACATTTCTGCAGTCATGTGGCCAGCATGATGTCACAAAGTGCTGTTATCTTTCCATAGTAAATAGTGCCATACCTATTTATCTACTCAAATTCCTAGATTGGCAGGAGCTGGGCCGAGGACAGAGGCTCATCCCAATGTGTGGTACTTGGATCTGGAATCTGGGCTGCCGGCTTTCCAGCTGACAGGCCAGCATCTTAACTGCTGAGCCATGACACCACCTGTATCTATGTATGTGTGGTTGTATGTGTATCTCACATCACTGAAATGCCAAAGGAAAGTGGGATATAAATACGATTATAAACAGTGTGGATGCTGACTTTTACGTCACAGATCCCTAACTCCTGGGCCAGTAGTGGGCCATGGCCCATTTGGAAACAAGCCCGCAAGTGGCAGGCCTTTGTGCACATATGCAACTCAAGTTGTGTGAGTGGCAGGCTGGTTCCCTTCTCCCCCTGGTAGTGGGCCATGGGCCATGGGTTTGGGACCTCTGTCTTAAAGAACACTGGAAGCCAGAAGCCAATCTGAATGCTAAACGTAATCCTAATGCCAACAGAAATACAGTATATTGTTTCTGGAAGAATCACTGCTTGCCCAACACAGTGCTTTCATCTAAACCCAAACCATGTTATGTGTGATAGTTCTAATGACAGCATTCCACCTTCTGCTTTGATTTTGTTCTTTTCTTTTTGTTGTGATATGTCAGTTCTTTTTTCTCAAAGAAAAAAAACCCCATCATTTATTATCATCTTGCTGGCTGAGGAATTCTGGGAGTTGAAGTTCGTGCATCTTAAAGGTGCCAAGGTTGAGAAACACTGCTATAAAGCATAGGAAGATTCAGAAAGAATGTAACCGGATATGCAGAATGAAAGAATGAAGACAGTATATATGGGAAGGTTTATAATACTTCATATCACTTGTGACTTCTGCAGTGTTATTTCTTTGGGGAGAAGTCTTGCTGTACTTTGCACTGGCAAGATTCAATATTTCTGTTCCCTAAGGAAGCCTACCAGAGCAAAGAAGCAGAAAGTTTTAGAGGTATGTCATGATTTTATACTCTCCACACATTTTTCCCCCTTAGCTGTACTGAGCTCCCTTCGCCAGCTGAGTGTTTCTACTTCAATCCTGACCAACCCATCTGGCATCCCAGAACAGGCTACTCAAGCAGTGACAGGAATAAGTACCATCGATGGCTCTTCCTAGCCCAAAATTGGGATGCTAACCAGAGAATGACAACTGCCAGAGGAGTCCTTCATCCCTTCAGAAGAGCCATATTTATGAATCAACTGATTGATTGGTTCTCTGCAGGAAACTTATAGAAGAAGCATCTTGTGTTGACTTTTTCTCCAAAGTTTCTCTAACTCAAAAGCCACCTGGACCAACCTTGTCTCCCAACCTGGCCAATGAAACAGAAGTGATTAAACTATAAGATCTGTGTGACCTTTTGTTTTGTCTTGGTGGGCTTAGCTGACATCTTCCAGTTTATACATTAGTAATTCATATAGGTGTGGATCTTCAGTCCTCTGTAGTACTTTTTCTGACTTCAGTTCAAAGTCTTAGAACTATTGTAGATCCACTTTGGAAGTCCAACAGGAAACAGAGGTGATGTGGCATCTTTTAGGCTTTGTAAAGTTATGTATCCTTACCAGTGCATAATTTTACAAGTACAGGTACATCTCTAAAAAAAAAAGAGTTACTGTATACCTGAGAAGGGATTTATGCTTTAGTTCCTGTTTACTACATCATCATCACTGTGTGTCTTTACTGAGGGGAGACAGTTACAACTTCAATTATGTTTTTTACCCTTTTTCCATTTTCCAAGAATATGCATAGTTCCAGAGTCAAGCTTACAATGTTTATGTAAGTCTGCCTGTGTGTACATAGTTTTTCAGTAGACAACAAGTCTACCCATACTTAGAGGAAATTAGTAGCATAAGACAATGTCAGGTCAGACCAGTGATTCATTAGATCCACAATTTTGTTTCCAGCATTGGCCGGTCTAATGTGTCTTAAGAAGCTCAATAAACAGGGCCCAAAAAGTGATGTATTATGGAAGAGAATACTTAGCTCGGGGATGAACTGTGGATCCTTGGTGCTATCTGAGCTTGGTTGTTTTTCTTGTATTTCCCTGCACTTCATTGATCTTTGATAATGAAACATCTGCAAGAAAACAACCAAGGTTAGAGAGCACCAAGGACCACAATGATATACAGTACTTATCACTCCCCCCTTCTGCTTGATCTTAGCATCTGTGATTCAGAGGAATATTGCTTCTACAGTAGAAGTCCTATTTGAAACATAATTGGCAGTACGACTGGGTCGTTATTGTAAGATCCATCTTATCCAATTTTTCCAACGAAGGCAAAACAGGATCTTTTGAAAGACTATCGGACAGAATGAAAATTCCTACTATGGGTGCCCCAAAAGTTTATCATCTCTCAATATTGTTCCAGCTAGCAGAAGAGCTAAGGCCCAGTCACAGAACACTTTCCCATCACCATCTGAATAGTACAAATAGGCCAGCATAGCAACTTTTGTCAGTAAATTACACAACAAATTCAGGGGAAGGGCCACTTAATATAAAAAGAGGCTACACTGTGGAAGAATAGGCCCTTGTGCTCCCCACCCCTACCATTTGTTTCTTTCCATCATCAGCATAGCTGAGTTGCCAACAATATAACCTTGATGCTTGATATTAACAGGACATGAAAAGAGACCCCAACTCTGCGTCCCCTGGGCAACAGTGATGTCACCAGCTAATTCTTTCACCCCCAGAAGCGCCTCGGTGCTTCCAACACATTGTAGTATCTTGACACTATAGGGTAAAAGTGACACATTGGTTTTGAAACTCTGCAGCCACTAGCAATAAAATGCTTTCAGTGTAGTGCGTTTTTTAAGTATGTGGCATAATAAATCTTCATGGTAGCAAAAGTTTCTTGGTTATTTTGGTTCCAACAGATTAAGATGTCAACCAGCTCTAGAAAACAATTTCAAGAAATTCCAATAATGTGGACCCACAAACCCAATTATAGCTGGTAAATTCCTGTAGGGTCTTACTTTGCTCTGGCGTGTGCAATAAAATCAGGATCCAGGAAAACCTGATATCAGAATACTTTATAAAACTGGTTTCACATTGTGCTAAGCCACCCTTTTATTTGATTGTTTTAGCACAGGACCCACATGCAGGAATTTTGGTCCTGCATATGGTTCCTAAAACCTTGCTGGATCACACTGTCACAATTAGATAACAAGTTCTTCAGTTTTTGACATTGCCATTTTTTTTTCCAGTTAAAGGTAAACAATAGAAAGGCTTTACAAGGATTCACATACCCTGCTTTATATACCCATCTCCCCAGCTACACTACAGTCTACTTTTTGGTAAGCAATAATATACAGGGTGAAAACAGAAATAATAAATAGTAAGCTAAAAATGTAAAGGCACAAGATAAAAAGAAAAGGAAATAAAACTAAATCTAGCTTACACTAGCACCATTGAGGACATTTCTCCATATCCTTCCATTGTGATAAATCATCTTTGCTTCTATTATGCTCATGCATCACTTCATACATTTTTTCATTATAGTTTTCATTTCTTACCCTTGAGGTTCTCTTCAAGCACATCTTTCTCAGTCTTTGCCTCAATCCATTTCTTTGAACAAAAGTTTTTGTTCTACAATCTAATCCTCATTCATTCTCTCTATACTGCATAACCAAATGATATTCCCATGCTCATTTCATATTGATAATAGATTTCTGTATTCAGTCCAAATTCATTTTGTATCTTCCTGTTTTATCACCCAGTTCTTAAATATCCTATAGCCATTGCATCCAATATATTTGTTCAATTTCTCCTGACAAACAATTCCCACTTTATTAAAAAAATGGGCATAGTGTACATGTTTTGTTTCTTTTGACACTCATCCAGTACAATATACTACACATCACCCACTAAATTTCTACTAGCATCTGCTTGCTTTTGCTTCCATTTTCTCATCTGTAGTAAATGCTCTACAAAGAGTTGCCAATTTTTTTTTTCTTTTTTGGCTTTTATGGGTTGTCTTGCAATACATTAATTTGCTCCACTTTCTTTGTCAAACACATCTACCTGGATCGTTGGTATATTAATTATCAAATTCATGCTTTTAATTGCATCATGCAGTCTAACATTCATTGCAAGTCTTTTGGCCAACCACAGAACATCACTGGCACCCTAAGTGTGCTGTCCCAGCCAGTCTATGGGAATTGGATAGTTACTTAGGAATTATGAGCTGTCCCCTTAAGGGAATGCATCATGGTAAATGTAGTTAAAAGTATCCTGGGAAATGTAGTTCATGTCACATGGCTACATCTGTAATCCCGATTGGTCACTTTGAGTTTATCTGTCTGCATCTGCACAATTTACAAATCTACTACTGTGCAAAATACAGAACACAGTACAGTCTGTAAATGACTTGGAGAGGGCTGTAAAGCATTGTGAAGTGGTATATGTCTAAATGCTATTGCTACCTGAGCTCCTTAGATTTTTACCCAAAAAATATTTAAAAATACATTAAGGAAACATCACACACCTTGCCTTACTTACTAAATGCTAAACCATTACACATTCAATTTCTTTACTTCCATCACATATTACTCTTACTTCATTCAGCAACCAAATTTCAAAATGTTTGATAATTCAAGGCAGCTCAGTTTGAGTACTTTCTCTCTAAATCAACAAATGTAAAATAAATACATAATTGCACAATTTTGAAAGTGTAATAATGCGTCATTTTGACATCACCGTGGCTTGTTACAGGTGCCTATATTAATCTTGTTAGTTTATATTCAACCAGAGATGGACAAATGGCCCTGCAAGTAGAAATTACCTTTTTTTTCATTCCTCCCCCACAACTTTGGGGTAAAAGGGCAAGTGTTTATAAGAGAAATCTAGTTTATCATTTAACCATGACGGAAAAGAACCACTTTGTTTTCAGACTCAGGATCTGCTCCCTGAAGCATATGTGAAATCTTCAAGTAACTCATAATGCAAATATAACATAATTACTGCCCACCTCAACAGCCCCAACACTGCTATAATTCAGAGTTTAAGCTACTGTATTATAAATGACACAAGAGTTCACACATCATGACACCCTTTAATTGGGCTTGTTTCATTCCGATGTAGATAATGCATGAATGCAGCGACTGTAATTTGCAATCCACAGCATATAACACAGCATTACAAATCAATCCAATCACCTATGGTTTTTAACACACTCTAGTTGCTATACTGAATCCATTTTGCATAGTACACTAAATAATCAGCTAACCAACAGGGCCGAGTTCTCATGATAAAAGCCACAAAAAGTTAAAACGGATTGCGTTATGCAGCAATTGTAATTTGCAATTGTCCGAATGCAACCATTAGTGTTAACGATTTATGTGTTAACGGGTTATGTTAACACAGCAACAGAAAACCTTACAAAACCCCACAAAACAATCTTTATTAAAAAGATTAATAACAGGACGGTGCTAGGCGGCACTAAATTCTTCTAGTGTCCCATTGAGCTGCTGCCAATAAAAGTCCCGAACTACGCAATTTCTGCTGACATTCGATTCAGACGTTTTGGATTCCGAACCCACCCTATTAAAGCGCTCCCATTGGTGGACAGGTGGGGTGACGTAGAAAACAGAATTCATCAGACAGATAAACGCTACGTTTGACGTACTTTTTCCCGTATTGGCCTTTGCCCCACCTACCAGCTCCTGAATTGGCCAAGCTCCCCGTCTGTCTGTAGACCACGCTCTCCTGCCCCCACCTCCCCGCTCTTACCGGAAACGAAACTACATTGACCGCTTCGCACATGCGCACATAGCCCTTCCACGCATTGGGACGCACCGTCTCTCTTTAGCACACTGCCTTTATCCCTGTTTTCGCCTTCTTGCTAGTGGCTTGCACGGCACGTCCATCAAGAGCGCACCAATAGCTGACTACGCCCCGCCTTTTGGCCGGCCAGGAAGAATTTTCCAATGGGCTTCCTTTCTGGGTTACCGGCTGGTTTTTGCTTAAGGCGGTCGGGTAACTCAAGATGGCAGAGGTCGCGGGGGAACGAGTCGCCGTCGGCTTTTAAGGACGCTGCCTATGGCCCTGGCAAGATCGCAGCGCCAGTCAAGGGCCTCCTCGGTCCTCGCCTCAGATCTCCTCTGGTCGTCCTTTGGAGCCGGTCTTAGGCCCAAAGCAGCGCTGCCTACCCTTGCCTTTCGTGGCCGATCAGGTCCTGGCCAGGGTAACGGCCAGGAGGGGGAAGGCGGGGGAAACGTTTGGCGCCGTGCTCGCCCGAAGGACCTGTACGAATTGCTGGGAGTGCAAAGCAACGCTACTCAGGCCCAAATTAAGACCGCTTACTACAGAAAGTCCTTTCTCTATCACCCGGATCGCAATGCGGGCAGCGTGGAGGCAGCCGATCTCTTCATCCACATCACTCAGGCCTACCAGGTGTTGGGCAACCTCAGCCTGCGCAAGAAGTACGACCGTGGCCTCCTCACCCAGAAGGACATTTCCAACGCCAAGAGGCCCCCCGGCAAAAGTAAAGCAGCAGCAGCTGCTGCTCAGACAGTGTCCAAGAAGAAGCCGGTTTACACCTCTGACTACCCTTCAGGCAAGCCCATCTTCAATTTCGATGAATTTTACCGAGCCCATTATGGCGAGCAGTTGGAACGGGAGCGCCTGATGAGGCTAAAGCAGCAGGAATTGCAGAAACGCAGAGAGAACCAGCAGGATGAGCAGTACAAAATCCTGGAAAGTTTTCTCTTCGTGCTGTTTTTATCAGGCGTCGTGATCCTACTCAGATTCCAGTGAACAGACGAGAGAAGAAAGTGGTGCTAACCTTGTATGCTGATCTCCTCTTGGGGAAACTTTGGGAGCCGGCAAAACAGAAAAACAGTGCCAAGGCATTTGTGGACTTTCTGCTGCAGGGCACTCAACAGATTTTGGGTTACATGAGCAGTCTCTTGGGGAACCTTCATCTAGTGCCCGGAGGACTTTACAGTTTTAGAAAGATTTGAAGCAGGCATAGTTTTATGTAGTTAATTGTCCATGCTTAATAACCTAGGTCCTAGGGAGAAGGAATGTTTGCCCATGCAAAATATTATCACCAGATGCCACTCCTATAGCATTAAATTCTTCCTCTGAGTCAAGAGTAGAAGGATTTGAGGTGATTTTTCCTTTCTTTTCGCATGGGTTGAAATGTTTCTGGTTTGGCACAGGCATATTTATTGTTGATACTTCTGGATTTGGGCCCAAGGCTGCTGCAGAATGTAAAAGTACAGGAAAAAATCTGAATGTTATGAACAAATGTTTTTGTTAAGCATTCAAACAGAGGGACAATTTGACTTCTGGTACTGAGAGCCAATCATGTCTTTATCCTAAATATAATTTAATTGGATAAACAGTTTGACCATTCTGGGCTTTTTTGCAGATTGTATTGTACAGCTGTACTGTGGTTTCCTTATGTCTCCAAAACGTTCAAGCCACACACAAACATTAATTTATACACACACACTTTGTTTTAAAACTTCAGAAGCATAAAGATTTATGATATACGTTACTGAGCTACCTTTAACTATGACATCATTTACATTAACATTGGGGATGACTTACGATAGTGCCAAAATGTGCTTTTTAATTGGAGGTTGTGCTGTCTGCAGTCATCTTCCCGGGGCTTCCCCCCACCCCCCAAAAACCCCCAGCATTTACATGATATTTTAAACTAATTTATCATGTTTCTTAACTGACCCAACCAAACAATTGGGTAACTGAATTATCCCATTTTCACACTGTGTATTAAATTATTAACAAATCATTGGGATTGCATAATAGAATCCCAGAAACCAACATAAACACAAGCTACATTTAGTATATTGTACAAATACATCTATTTTTTTCTAAATATGTCTTCTCTTGCAGCCTTAGTCCTTCATAGGTGTAAACCCCATTTTTCTTTTCCCCTTTCTGTATGATTTTCATTTTAAGTCTCCCTAAACTGTCTGCTGTCTGCTCCTAGTCTGGATGGCGGTGAAAGAGTGCCTGCCCTTTCAATTTTTAGCCAATAACCCCTCCCCTATAGCAATTCTCCTTTGTTTTCAAAAACTGGAATGTTGTTCCTAAACAGTACTATAGAGGGAGTCCTAGTACTGTACTGATCTACAACTGCTAGTGAAATCATTTAAGATTCATAAGCTAGAGTGCTTTGTTCTTGAACTAGCTGGATTTAAGAAGAATGAATCCCCATATATGGATAGCAAGAGGAAATAAGTTTCTTGTGATTGATGAGTGTCATAAAAGCAGCCATCAATCTGAAACTAGAAAATGAGTTCTGTTCTATTGGATATGAAGAACCACCACACCAGGAGGGAGATTATATATATATATATTCTTCGTATTTTGTAATTAGCTTAATTTATTTGAACTGCCTTTAGATTGTTGCTCTGCAGGTAGATTTCTATTAGATGCCATTTCAGATGGTTGTTCCTGTTCATCCCAGGATGTTTTAAGGATCGCTCCAAATAAAGTTCCTTGGAAGATACAGAAGCCAGTTTAGACGTTGTAATAGCTGATGTAATAGTGGACAAAAAAGGCACTCTGAGGCATTATTGCACAAGAGTATATGATAAATCATAAATCAGCGAATAGCATTTTGACTTGTCATATAACCAGCCTTCTACATTTAGGGGCACTTTTCTAAAAGTGTGCACACATCAAGCCCTGTGTTGAAAAGTGTGCACCAAGCCCTGTGTTGAATTAAGCATGGCCACAGAGAATATAAGATGCCCATAATGAAAGCTTCCTAGTTTTTTTAGTGCTGCCAACCCCCCCGCCAAGATAATATTATTTCATCTGAGACCTTCTGTAAGATTTCCTGCAGTATGACAGTACGCTGAAATATACCTGCTAGGATCGCCTAGGCATTCTGTGGAACATTTCAAGGAATTCTACCCCCCCTTCCCAATCTTGCATTGTGTGGCTTAGGTTCAGGTGGAACTGCATGGTGGTCGCTGGGGCTTTCTGGAGAAGCTTGCAGAATCTCTGTTGCCTTGCCTTCACAAGCGTATCTGGATGCTGCTGTTGCCAAGGCAACGGGTGGCCCATCAGCAAGTTGGAGAGCCTGGCTGGCCCTCTCCACCAATAGCAGAGCCTGACTGGCATCCCAGAGACAGCGGCTGCTGCCTGTAACCAAGGGCTACCCATTGGCAAATGGGAAGCAGATCTTTCTTTCTCTTGCTCAGCCTAAGCAGATAGAGGGCTAAGATGACTTCCCCTCCCCTTCTCTCCATCAGCAGTTTCTGAGCAGCCAGTACACGAGCAAAATAACCTGTCCCTTGAGATTTCTGTGAGGATGGGGATCCAGCCAACTTTACCAGCTACAATTTGAACAAGCTATGCTTGATTTCTAACGTGGGAGAGCCCAGGAACTCAAAGCAAGGCTGAACTTTGGTTCTATTCTTCATTTGAATGGACTTGTGGGAACAGCCTGAATTAAAGGACTGAAGTTTACATCTGGTGTGCTGTCAAGGCTTTCACAACAGAGACGTTGTGATCTGTGAGATACCCTGGTGTCACTTTGAACCTGGACGTATGTGTTGGTGCAAGCCATTCTTAACCATGACATCACATGCCAAGAGTGAACAATGCACCTGCCATATACCTAGCATAGTCCATGAACCCACCCTCAACATCTCTAGTTCTTTGAAATCTGCCCCTTGTGAAATGGACACTGAAACATGTATTCTATGTGGTTCAAAACACACTAATTTCTTGAATTGAGATGTGTGACATTTGTGCCAAATGGCCAAAAGAAAGCAACTATCCCAACGCCAAATGAGTAAATTTGTTAAGACCTGATATGAAACCTTAGAATTTGGCTATGGAGTGTGATCAGGTCATGGGGTGGGGCATCTTTTACATCAATTGTCTCTAGCCTGGGCAACTTTCAGTTGTGCTGAATGGCAACCAATTTACTTGGTATCACTGGCGTAAGTTCTTATTGTGGGAGAAATACAGTTTGCTGCCACTAGCCCCAAAATGACAACCACAACTATGCTGAGTTGTTATGTTCTTTGTTATAAATTATTGGTAGTAGAGTATCTTAGACATAGGAGTGGGGGTATTAACTATTGTGTGTCATTTTCTCAGAACTGATTGTTTACAAACAAAATTTAACAATGCTGCATGAATAATTTACTAAATTTAAACTCTGGGCGGCTTACAAAATTTAAAAAAAACACACAATAAAAACAAGCACATAAATAGATGATCTGGACTAAAACCACCAGAATAATAAATACAATACTAATTCGTGGACCCACCCATACATCAATGAACACAGGAAGAGAGTCAGGTCTTAGGGGTTTTCGGGAAAGCCAGGGAAGCGGGAACCTTTCCTATCTCTGGAGGTTGCTATTCTAAAGTGGGGGCAGTAACAGAGAAAGCACACTTCCTTGGCCCCAGAAGTTTAATGGTTTAAGAGTAGGCACCTAGAGTGCACTTACTCTGAATACCAGGTGGTCAGAAACAATTGGAGGATAACCTTGGATAACCAGGCCATATATTGTATCATATACAAATGATAAGAATGTGCAAACTACTATAATTTAAGAATGATAATTTCTGCCTAAAATGAGAAATCTGCATTGATTTCTTGTGTTATCTGTTTTTTCCCCCCTTGGCTAGCTATGGTATTCTCAGCAGTCTTTTCCAACACCAAAGTTTAAAAACTTCAACACATTTTCTACTGTGTTGCTTCAAAGTCCAACTTTCATACTGGTATTTGTAGGAAAGGAAGGAAAGCCACTGACTGAACCATTCTGATCTTTACAGACAGAGAGAGGACCAAAGTATGTAAATATTTTTTCCCCATCGCCTTCACTGCTATCCTAACAGGTGCTAGTTTTTGATGTTCTTTTGTGTTGATAGATGATCCTAAGAGCTTCCGTTTGATGTCTTCATTGTCAGTTTGAAGGCTATTTGCTTTACCTGTTGTCATTCTTTTGATATTTCTTATATTTAAAACTTAGCCCCAATTCTTTTGGCTGCTCCTGGACTTTCATTACTTGAGTTTGCAGTTCCTTTGCATTTTCTGCTATCAGCACATGTTTGTTCCTACTGTTTTAAAACCATATCTTCCAATCCAGCCTCCTTCAATATATATTCAGCACAGAGATGGAATAAATAAGGAGAGAGTATGCAGCCCTGTCTCATTCCTCTGCTGACCTGAAGAAAATCTAATTCATCATGACCATGGCTTCCTGCCCTTTGTACAGATTTAACATGAAGAGCCAATGAGATGTTCTGGATTCCCCCAAACCTTCCACAGCTTGACATAGTTGACACAACTGAGGGTGGTTTTATAACTAATTAAACACACATTGATTTCTTGTTGATATTGTTTAGGTTTCCCAATTATTCAGCATGCATCAGCAATAATGTTTCTTGGTTTTAGTCTTTTCTAAAACCAGACTGAACATGTACTATCCCCCTTTCCATGTAGAGTACTAATCTGTGTTGGATTAATTTAGCATTATTTTGCTAAACACCTTGCATACTCATATACTTTCCAGACTCCTTTCTTTGGTATTGGTATGTAAACTGAGTGTTTCCAAGTACTGTCATTGCTGTATTTTTCCTGACTATGAAATCAACATTGTTCTGTGATTTTTATGTCAGTGTTCAATTCACTCTACTTTAATTTGTTGGTGGCTAGCTCAAGTCATTTAATCTTTTACTGTATTGAACTTTCCATATTCCCTTTGTAATTCTGTCTTTGCAGGTTTGGATTTTCCTTTTCTGCATGGCAACTCAGCAAGAGATCTGGAAGGCTTTAATCTATCTGTATCATAAACACCATTAGTACTCCAAAAGGCTCTCCCCTTCCCTCCTTCTTTCCTTCCTTCCCTCCCTTTAAAAGTCATGAACAACAACAAAAGAAAAAAGTGCATGTCCTGAATAACACAGTATCACCATCTTCTTTTAATGACCCCATAATCCCTAGTGGGGTGGAGTCTGGGCAACTGAACGGAGCTGAGCGTTTACTGGCCAGATGCCCTTCCTGTTGCCAATGTGGAGTTTTTTTTCCAGCATATATTCTCATTGTGCTCAGAGAGAGACATATCTGCCTCTACCTAGGATCAAACTTCTGACTGAGGCAAGATTGCTCCATCTCTAGGCCACCACACCACTCCTGAATAACACAGTATAGCAACTCCCAACCAACGGGCTCATTATTATCATAATCTTAACCCTAGAACTAAAAGTAAAACCAGCTTTTCAGGAGATAAATCTTCAGGAAGTTTGAAGGAATTGATATTTAACCAGGTTGTGAATTTGTTTCAAAGATATTTTAATGAAAAACTCCATGGTACATGAATCACCAATAGTAAAAACGGGAAGCTCAGAATCCTTTTGGATGAGAGTGGTTTATAAGCCACAGTAAATGAATAAATAATAAAGCCTTCTCTTTCTACTAGCAAACAAAGTGAAACACAGCCTGGAACGTAATCTTGAATTTGGGATGGATCTCCCTTCAAGAGTTCCCTAAAATTACTTGGACTCTTAAGAAATAATGTCTCTATGGCTTCTGCCTTTATCTACGTTTTCTTATTATTGCTATTGGTTTGTGGTTATATCCAGTGGTTATTAATTAAATGCACATTTTATGCTTTATTAGTAGCAATATTCAAAATACTTCCCATCCGCTGTCAAAAATGTCGCTGTTTATTCGACTTGTAGCACCTTGCCAATATTTTGTCTGGTGCTTCCCCTAAACAGCATGGCTGGCTGTGCCAAGGGAACTCTCTGCCAGCTGCTCCCATTCTATGCGCATGAGCCTTTGGCAATGCAGATTTCTGTGAGATTGAACATTCCTCATCCATTTATCCTGGAGGGCTCCAGGCTGCTGGCCCAAGTCCTTCCAACTGATCCCAGCCTGTGTGGAATTAATACTGAACTTAAAAACTCAGACTAATGGAAAGCCACTGGAGTGGAGTATTCAAGGACAAGCTGGGCCAGCAAGACCCACTTTCAAGTCTACCCACAACCCGGAATGGCTCTGGCCAGACACACATTCTGAGTCACATGACAAGGAAAGATAACTATAACCCCTACAATGGCTGGGAATTTGCTTAGGAAAATAGTTGCTTCAAGGTAAATGTGGGCTTGGACAACCTAGAACTATGCTGCCTACGGTTGGGTCTAAGCGTAGTACACAAAATTATCTGCTACAATGTCCTACCCGTCAATGACTACTTCAGCTTCAACTGCAACAATTCAAGAGCATACAACAGATACAAATTTAATGTAAACCGCTCCAAACTTGATTGCAGAAAGTACGACTTCAGCAACAGAGTGGTCAATGCCTGGAATGTACTACCTGACTCTGCTGTTACATCCTCTAACCCCCACTCCTTTAACCTCAAACTATCCACTATTTACCTCACCCCATTCCTAAGAGGTCTGTAAGGGGCGTGCATAAGTGCACCATCGTACCTACCATCCCTGTCCTATTGTCCCCATTTATTCGAATCTATTTCCTGTATTCATACTCATATCTATTCTTATACCTATTATCTTTTAAGTGATTGACAAATCTGATAAATAAAAAATAAAATAAAAATAAAAAGATTATTGCTTTGATGGACATCAACTTCCTGATATTTCTAGCTTCTAATTATTTTTTTCAATACTGTACTATCCTTTTCTGATTCTATAATATCATCTTCCCCAACTTCCCTCTTTCTTCAAACCTCCTTGTATAGTTACTATTTCCTGGCTGTAGAAAATTTTAAAAAAATCCTTAATCAGAATTGATGAAGATCTAACAGATACATTCTCAAAACATAGTAAGCTTAGTCCTACCATTTCTTTAAGATTCTTACAGACTTTCACAAACAGGTTGTCCTTGACTTACAACCATTGTGTGCTGTCCCAGCCAGTCTATGGGAATTGGATAGTTACTTAGGAATTATGAGCTGTCCCCTTAAGGGAATGCATCATGGTAAATGTAGTTAAAGGTATCCTGGGAAATGTAGTTCATGTCACATGGCCACCTCTGTAATCCTGATTGGTCACTAATTTGACCCTTGATGGGTTGGGGGAGTTTTCACTTGCTGAACAGCTGCACTGGGTTGGCAGCGAAATCACTGACCCAATGAAAAGAGTTGCTAAGGGAGTACCAATACCAATAGGTGTTGTGAATCCAAACACCTGTCCAAGTACTGGACAGCCAAGGTGCAATGCGACTTATGCCATAGTGACCAACACCCAACCGCGCTGCATCCAGACTTTGAGCTGCCACTGCAGAAATCTCATAACCCTCCTTCGGACAAGGAGCCTCAACATAACACAGAAGCATGCAGGGCTCCTCGGCAGACTGACAAACCGCAACCAAAACCAAGGATGAGTGTCAACTGCACAGCACTGTGCACCGAGTCACCATGCCCTCATTCGTGTCTTCCTATCTGTTTAGCCAAAGTGTATCCTGAAGGACGCCCTGAAGATGCCGTGAAAATGTACATGCGGATAGACACTCAAAGCACCTGTACCCTGGCCAGACCTGCATTCTTCGACCTCTTTGAAGTGCAACAGGACAAACTTCCCTTCACTGTATCAACATGCCATGGACCAAGAAGCACGGCGGGGAGGAGAACTACTGGACTCTGCATAGAGTCATTGGATGGAAGTTCCCAGTTCCCACTACCGCCTGTATTTGAATGCGATGGGGTACTGAATGACTGCAGTCAGATTGCAACACCTGAGGTCATAAGTAGCATGCCTCACCTACAGCACCTGGCTCATCACTTTCCCGCTCTAGATACGGAGGCTGAGATCCTACTCTTGCTGAGAAATAATGCCCCACACGCCTTTCTCTTCTCTGAGTCAGTAGGCGGCCCTGTAGATGGCCCAGTGGCCATCAAATCTCCACTAGGATGGGGGACTGTAGGAATTGACAGTGATGATCGGATGCAGGCTCCAACCCAGGCAAATGCCTTAGCACCATCCATTCCAACTGCCTTCTGACACCCTTTAGAACCATCGAAAACAAGAATGCCATTCCGGCTTAAAAGGCCACCGGCAATCAGTACACTTTCGCTAGGACACTCTAAAGAGTCGCCAACAACGACCAGACGTCCACTAAGACACTCTACACGGGCATATACCTATGCAACACCCTTTCCAACAGCTTCTCGACGCCTTTTTACACCGTGGAAGCAAGAATACCGTTACAACCCTAAAATGCCGCCAGAAGCGACTACCAGACTTTCACGATTGGTACCAAGAGTACCTGTCAACCCTAAAAGGCCACCAGAGGTGACCAGCAGACTTTCACATTTGCCGCCAAGAGTACCTGTACACCCTAAAAGGCCACCAGAGGTGACCAGCGGACTTGCACCAAGAGGCCGGACTTGAAGATTGAACCTCAAGCTTTGCATGCTTTGCTTTGTTTGATGCTTTATTAATGTTTACTGTTTCTCTTAGTTTATAGTTAATTTTTTTTCTTTCTTCTTTTAATAGTGGAATTTACAATTCCAGGCAGGGAATGTGGTGTCCCAGCCAGTCTATAGGAATTGGATAGTTACTTAGGAATTATGAGTTGTCCCCTTAAGGGAATGCATCATGGTAAATGTATCCTGGGAAATGTAGTTCATGTCACGTGGCCACATCTGCAATCCTGATTGGTCACTAATTTGACCCTTGATGGGTTGGGGGAGTTTTCCTCACTTTTGCCTGAACTCCCTAACTCATGGGAGCTGCTTTCTATCGCTACGAGATGGGTTAGGAGATAACCATCTTTTACTACAAGGCAGATATGCAAAGGATTGGTCATTAAAGAAGAACTTCATCGCGAATGGGAGTTATGAGGATACCTGATGAACCAATAAATGTACTTTGTTATTGATGTCTTGTTGAGTTTATCTTTCTGCATCTGCACAGCTTAAAAATCCACCTCTGTACAGGATGCAGAAAAAAATTGTTTAGTGACCAAAGTTACACCAGCAATGAAAAATATGATCTATGACTAGTTTGCACGTTTATGACCATTGTATTATCCCCAAGGTCACATGATCAGAATTTGAGTGCTTGGCAACCTGCATGCATTTATGATGGTTGCAAATGGCATGGGATCAGGTGATCAACATTGGCAATTGCAGTTTCCCAGCTGGCTTCCCACAAGCGAAGTCAATGGGGAAAGTTGGCTTTGTTTAAGAACCATGTGCTTTACTTAAGTACTGCAGTGATTCTTTTAACAATCATAGCAAAGGAGGTCATAAAATGGGGGCAACACCCTCCTTATTTAGCAATGGAAATTCTGCTCTCCATTGTGGTTGTTAAGTCAAGGACTGCCTGTATATTTTCTGCTGTGATATCTTCTAGTTTTTCATATTTTTTTTAGAACTGATATATCTTCTATGCTTTTCAGTTGACTGTGTCCCATCCTCCTTATGCTGGCTTACACTCTAATAAAAACTTGATTTGATTTACTAAGCTTAGTGACAGTAATATGGGTTAGACTTGGGGAATAGTGTCTAGATTGTAAATCCAATCCAGTTGGTCTGTTTATACATAGATATTAGGTGAACACAGATGACAGCTTCACTAACCAGTTATGTTGCCCAAATAGTATCTGAAATGTTTGTGAACATTTTCATGCCATGCTACAATCGACATGGCAGACAGGATGCAAAAAACCTTTCTCCTCCTTTGTTTTCTCAGATCCTTAAACACGCCTGAGAAGTTAACCATTACAAAGATCTACCTGATACTGGGTTTCTAGAAAAAGACAAGAAAATTATGTCTTGAAACCCAACACAGTTGAGTTGAGAGGAGATTCATTAGTGTTTCTTACTCATGGGATCAATCGTGACATTCTGTACTGAAATGTTTTCCTTAGCGTGTATGTGTATATCTATGACTCAGCAACAAGGGAACTGAAGTCAATTCTACTTTTATCTGATCTCTCTGGCATAAAACTCAGTCATCCCGATTCAACTACACAATGATCCTGCAGGACACGTTAGACTAAGAAAGACATTGGCATGCTCATCCACTGAATTCTGCTGAATGAGAATTCCAGCTGGATCTCCAGGATTAATTTCAGTTCGCAGTCACTTTAAAGCAACAGAGCTACCAAGATGATAAAGAGATAAACATATTATTCTTTATATTGTTCTTTCTTATTAGAATTATTTATTCATTTCAGGGCTGTGGGAAAGTACAGGTTTTTTTACTTTTGTACTTGTCAATTGCTGGGGTCTAAGGCTATAAATAATATTGTTGTATTAATAGTAGCAATTAATAAGAATAAGCATGTCACTGTAATTATTTTTCCTAATTGTTTTGCTCACATTTTTCTCAAGCTTTAAAGCAATCTTCTAGGGATAAGTCAATTGTCGCTAACTCCTTATTATACATGGCAGGTGCCAATTGGTAACCTATCTAGACCAATCTATTGACATCATAAGTGGTTTTATTTTGAACATGGATATGGTATCTATTCTTTTTAACAGATCTTGCAGAAAATTGAGCTCTTGCACAAATCCAGTCATTAGTGTTGATACAGTCCAAGTCATAATGCTTATTTACTTCTGTTCAGGACTCTGGAGAAGCAGCCAAATTCAACGTGCTTTGGGGCACAAACTATATTTTTTATTCAATCAGGGTCCATTCCCATCTTCCCCTCCTACTTTTCCCATTCAGCTGACCTGGTGCTCCGGCCAAATCTTCTGTTCTATTGGTCTTAATCCCTTGGAATGAAACCTCCCCCTGTAGCCTCCTACCCAGAACCTGCGGAACTCTCAGATGGATTTTCATATGATGAGCAGAGGGCACTGCTACTGTTCTTAAGTGGGCCGTTCTTTTTCCCTGGAGCAGGGGTCTCCAACCTTGGCAACTTGTGGACTTCAACTCCCAGAGTTCCTCAGTGAGAATGACTAACTGGGGACTCCTGGGAGTTGACGTCACACATTGTAAATGTGCCAAGATTAAGAGACACTGCTTTAGGGAATGAATTGACACTTATCCAACAGCCCTTAACTTCAGCTTTATGAATACATATCTGGGCCGCTAGATAACGAATAATTCATTTTTCTGAGGGAAGTTTTTGCGACTCGGATACACGGTGTCTAGACTTGGAAAACCAAGTCACGTTATGCTTTCAAACAAAGCTGGCAAAGGCTGCCCTCAGACTGGCATGCATATTTCCAGAATGAATATGTGACGATCTGAATGTGCAACCGTACTGTTAAACATAGTAAGTTTCTGAATTGGCATAAAACGCTAGAAGACACTAGTAAAATGGCATCAAGTGGTTAGTCATTCAGCATGTTATGGGAACCAACATAATCTTAAACCCTAATATGATTATGTTGGGCCTATCACAATATTCCCCCCACAGCAAGTATAGGAAGCCAGTCTTGGAAATTCCTGCTGAGGAAACCCCAACATAAAAGATAAAAGCAACAGATATTCTGCCTTCCTGCAAAAACCGTGCCCTCCCAGGTGCCTTTCCCATATATAGAATAATAAGCTTTGAAAACGCTGCATACAGAAATGTAGTATTTAAATTTATTCCAAAGAATATGAATATATATATATATATATATATATATATATATATATATATATATATTTATATATATATATTATTCCACATTTATGTTTCCACACTTATGTTTCCAAAAAACATTACATGGAAAAAAACGTTCACGAAGACAGCATGAGGTCTACCTTGAAGCTGCTGGGGGCACTGCCAGAATCGGATGACACCACCACCACCCCTTTCACACATGTATAAAGTTTTGCAGCAAAGTCCCCAAAGGAAAAAAGAAAAGAAAAGAAGAAGAACCAGTTCCGGCTTGTGCATTACGTCATTGAGGGAGGGGATCCAGTGAAGTCCAAGAGGTAGAGGAGACTGGAAATGGCCCCTCCTCTCCTCCTGTCCCTTCCATCTTGTGGTAGAATTGAAGGAGCAGATTTACATTCCAAGAGCTTGTTGTGGCCTCTAGGCTTGTTTGAGATACTGAGGATTGTTTTCGATGGTAGGACCGGTTTGCTCTTTTGGTCAATGAGAACCCACTCCTGCTTCCCACCGAAGAAAACCAGGATCTGGGCACCTGCAAGGGCCAAACCAGGTTATCACAGCAGGCTATTTTGTTTTTGAACCTAGCCATCAAAAATAAAAACAATTCAGCATCAATGCTAGAAAACTAGTGACTTTAAATTTGCATGCATTTAAATGAATGAACATATACTTGAGAAATGGCCTTCTCTTGTTCCCTTTTTCTTGGGAGCTGAAATAGATTTGAGTGGAAATTTTCAAGCAAATGTCGATAACTCAAACATCCTTGTAAACGCTGGCACAAATATTCTCCTAATGTAATGCCCTCTTCCTCTATTCTTTCTTTCGTTTTTTTTTTTTTTGTAATTAAACAATGGAAGCAAATTCATGAATGAGGCGTCTAACATTGGCTGTAAGACATGAGAGCATAAAGCAGATCTTCTCATTTCAGAGGCAGTATACCTTTAAGAAATAGTTGCTGGGAGCAAACTCCTGAAAGATGCTCCATTCATATAGGCTTTCCCAAGCCTTCTGATTGGCTGCAACTGTTAACAAAGAAAATGCTAGACTAGATACATTGGGCCTTGAGTGTGACCCATCCACATGAATTATAGATGCTGCTGGACTTAAAGGATACATGGAAAAAAAACTGCCTGTGAAATGTTAAACTTGGCCAACGAATACTTCAAACAAAACTTTGGCTCACGTTTTCTGGCAAAAGACACTTTTTTTATATTAAACCCAGAGTTTGGAAATGGAGTTCCTTTCCAACTGATTTTTGGAGTTTGAAATCTCAGACCAAGTTGGTGCAATGTTTTATTTTAGCTGTCCAGCAATTTTACCTCTGAAGAGACGGGAAGGTGTGGGGGAATTCTCGTGAATGGATTGCATTACATTGCATTGCCACAAATACCAACCCACCCACCCTGTGCTCTTTGCCTTTTTGTTCACCCTGCTGTCTCTGGGTTTTGTAGCGGGTCCTTGCCCAAAGACAATATTTTATCGTACTGACTGGCTGGCGAATCTAATGGAGAAAATACAAAAGACTGGAGCTGAACTGGGGATCGTTTACATTCTAGCTTGGGAGAGAAATCAGAGACGGCCCTCCAGGACTAATCGGGGTGAGGATAGGATAGGGTTTCTCTTGTGGAAGACCCTGAATGAATGCTGGCAGAATCTCTTAACCAGGAACAGAGATTATTCTTTCCTTCATTGTGATAACCCTCTTTGTCCTCCTTTAACTCCACCATCTACCCTGTGCTCCAGTTCCTATAAAGACTGCTATTAAGTTCCCATGATGACTGTAGCAGTCCCTTTGTGAGTTGGGAAATGCCGTGTTATTTGGTGGCAGGAAAAATAAGATACTTATCTAGATTTCACCTCCTTCGCTGTTGTTGTTTTTTTTTAATTAAGAAAAACCAAGTCTGAACACTGAAATCCCACAACTGGAAATGATTGCAGAAGCTTTTCTAACAGCGCTTCCCCCACTGCAACCGAGATTCCTGCCTTCTAATCTAGTACCAAGATTAGGGGCTTGGTTTTGCAAGCCCGGATTTGAAAAGATGCCCAATCTGTCCTTCCTGGTACAATTTCCACCCCCTCAAAAAAAATCCAGCTGTGGTGAGTTCAGTTGCAGGACGTCTTTACTCACTGAGGCAGGAAGTAGCCATTCCTCACTTGGTGAGCTTGGGCAATCTGTCTGCTGCTTCTGGCTCACAGTCACACCTTTCCCACTTTCTAGTCACAAGCCCCCCAAAGTCCCTTTCTCTACTGGAGAGTTTTCCATCCGTGGCGCCTTTAAGACATGGCGGACTTTCCACCATGGCTGGCTGGGGAATTCTGGGAGTTGAAGTCCGCATGTCTTAAAGTTGTCAAGGTTGGGAAACCCTGCCCTAATGGGAATGGCAGAGTTGGCTGCCACAACCCCATGCTAGTTCAGCTCCCCTTCTCTAAACGGGTGTCCTACTATGGGTCTTCACAAACTCAGCCTTGCTGGAGCTGAAATAAAAGCGAAAAGCGAAGAACTTTTGATATTTGAAAGTGACAATTCAAGGCTTGGGAATTTTGATTTTTTTTTTTTTTTGAATTCAGTTTTGTAGAAAAGTGTTACAAACAACCTTGACCTCAGGTTGAAGAGGTTAATTTATTTTCTGGCTGGCTCTGAGGAAGTTAGAGAGCCAGGGCTGTCCGGTGGGAATAGCCAAATGCACCCTTATATCCCCGAGCAGGGAAATAATGAGATAATACTGTATTATCCACCACCTTGGAAGGCTACTGCAGAGAGGAAAAACCAAAGGAGCGACTCACTCAGAGATGCTGTGGGCAGCCTCCACAGAGGCGAATATAAAAAGTGATCCGTTTTACATTCTAATCAAGGAGAGTTTTGCTGTGGACCGGATGTGTAGCAAATGGCACTTCTTGCCACGTTCCGTTCATTCTGCCTTTACTTTCAAGGGGATCTTGGCATGGCACCTGCATTGTACTCTCTAAGTCCAATCACACCTATAATTGCTTGAGGGGGAGGGATTAATATTAGGAGAACCTTATTTATTTATTTATTTATTTTCCAGTTCAAATCTCCCTCCCTGCTGTCCCCATAATTTCATCCTTTAGGTTTTTTTTGTTTTTGTTTTTAGCAAGCACATCGAATCAAGAAAAAAAGTTTGCTTGAAAATATTTCCTTGCTCCCACCCCACCTCCCAACCCAGAAGGCATGTTTCCCCATAGAGCATTGTGGGGCTGCCTCATCTCTCCCGTTTATGCATACCCTGTTGAGACCGTGTGCCTATGCTGGTACTAACCCATTCTCTAGCCGTGGCATAAACTTTGGGCTAAAATGTTCTACCCTGTGCTTTGCAACCTCAACCTCCCCCCCCATCACATCAATAGACCCCCTCCCCACTTCATCTGCAGACACCCCCCTCCCGTCCCAATAGAAAAAAAAATGAATAGGAAGGGGGGCAATTTAGCTCCAAAAACTGCCCCCTCCAAGCAGTTGGCCTACCCCTTCTTTCTCCACCCTTGGAAATGTGCTGTGCTCTTCTCCCTACCCACCCTCCACCCCCTGCCACGTACGTTCTCTTCCTACTTGCTACTGAAATGGAGTCCCTTGTGCGACAGAGAAGATCAGCCGGCCGACTGCCTGGAGGGGGTTAGAGATAGCCCTGCCTGAAATTGGATCACACCCAGCATCCAGAAAAGCAACAAGCAGTTTGCAAGAGGTTTTCCCCCACCTGACTCGAGAGATAGACGTAAATGAGTGCATGATGGTGAATTCAGGCTCCCGAAAAAGAAGGGGGGAAGAAGCGACATAACTTTCCTTATTTCTCAAGTGGGAAAGGGGGAGGCAGGGCCCAACTCCCTGCGGTCTTGGCCACCTGTACATATAAGTAACACTGGATCAACCCAGCCAGCCAAACTGCCTGGGGAGGTGGGGGGGATGGTGAGGGGGAGGAGTGGAGATGGAATCTAAATTATTTTGGCAGCCAGAGAGAAAAGGGAGCCAGCTCTCTGCCATACGCCCACCCTTAACTCCCACCAAGTCTGGGAAGGTGGAGTTCTTGGCAGGCTGGCATCACACCTCAGACTCTGGCCCATCGTAGCTGGTGTCAGAGGCTCTGGTCAAAATGTCCCGTTGGTGCTGTGGCAGCTACCGATGCGGTGGCTCTTTCTTCTTCTGCTGGTGAGGCAGGTGTGCCTGGGGCAAATGGATGTGCCCAATCAGGCTCAAGGGAGAGCTCACAAAGTTAGTGGTGGAGTGCGAGGTGGCCAGAGTGGGCAGGCAGCACTTCTGAGGGGCTGCCGTCATGGGGATGGGCAGAACAGCCTCTGAGGGGATCAAGAACGCCGGTGCCAAGCGGAGCTGGAAGACCTTAGGAGGTGGCCCATTATTCTGAGCCGGGGCCGCTTGAGCCGAAGGTGGAGGAGGAGTTGGAAGTGCTGGGGAGACTGCTGCGGGCTGTTCCTCTTCACAGCTCGGGCTTGGCTTTTCAGGAGTTTTTGCCTTCTCCACCTTCAGGATCTCCTGCAACTTCTCCAGCTGAGTGCGACGAAGGTGGGAGAGCATGCGGCTGTGCTGGAAAGACTCCACAAAGCTCTCAATGGGGAGATCCCAACATAGGAACTGCTCCATCTGTTCCTGTGGACAAAGAAAGGAGGATGAAGCGGCCATTTTGGATAGTTGGTGTCCCAAGCAAATTCCAACCATCATCTCTTCCCTGTGGGTTTTTCTGCTGAGCCACAGACCGGGCATGGTGCTCGTCCCCATTTCCATTTACAAAAGTGGGAGTTTAATCTTTACTTAGCATAGAAACATAGAAAACTGACAACAGAAAAAGATCTAGTGGTCTATCAAGTCTGTGTCAACTCATAAAACATTTTGTATACGTGTTTCATAGTTGACAACAGAAAGAAGGGGGGGGAGTTTCAAAGAGCAGGCAACAGTGTGAAACTGAAAGTACATCCCATTCATATTTTCTTCAGATTATGAATTATGATTAAATGGCTGAAGTTTCTGCCCGGGAAAAAATCTAATTGGAGAGTATGATTGATGACTCTTGGCTATGGACGTTTTTTCGTTGGATGATACACCCAGAGGGTTGGGGGTGGGGAAAGCAGGACCAAGGGTGACAGTGAATTACATATCTCAGAGTTGGCTACGCCCAGGTTAGAATGTTACCTTCAAATAAATCTTCTTTAGTTTTGGGAGTGTGGTTCGAGACTCATGATTTAATTGGAGTAACTGCCGGAACCCTGACAGTCTGGCCTTTGAGTTTTTTATTATACTTATTTATTTATCTATTTTAATTTTTTGTCAGATGATGGACATATATTTACCCCAACCATGTTTAAACCTGGTTGCTGATGACCACTCCTCGTTTTGTGAAGTAAAACTTTCTATCATGTTCTCTTCCTCCCACTTTCCCTTCTGTCCTCCAGGCTGTACATATTCAGTTCCTCCACTCTCTTCTGGTATGTTTTGTCCCTCAGGCCTTGCACTTTTTCTTGCCCGTCTCTAGACTTGCTCAATCAGTATCTTTTTTTTAAGTGAGGTCACCAGAACTGGACACAGTAGTCCAAATGGGCTCTGACTAAAGACCTCTGTAACCCTAGGGATGATACAGTGAATTTAAAGGCAGAAATGAGCGTAGGAACAACAAGGCAGGGATTGTGTTCTTTCCTATAGCATTTTCCTTACACCCCATCAGACGCTTCATAGACACCTGAAATTGACTTTTTTTCCCCCTCAGTTTGTATACAGGCCATTTCCTGTTCCTTTTGTACTTGCTGTGATTATAGAAAGAAATTCCAAACTTATTTCTGCTATTTTGGGGAGCTTTCTAAATCTCTTGTTGGCTCTGTTTTGCTGAAAATGTATTACAATGTTAAAAGTGTTGATTAATGACTAAGAGCAGGGGTGTCAAACTCGATTTCATTGAGGGGTGCATCAGGGTTGTGTTTGACTGGGGAGGCGTGGCCAGGGGGCATGGCCAATGAAGATGGGCTCCCTATCTCTATTTTTGGCTCGGACGGCCTCCTGCAACCCTCTGCCAGTGAAAAAGGAGCTCGCGTGGCCCTCCTGAGCTCTGTTTTCATTGGCAGAGGGTTGCAGGAGGCTGTCCCAGCCAAAAATGGAGATAGGGAGCCTTTTTTGCTGTCAGAGGCACAGTGGACCGGTCCTTCGCTGTTTCCAGGGCAGACCCGAGGGCCAGATCTAAGCACCCCGTGGACCAGGTCTGGCCCACAGGCCTTGAGTTTGACACCCCTGCTTAAGAGAGTTGGATGAAGACTGAGAAGATTCAGGTTCAGGTCCATCCATAGCCACGAAAGCTTAGAGGATAACTTTGGGTCGGTCACTCCCATCACTCATAAAGTTTTCACTGTAGAAGAAACTGGAGAAGGCCACTATAAGCCTGTGGAGGACAGGTGATGTGACCGTATGTGAGAATGGAGTCTTGGAGATGGATGGAGGGAAAGATATGCTGCTTAGGAAACAATTAGATAAGGGGTGAAGGAGCCTGTAGCTGCATAACAGATAAAGAAAGAAACTCAAAAAGGAACCTCCCTAACTTATCAGTTTGGAAAAAGAAACGATAAAGAGATTTGTACTTTCAGACTTGCAAGACTTGTAACCTTACAATAAAGTAGAATTAGCTCATTTGGTTGTGATTCTTCTCTGGTCTACCTGAGAAGGCTGGCAGACGGGGTATAAATCTAGAAAGCCACCACAGAAAACCTAGTACTTGTATTTATACAACATACTAAGTTTAGTCACTGACCTTAGTTTTTAGGTTGCTGTGTGAATCCAGCTTGTTTGGTTAATTTATTGTTTAAATTAATTTGATTTATTTAATTAATTTGGGTCATTCCTAACTTCAAGTGACTCGGAGAGTTCACAATGTAATAAAAAGAATAAAACATAATGCCAGTCAAAAACAAACCAGTGAAAACAAATAAAGAAGATGGTAAATCTGGCCAATATCAAACTCACAAAGGGTCCAATCACCCTAGTGAAGTTTGGGGGGAACAATGCCCTTTTATTATGACTTGTGGACTCCAACTCCCAATTCCTCAGCCAGCCATGGCACCTTCCATGGGAGTTGAAGCCCACAAGTCATAAAGGGACCATTGTTCCCCATCTCTGCTCTAGGCCAAACTCTAGAAGAGCCAGGTCTTCAAAGCCCTCTACAACGCTATCCTAGTTTAACGTTTTGTGCAAATCCCAAACATGGGTTAATTCAAAAATCAAATTAATTGCCCTGTGTGAATGCAGCTCCTGGCACAATCTTATAGGGAACTGCTAAATGTATTGGCTCAAAAGGTGATTCAGGGAAGCTGCAAACTCCAAGGTTACATACACAATTTGCCAAAGGAATACATGGAGGAGACCTGGGGCAAAATTACAAACAATTGACAGATAATCCAATTTCTTTCAGTTGTTCTGAACTACAATTTCTGTAACATTGCTATGCCAATGGGTGCTGATGGGAGCTGGAGTCCAAAACATTGAGAAAGCCCCACACTGCCTATCTCATTTAAGAATGGAAAGCAGTTTTTTTTCCCCCCAAGCCATTCAAATCAGCACAAGACTTCACAAGCATAATTGGCATCTGGGTTCCCTCTGGTTCCTTAGCCCCTTGCCATATTCTTTTGCAGGCAAAGATGCAAAATCCCCTATGAACACGTGTGGGTACATAAACACACACAGATATTTAACAGCCAGGTTAGATTGCTAATCCAACAATGGCATTTAGAAAAAGCTTTTCAGTCATCCCTTAATAGAAAATAAGCTGTTCCAGTCAAAAGCTCTACAGGTAGTCCTTGACCTACGACCACAATAAAAACCAGAACATTCATTGTTAAGCGGTGTGTTTGTTAAGTGAGGCACCAGGCGACTGCATCCAATTTTATAAACTTTTTTTTTTTGCCACGGTCATTAAGCAAATCACTCCCAGTCATTGAGTGGGACGTCATGTGGCTGCGACATGTGACCTTCCCTGCTGGCTTCCCCAATGCCTTTGCTTGCCAGGAGCCTATCTGGGAAGGACACAAAAGGCGATTGTGTAACTGCAGAATGCTGCAATTGTCATAAGTGCGAGCTGATTGCCAAGCACCTGTATTGCGATTGTATGACCGCATGGACACTGGGACATTCGTAAGAGCAAAGTTTACTCATAAGTCACCTTTCTCAATACCTTTATAAATTTGAATGGTTGCTAAATGAACGGCCACAAGTAGAGGAGTACTTGTACGAAGTTCTTTGTCTCGTTGCAAGCTATAAGAAGGGCAGCTGGGATGGCCGCAGTACTAAAGCTGTGCTACAAGCTCTCCTACCAGGAGAGACTCTAAAATTCTGGCTATCAGCAGATGGCAGCACTCAGCTAACTCTGACTGATCTGGAAAGTTAAGTTAGAACACAGAACAGAGAGTAGAACATAGAATAATAGAGAAAGGGACTTCCGAGGTCTTCTAGTCCAACCCCAAGCATCAGTGGCCTCTGTGGCGCAGTGATTAGAGTGCAGTACTACAAGCTACTTCTGCAGCCAGCTGCCTACAATTTGGCAGTTCAAATCCCACCAGGCGCAAGGTTGACTCAGCCTCCCAGCCTTCTGAGGTGGGTAAAATGAGGACCCAAATTGTTGGGGGGGCAATAGGCTGACTCTGTAAACCGCTTAGGGAGGGCTGTAAAAGCACTATAAAGCAGTGTCTAAGTGCTATTGCTATCAGCCTTTGTTAACACTTGGATGAGAGATCTCCTGGAATGCCAGAACTAGACAGAAAAGTTGGAGGGGGGGTGGGAATCCTAGAAGCAGGCAACAGTGAGCCTAGATGTGTCCATGGTGTCACCAGATTTGAGCTTGATGCGAAGGAGGCTTTTTAAATATACAAATGCTGTAGGGACCTATACGTCCCTACAACATCATGCCTCACCTCCACTCCAAGTGTCTTGCTCTCTCTCCCAAGGAGGGGACGACGTTCCATAGCTTGAGTACCACTGAAAACAGTCCAACATGTTTAACTTGATATTTGTTGTTGATACGATAATAGTAATAACATAAAGGCAGGCTTCGCACAACACATTGAACCTGGTTACTCAACCCATTTTTTTTAAAAAATGTTTTTGCACAATACATTGAACCATAACTAACCAAACAGCTCAAGTACTCAGCTAAGAGATAAAAACAAAAAAATTGTAACCCTAGACTAGTTTGGTATGTTGTGGGAATGCAGTTGCTAGGTCTTTCATTGGCCCAGGTCATTGTGTTGTGTGTCTGCAACAATAGCCAGGTAGATCGTTTGGGACAGATAAAAGGCTGTTCGAAGCTCCATACTGGCCACAAGCTGATGCTTGGGAGATGCAGCTTGGAAAACCCATATCAGTGCACCTCCTTGAAGCCCAACGTTCATGTAACAAAAAAAATGCCCCCTTCTCAAGCAAAGGAAAACGCTCTTGTTTCCCTTCCTTGTCCGCCACACCTCTGCCTTTCCTGGCACAGTTTGGAACAAGTTTGGGAAGCTGACCTTTGATGGTATGGCATGGAGAAAGGTGGCCTGCTTTGTTCCCATCTCTATGTGGGAAGAAGATTCAGAGAAAGAGTTTATTCCTTTTATATATATATATATATAAACTTCTGGGAGCAACCCTGGAGAAGCCAGCCAGCCAAGCTTGTTCCTCATGACTCACCTCCACTTTGGCCTCTACGTTCTCCAGTTCAGCCTGTAGCCTGCTCAGGGCGTTCTCTGGAGTCCACTTTGCCATACACGCTCCTGTTGGACAAAGGGGAAGTTCAGCTTTAACATCCACATTTCAGCCAGCTGTGCTGTGATCCTTGCACCAGGGCAGGAAGGAATGCCAAACAAAGTGTGCTCCCCAATCTTTGCAAGCAGAATATAATCCCAGGGTGCCAACTCCGAAGGGAGAGACTATAATAGCACCTTCAACTTCCATCTTCTCTTTCTCTTGTTGAAGGGGACTAGAAGTCTAAATCCTATGGGGACCGATTCAGGGAGAAGGTGTTTAGCTTTGAGGAAAGATGACCAAGGAAGAATAGAATAACATTTGGCAGGTAGTTGGAGGGTTTTCACAAGAAGAAGGTCAAGCCTGCGGTCTCTCATTCCATACTGGAGGATGTGGGATACAGTAATGGAGTAAGTTACAGAATAGAATGGAATAGAATTCTTTATTGGCCAAGTGTGATTGGACACACAAGGAATTTGTCTTTGGTGCATATGCTCTCAGTGTACATAAAGAAAAAAAATACATTCATCAAGAATCATAAGATACAACACTTAGTGATAGCCATAGGTTACTAACAAGCAATCAAATCATACTAGGAAACAAATAAAACAATACAAATTGTAAAGATACAAGCAGCATGGTTATAGTCATAAGCAGGAAGAGATATGTACTAGGAAGGATGAGAAGAATAATACTAATACAGTCCTAGTAAATAATTTGTCAGTGTTGTGGGAATTAGTTTTTAGCAGAGTGATGGCATTCAGGAAAAAACTGTCCTTGTGTCTAGTTGTTCTGGTGTGCAGTGCCCTATAGCGTCATTTTGATGGTAGAAGTTGAAACAATTTATGTCCAGGATGTGAGGGGTCTGTAGATATTTTCACAGCCCTCTTTTTGACTTGTGCAGTATACATATATATGTATGTATATATACATACATACATATACATATATATACATACACATACCTACATACATATATATATAAATATAGTGTATACTATGTGTGTGTGTGTGTGTATTTTTTTTTACACCCCACTCTCACAGCCATGTATTCAAAATGGGTGCCCATACAGACCAAACCAAGATCTAATCAGAATGTGTCTCCAAAATGACAAGATGATGTGCAATTTTGCAATGGAAGAAGCACCAACCCTTTTTATGTGTGTCACATACAAAAATGGGGCGGGACTTTAATCAGTTAGGCAAAACCGCCATCTTGAACATTTTGGAACACTCTCTCCCCTCCATGTACCAGCACTGAAGATTTATATGTTGAAGAACTATCAACTTCAAAATTCATGATCCAGTTGGAGATTGTAAAAGAATTGTAGGGTGGCTTCAGGTTGGCGCTTGTGTTCATGAATGTTCAAATTAGAAGCTTATTTACAGTATTGATATACTGCTGATTCTCCTTGGATTTCTGGGGGTTCACAAATTGATCAAAATCCATTCAAACAATGAAAATCGGTAATCCAATTGCATAAGCCATCTCACCATCTGTATTGATTGATCACATCCAATCATTAAAAATGGCAAATTAATTAACTCTACTAAGGTCTCTACAGAAAAGCTCTGCTTTGAATTTCTACAGGAAGGTGCCAGTTGCTTCTCCAGGGATAAATTGTTCCATGGAGACAGAGCATCAAATGAAAAACTCTGAATTTTCTTTGTCCCTTCCATATTACTTTGAGAAGGGGAGAATCTCAAATTCTCAACTTGTGACCAACACACTAGGTAGGCTGGTTCCATGACATAGAGGTAGGCCATTTAAAATCACTACAGGTAGCTCCTGACTTATGACCACAATTGAGCCCAAAATTTATCTTGCTAAGTGAGACATCTGCTAAGTAAACTTTGTCCCATTTTACGATCTTCCTTGGGGCCACATTTGTTAAATGAATCACTGCAGTTTTTAAGTTAGTAACCCAGTTGTTAAGTGAATCTAGCTTACCCTTTGACTTTGCTTCTCAGAAGGTCGCAAAAGGTGAACACGTGACCCTAGGAAACTGCAACCATTATAAATATCAGTCAGTGGGTCAAACGGCTGAGTTTTGATCATGTGACCACGGGGATGCTGCAATGGTCATAAGTGTGAAAAACGGCCATACATCACTTTTTTCCAGGACTGTTGTAATCACTAAAGGAACTGTTGTAAGCCAACGACTATATGTACCAGTGGTGGGATTCAAATATTGTTGCCACTGGTTCGGTGGACGTGGCTTGGTGGGCGCGCTTTGCACGCGTGTACATACTTTGCATGCACGTGTGCGCCAAATGCGCACTTAGTGCAGGCATAGAGGCGTTTGTGCAGGCACAGAGGCATTCTATCTCGCCTCCTGCGGTCACTTCAGCAGCTGCCACGTGGCACTATTCTGTGCCACGCAAAGCAGCTGCGCTTCAAATTTAGCAGATAAAAGCGAGTATGGAAGCCCAGGCAGGTGGGTGGGCCCAACAGCAGAGCAGCAGAGAGAACCGGGCTGAACCGGTCAAATACCACCACTGATATGTACTTTAAATCAGAGGTCGCCAATCTTTTGGATCTCAGGGACCACCAAACTCATAATTTTAAATCCCGCACACCAGAGACCCTGGGAAAATCCCCAAAAAAGTCTGCAGGAAAATTCCCCATCCCGTTTTCCCACCGATGGATCATTCTTTATTTGGGATCACAGGATACCGTCCCCAGCTCCGTTCTCAGGGGGAGAGAGAGAGAGAGAGACTTTTGGCTTCATGCAAGGAAAACAGCAGAAGCAGCAGAAGTCTTTCTTTCTTTCCCCCAAACTCCACCAGAAATGAGTCTTTGTGAGACTTATCACATTGGTGCAGCCTCTTGGGAGCAGGATGCCTTGCAGAGTCCCAAAGACTCATTTCTGGCGGAGTTTGGGGCAGAGAAAGAAAAACTTTTGCTGCTTTCCTTGTGTGCAGCCAAAAGCAGAAGAAAGAAGTGGAAAGAAGCAGTCCGTTGGCCAGGCCAGGCATGTGGGGTGAGTGGGGCAAGTTTTCCCCTCTGCCCTTTCCCCCCTCCCCTCACTACCTTGTGTTGTTCGCAATGCAAGCAACACAAGCCATGTGTTCCCACAGTCCATGAGGGTGGTGCAGCCTTGTGTTCCTGCGCAGCCTGGATTGGGGGGTGCTTTGGGGGTGACATTTCTCTGTAGACCACCAAAATTTTCTCGCAGACCACCAGTGGTCCCCAGCCCACTGGTTGACGACCACTGCTTTAAATTGTACCCCCTAGCCCAGAGGTGGGCAACTATGGCCCCTTTATGACTTGTGGATTTCAACTCCCAAAATTCCTGAGCTAGCATGGCTTGCTCAGGAATTCTGGGAGTTGAAGTCCATAATTCATAAAAGGGCCATAGTTGCCCACCCCTGCCCTAGCCTGTCAAAAGCCTATGCCAAGGGTCTTCAAACTTGACAGCTTTAAGACTTGTGGACTTCAACTCCCAGAATTCCTCCTCCAGTCGTGTTAGCTCAGTAATTCTGGGAGTTGAAGTCCACAAGTCTTAAACTTGCCAAGTCTGAAGACCCTTGGCCTATGCAATGACTGTGGAACAGGTGAGGGTAATACTAATGCAGTTCTGCACCAGCATCAACTTCTGGCCGTTCTTCAAAAGCAGCCCATCTAGAGCACATTGCGGCAATCGGAGAGTTTAAATTGTGTCTACAGGTAATCTTTCACTTATGGCCACAATTGGGACAAGAAAATTTGTCCTTAAGCCATGCCAAATGAATGTTGATGTTGACTGAAACACCACACGTCTTTGGAGATTCTCAGTCATCCAGGTCATGGTTGTCCCAAAGGTGATTTTTTCCGAGAGGCACCTGGACTTTCTGGTTTTTCTTTGAAAATGTTTCACTTCTCATCCAAGAAGCTGAAGCTTCAGGTTCTTGGATGAGAAGCAAAACGTTTCCAAAGAAAAAAGCAGGAAGTCCAGTTGCCTCTCGAAAAAAATCACCTTTGGGACACATGACCACATCTGATATATTTTTTTTAACCTTTGCTGCCAGGGTCATTAAGTGAGTCACTGTGGTCATTAAGCAAGACATCACATGACCTGACTTGTGGCCTTCTCTGCTGGCTTCTCCACTGACTTTGCTTGTTGGAAGTCTGCTGGGAAAATCCCAAGGGGCAATCACATGAATGCAGAATGCTACAACTGTCCTAACGTGCAAGCCCGTTGCCAAAGGCCCAGATGGCGATTGCATGACTGCCGGGATGTTGTGACGGTCGTAAGTACAAGGAACAATCAGATCAGATGTCAGTTTTTTCAGCCTCGTTGTAACTTCAAATGATTGCTAAACAAATGGTTGTAAGTTGAGGACTACCTGTGTACATTCAGGGGAGAAGGTAGCCTGTGATTCCTGGACAATCGTGGAAGGAAAGGAGGGATTGGAGTCTCAGCAGATGGCCCACCTGTGATCTCCTTCCACACACCCATCCTCTACTTCCCAGAATCTAAATCAGGGGTGTCCAACCTTAGAAACTTTAAGACCTGTGGACTTCAATTCCCAGAATTCCCCAGCCAGCCACCTAGTAGATCTAGATCATATTGAGGCAAAGTTTGCATAAATGCTTACCCAATCCAGTTGAACATCTAATGACTGTATCAGTATAGCACATAATGCTTCAGGAATTTTAACTTTTCAATTTGTTTTTCATCGTTCAGCATGTTATGCATAATACCAGTCAGTGTGATTTAATTATGGTTTGCCTCCTGCAGCACTCTGCTGGCCAAAACGGGCACGGAGGGGCCACACGTGGCCACCATGCACCCTGTTTTCGGTCTGGATAGCCTCCTGCAGCACTCTGCCGGCCAAAAGGGGGCACGGAGGGGCCACACACGGACCCCATGCACTCTGTTTTCGGTCTGGATAGCCTCCTGCAGCACTCTGCCAGCCAAAGGGGGCATGGAGGGGCCACACACGGCCCCCATGCACTCTGTTTTCGGTCTGGATAGTCTCCTGCAGCACTCTGCCGGCCAAAAGGGGGCACGGAGGGGGCCACACACAGCCCCCATGCACTCTGCTTTTGGTCTGGATAGCCTCCTGCAGCACTCTGCCGGCCAAAGGGGGCACGGAGGGGCCACACATGGCCCCCATGCACTCTGTTTTCGGTCTGGATAGCTTCCTGCAGCACTCTGCCGGCCAAAAGGGGGCACGGAGGGGGCCACACACAGCCGCCATGCACCCTGTTTTCGGTCTGGATACCCTCCTGCAGCACTCTGCCGGCCAAAGGGGGCACGGAGGGGCCACACACGGCCCCCATGCACTCTGTTTTCGGTCTGGATAGCCTCCTGCAGCACTCTGCCGGCCAAAAGGGGGCACGGAGGGGCCACACACGGCCCCCATGCACCCTGTTTTCGGTCTGGATAGCCTCCTGCAGCACTCTGCCGGCCAAAAGGGGGCACGGAGGGGCCACACATGGCCCCCATGCACTCTGTTTTCGGTCTGGATAGCCTCCTGCAGCACTCTGCTGGCCAAAAGGGGGCACGGAGGGGCCACACATGGCCCCCATGCACTCTGTTTTCCGTCTGGATAGCCTCCTGCAGCACTCTGCCGGCCAAAAGGGGGCACGGAGGGGCCACACACGGCCCCCATGCACTCTGTTTTTGGTCTGGATACCCTCCTGCAGCACTCTGCCGGCCAAAAGGGGCACGGAGGGGCCACACACGGCCCCCATGCACTCTGTTTTCGGTCTGGATAGCCTCCTGCAGCACTCTGCCGGCCAAAAGGGGGCACGGAGGGGCCACACACGGCCCCATGCACTCTGTTTTCGGTCTGGATAGCCTCCTGCAGCACTCTGCCGGCCAAAGGGGGCACGGAGGGGCCACACACGGCCCCCATGCACTCTGCTTTTGGTCTGGATAGCCTCCTGCAGCACTCTGCCGGCCAAAAGGGGGCACGGAGGGGCCACACACGGCCCCCATGCACTCTGCTTTTGGTCTGGATAGCCTCCTGCAGCACTCTGCCGGCCAAAGGGGCACGGAGGGGCCACACATGGCCCCCATGCACTCTGTTTTCGGTCTGGATAGCCTCCTGCAGCACTCTGCCAGCCAAAAGGGGGCACGGAGGGGCCACACATGGCCCCCATGCACTCTGTTTTCGGTCTGGATAGCCTCCTGCAGCACTCTGCTGGCCAAAGGGGGCACGGAGGGGCCACACATGGCCCCCATGCACTCTGTTTTCCGTCTGGATAGCCTCCTGCAGCACTCTGCCGGCCAAAAGGGGGCACGGGAGGCCACACATGGCCCCCATGCACCCTGTTTTCGGTCTGGATAGCCTCCTGCAGCACTCTGCCGGCCAAAAGGGGGCACGGAGGGGCCACACACGGCCCCATGCACTCTGTTTTCGGTCTGGATAGCCTCCTGCAGCACTCTGCCGGCCAAAGGGGGCACGGGGAGGCCACACATGGCCCCCATGCACCCTGTTTTCGGTCTGGATAGCCTCCTGCAGCACTCTGCCGGCCAAAATGAGGCACACCCCCCCATTTTGAATTTTGGCCGGTAGAGGGCTGCAGGAGGCTGTCCAGGCCAAAAACAGGGTGCGGGAGGTGGCCATGTGCGACCCCCCCGCACTCCCTTTTGGCTGCCAGAGGCACTGTGGGTTGGTCCTTTGCTATTTCCAGGCTGGCGCCATGGGCCAGATTTAAGCACCTCGTGGGCCAGATCTGGCCCATGGGCCTTGAGTTTGACACCCCCGGTTTAGACTTTATAAAGTTATGTGATCCCGAAGATGTGTCTCCCCAAATATCATGTACAGATAGTCCTCAATTTATGACTGCAACTCAGCTCAAAATTTCCATTGCTGAGCAAAACAGTTGTTAAGTGAATTCTGCCCCATTTTATGACTTTTTTGCCATGGTTGTTAAGTGAATCATGCAGTTGTTAAGGAAATCTGGCTTCCTCCATCAATTGCTTGTGGGAAGCCAACAGAGAAGCTTACCAATGGTGACCACATGAGCCCAGGACAGTGCAATGATCATAAATACATGCCACTTTTCAAGTGCCCAAATTTTGATCGTGTGATCATAGGGATGCACCAATCGTTGTTAAGTGTGAAAAGTGGCCTCAAGTCACTTTTTTTTTCAGTATGTTGTACTTCAAATAGACATTAAAGGAATGGTTATAAGTCGAGGATTACCTATACTGTACTCAAGCTGAAATCTGTAATTGAAACACATTGTCTCAGCTCACTAAAATTACATAGAATATAGAACAACGGAGTTGGAAGGGACCTTGGAGGTCTTCTAGTCCTACCCCGTTTAGACATGAGGAATCCCTATACCATTTCAGACAAATTGTTGTCCAGTCTCTTCTTAAAAACTTCCAGTGTTGCAGCATTCACAATCTCTGGAGGCAAGTTGTTCCACTGATTAACTGTCCAGAAATTAGTTCTAGGTTGCTTCTCTCCTTGATTAGTTTCCACCCATTGCTTCTTGTCCTGCCCTCAGGTGCTTTGGAGAATAGCTTGACTCCCTCTTCTTTGTGGCAGCCCCTGAGCTATTGGAAGACTGCTATCATGTCACCCCTAGTCCAGAGGTGGGATGCTACTGGTTCTGCCCGGCTCTATAGAACTGAAGAGCAGCAGACACCAAACCGGTTCTGTGTTTGCTGCTGTTTGGCCCACCCGCCCACCTGGGCTCTTACCTGTCCTTTATTTCCTGCTTTTTCAACCTCAGCTACTTTGCGCAGCACAGCTGAGGTTGAAAAAGCAGGAAAAAAGAGGCTTTTCAAATGCTGAGCAAAACGTAATCACCGAATCGGTAGTAACAGTGGTGGAATCCCACCCCTGCCCTAGTCCTTTTTTTTCTCTTTCGTATCTCTCATTCACATATTGCATTACAGTGGAAGAAATACCTCACTGTCTAAAGTAGCGTTTCTCAGCCTCAGTAACGTTTAAGCTGTGTAGACTTCAATTCCTAGAATTTCCCAGCCAGCATATCTGGCTGGGGAATTTTGGGAGTTGAAGTCCGCACGGTTTAAAGTTGCTAAAATGGAAAAATATTATTTCAGAGTAAAGAAACACCTTCTGCATAAAGTTGTTGAGCTCTCACTCTGCATGTTTCTCCATCTATTCATCCTTCCAGTTTTACCCAGGAAGCAGGGGGGTAAAAGAAAGTAAGGAAAGGGGATCTACATGTTTTCAGTAAACTGAAATTTGATAAAAATCAATGGTGATCATAAACTAGGCCCACCCATTATGAATAAGACAACATTTCTTTACAACTAACTACAGGTAGTCATCGACGTATGACCGCAATTGAGCCCAAAATTTATGTTGTTAAGTGGGACATTTCTCAAGTGAACTTTGTCCCATTTTATGACATTTCTTGCCTCCGTTGGTAAGTGAATCACTGCAGTTGATAAGTTAGTAACTTGCTTGTTAAGTGAATCTGGCTTCCCTTTTGGTTTTGCTTGTCAGAAGGCCACAAAAGATGATCACAGGACCCCAGGACACTGCAACCGTCATAAATATGAGTCAGTTGCCAAGTGTCTGAATTTTGATCACCTGATCATGGGGGATGGCTGCAAAGGTCATAACTGGGAAAACGTTCCTAAGTCACACTTTTCAGTGCCGTTGTAACTTTGAACGGTCACTAAATGAACTGCTGTAAGTCGAGGACTTCCTGTGTTATCAACCAGTCTACTCTGGAATCCTACCTTTTGCAAGGTAAGCTTAGTTTAAAGGGAGGCAGGCTGTCATGAACAGAACGGGACAACTTGCTGGACAACTTGCAGCGACCAACTCACTACGGGACAACTTGCTGTGGGACAATTTAACAAATCTATGTCATTATTTAAAATGAAAATATTTTGATTTTTGCCATTCACATTTCATTCCCTCCCACCGTTTGCATCCTTTTTAAAAATGATTCTATTCCACCATTTCTTTGATAGTAGTGTAACTCTTGTCCTGAGCGAGATGGCCATGGTGAGTTGGCCGTGGCAAATTGTCACAGACCCCTTGTGAATGAAGCCCCTTTTGCTTAAAGATGCTCTCAGATGCTCTCTGCAAAAGATGCTCTCTGCAAAAGTCCAGATCACTAACAAAGGTACTGCCCTTTGATGATCATCTAGAACAGGGGACCCCAACCGCCGGTCCGTGGACCGGTACCGGTCCGCGGAACAAGTCTTACCGGGCCGCTGGTTGCTGGGCGCCGCCATCTTTTTTTGGTAAAAAAGTGCTTCCGGTGAGCTTTTCCGGGTAGAAAGCTCACCGGAAGCATTTTTCATCAAAAAGATGGCGGCGCTCAGCGCTCGTGAGCTTTTCCGGGTAGAAAGCCATTTCTACCCGAAAAAGCTCACCGGAGCGCTAGCCGCCATCTTTTTGACGAAAAGTGCTTCCGGTGAGGTCACCGGAAGCACTTTTTCGTCAAAAAAAGATGGCGGCGCCCAGCTGATGCCGGTACCGGGCCGCGGCATAAAAAAGGTTGGGGATCACTGATCTAGAACAGAGTTTCTCAACTTTGGCCACTTTAAGATGGACAAACTTCAACTCCCAGAATTCCCTAACCAGCAATCAATGTTGAGAAACACCCATCTAGATTAAGGCAGCCCAGTGGTCCTACCTTTGCCTCTACTCTTGGAGAAGGTGGGGTAGCAGGGGGTGGGGGTGGGGGAGAAAGGAAAACGCCAACTATTTCTCACCCAAGCGCTGCTGTTTGTCATGACAGGTTTCCCGTAGCTCCTGCAACTCCTGGTATTTGATAGCGAGGGAAGCTTTGCCATTCTCTAGCCGAGGCTGCAAGCCCAAATTTTGCTTGGCGAGGTTATAGTTGGAAGCTAGGTGCACCTCCCGCTCCAGCTGCAGGTTCTGGAACTGAAAAGACACATATTTAATGAGAGTCTCAGCCAGGCTGAAAGGTCTGTTCAGTTTGTCAAGAGTTTCTTTGGGTTCTGCATGGCTATCCTGTGGGCATACATGGCAGGATTTCCCCAGAAATGCATGTAGAAGAATAGATGGACTTCTCACCCAAACAGGAAAGCCATTTTCCCTGCTAAAAACAATGAGCATGTTCGGCAAAAAAAAAAAAAAACCACCCATCCCCTTGCAATCTAGTTTGATACTTTTGGTGTTTTTCCCAATGTTTTCCCCCAAGTTGCTGTTCTACGGATCTTTAGATGTATATTAATTATAAATATTTACACAAGGTGCCCAGTCGACACACTGTTTAACTGTGAAAGATGGATTTGTTGTAAAATTTTAAAAAATGGTTTTTAAAAAAAGATCTTTAGATCTTGGCTTCGTTCTGTATCTGGCAGCATATCATCCTCATTTGAGTTACTTTTTTTCTTCTTCTTCTAAACTTTGCTTTGCTGTCTGCACTCTTGTCAGGGTTGTCTGTTTATCAAGGTATACATTTATGCACTATGCCTAGTGATGGTTTTGCCAGCATCCCCACCACTTCCGGCACCACCACCATCATTTGAGATTCAAAATATATTTGAGCCAACGCTGTACAGATACAGTATTTAACAATACAATCTGAAGATCCAAATTACATTTTTGTTACTAAAGTGATTTGGGCTGATTCGGTACAAAGCAGTAAAAGAAGCAGCTTGGAAGCATCCAGAGTGAGTGAGCCTTGGAGCGATATATTGTGGAGAATATATACCATAGGAAGGTCATTGACATAGCTGTGTTCATACAATATGCTGAAGCAGGTCATAGAAAGTTTGATAACCCAATGAATTCTGTGGTTAGTTAATGGTTTGTTGCTCAAACCAGACAGTGGATTAACTTGGAAACCAAGTTTTTAAAAAAATTAATGTGAATGGACTATCAAGCTGGTCTGAATGGATGCCTAAAATAAGTCTAATTATTCAGCAGCTGCTATTGCTGCCACCAATATAAAGCAGGCGTAAAAAATGTTGTGCTCAGAAGTCATGGATTTTATTCTCCACGAAATGGCGAGAGACCAACTTTCAGTCTTTTACAGTCGGGAGCTAAAATTCTTACCTATCTTAGAAGGATGTTGTACCTATGAGTAGAAAAAAAATAACCCTAAAAAGGGTTAGATGGGAGAACCACTCATACAACTTGCTAAAGAGAGTCATTTAAAATCCTGGTGGCTGCATAGGCATAACTTGCAAACTTGATTTAATTTTAATCTTGGTTAGGGATTTTCTGTGAGATTTAATGCATTGTGCAAATCCAGAAAATAAGTGTTAAGTGTGCTGTGTGATTGCAATCAGTGGGACTTATATCACACTTTCATTCTGGGAGTTCAACTAATTCTCCATATTAAAGATATGAAGTCATTTTTTTCTTGCTAAATTCAAACATTAATGTTTGAGGTTGGAGCCAGATGTCCTCGATTATTACAGTTTTTAGAATTTTTCAAACACAACACTTTTGACAATTGTATAAGCCCACTGAATGTACACATTAATTTATAGATCTAGTCATGTTCATATTCTTTGACAGGGCCCAGTTTTAAAAAAAAGTTGTGCGTGCCTTTTTATCACAAAACAATGTACAGGTTGCAAAACGGTATTTATTAGCGTTATCTTTTCCCCATTAATCAGCTGATTGAAAAATAAGTATTGTCAGTCCTTAGCTGTCACAACTAGTACAGAATCTTCCCACTGCCAGATGCTCTTTAGGCCTCCCCTAACAACATGGGCCCTTGAGAAGTTACTCCGGTCTGTGTTTGTTCCTTCATACTAGCTAACTCCAAACCCTCTTCATGAAGGAAAGTATCTCAGGAACATGGCCAGATATTGTCTGTCACCAATTGGCATTCAATCACTGAATGTGGTTTACTGTTTCTGGCTACAGCAAGCATAGAACCACTGAGAAGCTGCCAAAAGGTTATTCTTCTAGAGCTACTGCCCTTATTAAACCTCTGAGCAAAGCAGAATAAAAACAGAATAACAGAATTGGAAGGGACCTTGGAGGTCTTCTAGTCTAAACCCTCTGCTCAAGCAGGAAACTTTATACCATTTCAGACAAATGGTTGTCCAATTTCTTCTTAAAAACCTCCATTGTTGGAGCACCCTCTACTTCTGGAGGCAAGTTCTTCTTCTGATTAATTGTTCTGTCAGGAAAATTCTCCTTAGCTCTAGCTTGCTTCTCTCCGTGATTAGTTTCCATCCATTGCTTCTTGTCCTGCTTTCAGGGGCTTTGGGGAACATGTAGACACCCCCCAATTATGCATTAGATATTTTAGGGGAGTACAACTCTTCAAGCAAAAGTTAATATTTACTGACTATTTACTGACTTGGTAAACCAAACTGTAAGTACTCTATGGGAGTCTTGAAACTATGAAAAATTGCCCTAAACTTAAAAGATAACATTTTGGGATACCCTTCTAATAAATATGCTATATCATATTGTGGTTTATCTTGTACTTCACTTGGGGAAGACAAATGTATTTATTGGGCCATCTTAGTTAGAATTATGAGGGCCATTGGGGATGATAAACTATGGGGAAAGGACTTGACTAATCTTGATGTGCAATTTTTCAGAGGGCACTGGGCTTCTTGTGAGATATAGCAACTCAATACCCCTGTTCACACAATACACTGTCTTGAATTAACCCACTGTTTTGAATAGGAGGCTGAACCATAACTCTCCAAACAGGCTGAGTTCACACAACATACTAAGCCCAACCAAAAGACCAACCAAGTTTAAAATTAACCACAATTAGCACAATGATTGAGAATGGCCGCTAAGTCTTCTAATTGACCCGGTTAAGGATTTTGTATAAAGGCAACCGGCAATTGCCTTGAGAGTACACCAAGGGCAGGAAGCTGGGAATACTCAGCTCATCTGAATTGACAAAAAATATGGCAAAAGTGAGGCTTTTTTTCTGGCCATTGTTGGAAAGGAGGCAGAGAAGGTGCCTTTCCAAAATCAACAGCCTCAACGTCTCCTTGTGAGGATGGATGACAACATGTGTGACGTTGCAACTGTGAGACTAGGAGCAGATTCCAATGAATGTCTGGGAGGGGGCACAAAAAGGGGTGGGGAATTCCTGCAATTGGGGGGGGGGGTGGAAAGCAAGGAGGAAGTTAGCTGGGTGCCAAATAAATAAGGGAAAGAAGAGGGGAGGTTTTGCTTTGTTTCCACGCCTGTCGAAAGGCAAAAATCATACGCCATTTATGATGAAAATGCCTGACATGCTGTGGCACTTAATTCGGCAAACCTTTCTGTGTTACCCAGCACAAGACATGTTGCCTGCCTGGCTAGACACAGTCAACACCCCTCCACCCCCGCCCGTGTTTCCATGGCTGAGTCAATGAGGCTTTGCTGGGTCTCGGAAAAGAAATCCCTTTCTTTTCAGCACAGAGAAACAAAACAGGGGTCCATGGTCACCATTGTGGCTGATTTTCACCAGAGAAAAAGAGGGAAGGGAGTGTCTGGTCCAGGATGGGTCTATCCTGCCAAGACAAAAGCACTGAGGCCTTGGGAGCATCTCCCCCCCCCCAAAACCAACACACCCACACCCTCCCTGGATGACTCCCATCTCCAGGACCCCAAACAAATGGAGGCTCCTTCTCGGCATTTATTCTGGCATAATAAACGGGGTGTATTTCAAAGAGTGTTTTTTTTGGGGGGGGGGATTATGCTTTTCAGGGAAAGGAGGGTGGGGGGCTGAGTGACAGGTGGGTGGAGAAGACCAAAATCTGACAACAGTCCACAAAGGGGCCTATAGCATCTCTGGGGGGGTGGGGAGAGGTGGAACCAGAGTAGCAGAACACCTCGGTTCAAACCGGATCCCAGGGGCAGCTTCTAGAGGTGGGACAGGTAGTCCCTGGAGCTAGCAGAATGGCATGAGAAGGGGGTAGATCTTCCAAGGGCATATCCAACAGTTGGGGCGAGAGGGCCTCCCCGCCTGGGGCCCACCTATTATCTTTGGGTCTTGTGTATTTGGGCCAGCAGCTTCCGTGCAAAGGCCGAAGGTCTGGGCATTGTTTCTGGCACCGAGCACAGGCCTGGCTGGACTGGCACTAGCCCCCACCTCCCCACCTCCCGTGCCAGACTCCCAGCCCCCTGGCAACCAGAGCTGCCTTTGCTGCAAAAGGGGTCGGGGGGCACAGCCCCAGGGATGCCACGGGCAGTTTCGGCGGGCATCGATGCCCCTTTAGATGCTCGGATTATTTTCCAAGGGGGCGGGGGCGGTCTTTGTATTTGGATGGAGAGGGATGGCTGCTGGGGTCGGAGTAACGCAAGGCGCGGGTGCGTGCAGCAGAAGACCCCGCTGGAAAGCAGGATGCCACCCTCCCATCTCTCTTTTGCCCCTCCGGAGGGCCCCGATCCTCCCTCCTCCTGGGCTTCCAACCCGGGAGCCGCGGCTTTTACCTTCCTGCTCAGCTTGACGATGCGCTCGAGCCAGGTTTCGTCCCGCATGAGGGCGCGGAGTTGCGCGGTGCTGAGCGCCCCGAAGCCCAGATCTACCGCCGAGGCCCGCGGGCCCCGATCGCGCTCCATGATGTGGACGGAGCAGACGGAGCGGCCGCACCTGGAGGAGCGGGATCCTGCACCTGCACCTGCACCGCCGCAGCAGACCGCCAGAGGGCGGCCCCGCCGCTCTTAAAGGGGCCGCCTCCGCCGAGCCTCCGTTGTTTCGGCTGGGGAGGAGGGTGGGCGCGGCAGAAAGTCGGCGCAGGCGGCGGCGAAGGAGGGCGTTAATTGCACGTGCTGGGCAGCCCCCTCCTCTCAAAGGAGGAGAGCAGACAAAGGGGAGGGGGCTCCACTGCCTGGAAGGCAGATGGAGCGTCTGAGCATGTGTAAAGTACCCAGCCTGTCGCCGCGTGCGAGGGATCTCGGGGGTGGGGGAGAGAAAGGAGACGTTCTGCGCCGTGAAAATTGGACGGGCGCTTGGTGGCTGCAAGCGTGTGTCACCTCCCCTTTGTGCTAAGCTTTAGGCACGCAGGGCCATGGAGGCGGGAATGCCCGGCTTGCTGTGAGGTTTTTAGCCTGTTTCATTTTATGTATGATTAACTGAGTTAATCCTCCATCCATCAGCCTTAGAAGGAGCCCGAAGCAGGATATACGAGGTAACTCTTCACGGTATCCTCATAACGACACTGTGAGGTAGGCCGGTGCTGGGCAAAATGAACAGGTCTCAGATGATGATGATGATATAAATTTATATGCTTGCCTGATACTGTGGGAAAATAATATAATGAGCCCCCTGGTCCAGTGGGGATTTGAACTGAAGCTCCATTGACTCTTTAATCCCCTTTGGTGCAATTAACATTCCTAGTAGATGGTTTAAGCGCCTTTTATAAATCTATCAAAGTGCCAGCTGAAGAGAAACTGCCCTGAATTCTCTTGACGGGGCCAATGCAGGGAGGTAGGATTCCTAAAAAAACATCCAGAGGTTGGCTTGGCATGCCCAAATCCTTGGCATTTGCGAAGGGTCTCCCTTGGTTGGAATACCACCCCTGTGCTAACTTTCCCGAATGGATTTCTTCCAGGATGGTTATAAACATTTGTTGAATTTATAAAGCTTCCCATCTCATGAGTAGGTTGGTTTAATAAGAGGGATAGAATCAAGAGCGGATGAAGTTCTAGTACCACTTTACAAAGCCTTGGTAAGACCACACTTGGAATACTGCATCTAGTTCTGGTCACCACAATATAAAACAGATGTTGAGACTCTGGAAAGAGTGCAGAGAAGAGCAATAAGAATGATTGGGGGCTTGGAGGCTAAAAAATGAAGAATGTTACAAGAATTGGGTATGTCTAGTCTAATGAAAAGAAGGACTGGGGGAGACATGATAGCAGTGTTCCAATATTTGAGACGCTCCTACAAAGACGAGGGGAGTCAAACTATTTCCCAAAGCACCAAAACGTAAGACAAGAAACAATGGATGGAAACTAGCCAAGGAGAGAAGCAACCTAGAACTAAGGAGAAATCTCCTAATGGTAAGAGCATTCAACCAATAGAACAGCTTGCCTTCAGAAATTGTGGGTGCTTCATCACTGGAGTCTTTCAAAAAGAAAGCGGACAACCGTTTATCTGAAATAATATAGCGTGTCCTGCTTGAGCAGAGGGTTGGACTAGAAGACCTCTAAGGTCCCTTCCAACTCTTATTATTCTATGTTCTATGATCACATAAGTAAAACAGCAGAGCAAAACACTTGAAACTATTACAGCAAAACTGTTGAAAACAAAAATGATAAACGGAACATATGGGAGAATGCAATCACAATCTTACACACAATACAGCCATTTTGTGGGCACGGTATCTCCATGGGATCCCAGGGCCAATGGCAAAACCAGATTATGAGGACCTTCTGGCAGCTCACTGTCATCAGGGCCACTCTCACCTTGGGGAGGGACGTTGCTTCAAAAGGTAAGTGCCACACCAAAGAAGGGCCAACTCCTGGGTCCCATCAGATAAGTAGACAGAACCTATAACATGCCCTTTCTGCCAGATGGGTAGATGTAACCAGTAAGAGGCGGTTCCTCAAATAACGGGTCCATGCTATGTAAGATATGAAAAATAATCAGCACTTTGTATTGAACTGGGAAGAAAACTAGCAGCTAGTGGAGCTTGCTTTCAACTTTTTAAAAGTTGTTTTCAATTTCAGAAAGCTTTTGCGGGGGAGTCAAACTTCTAAGAATAGCTAGAAAGTGGATTTTAAGTAAAGACCCTCATAAATTAATCCTGACTCCTGGGGTCATTTTCTTGCAACAGTTAGTAAAGAGATTCACTGCTACGTTCTCTCTGGTTGTTTGTCCATCATCTTAGTCTGGTCTACAGGTCTCTGGCATCCTGATTCCCCATCCAAGCTTGATCGTAACCAGGTTCTGCTTACCTTAAGATCAGCCAAGATTATCTAGGTGGTGCAATTTACAGTAGATATGTGGATCCAACCATGTAAGACATTGATTTTTATTCCATGCGCTCTTCAGCTAAAAGTTAAAGTTGTCAGGCACCTGTTTGCTGGTCTCTACAAATGTCAATATCTGCTGTTAAGAAGACCTCCAAGGTCCCTGTTACTCTGTTCTTCCTTAATTTGTTCATTCTTACATTCAGTTTATATGGCCATCCATCTCAACAAATGATTCTGAACAAAAAATAAAGTAAAAGCAATTACAATAACCAAACATTAATGTACACAGTGGCCAAGAATAAATCATACAGCAGTTAGTCCTCGCTTAGCCACCACACTTGGGACTAGCAACTTGGTCATTAAGCAAAGCAGTCGTTAAGAGAAATTGTGACTGCGTATGATCTTATTTCAGTTTTCCTTTGTTTTACAGAATTGCAAAGGTCATACATGCAAAGATAGGTCACAAAGTTACTTTTCATCACTTTTGTAATTGCAAACAGTTGTGGTACAAATAGTCACTAAACAAGCCATTTGCGTATGGTGCCCTTTTGTGCTTTAGGATTTTTTATTATACATTTTACAGCCTAAACAAAATTATATACTGCCAATTTCTAATGAACTTGAGGCAATTTACAAAATAAAAAAAGTACATACAAACAGGTACGTACAACAATCTATCTAAAAGATAGTTTGCACACCACTAGGCTGAAACACTTCATGAAATAGCCAAATCTGAAGCAATTTATGAGTTTTGGGGCATTCCGTATTTTAGGAAGCAGTATGTGCTGCAGTGTGAGGACAGCTTCAGAGAAGGCCTAATCACAGATGTGGGACCTTGCTTGGTAATGTCATCTTATTTCTAAACTCTTACAATTTATAAGATGCTTTGGGTATTTTAAAAATACGAATGGGTATGTAATGGAGAAATGAACAAAGTAAAACATTGAAAATTAGAAGTGGCAGAATGGTGTGTTCTCTTAGAAAGTTTCCAGTGGCTGTGGAGTAGTTGATGTCATAGTCTGAGGGAATGACATCATTGCTTTATGATCTAGCCAGGCTAGCGTAGAACTGATGAAATAAAGGGGCCATATTAGAAGAGCCAGGTGGTTTATGAAAGGCAGAAATGGCCCACTGTTGGATGGAAGTTAGTGTAAAATTGAAGGAGAATCCAAGGAAAATTGATCAACGTATAGTATCAAATGACAAAAGATCACCAGTCAGACTGGGCTAGCTGGCAAGTGAGATGTCTCGTGTTATTCCAGTCAAAGTAGCTTATGATCCATATCAAAGCCCATATTCCCACCATGATAATGAACTTCCAAGGACAGTTTCACCTCAGCGAGAATGGATCCTTAGTCCACAGTCCCATCGAAGGAGCAGTCCTCCAGTGGCATCTCTCTCTCCGCCAAGAAGCGAGATGGCTAAAACTGCTTCACCCCAGAGAGGAAATGACATCAACCGGAGCACCTCTCCCCACAGAGGAAGTGAAGCTTCCCAGGGCATATTTCCCCAGAACGTTTATCCTCAAAGAGGAAGGGTAAATGAAGCTCCCCGAAGATCTTATCCCACAGGTTCCTCCTCACGGAGAGGGAGTGAAGCCTCACAGGGTACTGCTAATTTTCAGAAGGGTAGTGAGGCTGCCCAAAGGCTGTCTTCTCCAAGAGGATCGATCCCCACTTCTTTAAGCCCTTCTTCACGGAGAGAGAGTGAGGTCTCCCAGATTTCTTCATTTCAGCAACCATATGACCCACCACAGAAGATTCCTCCTCAGAAAGGAAACAATACCACCAGGAGTGCCTCACCATACAAAGGGATGGAGGTCCCACCAACTGCCTCACCCCGACGAGGAAGTGAGTTCTCTCAGGGTACTTCCTCAAGACGAGGGACCCTGTTAAGCCAAAATACTCCACCCCAAAGAGAAACCAACCCTCCACAACAAGGAAAGCCAGCAGGCCGAACCATATCTCCTCAAACTGTTATGGACTCTCAGAGAAAATACCCCATCCAACCTGGCCAGGTTAGAATGACAGCTAGTCGTATGCTTATCGCAATGAAGCAGAACCTGAATTCACAAAGAGATGAGATATTCCAGAGACTCCGATCTGGATCAACTGCAGAGAAATCTGAAATGGAGAATAAATACATGCCTTTCATCCCAGTGTGGAACGACTCCGTCCCACCAATCCCCCGATACTTAAAGGATGCATGGACTCAAACATCCAAGATGACTTCTCAGTTAATGACTGAACAGGGACAGCAATATACATCCCGAACCCCAAAGAAATTAATCCGTAAACAAGTTCCCAATCCAAAAGATAAATGTATTCAAACAGAAACTATTTACCAGGACTTATTTTCAAAAAAAGGGAGTCCTCAATTAGAGATGTGGACTAGAACAACCCAGACACCACTTCCTGGAGCAGAAGCTAGGTCCAAAGCACCCCCAGTGCCAACTGTCGTCGTATCTTCTTATAATTCAGAAATTAAACCAAATTATGCTTTCCATTCAGAACGTGGATCAGATTATATGGGGCCATTTTATCAAGAGATGGACACAGTCCACAAAGGTTCTCTCTCGCCGAGGTCTGAGTTACTTCATCAAACTCCTCTCTCCTCAGAGGCTGAGAAGAGGAAGAACTCTCTCCTAACCTGGACTGAACCAGTGTGTCGGGAGCTTGATGTGAGGAGGAACCTCCAGACAAAACATGAATTGACCCAGGAAACCAAAAGGCCTGCCACCCATCCAGAGACCGAGTCCGAGTATCGTTGTCAGCTCCACCAAGAGATGGAGGCGATGGCCTTCAAACCTGTTCCTTCTCTTGGAGATGAGTCACTTTCCTGGATCCCACTTTCTACCTCAAATACGAGCATCCAAGAACATTACCCTATTCCCAAAGGCTCCCTACGGCACAACAAAGAAGTAAGAAGATACAAAGAGAAGAAAGCAGTGCCTAACTCAATCCACCAGGAGCCCTTGTGGTCGGAATCCCTACCAAGCGACCAAAACTCGCTCCTTAGTAAACCTGCTTTCCATCCAGAAAGTGAATCAGAGTATAGGTGTATGCTGCATCAACAACTGGAAGCAGCCCAGAAGCAGCCCTTTGCAAAAAGAACTGACCTCCTGCCTCAGAGGAACTTGCTCACCAGCAGGCTTGAAACCACACCCGAGGTCATACCTGCATTTCACCCAGGGAATTTTGACACCACTTGGCTAACTGCAGTGAATATTGACAAGGAATTGAAGTGCTGTCTTCAGCCCGATGCAGACACAAACCTCAGAGCCTTGCCACGCACAGAAGTGGCCAGGACCTGTGGAATCTTACCTCCGCGGTGTCTAGAGAAGTTTGGACCTCAGTCACCTTGGTGGTCTTTACTTCAAGCAGATGCTAGCCACCTGTTTCCAGAGTCGAAGAAGCGCCCCAATCTACCAGCCCCAGACTGGATGGAGACATACAGAAGTTTCTCGGTTCCAGAACCAAGGGAGCATTGCACTGTCCACCTAGCTCCAGACTGGCGAGAGATAGACTTCAATGTGCCAGCTCAAGAACATTTGTTGGACAAGCCAACTATGGAGTCAGAGGCAGTTTTGGATTTCCCAACTGATCGTGTTACAGTCCCAAGGAAAAAGCAGGCAATGGCGACAGCGTGCTCAGAAAAACCACGTACTTCTTTGGCTTCACAGTTTGGAGGCCAAGGACCAGAACGTGCAATCTACAAAAGTGAGGCTGATGACCTCCTCAAGTTACAGAGAGGGAAGTCAGTTGCCAGGTTTAGTGCTTTCTTTGTGGGTATGTTATCCAAGTTTAAACTATGCTTACCTTCGCTCCCCAGAGCAGGATTCACTTGTAATGAGTCTATGCTGCACTTCCACTCCTGTAGCGTTAATGTGCAACGTTATATTGTAAGAGCCATCATTGGTAAATTTCCTTGGTTACCGTTCCTGCTCTGTCCACCTTAACCACCATGTGGAAATTCTCTCCAGTTGGCACCATGCACAACTCTTTGGCTATCTTTGTGTTGGAATGTTAATTTCTTTTTTCATTCTCATTGTATCATCAGTCAGTTGAACTTTTTCATAGTTCTTTGAAACTGTGGGTTGACTTGTCTGCCATGTGATTATTAACCACTAGGTGGTAGCAAAGAAAGTTTTTATGACTCATGTCTTCCATCTAGTGGTCATGTCTTCCATCTAGTGGTCATATTTGCATAGCCAGATAATACTGTCAAAGACCTGGAGTTTGAGAAAGGGACTTGGCTATGGGGAGCAGTGTGAGAGCAATACAGTCCCCTAAGGACAAAAAGTGAGGGTAGTGGAAAGGAAGAGCTGTCATTGGGAAGAAAATTGCCTGCCTGGCAAGATTACAGAAGGACAAAAGATATATCCTTTCTGTTATAATTCAGTCACATACATCAAGACAGGAATACTATATAGGCTAGTGGGCCCATTTAAAAAAGACAAAAACACCTGGGATTTAGGTGATCCTCATAGCTGAGAGGTGGGAAAACAAGTCAAAGACCAAATAAACAAGGCAGCCTCAATTGGTTAATTAGGGCCAAGCATTTGAGGATATGAAGCATATTATTTCAGGCTACCTTCCCTGTGCGTATGAATATATTCTAAAGTCCCTGTGTGCAGGATCTGGAGATGGGATAAGAGGGAAAGCACTACTAAAGGATCCCTGGGTGTCAGGAGCAAGGAACCACGTGTTAGAAGAAATTCTGGTTTGTTCTGAGCTGGGCATAGGACAACTGCTTGAAGCAGAAGCAGAGTTTATTTAACAGCAAAACAGCTTAGCAATCAAAGGTAGCCATGAGTTCAAAGAAAAAGACAGCTACATTTATAGAAGAGTCCGTCTTTTTTTTTTTGGATATGCATGACCACAGTTTACCCCAGAGAGTGTCCTGGGTCCATTAGGGAGGAAATGTGGTTTCTCATTCTGTGGAGTTCTGAAATCCTTGCCCTTTGTGAGTCCAGCTGTTGACTTTGAGTGATGGGTTTAAAATTGGGGGAAATCTATTGTGTGTATAAAAGATTTTAATATCTTGAGGGGATTTTCCTTAGTTTTAATTGAATTGCCAGTATTTGCCAATTTCTTAGCAAAAGAGGCACTTAGTCGTGTTCCAGCCTAGATATTCAAAATCAGCATAAAGGCTTAAGCAAACTTTTGTTTTATTATCCAACCTAGGACTATTGAACCAACTTTGAACTAAGGAGAAATTTCCTGACAGAACAATTAAACAGTGGAACAACTTGCCTACAGAAGTTGTGGGTGCTCCAGCACTGGAGGCTTTTAAGAAGAGATTGTCTTAAGAGATTGGTCTGAAGTGATATAAGGTTTCTTGCCTGAGTAGAAGATTGTACTAGGAGACCTCTAAGGTTTCTTCCAACTGTGTTATTCTATTATTCTGTCTGAGATTCACTGTCAGGTCAGGGATGTTCAGGGTTACAGTGGCTTGGATGGCAAGAGTGGCATGGAGATTTTCTTTCTCACACAAAAACGACACAAGAAGTTACTCTACAGCAGTTTCTTTATTGTTTCATGCCTATAGACAGGAATCAGACCAGACTAAAGCATAAATCTGCATAACTATTGCAGTAATTCTTCTTCCTAGCGTATTCCTGCAGGTGCAGGGTCTGCTTTTCGTATCATTGAACACCACTTTGTTATAGTTATTTCCGTAACTATTACAGTAATATATATACCCTGTGAAAAGTTAGGGAGGATCCATTGTGGGTCTCTTATGTCAAAGATTCCACTCTGAGCTGCCTCTTTGCTCCTTGGGAAAGACCCCCCTGATGTATTATATTCCACCACACTGGGCTGCCTACTTGTGGGTGGATATTGAGAGACAGTTACGGAAGTTGTATGTGAACTGTTTCTCTCTGGAAATGGTTAACAGGTTGTCCTCATGGCAGGAGAAGGAGGCTCCGTGGATTTGTCCTCAACTTAGCTATGGAGCCCTGTTCAGCGGCACTCTATTTGGCTCAGGACCAGGCCAGAATCCAGCTGATCTTTCCTGAGGCCCTTCAGGTTTTTTGAAGAAAAAAGCGAAACTGATTTTCTGATTGTTTCTCCTTGCAGTTCTGCTTGTGGACAAGAGGTGGCACCCCAACGGCATCTTTCACAAGGCCAGTGGTTCAGCAGAAGGCAGGCAGGCAGGCAGGCGCTCCCATTTCCTCCACCAGATCCTGGCTGCTTCAAAGGGGATAATTAAGGAGCTGGGCATTTTGTGAGGGAGGGGCAGCAGGAAGTGGCAGGGCCCACATAAAGAAGAACCTCATGCAGGCCTTTTTGGCACTGAAGTGATTGATGCTTTTTATTCAGGCAGTAAATTTATTTTTTTTAAAAAAACAACAACCCAAAGTTATTTCAGTATTTTTGGTTTCCTAACTCACAATGCTGCTATTTCATGGACACAAAGGGTGGAGGAAAATATATCAAAAACACGCTTGCTTGCCTGCCCGAATGACATCTTAAAAGACAATTAAAAGAATATGTTCTACTGAAGAATTTGGGGATGGCCCACCAAAGGGGTGGGTGGATGGTTAGTCACAAGTTGCATTTTTAGCTATGATAATTAAATGATAGTCCTAGTTTAGAGGCAGCCTATCTTGGCTGATATCAAAAAAGTTAAGTCTGGACCTTATTAGTATTTGGACAGAGTACTACAGGTAGTCCTTGACTTACAACCACAATTGAGCCCAAAAAGTTCTGTTGCTAAGTAAGACATTCGTTAAGTGAGTTTTGCCTCATTTCTTGCCACAGTTGTTAAGTGAATCACCGCAGTTGTTGAGTTAGTAGCACAGTTGTTAAGTGAATCTGGATTCCCCATTGACTTTGCTTGTCGGAAGGTCGCAGAAGGGGATCACATGATCCCGTGATCCTGCAACTGTCGTAACATGAGTCAGTTGCCAAGAGCCTTAATGTTGATCACATGACTATGGGGATGCTGTAATAGTCGTAAGTGTAAAAAAAGTCACTTTTTTCAGTGCCCGTGTAACTTTGAATGGTCACTAAATGAACTTTTGGTAGTTGGCAGTTGGCTACTTGTATATATGTGGTTTATTTAGGTCTTAATGCCTCAGTTGGCTACCAGATCAGATGAATCATTTTTCTTGTTGGAAGAAATCTCCTTGGTTCGTTCCCCAGCTGGGACACAGTTACCAGCACTGAGAAGAAATTGACAATGAAGCAAGCTGCCAGAAAACAGAATAATTTAATTCAGGAAGACAAGAGGATGTAGCGACTCAGCTCAAGTGTCCCTGGCTAGCTAGCAGATTAGAGAGGCAAGCCTTTTTTATACTTGGTTTTCCTTCGAAGCTCCTACAGTTTGATGGGTTTTCTTTCTTTCTTTATTTGATTTGTTAATCGCTTACAAGATAATAGTTATAAGTATAAACATATAAGTATGAGTAAGAATACAGAAAATAGGTACGAATAAATGGGGACAATAGGACAGGGACGGGAGGCATGATGGTGCACTTATGCACGCCCCTTACAGGCCTCTTAGAAATGGGGTGAGGTCAATAGTGGATAGTTTGAGGTTAAAGGAGTGGGGGTTTGAGGATGTAACTGCAGAGTCAGGTAGTGCATTCCAGGCATTGACCACTCTGTTGCTGAAGTCGTGCTTTCTGCAATCAAGTTTGGAGCGGTTAACATGGAGTTTGTATCTGTTGTGTGCTCTTGTATTGTTGGCAGTTGAAGCTGAAGTAGTCATTGACTGGTAGGACATTGTAGCAGATAATTTTGTGTACTACGTTTAAATCCAATGGTAGGCGGCGTAGTTCAAGGTTGTCCAAGCCCAAAATCTCAAGCCTGATGATATAGGGTATTCTGTTGCGAGCAGAGGAGTGTAGTGCTCTTCTCATGAAATACTTCTAGACTCGCTCAATTTTATTAATGTCCAATATACAGTGCGGATTCCATTCCATAGATGTGCCTCTACCTGAAGTGATTGGTTGAGGTTTTTGTTTTTCTGGTTTAATGGATTAATGCTGGTCCTAAGTCTTTGTCTTTTCTATCCTAAAGGTTAATCCTGTCAGGTAGGCAGGAAGGAGGTGTTCTAGAGCAGAGGTCGCCAACCTTTTGGACCTCAGGGACCACCAAGCTCATAATTTTAAATCCTGCGGACCACTAATAGGAATTTTGACTGACGGTGGCTTGCTGATGTTGGTGGGAAAGTTGGTCCCATATTCCAGAGCTGCAGTAGTCACAGGACTGCCCTTTGGTCATCCCGGAGCAGCTGCTCCTCCACCCGGGTGCACCGGCCTGCCATGGATTGGAGAAGCTGCTCCGGGATGTCCAAACGGCCAGTTTTGTGACTACTGAAGCTCTGGAATATGGGACCAACTTTCCCACCAATGTCAGCAAGCCATCTGGGGCGGATTTCTCTCCCCTGCCATTGGTCTTACCTTCTAGTTCTAGCTCGCGTGGCTCTACTCAAGGTAAGGTTTGCGCTTGGCTGAAGGGTGGGGGCCAGCGGGTGGGTGGGCCATGTGGGCGGCGCAGCCTTGTGTTCTCATGCAGCCTGGATTAATTGCTTTGGGGGGGGGACATTTCTCTGGACCACCAAAATTTTCTCGCGGCCCACCGGTGGTCCTGGCTCACCAGTTGGCGACTACTATTCCAGATGGCCGGATGCAAACCCAATTCTTTGGCTCAAAGGAATGGAAGGTCTTATGATTGGCCGCTTGGCAATTTCCTCTGTCTTTTCAAATAGTTTTAATAGCTCATCTTTACTTTAAAACAGTGATCCCCAACCTTTTTTATGCCGCGGCCCGGTACCAGCATTAGCTGGGCGCCGCGGCCCGGTACCAGCATCAGGTGGGCACCGCCATCTTTTTTGATGAAAAAGTGCTTCCGGTGACCTCACCGGAAGCACTTTTTCATCAAAAGATGGCGGCGCAGCGCTTCGGTGAGCTTTTCCGGGTAGATATGGCTTTCTACCCAGAAAAGCTCACGGAGTGCTAGCGCCGCCATCTTTTGATGAAAAAGTGCTTCCGGTGAGCTTTCTACCCGGAAAAGCTCACCGGAAGCACTTTTTCGTCAAAAAAAGATGGCAGCTCCAAGCAACCAGCGGCCCGGTAGGAGTTGTTCCGCGGACCGGTACCGGTCCACGGACCGGTGGTTGGGGACCCCTGCTTTAAAAGACATGCAGCAATTGAGTCATGTCTCCCCAAGATGGATTGTGGCTGTCCACTATAGATTTAAGGTCCGGATCACCATTTGGAGGGGGTCTGATCTGAAGGTTGGGGTATTTCTTTTGCAGATAACAAGATCAAATGCTGAGGTGTGTGTGTGTGAAAACAAATTTGCGTTGGTCTTTTCCCTTTTCTGGTGTGGGTTTGCTTAACTCTTGCCTCATATTGATCTTCTGGGGAAGGATTTTCTGTTTTGGCTTGTCCCTTCCCTATAGTTGGGTCTCTAGATCTGGACAACTCAGCCCAGCAGTACCAGTAAGGTATCTGGCTGGGTTTAATCTTAGATATAAGTGCTTTCAGGGTTTTGAAATCAAAAGTACCGCTCTTACATAAGGTCCAAGCCTATTTCTTACACATTTCTTTTGCTCTTCTTTTGTTCATACCGGCCAGGACAGGCATCTGCCATTCATCCCATGCCTCGAGCAAATCTCCTAGGGGGGTTCCTGTCACAACTCTCGAGCTGTCCGTTTTCAGACCAAAAAGGGGTCTGGGAGGACCTTCTGCCCCCTACGCAGATGAGCGCGGGCACCGTACTCCTAACACACACTGCCGTCAGTTTTCAGACCTTCGGGTCTGGGAGGACCTATGGCTTTTCCCAAGCAGATGAGTATGGGCACCTCCTAACACAGAGCTTTGCTTTTTGTGATTTAACTGGGGTTTCCTTCCTTTTTTTGGCCTTCAATCACTGCCTGCTTGGCTTTTTCCTCTGTCCTTACAGAAGGTCCCACACTCTGGCAAAAACCCCTTGCTTTCTTGGTCCTGTTGGTCATGGCTTGGAGGAGCTAGCAATAGTTTGAGGTGCAGCTAGGATTACATGGCGGGAGTGGGTTCCAGCTGTTGTTCAAGGATGAAGCTCCTTACACATATACACACAATCTCTTCCACGTACTCCAAAATTCCAGGAACTAAATTTAGAGTGCTGTTTACCCACTTTCAGGCAACTGTTGAGCGCAAGACTCAAAAACTCCCTTTATTACCTGATAGTTCTGGGCAGGGTCCGTGGGCTCTATCCTCAGATGAAGGAGATCTATGCCGGCTGGATGGTGGCCCTCTGGGCCCTGTCTGGTAACTGAGTTGGCTGGGAGTCCCTTCTGTGGTCACCAAATTGTTGGAAGAAATCTCCTTGGTTCTTTCCTTAACTGGGATGTAGTCAATGGCACTGAGAAGAAATTGACACCAAAGCAAGCTTCCAGAAAGCAGAATCCTTTAATTCAGGAAGACAAGAGGATGGCAAGCGTTCCTGGCTAGCTAGGAGATTGGGGAGACAAGCCCATGCCTTTTTATACTTGATTTTCCTTTGAAGCTCCTACAGTTTGATTGGCTTTGATTTGCCTCTAGCTGAATGATTGGCTGGGGTTTTTCTTTTCCTGGTTTAATGGGTTAATCCTAGGTCTTCTGACTTTTCTATCCTAAAGGTCAATCCTATCACAGAAGCAGGAAGGAGGTGTTCTAGTGTGCCTCAGTGTGCCTTTTTTGGGTTATTTTTAGTTTAATCCTGCTTATCTTTATTGCTCTGTTTAGTGTTTCCATAGCCAGGCTTTACTTTGTTAATGTTTTTTTGGCAGCATGCCCAGACTTTCAATTAGCCTGAGGGCCTGTTCTGAGTTTTCTTTTCAGCTGATGCCTTTGCTTTGGGGTTTTGCTTTTCTTAAAGGGGAAGGGCTGCTTTTAGTTTTTTGTCACCGCTTTAGTGGTTCCTGGCACTAACCTTTTCGGGTGTTCTTCCCACACTCTGATTCATCTAGGACTCTTTCTATGCCTCCACTAGTATCTAACCATAGCACAAACATACTTTGACTCTCTCTTTCTCTCTCTCTCTTTCTCTTTTAACATGTTCTTATTACATTATGTTCCTCTCATTCCCTGTCCATGAATAAGACAGGTTTAAGTTATCTTTTAAGTACTGGTATTAAAAGTATTATTTTCCTTATAATTTTAAGTATTCAAGGACAATCTCAAGGTATGTAAAATCTGTCACCCTTTACTTTTGTCCACCTTGGCAGAAAAACAGGAGACTGGTGGCTGCTAAAACAGAGGCAATGGAGGCAAGACAGGGACTAGCAATGGGGCTGTGGCACGTTTCATGCTGGCATCATTTCTGGTTCAAAGATGACTTGAGAGCGCTTTAGCAAAGAGGAAAGGTCCTATTACTCATTAATGATTTAAAACATCTTCAAAACCTGACCTTTTTTTTTTGCCACCCATAGCAAACAGTTGAGTTTGGGGAGAAGATAATAAGGGACCCACGCCCCCCAGATCAAGAGAACTATAGGTCCTTGGCTAGGCCATTTTGGACTAAACAGCTGTCAACAAATTGTGCAAAGTCCAGCATGGTCCTTTGAGCCAATGGAAATTGCATGTCCCTGATTTACAAATTTAAGCCTGTAAGTGTGCAAATTGTACAGTTGAGCACCGCTTCATCAGATTAGGCAAAGCCTCGGCAGATTCATTTGTTCAACATGCTCAGCTTGTTTAGTATCACTTTGATCCATTTTTTAAAACTTTGTGTGTCGTGCAAACCCAGTGCATTTGGTTGGCTGAGTTAATTCAGCTGCTCGAGAGAGTAAGTTTTGTGAAAGCAGCCAATCTTTCTAAGTGAAAAGCTTCTACTCTCTGTCAAAGGCAAATAGAGGCAATCACAAAAATGCACTTCTTGTGAACAATTAAATGCATAATCTTTTGAGCTAAGCTGCACACATTTCCTTGGTGCAGACTCTGAGCAGATCCATATATACAGTTAATTGCTCCAAAATGGATCTTCTTCAATATTTTGGCTCCAAAACAGATGGTCTTCAATATTATATAATTGGAGCTCTTCCTTCAAAGGGAGGCTTGCAGTGAGATCTAGATGGGTGGAGTAGAGCAGGGGTCTCCAACCTTGGCAACTTTAAGCCTGGAGGACTTCAACTCACAGAATTCCCCAGCCAGCTTTGCTGGCTGGGGAATTCTGTGAGTTGAAGTCCTCCAGGCTTAAAGTTGCCAAGGTTGGAGACCCCTGGAGTAGAGGATGCATCAGGATTGGCAAAATTTAGGGATCCTTTTTACCTAAAGGACTGCCTGAACCAATACACGTCTGCCCAGGCTTACAACCAGCCAGGGAAGTGCTTTAAAACTGTAGCACTTTTACTCTATAAATAAATTATAGTGGACTGAAAGTACCAGGAAAAAACTCTTTCAGGAGTGGCCCCATACTTACGGAATCCACCACTGGAATTAATTAAGGAACTCTCCTTTCATTTTAGTCAGTTTGTTATTCCTTGCTATTGGCATTTTAACTGTTGAATTTGTTGAATTTTAAGGATTATAAGGTGATTTTAATTCAAGGTCATGGAAACTGAAACTGAATGTTGCAGGGAGACCCTGAAAACCTTGGCTTCTTAAAACCTAATTTTTAATTTTAATGTGAAAATACTTTGATATTATGGTTAGTCATTCGGTCAGCCAGATGTTTAGCCTGGATTTCGCATTTTTGACCACTTATCGAGTCCTTCCTAGGACCTGAGACAGGCAGATATGTTGATTGATGGAGTTAAAAGTATCATTGCAGGATGTAATCTCCTCCAAGTAAGACTGCCTTTTGCAGCCAATTTTGTGATTTTGTCAGTGTTGATAGTGTTCAAATAGTATTCCAGATGTTTTGGGATTGCATTCAACACACCTATTACCATTGGTACTAACTTTGCTTTCTTTTGCCACAGTTGTTACTTCTATTTGCAGGTCTTGATACTTCGTGATTTTCTCCAGTTTTTTTGTCATCTGTTCTGTTATCTTCAAGTCTTGCAATGTCCACTATCCAGACTTTTTTTTGTTTTTCTGATCAAAAATAGCACCTAGAGTGTTGTGCGGCAAATGCTTATCTCTGAAGTCCCAGAGTACTTTAGGTACATCATTTTCAATTACTTTGTCTGTCTGTGGTCCCACCAGTTCTTTCTTGCAGATATTATTATTGTCTTCAAGTTAGCGTTGACAATTATAAGATATGTGGACCTCAACTCCCATAATTCCGTAGCCAAGTTGGAGAAACACTGGATTAGTTCCTGCAGGGTTTTTGTTTTTAATAATATTTTGGGAAAGTTTTGCCATTGCTAAACTGTCTTTATGCCTAAGGCAGAATTATAACTCATGGTTGCGTTTTTTAACCTGGTTCCTTAACTACTATGCCAACCTGGCTCTTCATATTATTATTTTTTCCTGTGTGTGTGCCTTTGAGTCAGTGATGACATCTGGTGGACTTCCTAGAGGGTTTTTGTTTTGTTTTGGCAAGATTTTTCAGAAGTTGTTTGCCATTGACAGGGTTGAAAAAGAGTGACTGACCTAAGGTCACCCAGCTAGCTTTATGCTCAAGGTGGAACTAGAACTCACAACCCTCCTGGTTTTTAGGCCGGAATCTTAAAACACTACACCAAACTGGCTCTCCATATTGAGTGTACTTAGTCATTTAATATCAATTATCAAGTAAATTTGAATAAAGTCCAACTTAATTTATACTGTCTTCTTCTCTTCTTTACTGTGACCCCCACCTACCCCTTCCACTTATTCAAAGGCTTGTTTTGACCCTAGATCTCAAAGGCTTGCACTATATTATATTTTATTAATCTTTATGATGACTATTATTGAGTTTGGGTGATAAACACTGGAAACTATAAACACTGAATGTAGAACGGGACGTTTAGAAATCTAGCTTGCAAGCAGAAGCCTATTAAAATGAACAGGATTGGCTCGGGGCCATGAATGTGGGTTCAGCCCATTGATTGCAAAATGAAAAATACAATTTTTGCTTGGGTCCTTCTCTGTGCAGAAAATGTCCTTGACCGCTGAGTGATGGGGACATATTCTATTTAAATATATAGGAATACATTCAATAATACACAGCCTTTGTTTGCTGGGGGTCAGATTAGTTCCAAGGCAAGGCTCTTAATGCTAAACCAATAACTTTGAAGTAGAAAAGGTTTGCTAGAGATGAGAAAGGTTCAACTTCAGCACAAGGTTTTGGTGGGAGGTGTGGATCTAGCAGGTTTTGAACCAGTTCGCCTTTTCTTAAGCTCAGAAATCTGACCAGGATGAGGAGCATAAATGAAAGGGTGAGTAGCTGAGTCCACTCCCCCCTCTTTCAGCCACAGCTGCACTGCAGTTCCTAACCATTTTCTTTATCTCTGTTCCAGATGTCTCGGACAAAATGTATGCTGACATTCTCTGGTGGCTGAAAGGTGGGTATTTAGAGCTCATGACCTCAACTCTGAAAAGACAAAAACATGCCTTCTGTTTTATTTCACTTGTCCTTGGCTCACAGCTTTTCTTGAAAGATGCATCTTCTCTGTATTCTTTTATGTACTTTACAAACAAGAACAGGATGATTAAGTAGGCCCTTCACACTTCTTAAGGAAATATTTGATTTCAGATATTAAGCAATACTTTGTTTTGCTTCTGCTTTTCCGAGTTATACATGGAATATGATGTTGAATTATTATTCCACTTGTAGCTATTTGATTAGGACATTTTGCATTTATATTTTACTGTTTAGGACATAATCTTATGCACACTTAATGGAGAATAAGCTCCAATGATTTCAGCAGATTTGACTCTTGAGTAAACAATGAACTCACTGCACAGTGAGTCTATTTCAAAGGAAAATGGTTAACCTGATATATCTCCTAAGACAACTTCATTTATTTACAGTGAAAGGGGTTCTAAAGAGTTTCAAAATATTTGGGAAAAAATATTTGGGCTCAGTTCTGTTTATAATTAAGAGAGAGTCACTTCCATTGAACCCAGTAGGGCTTCCAAGGAGACATGTAGAGGATTTCACTGTTAATCACATTTGATTCATATGAATGCAACTCAACAGCAGACATTTCATCTTTTTTTAATTAACATTGCAAAGGTCATTTGCCATTTCTATTTCATATGAGCTGTGGCAAATGTACCTTGAAGTGTATGTATAACAGCTATGAACAACAGCTTTGACTGCCTTAAATCAAATCTAGGAAGATAAGAAAACATGTGATTCATTATCTAAATTAGTGCAATTGGCTAATTCACTCTATTTAAATAAATTTATTTACAGTAAAACTTTAAAGAAGGTCTTTAAGCATTGTAACAGAAAGCAGTTAGACAAATAAGTGTATAGCAAAGTAGTGTACAATAATACTTAAATCTGAGTGGATTTTTCTCTACCAGTTGTAGTGTAGCTTCAACAGGTAGTAAATACAATAATCCATTATTGTGGAAACTCCAGCTTTAAAAGAAGTTGCCTTCAGGTGAATAATGCTAGTTTTATTGGAATACTGATAGCATTTGGGCAAGAGAAGGAAGTCTTAAGATGGGCCCAGTTAATAAGTTTTAGAAGGTGGAAATAGATAGGATGAACATGAAAATGGATGGAACATGAAGGAAGTCGGGGTTTTCTGTTTCTCTCCTGGATTTTAAAGAAGATAGGGGCTTTTTGTTTACTTCTTTAGTGTTAGATCTGAGGTGGATCGGGTCGAAGGAGACACGAGACCATTCTAGTGAGTTCAGCTCTTTATTTAGAATAGGAATAGCCTGAAGAATACAAGCCGCGGCAGCCCTTCATATAGGGCTGGCTCGCGGCTCGGCGGCCAATGGCAGCGCTTTGAATCTCCCGCGATCGGCACAGCCAATCGCGGTAGATTCTTAGCGCTCCAATCACGGCCGGAGTTTCGACCAATCAGGTCGCTGTCCGTCTGGACCAATCAGTTGCGAGGGTTTGGAGTATGCTAATACAGCACATTTAGAATTACCCTAAGCTGGTTTAATAGTTTTTTTCTGTGAGTGCCATCTCAAAACTGAGAGAAATTATACTGATCACTTTTGGCAGTTTTGATGAAAAGAGATTTCTGGGAATTGCCAAAAAGAGATTCAGAGGATGTCTCCAGCCCTAAGGGAGTTGTGCAACTTTTGCCTTCAGATGGCAAGTTCAGCTGGTGTTACTAATCAGGAATAAGGCAACTGTCTCACTTCTGAAACTTTAAACTTTGTTTTTGTAGTTTGGGTTAGGTGGTGCCCATCCTGAGATTTTAATCCCTTTCCTACAAACTGAGGATGAAAGCTGCAACCCAGAAAGCTGACAACCAAATGAAATAGGCAGATCTACTCTCTTTTGCACTCATTCAGGGCAACAGCAGCAGCAACAAACAAAAAAAAGCTGACATGGGCTCAGTCTGTATTTGTTGAACCTTCCAGGGGTAACCTTCTCTGTTCATTGCAAAGGAGGAAATCTTGAACAGCCCTGCATATGAATCATTCCTCTTCTATTGTAATGGAGAGAAACTAGTATGGAAAGAGAAGTTTCAGTTTGGATTGGAGTTCTGCTAGAAGTAGAATTTTCTTTGGGTTCAGTTGGATGTATTTTTGAGTCAGGTGGAGCATGGTGCTGACTCACAGGGTTGTGCATACTTAAAAATGCTTTGGACCACCCTGGGTGCAATATCCCTCTCCTGTATATTAACACTGCTTTAATAATAACAATAACAATAATGATGATGTAATAGTTTCATGTTAATGAATAAAAGAGATAATAATTAAAAAAATCACACAAACTGATTACAGTCGTGCAAACTGATTACAAAGCTAAACATGACTGAGTTGCTAAATTAATCCACTGGTCATTATGTAAAAAATAGGACTTACCTGTGTCCAAAAGGTCATGGGAACATAAAGTAGAAAAAGTTGTTGAAAATGAGAAAGTGAAGATCTTGTGGGACTTTCGAATACAGATGGTGTATTCAGTCATTTGGTGATGACATGCCAGATATCACAGTTATCAAAAACCAAAGTGTACAATTTATTGATATCGCTGTACCAGGAGATGCCAGAGTCAAAGAAAAAGAACTGGAAAAAAATCACAAAATGTTGAGACCTGGCCATCAAAATTATGCGATTAAGGATGAAACTGGTAACCCATTGTCATCGGGGCATTAGGTACCACGTCCAAGAATTTTACAAAATACATCAAGAAATTGCAGCTTCCTGCAATAGCACCAGTGGAACTGCAAAAAACTGCGCTACTCGGAACATCGTACATTTTAAGAAGATACTTGGTCGATACCTAGGATGCTGGCAGCAGCCCTTATCAATCATCATTGCCAGTCAATGATATTTGTGATACCTTTTTAAATGTTCAATTGACTGAGTTTCATGTTTAATGAATAAAAGAATAATAGAAGTATGTTGACTATGGCAAATAGATGTAGAATGGTTGTGGCAAAAGAAGGCAAAGATAGCACCAATAGTAATAGGTGCCTTGGGTGCAACCGAAATCAACCAGAGCACATTTGAACACCATTAACGTTGACAAAATCACTCCAGTCAATTGCAAAAGGGAGCCTTATTTGGAACAGCTTATATCTTGGGAAAATACCTTCAATACCATCAAACAACATCTGCTTATTCAAGTTTCTTGGGAAGGGCTCAATAGGATAAAAATGCTAAATCCAGACTAAATATCTGGCTGACTGCAACCAATTGCAACAACAACGATGATAATGATTATTATAATAACAAGAACAGTTGAATAAAAAGGAGATAAAGAACAACCCCCCAAAAAAACACCTGATTAAGAACTATTCCCTAGAAACAAGGCAGATTAAGCAAATAATAAAGCAGCAAATAATTGTGATAAGTCAAGAAGATCGGCAGATGCAAAACTTGAATTGCACACTACATGCAGAATCTCCAATTTCAATTGAATCACAAATATTTCTACTGATCCATCAATACAGAGTCTGCAGTGAACCAGTCAACACCTGATAAAGAAGAAACAGCACAGTTCTTGATGCAGGTATGAGACAACCCCCCAAAATACAATAAGAATGCAGCGTGGGTGAAACTAAAAAAAGGAAGTTGAAATGAAAGAACTTGTAATAACAGCAGGAATGGTGGAGAAAAAGGAAAGGGAAGATCAATAATTAGTTCTACCAGGTGAAGATGAACTGCATGACTTTTGGTTGAAACATTTGACCGATCTATACCCATTCATTTTCAAGCAGTTTAACAAGATGCTGCAAGGAGGTAAAATTGAAGATTGTTTAACATTTGGCAAAACCTCCCTGATAATGAAAGATCCAACAAAAGGGGCAGCACCAGGCAACCCACAGCCAGCCAACTAATTTTCAAACTGCTAACTGGCATGTAGCTGATGCAGTCCAACAGCATCTAGTTAAAAACAAGCTCTTTTCACCTGACCAGAAAGGAAACTGCCCAAACAGCAGGGGAACAAGAGATCAGTTCCTGAGTGACAAAATGATTTTGGAAATCTGTAAGAGAAGGAAGAAGAGCAACTTGAACGTAGCTTGGATTGATTACAAGAAGACATTTGACTCCCTGTCACATGCTAAGAGCAGGAAAGTTGAAAAAAAAAAAAAATAGAAGGGCTAATTCTGGCTGCACAAGGCCAAGCCTTAAGGACAAAGCCAGAACTGAGAATACAGCAACAGAGAGCAAGTACAGCTTCTGCAAAGAAGCTGAAGAACTAATTGACCGCTTAGTTAGCTGCTGCAAGAAGATACATAGACTGGCTACAAAAAAAAGCATGACACAGTAGTAACAATCCTGCTTTGGAATAATTGCAAGCAAGGACTGGTGAGACCACAAAATATAAAAGTAATAGAAAATGAAGAAGCTAAAGTGTTCTGGGACTTTAGAATTCAAAAAATCAAGCACCTGTCACGTAATGCCTTAGATTTTTAACAACTGTCAATAAGAAAGAGAAAAATGTCTGGACAGTGGACATGTCAATATACCTGATAGCAGAAAAGAAAGAACTGGAGAAAATCACAAAATATTAAGACTCACAAACAGAAGTATAACAACTGTGACAAAAGAAAGCAAAAATAGTAATCATATTAATAGCCACCTTAGGTGCAATCAAAAAACATCTGGAGCACCACTTGAATACCATTGGCATTGACAAAATCACCAACAGTCAATTGCAAAAGGCAGTTTTACTTGGAACAGCTTACATCCTGCAGCGATATATTTAACACATCAAACAACAACACCTATCTATTCCAGGTCCTTGGGGAGAACTTGATAGGTATATATAAAAATGCCAAATCCATTTTAAATATCTGGCTGATTGTGTGACCAACAATAATAATAATGGTTAGGACATGAATCACTAAGTTTCTACCAGTGAATCAAACCGTACATTACCTTCACATAGTGTTGGAGACTATGGGTATAGCCAACGGGCAATGATGTTACAAGAATGGTTGGCTCTAACTTAGGGGGACAATTATTTTGTCCTTTGTCAGTTTAAGGGGCCAAAGTTAAAGACCCTTTTCTTGGTTAAAATGAATGCCTTATTATGTTTCCTTCCAGTTCTAAATTCCCCAGTTTGTTAATTTTGGCTTTACCTTCTCAGAAAGCAGGGGTCCCTGACTTTCCCTTCTGCTTCAGGTTGCCCATTGTTAATTGTTTATGTCTTCAGTTTGATGATTAACATTTTTATATTTTATTTGATTTGTCAATCGCTTACAAGATACAGGTATAAGAGTAAATATAGTTTTGAATACATGAAATAGATACTTATAAGAAAAATAAAAAGAAGCAATAGGACAGGGACGGTAGGCACGATTGGTGCGCTTATGCACGCCCCCTACAGGCCTCTTAGGAAAGGGGTGAGGTCAATAGTAGAAAGTCTAAGGTTAAAGTTTTTGGGGTTTGGGTAAAAAACCACAGAGTCAGGTAGAGTATTCCAGACATTGACCACTCTGTTGCTGAAGTCGTATTTCCAGCAATCAAGTTTGGTGCGGTTAACCTTGAGTTTGTATCTATTGTGTGCTCTTGTGTTGTTATGGTTGAAGCTGAAGTATTCATTGACAGGTAGGACATTGCAATGTATGATTTTATATACTTAGATCGGACCGAAGGCGGCGTAGTTCTAGGTTTTCTAGGTCTAGAATTTCAAGTCTGGTGGCATAAGGTATTCTGCAATGAGTAGAGGAGCAGAGAACTCTTCTTATGAAATATTTCTGGACTTTTTCAATTGTGTTAATATCAGATACATGATATGGGTTCCAGACTGATGAGCTGTATTCAAGTATAGGTCTAGCAAATGTTTTGTATGCTCTAGTTAGTATTGTGATCTAGTTTAGTAATGTGATGCTGTAACTATAAGCAACTAATACAGACCTTTCTCTTTCTGTCTAATCCTTTTTTATCTTCTGATCGCTTTTCCTTTCAATTTTGGAAATGATGACTCCTTGGAATCTCCTCCCTCCAGATGAAGAGGTAAGAGAGAGAGAGAGAGAGAGAAATCCATGTAATGATCTCTTCACTATTGTAACATTTGAGAGATTTACAAACCCATCTGGATTTGGTTTCACCCCTATTCTATCCCCACTGCTATTTGGTAAGGTCTGTTCTTACCTCAAGTTTCTGGAGTAGATAAAGTTTGTCTTAAGTTTTGGGAAGAAATATGAGGTTAATGCCCTTTGTTTCCAATTATAATGTGAATAGTATGTATCTCTATATACGGGTATACTTGTATTCACGAATGCAACCAGCCAAAAGGTAGCCGAAAGGATCTTTAAATCTGGTGTTTGCACACTCTTATGATAATGGTTTGGAGACTTTCAAACTCGTGTATCTACAGGGAATTTTTAGCTAGATAATATTTACAAGAGAAAAACATTGTTCAAGCAAATATTGACGTCTGAAAAATGTACACATTTATTTTAAACATACAGGTGGGTTGATAATTTCAAATAATCACAATGGACTGCTAAGTCAAACCCGCATTTGAGTATCCCACATGCTCTTCTTCACTATGCTTTTCTACCTCCCTGGATCTGATTTATGTGCAAAGTGCAAGTGTGCTCCCAGAGCCATCCAGATATTGACACCAAGTAGTTTATTGTGAGTAAAAAAACAAGTTTTTTTAAATACATTAGCTAAAAGTTGTAATTTTGACTTCAGGTTGTGATTTTTGCCTACTTCTTAGGGTGTGACCCCAGCATCCACCTGTAGTTTATTGAAAAGTTGTACATTTCCAAAATAATGGAATAATCTCATAAGATAACAGTGTTCTTCCTGTAGGTGGCAACATTAAATTAGCAATCAGCCAGCCATTCTGCAGTCTTACGAGAGAGAGAAACTATTTTTCAGCCAGAAGTCAGCACAGCCTCTGTCCTAAAGTTGGGTGGAACAAGTAGTTTCAAGAGGTAAAATGCTGGAAGGGATTAATAAAAGCACCTCCTAGTTTTTGTAGGATGCAAGTTTGTTGTTATTGAGAATGCAGTGACTGGAGTTGCACTAGCCAGTGTTTCTTCCTCACATTTTGAAACACTTGAAAGGCACTTCCTCAAATATTCACCTCAGGCGGGGTGGGAATCCATGGCCCTTTTTTATATATGGATATGGATATGGATATGGATATGGATATATGTACATATATATATATATATATATATATATGGTGTTCGGCTTGTTCGGGTATTTTCCCACGTCATTGTAGTTGTGCTTTTAAAGTTGTAGCAACGTTTCAGCAGAATCTCATCTGCCATCATCAGGCTTCTGTATAGTGTTCATCTGTGAGTCAGACTTTTATAGTGGTTTTAGATTTAAATTTGGGGCAGCCTATCGCTGTGCCAGAATGGTTTTTTCTTCATCCTGATTGGTTGGGAGTCTTGGTCTGTGTTTATTGGTCTTGGAGTTTGCTGTGTTCTGCTTGATTGGTGTTTCTAATATCTTTTGTCTGTTTTGTGGCTCTTTTTGTATCTTGATTGGCTGGCAACATTGTGTCCCTTTATTGGAGGCCTTTAGTGCAGCTTGGCTCCGGGTAAATGGACGGCTATCATTTGTTAGGAAGCTAGGTTTCATCTGGGTGCCTGGTTGGGGTGTGTTTGAGCTGGAGGTATCAGGGGGGATCTGTTTGTGCCCAGGTGCTTGTCTGGCTAGTGGTGTGGAGATTTTTTTGTTTGTGAGTGCAGGCTTCCAAATGATTGACAGTCTGGTGGAATCATCTCTTCTATTCATGCTTTCTGGTCTTTTTTCAATCTCTATGGCTTCTCTGATGATTCTGTGGCTGGGGTTTTCTATAGTGGCTAGGGTTTTGGTGCCATTGAAGTTGATGCTATGACCTGTGGCTTCCATGTGTTGGACTAGTGAGGAAGTGTGTTCCAGCTTTTTGACTGCATTTTTGTGTTCATCCAGGCGGGTACTTATTCTTCTATTGGTCTGTCCAATGTATGTGGCCGGGCATGATGCACAGGGGACTTCGTATATGCCTTGGTTTTCCAGGTCAATTTTATCTTTGGGGTTTCTAAGGATGGCTGCTATTTTTCTGTCTGTTTTGAAGGCAGTCTTGATGTGATGTCTGTGTAGTATCTTACTGATTTTGTCTGTGGTACCTCTTATGTAGGGCAGGACAGCTGTTCCATAGGTCTGTTCATCTTCTGGGTCTCCATTATGTCTCAGTGTGTTTTTGTGGATCAAGCCGGTGATTTTGCTTTTGTGGAAGCCATTGGCTGTCAGTACTTTAGTCAGGGTGCATAGTTCAGTCTTTATGTGTGTCTTGTCTGCCAGGCGTTTGGTTCTAGCAATTAGTGTTTTAGCCACAGAGTTTATCTGTGCTGGGTGGTGGTGGGATTGGGCGTTGAGGTAGCGGTTGGTGTGTGTTTTCTTCTGGTATACGGTGTGTCCTAGTGTGCCATCTATTTTTTTCTAGATTAGTACATCTAGGAATGGTAGTTGTTTGTTTGTTTCCGTTTCCATGGTGAACTTGATTTTGGGGTGTGTGCTGTTTAGGTGTGTTAGGAAATTGTTTAGGTTTTCTTTTCCATGGGGCCAAATCACGAATATGTCATCGATGTATCTTAACCATAGTTTGGGTTTGAGGATGGCATTGGCCAGGGCTCTGGATTCGAATTCTTCCATGAACAGGTTTGCAATGACGGGTGACAGTGGTGATCCCATAGGGGCTCCTTCAATTTGTGTGTGTGTATATCTATATCTATCTATCTATCTATCTATCTATCTATCTATCTATCTATCATCTAGATAGATAGATAGTTTTTTAAGGCAAACATAGACAAACAAAACAAAAAAACATCAAGCCATCTTCCATATATATACTTACAGTGTGTCGGTTGGTTTACAAATTGTTTTGGGCTTCCACTTCGTAGTCTTCAATTACAATTACATTGTATATATTCTCATATTGTCCATCAAATATTCCTAAATGCATCAATATCATTATTAATCATTTGACTATACTGTTATTCATGTTTTACAAGATAACCATATTTTAGTTAATTTGTTTTGTGACAGTTCATATTATCATCTCAGATCTATCCTACAATCATTTTGTAGATTTAATAAAAAAAATACATTTTTATATATTCATTATGTTCTAAAAATCTACATATTTCTTTACCATGTTTTATTGTCTAACCATTGATAGAATAGATCCCAAATTTTATAAAATTGTTTATCATCTTGTTCTCTGATTTCAAATGTCAATCTACTCATTTCAGCACGTTCCAATATTTTCTTAATAATTTCCTCCTGTGATGGTACTTTCTCATTTTTCCAGTTTTTGGCAAATACAATCCGAGCCACTGTTAATACATTTACAATCAGGTATTTCAATTCTTTACTATATATTTCAGATAAAATTCCCAATAAAAATATCTCTGGTTTCAAGTCTATATGCTTTTTTGTCATTTTTTCCAACCATGTGTGGATTTTAGTACAATATTTTTGGCATCTGCACAAGTCTACCACATATGGTAATATGAGCCAGGTACTTGATGACATTTTTCCAACATTTTTCAGATTTGTTCTGGAACATTCTTGCTATTCTTATTGGGGGGAAATGCCACCTGTAAAACATCTTATACAAATTTTCTTTATATGCTGTTGACAATGTCATTTTATAATTTTGAGACCACAATTTTTGCCATTTCTCTAGATCAATCCCATATCCGAAATCCTTCCCCCATGCAATATTTGTTTCTTTAACTTGTTCTTCTTCTAGTTTAATCACCTTTTCATCAGTACCTGTCAAAATCTTATCTAAATCAGTCAATTTATCATAGAAACCTTCTGTTTTAGAATCTTTATCATACCTTGAATGTATTTGCGCATATGAAAACCAATTTATCTTTATACGGAAACAATGGCCCTTTTATGACTTGTGGACTTCAACTCCCAGAATTCCTGCTTGGCTCAGGAAAAGACCGTGGTCCCCCACTCCTGACCTGAGGTAATAATTCTCCATGTATAATTTAAAAGTTTGTTGTGAACCAGAGTGTTTGGTCATCTAAGTTTCAAGAAGCATCTGGATATCTTTTTGTCTTGCTGTCTGGAGAAAGTCTATATAAGGCCTATATCAGTAGACAGGAAAGGTAAGGACCACACAGCTAGGACATTGATACAAAATGAGTGCGATCATCCTTTTTTTGTTGAAGTTTGGGAGGGTTCAGAGGTGGTATTCAGCAGGTTCAGACCAGTTCTGGAGAACCGGTAGCAGAAATTTTGAGTAGTTCAGAGAACTGGCAAATACCACCTCTGACTGGCCCCGCCCCCATCTATTCTCTGCCTCCCAAGTCCCAGCTGATCAGCTGGGTCTTCTTTTGTTGCCCTGCACAGGAGAATGGAGCTGGAAAGCAGGTTAGCGGGGTGGGGAGGGAATGGAGATTTTACAGTATCCTTCCCCAGCCATGCCTACCAAGCCACGCCCACAGAACCGGTAATAAATTTTTTTGAATCCCACCACTGGGAGGGTTGCACATATTACTAATCTATCAACAATGTATTACGTTTATACAAAGGAATTAAACTTATTGCCTTTCAGATTTGGTTTACAATTCCTATAAACCTTAATTCTGGGGTCTCCAGCATGGAGCCCAAAGAGTCCAGAAGGTCTGTGGAGCCTTTTCTTAGCATGTTTTCTGTCATAACTGATATATCACATTTTAAAAGGATAATTGTAAAATATGGGAAGACTTCATGTATCAGTTATCAATGGCCAGTGGTACTATCTTTATTTCTAAGAGTCCTTTTAACAATTGGAGTTGGAAGGGACCTTGTAAGTCATCTAATCCAACCCCCCCCCCCCGCCCGAGAGGGAGACCCTACACCATTTCTGACAAATGGCAGTCCAATCTCCTCTTGAAGGTCTCAAGTGATGGCGCTCCCACAACTTCCAAGGGCAACTTCTGTTCCATGGGTTGATTGTTCTCACTGTCAGAAAGTTTCTCCTTATTTCCAGGTTAAATCTCTCCTTGTTCAGTTTCCATCCATTATTCCTTGTCTGGCCCTAGAGGTGCTTTAGCTTGACCCCTTCCTCTCTGGGGCAGCCCCTCAAATATTGGAAGACTGCTATCATGTCTCCCCTGATCCTTCTCTTTACTAGACTAGCCAAGCCCAGTTCCTGCAACCGTTCATTGTATGTTTTAGCCTCCAGTCCCCTAATCATCCTGGTTGCTCTTCTCTGTACTTTTTCTAGAGTCTCAACATCTTTTTTATAATGTGGTGACCAAAACCGGATGCAGCACTCTAGGTGTGGTCTTACTAAGGCTTTATAGAGTGGTATTAGTACTTCCCTTGATCTTGATTGTATCCCTCTGTTAATACAATTTAGGATTGCATTAGCTGTTTTGGCTGCTGCTGCACACTGCTGGCTCATATTTAGCTGGTTGTCCATTAAGACTCCAAGATCCTTTTCACAGTTACTGCTGTTGAGCCTGGTTTCGCCTCTTTGCCCTAAATGAATTGCATTAGCTCTCTTAGAGATGTGTAAAGCCCAGCGTTTTGTTTGGAAGTGTCCCAGCACGTGCCATTTTGCAAGCCTGTGCACGTATCAAAAGTCCCAATGGACTTGGGCTGCCTCCAGATGATAATGAGATTGACAGCTGCTGCTCTGACAGAGGAGCCACTGTACGTCCCTTTGCCTCAGAGGGGCTCCTCTTGACTGCAGCATTCCCCCATGAGACCTCTCTCTTCAGGGCAAAGGCTTTTTTTGGGGGGGGAGAACCCCAAGCAGTTCTTCAGCAGCAGTGGTGGTATTCTACTGGTTCTGCTCAGTTCTGCCAAGCCGGTAGCGGCAATGAGCAGTGGAGACTGAACCGTGTCTCTCCTATGCTCTGCTGTTGGGCCTACCTGCCCTCCAGGGCTCCCATACAAACCTCTTATGTCCTGCTTTTGAAGCACAAGCTGCGTTGCATGGCACAGCAATTGCTGTGCAGCAGCTGTTGAAGCGACAGGGAGAGTGCAGGATGGCAGGAGGGGAGTCAAAACGCCACTGGGCCTGTGCAAAGCGCGCATTAGCGCACGCGCATGCCAAGTGCACGTGCAAAGTGTGCATGCGCAAAGCGCGCCCTCCAAGCCACTCCCACCAAACCAGTGGCAAAAATATTTGAAACACACCATTGTTCAACAGGAAACAGGATAAGAAGAAGTAACATACCTGGGCTGGAAAGAGGAACTAAAGAAAAATTGCTTCTGAACAAAGTTTGTCACTGTATGAGAATTTGGGAAATCCAAGAGAACAAAGAGGAAAACCTTTTACAGATAACAGATAATCAAGAGTTGGAAGGGACCTTGTAGGTCATCTAGTCCAACCCCCCCCCGCCCAAGCGGGAGACCCTACATCATTTCTGACAAATGGCAGTCCAGTCTCTTCTTGAAAACCTCAAGTAATGGCGCTCCCACAACTTCCGAGGGCAAGCTATTTTCAGGAACTCTATTTGTCTCCTAGGAGCAGGTCAAGAAATGATTTTAGCCAGATATCAACATTGGGATATACAGGAAGTCCTCAACCTATGACCACAGTTCAGCCCAAAATTTAGGTTGCTAAGCAAAACATTGCTTAAATGAATGTTGCCCCATTTTATGACCTTTCTTGCCATAGTTGTTAAGTTGTTAATCACTGCAGTGAAGTTAGTAACACGGTTTTGATTGAATCCTTCTTTCCCATTGACTTTGCTTGTCAGAAGGTTGCAAAAGGCGATCACATGACCCTAAGACACTGCCACCGTCATAAATATGAGTCAGTTGCCAAGTGTCTGAATTTTAATCATGTGACTACAGGTATGCTGCAACGGTTGGTCATAAGTCACTTTTTTCAGTGCCGTTATAACTTCGGTCACTAAATGAACTGTTTTAAGTTGAGGACTACTTGTGCATCGTATTTGTGTACATCTAAGTCTGCTTTGAGAACCGGTTTGGTGTAGTTGTTAAGGCACCAATTTAGAAACAGGGAGAACCATAGTTTTAGTTCTGCTTTGGGCATGAAGCCAGCTGGGTGACCTTGGGCCATCTCTCAATCTTTGGAAGAAGGCAAGGGCAAACTTAACGTTGCCAAGAAAATTGCCAGGACTAGCTCAGAAAATTGGCAGGAGTGAATACTGACTCAAAGGCCCACATTGAACAGTTTCAAAGGTCCTTTTGCAGAACTTTGCCTCCTGCTTTAGAGTAGCACCTTAGTAGTTCTCATAGCTTCTGTCTGTCTTCAGAGGGATGCCTTTAATCTTAGCCTATGAGAAAAATAAAAGTTCCCACAGTCTAGGTGCCTCCTGGCAAATAAAAGGAGAGGAAAAAAAAGAAGAAGAAGATAAAAATGAAATAAATTATCTGCACTTAGATACTAGATCTGTTCATTTTTGTATGGCTATGCTCATGGAAATGCTTTAACCAAGTTAGGTGAGAGACTGGTGCTTGCATGTACACAATTTGTGAGGCTTGGTTGTGTTAACTTTTTTAATTGCTTAATTTAATTTGCAATCGCAGCCAATTTGGTTAATTTATAAGTCCGTGTATTACCGGGGCCCCTATATGTGTTCAGCTTTTATGCAGGAAGAAATGGAACACCAGTTTGAGTATGTTTCTCTAAATATGGATTATACTTTGAATGAATGAATGATGAATGAGGGAACGAACTGGGGATTGTATGCAGTCTATGGGACAATGCTTGGGCTGTCAGATGCAAAACTACACATTATCACTACATGACAAAAAAGAGATATAGGGTCTCTTTGCTGCTAGCTATTGGTTGCTGAAGTTTTTTGTAATTTAGATCTGGTAGTTCTAGCTGCAGTAAATTCTTTAACAGATAACAGATAATCAGAGTTGGAAGGGACCTTGTAGGTCATCTAGTCCAACCCCCCCTGCCCAAGCGGGAGACCCTACACCATTTCTGACAAATGGCAGTCCAATCTCTTCTTGAAAGCTTCCAGTGATGAAACTCCCACAACTTCCGAAGACAGCTGTTTCATTAATTGATTGTTCTCACTGTCAGAAAGTTTTTCCTTGTTTCCAGGTTAAATCTCTCCTTGTTCAGTTTCCATCCATTATTCCTTGTCTGGCCTACAGATGCTTTAGAAAATAGCTTGACCCCTTCCTCTCTGGGGCAGCCCCTCAAATATTGGAAGACCGCTATCATGGTCCTTCTCTTTACTAGACTCGCCAAGCCCAGTTCCTGCAACTGTTCGTTGTATGTTTTAGCCTCCAGTCCCCTAAAATCATCCTGGTTGCTCTTCTCTGTACTTTTTCTAGAGTCTCAACATATTTTTTATAATGTGGTGACCAAAACTGGATGCAGTATTCTAGGTGTGGTCTTACTAAGACTTTATAGAGTGGTATTAGTACTTCCCTTGATCTTGACTGTATCCCTCTGTTAATACAACTTAGGATTGCATTAGCTTTTTTGGCTGCTGCTGCACACTGCTGGCTCATATTTAGCTGGTTGTCCACTAAGACTCCAAGACCCCTCTCACATTTACTGCTATTGAGCCTGGTTTCACCCAGTCTATATGTGTACCTCTGGTTTTTCTTGCCTAAGTGTAGGACTTTACTTTTCTCTACATTGAATTTCATTTTGTTAGATATGACCCAGTGTTCTACTCTGTCAAGATCCATCTGGATCTTGAGCCTGTCTTCTTGGGTGTTAGCTATTCCTGCCAGCTTAGTATCATTTGCAAATTTGGTAAGTTCCCCTTCTATTCCCTCATCTAAATCGTTAATGAAGATATTGAAGAGTACTGGGCCTAAGACGGAACCTTGTGGCACCCACTGCTTACTTCCCTCCATGTAGACTTAGACCCATTAAGGACTACTCGTTGAGTACAGTTAGCCAGCCAGTTGCGAGTCCATCTAGTGGTTGTGCTATCTATTCCACTTTTTTCTAGCTTACTAAGAAGTAGGTTGTGGTCTACTTTGCCGAATGCCTTGCTGAAATCTAAATACATTATGTCCACAGTATTTTGCTGGTCTACTAGTTTAGTCACTGTGTTGAATAATGAAATAAGATTGGTTTGGCGTGATCTGTTTTGAACAAACCCGTGCTGACTGCTAGTTATTACTTTACTTGTTTCTAGATGTTGGCAGATCTGTTTTTTTATTATCTTTTCCAGTATCTTCCCAGGTATTAATGTTAGGCTGATTGGTCTATAGTTTCCTGGATCTGTTTTTTTTTTTCTTCCTTTTTTGAAGATGGGAACCACATCAGCTCTTTTCCAGTCCTCTGGTAGTTCCTGGTGCTTCAGGATTTTTGAAAGATATGGTGCAGTGGTTCTGAGATGATCTCTGTCAGTTCCTTTAAAATTCTGGGATGTAATCCATCAGGCCCGGTGATTTGTTTTCATCAAGATCAGACAGGTGTTCTCTTACTATTTTTTTTTTGCTTATTTTAACTGTTATTTCTGGTCTGTCTTTTACAGTTATGTTTTTGGTGGGTTGAGCTATAGTTTCTTTTTGCGTGAAGACAGAGGCGAAGAATGAGTTAAGCAATTCTGCTTTCTCTCTGTTGCCTGTTACTTCCTTGCCATCTTCTCTCTTTAGTGGATCGACCGTTTCCTTGATTTTTTTTCTTGTTATTTATATGTTGGAAGAAGCTTTTTTTATTATCTTTGACTTTTGTTGCAAGTCTTTGTTTGTTCTGAGCCTTTGCTATCCTGACTTCGTCTTTGCAGATTCTGGCTATCTGCTGATATTCTGCCTTAGTTTAATGTCCTTCTTTCCATTTTTTGTACTTGTCCTTTTTTTCTTTCAATTTGCCAGAGAGATCTTTGTGCAGCCATGCTGGTTTCTTCTTGGATATCTTGTTTTTCTTTCTCAGTGGTATTGTGCTGGTCTGGCTTCTATGATTATACTTTTTAGAGTTTCCCAAGATTCTTGAGTTGTTTTCCCCTTTAGGATTTTCATCCATGGAATCTTTCCCAAGTTCTCTCTGAGTTTATTGAAATCAGCTTTTTTAAAATCCAAGACTCTGGTATCATTATGTTCTGTTGCTTGTGTTTGTGTTATGTTGAATTCTAGTATGACATGGTCACTCTCACCTAAGGTTCCTGCAGTTTCAACTCCCTCTATCACTTCTTCTCTGTTTGTAAGAATTAAGTCCAGTATGGCTGCCTCTCTAGTTTCACCCTCTACCTTTTGGACAACAAAGTTGTCAGCTAGGTTGGTTAGGAACTTATTTGATTTCTCACTTGTTGCAGAATTAGTTTTTCAATTGATATCAGGATAATTGAAGTCTCCTATTACTATTGTTGTGTGTTTCCTGCATATGTTTGTTAGTTGGCTGGCAAAAAGGACACCTATATTTTCTAATTCTCCCTGAAGTTGGGCTAAAGAAGGAATTCAGCCAAAACGAAGGGAAAATGCCCATCAATGTGGGTCTACTAGTCCTAATCAGCAGATTCTGTCTTATCCCAGGTGATATATTGCCAACAAATTAATACACAATTTACTGCATTCCATTTTGTTTTCTTGGATTCAGCTTGTCATTTGGTTTTAAGTGCAACACCAAGTAGTTTACTGTTTAAATGCTAAGCTGTACTACAACTTTTATTCTATATAACAAAATAATGTTCGCAGGTAGTCCTTGCTTAACAACCAATCACTTAATGACTGTTCAAAGTTATGATGGATCCTCAAAAAATTATGACCTGTCCTCCAAGTTATTGCACACACACACAAACACACACACACACACTAATATGAACACACTTAGGGTTCTGGCAACTAGCTCACACCTATGACCGACTACAGTGTCCCACAGTCACACAATTTTGATTTGCAACGTTTTTTTGCTGGTTTTTGGCATTCGGGAGAATGGATTTGCTTAATGACCATGTGTTTCATTTCACAACTCTGTTGATTCACTTTACAAACAACATAAAAATGGTCATAAAATTGGTGATCTGCTTAGCAACCACAATGACTTATGACCAAAATTGTCACCTCGATAGTGTTTATTAAGTGAGGATTTCCTATTGAAAACAAGCCAGTTAATAAAATCTCCTCCCCTCACCCTTGATTGGGAAGAGACAGTGACTTTGCGTCACGAGGGAGGTTATCCAAAAATGATGAATTATTCAGTCACTGTTTTGATAACGCTTTTAACTAAATGGCAGGCACTGTTCTTATTAAAATGTCTAAGCATTTGTATTACATATTACAGTATGGCTAAGCATTGGCGTCCTTCAAAGTTTAATTCCATAGATTTGTGGTGTACAGTACTGCAACTGTACTCATTCATTTGGGAGGACAGTTTCCTGTGCTTTCTATTTATTTCAAAATGAAAAAATACATAATATTTTTTAAAAAATTAAAGGTGTGTTAGAAAACCATAGAATAGTCCTGTTATAAAGAGGTCAGAAAAGATCCTACCACCATTGTAAGCGACAGGTTGCAGATTTAATAGCTTTCTGTTTGATTCCCAGCTCTCTCTCTTTCCTTAGCTAAGGCTGGTAGAAAGAATTGCAAATTTATCTCTTCTCCTGTGTGAATGCTATATTCCCACAATAAGATGTAAAATAGGCTAGACTCAGTCTGCGACTGGCCCAAGGGGCACTTAATAATGAGGTTCTACATTAAACTGTCTCCAGCCAAAATCTGAAATGCTGATCTCTGTAGTGCCTTTTGCAGGCTTACTATTCAGTGGCAGTCAGTTCATTGTAATTCATGTGCAATTGTTCTTCTCCGTTTATGCATATATATGAGTTACTTTAGTAACCTGTTTAAATGTGTTCTGTGAATGTAGCCAGAAATTAATAATATAGGTAGATTCACACACACCCCAAAATCAAACCACAGTTAATGCTAATACAGGTAGTCCTGGATTTACAACAGTTCACTTAGTGACTGTTTGAAGTTGCAACGGCACTGAAAAAAAGTGACTTATGGTCATTTTTCACACTTACGACCATTGCAACATCCCCTTGGTCACGTGATTTACATGCGGATGCTTGACAACTCAGATTTATGACGGTTGCCGGGTCCTGGGGTCATGTTTGATCCCCTTTTGCGACCTTCTGACAAGCAAATCAATGGGGAAGACTGATTCACTTAACAATCGTCTTACTAATTGAACAACTGCAGGGATTCACTTTAACAAAGGGGGCAAGAAAAGTGAAATGGGGCAAAACTCACTTAACAAATTTTTGACTTAGCGACGTAAATGTTGGTCTCAGTTGAGGTCGTAGGTTGAGCGCTACCTTTGATAAGCCCTGCTCAGAGTCACCTTTGGTGAGATGGGCAGCTAGATAAGTCTGATAAATAAATAAATAATAAAGCATTGGGTGTTTGGTGAGTGTGTTAACACAGTCACATATGCGCATATATATAGATGTGGATCAATATCCCTACATTTTTGGATATGGGTAGTCCTCAATCATTTGTTTAGTGATGGTTTGAAGTTGCAATGGTGCTAAAAAAAAAAGTAACTTTTAACTATCTTAATGATCGTTGCAGCACAGTCACATGATCAAAATTTGGGGACTTGGCAACTGGCATATATTTATGATAGTCCCAGAATCACAAGTCCACCTGCAACTTTCCCAGAGGGCTTCTGGCCAGGAAAGTCAATGGGGGAGGTCAGATTCGATTAACAACCAAGTGATCCACTTAAAGACACAGGGATTTGCTTAACAATGACAGCAATAACAGGTTGCACTTAAAAACCACCTCGCTTAATGACAGAAGTTCTGGCCCCTATTTATTTATGAATTAAACATATTTGTACGGCTGCTCCATTTATACACAGGTGACTCCGGAGGGCCTACAACGTTAGAATTGTGGTCATAAGTCAAGGACTACCTGTACTCTTGGATCATTCTGGATTGTTTGCAAGGTGTTCTGCAATGTCAAAATGTACAACAGCTTCATAAATAAGGTCTCAATTAATGTCCATCATAGATTTTACTGAAACTACCAGTGAGAAGGTGGTGAGAACGTGGAATTGTTACTGGAAATCTTTGCTGAATAGAACAATCCTATATGTAAACATTATAGGGCTGGGGTAATGAGCAGGACATTAATGAGTAATGCCATGCTAGGATAAGGGCAGGTGTGGAATTTCAATCTTTAATTTATCTTCATCAATCTGTAATTCACCTAATTGCAGCACAGATTAGGCTAGGCTGGATTTTAAAAAAACCCAGCATGGGAACAATAACCCCAGAGTCGCTTTCTCTGCATGCCGGGAGAAACTTCACCTACACATCATGTAACTATCACAGGCCCAGGAACAAGAGTAGAGAGGGGGGAAAAAAGAGAAGCTATGGTGGGAGAGGAGAGGGAAGCGCCATCTGGCTGGGCATCCCACTCGCCAAGAGGTCTCTGGCCCTTTCGGGTTGAAAGAAACGCCTGGGCAGCCAGCCAGAGGCTTCCCAAAATAATTGGGCCTCCGTGGATAATTATAGCTCTCCCATGCCACTCGGAGGTGCAGACTCTACATCTCTGTACCCTGTGGCTTGAGAGTGGTCTGTCCCTCTCCATCCTATCCCAACTTTTCTGCTCTGACACTGGAGTCAAGGAGCCCGGCTGGAAACCCAAGGGAACCCTGGAGAGGGTGCTAGAAAAGAACAGGGTGGCAACGGAGTGACTGAGCAAACTTTGGTCAGGCCAGCATCCCAGGATGATTGGCAGACAGTGATTGATGTATGTGCTTGTCTTAAAAACATCTTGTCTTTTGTTTTTTTTAATAAAAGACCCAAATGTAAAGATTTGGAGGAATCGATTGCTCTCCCCACTCCAAACTGGGATTGTTTCCAGTATCAGTCTAGCTGGGGAAAAAGGTGAAGCAACGGTAGGCAGTCCTTGACTTGCAACCGTTCGTGTTTAGTGACCATTCAAAGTTACAACAGTACCAAAAAAGTGACTTAAGACCGTTTTTCACAGTTACAACATTTCCAGCATCCCCGAGATCACGCGGTCAAAATTCAGACGCTTGGCAATTGGTTCATATTTATTACTGTTGCTGGGTCCTGAGATCATGCGATCCCATTTTTGAGACCTCCTGATGAGCATAATCAACGGGGAAGCCAGATTCACTTAACAACCGGGTTTCTAACTGATCTACTGCAGTGATTCACTTAACAACTGTGGGCAAGAAAGATCGTAAAATGGGGCAAAACTCACTTAGCAAACATCTCACTTAACAACATAAGGGCTCAATTGTGGTCATAAGTTGAGGGTTGCCTGTAGTGGTAAATAACACTGGCCAAACTCTTTGTCAAAATCTTTGCTGGTTTAAGCCTCTTACACCTGCAGTTGGGGATGTACACCAGAGGTGGGATTCAACCGGTGTTACTACTGGTTCGGTGACTATGTTCTCCCTCGAGCTGCTCGGAGCATCCAGAGAGTGGGATGTGCTTCTGAGTCCTCTTCTTGCAGGCTGAGCTTTAGCTGAGGAAACGCTCCGCCCCCTCACGTGACTCCACGCAGCGTTCCCCCAGTCTTTTGCTCAGCCTCGAAGAGTCAGGCTGTGATCCGAAAGAGCTCCTTGGCTGATCCTATTTTCCTCCATTGCTCAGGTTTGAATCTTCCTTGCCTCCTCCTGCGCATAAGGTTGGGACTTAGGGGAAGTCTCCCCTCGTCCCTAGGGACCAAACGGGCGGGTTCGCAGCGCTGTTGGCGCGACCCCCCCCTTTACTAGATCGCGTCGCTGCCTCCGCGCTGCCTCGTGGCGCGCGTTTTTGCTGGATTTCCCCCCACCCAAAACGCCGACCGGGAGGGCTAGTCGCCCCTTAAGGGCTCTAGGCGCGCTGAGCTGACCAGCCAAGCCCTCCTCACCGTCCCGAAGGCGCCCCGACATAGCTCAGCTCGCGGCCGCCATCTTGGCACCGCATCGTGGTCGGGCGCCATTTTGGTTTCTGAATTCTGCTGCTGCGGTGAATTTAAAGTCCCAGACCCCTCGGGTCAAGAGCTCAGCTGTTTATAGCGATCTTCCTGGCTCGCTCTTATTATTATTTGTTGGCCTCCCGCAGCCTTTATCGGGGCGAAGCTGCAGCCCCCCGCTTCCGGGTTTTTTTGTTGTCTGGAGGCCTGCTGCCAGACGCTTTTCTCTCTAGGCCTCAGGCGTTTATTTGGTTAATCCGGCCTGTACTGGGATACAGCTCTAGTTCCTTCCTGTTACTGTTACTGTTTATATAAAAAAATAAAATAAAATAAAAAAATAAAAAATAATAATAAGAAAAAAAGTAAAAAAAAATTTATATAAATTTTTTTTTGTATTTATATGTATATACACAGATAACCTGTACATACAACTGGTGTAAAAAAAAAAAAAGAAAGAAAGAAAAAAGAAATCAAAATTAATATATATCTGTACATATCATATTATATATATACCTTACTGTCTGTTATCTCTGTACATATCAAATTCCAAAAGGGGGAGCGGGCCAGCTCAATCCTCACCCGGCCCTATTCACAGGCCAATTCCAGGTGAGCCAACCGCCCTTGCTAGTATTCATTATCAAATATGGCAGACGACAATCTCTCTAAACGTCCTTCTTTGAAGGCTAAGGCAAAGTCCCACTACTTGCGCAGGCAGGACAAGGAACCTAAGGGCTCTAGGCAGGACAAGGAACCTTCCAAGGCCTCCCAACGAGACGCCTTAAGGCGCCATAAGGCGTTGGAAAAGGAGTTTGACAGGCGATCAAGGGAGTCCCGCTCGGGGCCTCCAGCCCTTCCTTCTCCCACTCCCCCCACCTCTACTCAACCTCTTCCCCCTCCAGACCCTTCTTCCCTACCTAGGCGCAGTCCACTTCAGGGTCACTTGACCCCTGGACCTCCGATCAGACGGACCCCTGAAGCCACCTTTACACCTACGGCCGCTGGTCTGCACCAGGAAGAACCCTCTACCTCCGAGGTTCCAGCCCACATCAGGGCTTGGATGGAATCGGCTATCCGCCAGGGCATTGCAGAGGGCCTGCAGTACATGGCCAGATCAGGCTTCTCTCCACGAGCTTCCGAGCACGACTCTTTATCCATCAGATCCCTTCCACAGCCGGTCCCCCCGGTTGATCAGGTACTCTCTCAGAGGGACAGCCCTCCTCCGGTTGGGGCCCAGGAGGAGGAGGAAGGGGACTTTGGGGATTTCAGGGAAGAGGAAGAGGACTCCCGGATGGGATCCTCCCGTTATAGTGAACCCCTCTTAGAGGCGGACATCATGGAGGGGGAGATGTCGGAGGACGAGGGGGCCTCTCCCGACCAGCCAGTATTCGGGGGGCTGTTCAAGCCACACATGTTTAAATCCCTCCTCTTTAAGGCCAAGAAAGTCTCTTGTCTTCTTCCCCAGTCTCCTTCTGACCTCCCCCCTGCCTCAGAGGGACCAGAGGACTCCATTTTCACTCAACCAGTGGTGGAGGCTGAGGTCATCTCGTCCCCACCCATCTTCGTAGACCTAGTAGCGAAACAACTTGCTTCCACAGGGCCCCCCCCTACACCCTCTAGCCAAGACAAGAGATTCTTTAATCTCGATTCGGCAATGTCTAGCCTTCTGAACATACCGGAGGTTGATGATCCCATTGTGGGCCTTGCTTCCTCCTCTACCCCCAGTGAGGCCTTAGAGGCCTTGAAACCTGAGGACAAGCGGACGGAACTGGCGTTGCGCCGGGCCCATCTATCCGACGCTTGGGCCATTAAATCGGCTACGGCCGCTTCATTCTTCACAAGGTCCTCTATCCGCTGGCTCCGTCAGCTGAGAGAACACGTCCCCACGTCCAATGTGAGAGCACACCAAGACATAGCGAAACTGGTGGCCGCAGCCGAGTTCTCAGCTGACGCCACTTACCAATCGGTAAAGTTCTCTTCCAGGGCCATCACATCGCACGTCACAGCTCGCCGCCTGCTGTGGCTCAAGCACTGGCAGGTGGATGTTAAAAACAAGGTCAAGCTGGCCAATGCTCCCATCAAGGGAGATAAACTGTTTGGCCCGGCCTTGGAACCCCTGCTGGTCGAGGGCCGCAGCAAGAGGAAGTATCTGCCCTCCCTTTTTCGAAGGTCAGAGACAAGAGGCCCACAGCCCTTTTGGAGGGGCTTCCCCCGCCCCTTCTACCAACCCCCCTTCCCGCCCAGATACCCGAGACCCCCTTCCTTCCGATCTCAGGATCGTTCGGACTCAGGCGACAGAAGCAGACGCGGCGGCAACTATAAGAGGCCCTTTTGGGGATCGGGAGGAAGGCCCTACCGCCGAACCAGATAGAGCTTCTTCCTCCCTCCCCATCGGCGGCTGCCTCAGTCACTTCGCCGCCCAATGAGACAAATCCACATCTGATGCATGGGTTAGGGACACCGTCAGGTTTGGTCTCGCCCTTGAGTTCAGGTCCGCCCCCGCTGATTGCTTCATCTCATCCCCCACCTCAAGGGATCCCGCCAAACGTGCACTAATGGATGCAGCCATCCATCATCTGCTTGACATTCAGGCCATTCAACCCGTCCCACCGGCTCAGAGGGGATGGGGATTCTACTCCCATCTCTTTGTGGTGCCCAAGCATTCTGGGGGATGGAGAGCCATATTAGACTTGAAACGGCTCAACCGCCACCTTATCCAGCGCAAATTCAAAATGCACACCTTGCAATCGATTCTCTTGGGTACCAGGCGGGGAGACTGGTTATCTTCCATAGATCTTTCGGAGGCATACCTCCATATTCCAATCAGGCCCTCTCACCACAAATTCCTCAGGTTCTGTTATAATAACCTTCACTATCAATACGTGGCCCTACCCTTTGGACTGGCCTTGGCCCCCAGGACCTTCACCAAGGTCCTTGCGGCCCTGGCGGCTCACCTCAGGAGCGTTCCCGTCCGCCTCCACTGCTACTTGGACGATATCCTTATTCTCTCCCCGTCCAAGTCCCAGGCAGTCAGGGATACCAGAGTCACCCTCTCCGCTCTACGGGCACACGGGTTCCTAGTCAATTGGCAAAAGAGCCAACTTACCCCATCCACCCGAATCACCCACTTGGGAGCTATAATCGATTCGGTTTCAGAAAAGGTCTTCCTCTCCTCGGAGAGGTTCCTTAGCATTCAAGCTCTGGTCAAACAGATTAGGCGATCAAGGAGGGTGGCCGTACTTGACCTTTCTAAATTATTGGGTAAGATGGTGTCATGCATCTCAATTATTCCCTGGGCCCGTTTACACAGCAGATCCCTCCAGTGGTTCCTGCTCCCGTTCCAAAGATCCGGAAGGAGCAACTCGAAATCCAGAGTCAAGGTACCTCCAAGGGTCCTCACGTCTCTCCTCTGGTGGACCAACCCCGCCATCAACAGGGGCCATTTCTTCACGGAACCTCAACGGCTTACCCTCACTACGGACGCCAGCCTATCCGGTTGGGGCGCTCACGTCCACTCGCTCTCGGCACAGGGCAAATGGTCGCCGATCGAGCAAAGATGCAGCATCAACTAGCTGGAGCTTCACGCCGTCCACCTGGCCCTGCGCAGCTTCCTCCCCCAGGTCCGCGGATGTCACGTCCTCATTCTCATGGACAACGTCACGGCCAAGGCCCATATCAACAGGCAAGGGGGCACCCAGTCTATTCAGTTGATGAGGGAAGCCGAGCGTCTCTGCCGTTGGGCAGAATCCAACCTCCTCTCACTAAAAGCTGAACACATCTCTGGAATCGCCAATATCCAGGCGGACTGGCTGAGCAGGGCCACAGTGGACCAAGCAGAATGGCGACTCCATCCATCCCTATTCAAGGAGGCGTCCAGAATATTCGGCCTGCCGGTGGTGGATCTCTTCGCTTCCCCGTCCAACGCACAGCTTCCACGGTTTTTCTCCAGGTACCCATCTCACGGGTCGGAGAACCACAACGCACTGCGCTGCCCATGGCCCCCAGGGCTCCTATATGCCTTCCCTCCGCTGCCGTTAGTTCCCAGAGTCATACAGAAACTCATACAGGAGAGAGCAGACCTTCTCCTGGTGGCTCCCTATTGGCCCAGGCGACCGTGATTTGCGGACCTCCGCAATTTATCGGTAGCGCCCCCATGGCGGATCCCCCCGGACAGGGTCTCCCTCTCTCAGGGGCCCCTTCTGCATCCGGAGCCTCAATGGCTCCAGTTAGCCGTCTGGAGGTTGAACGGATCCGTTTGACTAGCGAGAAACTCTCCAGTCAAGTCATCGACACTATTTTGGCCGCTAGGCGACCCTCCACCACACGAATTTATGATGCCACTTGGAAGGGTTTTTGCAAGTGGTGTAGTGGGTCCCAGGTTGACCCCCTCTCTCCTTCTATTGCGCAGGTCCTGGAATTCCTTCAGAAAGGCCTACGCAAAGGGCTTGCACCTAACACCCTGAGACGGCAGGTCTCTGCCCTCTCAACCGTTGTCTCCTGTGATAACTACGGTTCCCTTTCTCATCACCCCCGGGTTAGATCTTTCCTTAGGGGCGCCACCAACCTGTGCCCTCCGACCGTTCACAGGTTCCCCACATGGGACCTCAACAAGGTCCTCATTTCGCTTACAAGACACCCGTTTGAGCCTCTGAGGGAGTCCTCCCTTCAATTTCTAACTTTTAAGGTAGTTTTTCTAGTGGCTATTACTTCTGCTCGTCGAGTATCGGAAATAGCAGCATTGTCAGTTAGGAGCGATCTATGCGTGTTCCACGCTGATCGGGTGGTCCTTCGCCCCGACCCCACTTTCTTACCCAAGGTTAACTCACCCTTCCACAGGTCACAGGAACTGGTCCTACCAAACTTTTGCCCCAGGCCCTCGAGGGACAGGGAGATCCTTTGGCACACCCTAGATGTTAGAAGGGCCTTGCGCATATACATTAAGCGCACTCAATCCCTGCGAAGATCAGAATCCCTCTTCCTCTCCTTTCAGCCCAGGACACTGGGACTCAAAGTCTCTCCCTCCACCATCAGTCGCTGGATCAGGGCGACTATCGCCAGGTGCTACCTTTCTCAATCTCTGCCCGCACCTGGTGGAATAACCGCTCATTCCACCAGGAGTGCAGCTACCTCGGCGGCCTGGGCCACGCAAGCCCCCATCGCTGACACTTGTCGGGCAGCCACCTGGGCCTCTCCGTCCCCGTTCATCAGACATTACAAAATAGACACGTATGCCTCAGCAGAGGCCTCCTACAGAGGGTCATCAGTGACCCGGAGGGGCTTCCGGCCCAGACGGAGTCCCACCCGTAGGACAGCCAAGCTTTGGTATGTCCCACTCTCTGGATGCTCCGAGCGGCTCGAGGGAGAATGGGCGTTGGTTCTTACCTGATACGCCCCTTCTCGGCGAGCCGTGAGGAGCATCCAGCCCCACCCTAGCTCCTCCGTCTGGTGGGGATTCTTGTTTCAGCCAAGGAGCCAATAGTTGATTAGAAGGAATTCATAACCTTTCTTCTCCTTATCGCAAAAAACTGGGGGAACGCTGCGTGGAGTCACGTGAGGGGGCGGAGTGTTTCCTCAGCTAAAGCTCAGCCTGCAAGAAGAGGACTCAGAAGCACATCCCACTCTCTGGGTGCTCCTCGCGGCTCGCCGAGAAGAGGCGTATCAGGTAAGAACCAACGCCCATTTTGTGCGTGTAAAACACCCTTAAGCTGTGCCGCCCAGACAGCTGAAAAGCGCTGCGCAAAACAGCTGAGGTTGAAAAAGCAGGAAATAAAGGACAGGTAAGAGCCCAGGCGGGCAGGTGGGCCAAACAGCAGCAAACACAGAACCGGTTCGGTGTCTGCTGCTCTTCAGAGCTACCAGCTCTATAGAACCGGTAGCATCCTACCCCGATGCAGACCTTTGTGATGGAGGGGGTGGGCATGCTTTTTAAAAATAAAAAATAAAACTCCATGTGGGCCAAGATTCCTGTAAGTTGCAATTCAAAGAATCCGTAGCTTGCCATGATGTGCAAATCCAGCCTATTTGTCTCAATCTGCTGCAGGAGCTGAGGGTCTTTGGCTAAGTTCAACATCAAGCACACAACTTCCCTTTCACTCTTCTACATTGATTTCCTTGGTGGTGGAGGCTGCCCTTGTAGACTACATGGTCTTCCCTGTTCCAAGCACTTGTAAAGGGATGCATCTCTTGCAAGCAATCCGCATCAGAGCTTGCTCTGATATTTACAGTGTGTTATCCCCGTCACTACTTTGATGGTGTTGAGATTACGCTCAGGACACCATCTTCATCCGATGCAGAATATTGCTCTTTGATCAAAGGTGCTTTTTTACAAGAGGCAACTTGACTTTCTGCTTTTTTTTTCTTTGAAGTGGTTTTGCTTCTCATCCAAGAATGCTTCTTCAGCTCTGAGCAAAACCAGTAAGTCCAGTTGCCTCTTGAAAAAAGCACCTTTGGGCACAACAATGACCTGGGTGACTGAGAATCTCCATAGACAGACTCCTCTTTTCTTCACCACAAGCCCCTTTTTGTGGCCATGGCCCCACCCACCCCAAGATTTAACTCAAAATTTAAATCATTACATTTCTTCAAGCCTTTGCTGGCCCCCTGTGACAACACTGCACTCCCCCCCCGGGTCCATGAGAACCACCAAACTAGGCCAAGGTGTACCCCCTCTTTTTTAATCCACAGTAAATTCAAAGAAAAGCAACTCCATTTTCAAAACAATTGTGCTAAACCTACATTGTTAGATTGCTCACATCCAAAATCAAATCTCTGCAAGATTTGTTTTCATTTTATGAAAATATTTTTGTTTTAATGTTTTGACATTTTCCTATTCAGATAGGCTCACATACATAAAGCAAACAGTGCAATAATGATGTAATTCAGTGGCCCCCAACCTTTTTTGTGCCGCGGCCCGGTACCGGCATCAGCACGCATGACAAGGCAAGGCGAGCCGAGCGACCGGCCAGCCAGCCGTCCCCCACTTCTCCCCGCCACCTTCAACTCCTCCTTTGTACCTTTGTCGATGGGCTTCGCTTCGGGACGTCTTCGGGATGGTCGCTCGGCTCGCCTTGCCTTGGGTGCTGAAAGAATCCTCGCGCCTTAGTTTCATTCGAAGCCCCCTTCGATGAAACTAAGGCGCGAGGATTCCTTCAGGACCCAAACGCCGCTTTCCAACCGGAAAAGCTCACCCGGAAGCACTTTCTCGTCAAACAAGATGGCGGCACCCAGCAAACCGGCGGCCCGGTAGGAAATGTTCCACGGACCGGTACCGGTCCACGGCCCGGTGGTTGGGGACCCCTGATGTAATTAATGAGATAGCTTTAAGTTCAGGCTGCTTTGATAGGCCAGATCTAAAAAAGAAAAACAAAAGTTTTATGAATCTATTTACAAGTTAAGGTGACCTTGCTCAATTTGATATCTTTTCTGTGTATTAAAACTTGATAAAAGGAGTCAGTCTTACTAGCTATGCATATTTAATATTTTTCTTCACTAATTTTGTTTTAGTCTTTTCTTCACATTCTGAGCAGATACTGAGGCTATTTACCCGGAAGCTAAAAGATGATTACATTAAGATTTATAGGCTACATAACCTTCAAATGAAATAGGAATTTTGTGGAATTTTATGTGCCTGCATAGAAAAAGTCCCAGTTAAGTTTACCTTGATTTAATTTTACAACTCAGTTCTTGCAAGTACAATATGGCCACAATTGCCCAAGTCCCTGATTTGTAAGACACTTTACCAAAACTTTTGTTCCAAACAGTTGAAAGCATGCTAACAGTTGAAAGCATGCTAATTGCTAATAGTTTCTTTCATGTGCATATATTGTACATGGTTGAAATTAATCTTAGAATTCTGAACATGATTGAAGACACTTTCTTTCAAACTTCTGAAATCTGGGGTGGAAGCTTCTCCCCTCCCCATTTTATATTCCTTTTTATTTTTATTTTCCATCTCCTGATTCTAGGTTGCAGTACACATGGAGTGCTTGTTGTTTGCATGCTCAGAAGTTTTTTCCTGTCTTTCCTGTTCGCTTTGTTATACAAATAGTCCTTTGACTTATGACCATAATTGAACCCAGAATTATAGTTGTAAGTCATTTTGTTTAAGTGGGTCACAATGTGAACAGAACCAGATATAATGTACCGAGATAGAATAACAGAGTTGGAAGGGACCTTGGAGGTCTTCCAGTCCAACCCCCTGCTTAGGCACGAAACCCAATACTATTTCAGATAAATGGTTATGCAATCTCCTCTTAAAAACTTCCAGTGTTGGAGCATTCACAGCTTTTGGAGGCAAGTTGTTCCACTGATTAATTGTTCTAACTCTCCAGAAATTTCTCCTTAGTTCTAGGTTGCTTCTCTCCTTGATTAGTTTCTGTCCTGCCTTCAGGTGCTTTGGAGAATAGCTTGACTCCCTCTTCTTTGTGGCAGCCCCTGAGATATTGGAACACTGCTATCATGTCACCCCTAGTCCTTCTTGTCGTCAGCAACTGTTCTTTATATGTTTTAGCCCCCAGTTCCCTGATCATCTTTGTTGCTCTTCTCTGCACTCTTTTTAGAGTCTCAACATCTTCTTTACATTGTGCTGATCAAAACTGGATACAGTATTCCAGATGTGACCTTACCAAGGCATTATAAAGTGGTATTAACACTTCACGTGATCTTGATTCTATCCCTCTGTTTATGCAGCCTGGAACTGTATTGGTTTTTTTGGCAGCTGCAGCACACTACTGGCTGTTATTTAAATGAATGTCCACAAAAACAAATTTTGTACAACATTTTTTGTGGCAATCATTAAGCAAATGCCATGATTGTTAGTGAACGCCACAGTCAATAAGCAAATAAATTGTACTCAATGGGCATAAGCAACAAATTGTACTCAGTGGGCATTTTTTTTTGCAGAAAATCAGAATTAAATGCTGGAAACTAAAAAAAAAATAACAAAAATCAATCACAGGATGCTGCAAATGGCCGTTAAGTGAGCCAGATGCCAAGCACCCAAAATACAATCATGTAACTGGATTTGGGCAAGGGGTAGGGGAAGAGTTGAGCCCATTGTAACTTCAAAATTGGGGAGTAAGTAGCTGGTTCTATCATAACTGTGAACAATTGCTAAGTGACCAGTCCTAAGTTGAGGACTATCTGTACTGAGAATTTGGGTGTGCCCTGGATTCCCAGTCCTGCATCTAAAATGTGTCCAGTGGCTGAAGCAGTATATATATATTTTCTTTTCTGATAGCGAAACCAAAGTTGTACTTCTAAATGAGTGCATTTCTACCGGTACATTTGGGAATTGTTTCTCTTTAACAACCTTTCCAGGCTGAATGATGGTTCTAAGATTCCTATTTTTCTAGATCTAACTTAACACACTTCTGAAGGTGACATTCAGAGTCAGATTCAGTTCCCTAGAGCAAGTCCTGAGAATCAGAAAATTCTGCATTCCTCACACGTCTAGAGAAGCCCTCATTATTCATCCATCAAGCTGCACGAGATGAATGCCGGCATAGAAAGCAGATCTACTGCTGGAAACTCAGGCCATAGTCTGCCCGTGTTCAGAGCCACAATCTTACACAGCTTTTTTAAAGCCTCTGAGGTTTTTGACAATTTTAAAAACAGAATGTTCCAGTTTTAATATACTTTTTGCTTATACTCAAGGAAACACTGGCGAAACAAAACCAACCTATTTTTTTTTTTAAAAAAAAACACCTTTGTATTCTTGCATCTTTATTTTGATTAGGCAAACTTGTTTCTTTAAAGCAGGGGTCCCCAAACTTGGCTACTTTAAGATTTGTGGACTTCAACTCCCAGAATTCTCCAGCCAGCATAGAATTCTGGGGTTGAAGTCCATAAATTTTAAAGTTACTAAGTTTGGGGACCCCTGCTTTAAAAGTGACGGGGGAGTTAAAAGCCTATTGCAAGGGTCTTCAAACTTGGCAAGTTTAAGACTTATGGACTTCAACTCCCAGAATTCCTGAGCTAACATGACTGGAGGAGGAATTCTGGGAGTTGAAGTCCACAAGTCTTCAAGCTGTCAAGTTTGAAGACCCCTGGCCTATTGTGAGAACACGGCACCTTTACAGTGCAGTTTTCCAACGATGCATGGAAACATCCCGAAGCTTGCCTTGCACAATTCCGGAATCACGCTCCTCCTGTACAGGCTTCTGGCTCGGAGGGTGCCATGGGCACGCTGCACATGCTCAGAGTCACTGCCCTTTACAACTTCTCTGACGCCGGAGGTGTGTATGTGTGTTGGGAGGGGGAAGGCTCAGAAGTTAGCAGGATCCTGCTGGCGTGTCTCCTTGGAGCTCAGGGAGAGCTGCAGCTCTTCCCTCCAGGCTGCGGCCGCTGCGGTGCTGCTTCGCGGCTCCCCCTCCCGTCCGGTCCCAGTCACATGCCTGCCTTTGCAAGGCTCCGTTAATCCTGCGCCCGGCCTGAGAGGGACGGAGCGAGGCGAACAGCTTCACCTGGTTGCGCGGCAGGACTGGAGCCGCCGCTTTGCTGCCCTTGCAGCGGGTAAGAAGCCAGGTGTGTGTGTGTGGGGGGTGTCTTCCGTGTGGGAGGCCGGGCAGGGAAGTCAAGGCGCAATTACGGTTCGCAGCGAAATGCGCCGCCGTCCTTTCCCTCCCCCGAGATCCAAAGGCGGATCGCGCGCATGGTTTTGCGCGTCGTTGGCGGGGGCCCGTTGCTTCGTGTTTTCTCCCCCGGGGTCCAACCGGGAAAGGATGCTTTTGGGTCTAAGCAGAGCCGGGAGTGGCCCGCACTTCTTTCACCCCGGTTCCGGGTGTCACCACCGGCGGTTGGGAGAATCGGCGGACAGGCGATGCGGGAGAAAGTCAAGGCGCTGCTGCTGCTGCTGCTTTTTCAGCCCAGAAGTTTCTCCTGAGATTTCGTTTGGAAGCGATCATCATCTTCTTCTTTTGGGAAGGCGTGGAAGTTTTGATCCCGCAGGAGGATCGGGGTCGTCTGAGCGTGTACCGAGTTTTGTTTTTGTTTTTTTCCTTTAAAAAAAAAAAATCGGGCCATTACGTAAGCGAAGGAGGCAGCGGCGCATAGGTTGGAAGTCGCGTTTCTTCGCTCCTGCCTTGTAAGCCTGGACCGCACGTTTCGCAGGTTTGGCAGAGGCGGGGGGCGGGCTTCACTTTTTTCCGCGCGAGCATCCAAAACGAGCCTTGTTCGAATTTGATGAAATTTGGGCGGCGGGGATGGGGTGGGAAATCTAGAGACCGTGGCAGGAAATCTGATCTCATCCCACCCTCGCTGGCCCAGCGTTATAGCTTGCAGGAAATGGGTTGAGAATACCAGCCCATCTCAATAGGCCTTTTGACCATTGAGCTACGGTGTGATGTATGCAAAGCTTTTGATGGTACTCACAGTAGCTGTTTCACCCAATTCCCTTAATTGGATCAGTGGATCAGTGAAGGACTAGCAGATGCATTACACCCCAACATGTGGTTAATGCTAACCTTTTTTTTTTTTTTTTTTGCAGCTTGTGTGGTGTGCAACCCAGATTGCTTAGTTAAATGATGACTCCATGTGGATTCAGATCCTGGATGAATTTAGAAATAGATGGGTTGTGTTAGTACAGACAGAGTGAAGCACAGGGTTTATAGGCCTGTGGTCTTGCTCTTTTTGGGGGGTGGGGTGTCCCCTGCCATAGGGTGTCTCTTCTCTCCCAATAAAAAAGATCCCCCTCCCCCCCACAGGTTGGCCTGCATTTAGCGCCTCCTCCATGTAGTGGATGGATATTTGGGACATATTTACAGACATTACCTATGGGAAAAATACTTTTCAGGGTGCCACTGATGCGGAATATTATCACGGGGTGTTGTTCCTGATCAGATATTCCTGATGGTTTTTCCAACCTGCTGCCACTGGGCCAGTTGAGTGAAATCTTGAGACCACCACTCATTCCAAACCAAGACACCACGCATCCTCTGCAATTCAAAATTTGATTTTGATAGATGCAATTAGGTTGACAGGATGGATTTTTTTTTCTTACAGCATAAGAATCTCAGTCTGGAATCTGAGGTAAGGACAGATACTGAGGTTCTCCAGATTACATTGTTTTGGGAAGGAATTAGACAAATATATGGAAGATATTGTCTGGGAAAGGATTAGTAGGAGCGACTACTGTTCATAACAATAGGTTAAAGTCTTTCAAGTTTTCCAAATAGTTTACATTAGCATTTCACAACCTCAGCCACTTTAAGATGCATGGACTTCCTCAGTCAGCATCATATACCTTAATGTGGTTAAAGTTGAGAAATACTGGTCTAGACCAACACAGACTGGGTTGGGAAGGAACAGAAGAGGTGGTCTGTTGTCTTACTTATGAATTTAGTAGTGTGGTTTATATCCTGCTTTTCTTTTAGGAGTGCAGTGCAACATACATAATATTACAGTAGTGGCGAATATCTGTAGCTCAGGTGTAAGATGAGGGTGAAGATTTGTTTTCCGAGCTTGTGGGCTGGTTTCCAAACATTTCGTTACCAGGCCAGGTAACATCAGCAGAGTTTAGGAACCCTAAATTTAGCTGAAGATGACACCTAGTCTGGTAACAAAACATTTGGAGACCAACCCACAAGCTCAGAGAATGAACCTTTGCTCTCATACATGGTATTCCCTCTTCTAATTTATCCCCATAATAACAGCAATGCAAACAGTAGGAAGGACTGAGAAATAAGCAACTGGAAGTTAACCAGTCAGCTTTTTTGGCTGAGGGTGGACTGGAACTTGGCTTCACCATGTTCCCTCTCTTGCCTTGGGATGCTATGTGGTTGATCTGTCCTCGAAATGAGATCTTTGAGTAAATGGAACTTCCTTCTTCCAAAGCTGAGTTAATTCTGGTCCTGAGAATCGGAACATATTTTTCCTTGTTTCTAACTTGGTTTACTTTTTTTTGCCAGCAAATTCTTATTCTCTCACTCTGTTCTGGATTAGCCAACCCTCTCCCTTATAGCTTTTATGGCTACTTTTTTTACGTCAGGCGGGAGAACATGCCAGTGAGCATGCCAAATCCCTGCATATTTTCAATTCTCCTCCTAAAAGCCAGCCGGCAGTTCTGTGGGAACAGGAAACAGCTTCTCAGGGTTTTCTATCCCTTTTTTCCCCCTGCTTCAGCTTTGCTAGCAAAAATAACACAGATGCATAGCTGTAATCAGCAAAGGGTTTTCCACAATCATTTGACATGTCCATTTTAGAGAAAATGGCCAACCCACCCATTATTATCTTTTAACATTACTACTTTCAAACTTCACCCCACAATTAAGGTGTGGGATGTGATTCAAAATTAGTTTCAAAGCAGACTTTTTTCAAAAATGATCTTTAATAATTTTAGATTAAAAAGATACAAGTATCACCTGCAGCGATATGGTGGAGTATATTGAAATGCACCTGTCGAGGATTCCAACCAACTAGAAAAGCCAAGCCCTTCCTCAAGGAATGTTTACTATACTTGCCCATTTTTTTAAATTTCCTTTCCTTTTATTTTTCAGTGACAGCCAGTCTGCTAAACATACCCAATCCTTGTTGGATTTTGTTTGTTTGTTTGTTTGGCTGCATTTTATTTGTTAAAAAAATGTTAAGAATTTCTTCTATTTGCTCCATGGTCCTGTTTTAGCTATTTATAGTCCCCACTTAGTGTCTTTGTTGTTCAAAGGAATCGTGATGTTAGAAATCTGCAAGAGGTTTTATTGTGTGCATATGAAATTGCAAGTGATCAAAGTGCGGTTCGTCCTGTTTCATCACTGGTTTAGTGGGTTCACGTTTTGGGAATGTGCTTAAGGCAAAAAGATTATATAATCCTGTTCCATTTTTGGAGGGCATATGCGAGCAAGTATTGAAATATTTAGATTGTCAATGTTTGTCAAATGTCCTGATTCTTGGGAAATTGGAGGGAGGTTTTATTCAAAACCAGTCAAGGAAGCTAAATATATCAGAGGAATCTGCCTGTTGTTTCGTTATCCTCTTCCAAACAGAACATCTATGACAGCAGGTAAAAAAAATCTAGAGAAGATGCTGGTCAGAGAACAAACAAGCACATCATGCAGGCAGTATTTTCTTCTGATGTGGCATGACGTTTCTATCTCTATCAACTGAGAATTATTGAATAATGTGATTGGGCTTATTACACAAAATGAAATACATTAAGACACACTGAGGGGAAAAAAGATACCACAATAGATTCCTATGGAGAGGCAGTCTCTTGGGCTTTTATGGTAATTGGGGCCAGAATTTCCATTGCTAAATGTTAGTGGTTGTAAAGCATTGTGACTACCTCATTTAGCGACGGCAATCCAGGCGGTCTCGATTGCTGTTGTTAAGTGAGGATCGCAGGTTATTGAGAAAGAACCTCACACGATCACAACTTGCAATTTCCTGCTGGTCTCCAACAAACAAAGTCAGTGGGAAAACTGGCAAGAAGTACAGATAAGTTCCAATCAGCTGTCTGCAAGGAATGTAAATCCTTCCATTCCCCACTATTCTGTCAGAGCTAAAGAAGCTTCTTGGATGAGAAGTGAAACATCTTCAAACGAAGAAAAAGAAGAAAAAAGTCCAGTTGCCTCCTGAAAAGCACCTTTGGGACAACCATGACCTGGATGGCTGAGAATCTCAACAGACTTCCAATCAGAGCAAGACTTCCTTTAGACCAGAGGTCTCCAACCTTGGTCACTTTAAGACTTGTGGACTTCAACTCCCAGAATTCTGGGAGTTGAAGTCCACAAGGCTTAAAGTGGCCAAGGTTGGAAACTCCTGCTTTAGGTGGCTTGTATGAACGCCAGTGGACAGGTAAAATGAGTGCAGGTGGGCGCCCCCAGCTCCAGCACAGTGGTTGGAGGTTGCTGCAGTGTGAGAGTGGGTAGGGCTCCTCAGGAGAAAAAAACTCCAGGAATGACTTGAGAACTTACCTGTTACTAGCTTCCACATTGACTTTGCTTGTGGGAAGCTGGCAGGGAAGGCCGCAAATGGCGATCACATGATGCGGGATGCTGCAAGTGTCATAACTGTGTGTCAGTTGCCGCCACCCCGCCTTTAATGCAACAATGTGACCATGGAGCTGCTTCAATAGTTGTAACTTTTGAGGATTGTGTCATGCCCCTGTAGGAGTCTGAATCTGAGGAGGAAGCCAGACAGCTGACAGGGAGTGGGAGTGTGGCTCCATTGGCTGTAGAGGAGACTGGGGAAGGGCAAAGTCCGGCTGGGCAGAGCAGGGGAGAGAGAGACAAGGGAGAGGGAGTTCAGAGAAAGAACCAGTCCCACCCCTTCCTCATCCTAGGGCATGCAGGGAGGAACGGAGAAGAGAGCAATGTGGGTTGCATGGCTTACGAGGGAGGAGTGGGCCCTGATTCCCTTCATTAGCCACAGCTGGGAAGACAGTTGATAAGAAAGGCAGGCTGCGTGCAGCAGGCTGCTGGGTGCAAAAGTGACTTTATCCTGTGTTGTCATGGTTTATCTGTGTTCCTGGCGTCTTTCCAACTGTGTGAGTTTTGCTGTGCCTTCAAGCCGGAAATTCTTGCTTCTGCCCTGCCAAACTAATTAGTTCAGTTTGGTTTGTTTGGACTTTTAAGTTACAGTTTGCGTTGATCATGTTTTGGACTTAATTTTCTGCAGTCAAAGGCTGTTCCTGGGAGAGTTGTTCTCCAGCCAGAAGGTAACCTGGACATCGGGGGCAAAGTTGGAGATAATAAAGGGACTCTTATTGCTTATCTGACTGTATTGCCTTTTGTGTCATGCCCCGGGTCATCACAGATTGATCATACACTCACTGTAACTTTGAATAATCACAGAACAAGTGTTGTTAACCGAAGACTTCCTATTACAGGTAGTCCTTGACTTACAACCACAATTGAGACTAAAATATCAATTGATAAGCAGGACAATTGTTAAAAGGGAGTTTTGCCCCATTTTGCAACTTTTCAAGCACAGTTATTAAGTGAATCACTGCAGTTGTAATATTAGTTACATGGTTGTTTAGTGAATCTGGCTTCCCCATTGACTTTGCTTGGCAGAAAGTTGCAAAAGGGGATCATGTAACCCTGGGACACGGCAAGCGTCATAAATACGTGCCAGTTGCCAATTGACCAAATTTCGATCACGTGACTGCAGTGGTCATAAATGTGAAAAACAGTCATAAGTCACTCTTCAATGCTGTTGTAAGTTCGAATGGTCGCTGAACGAGGACTACCTATGCTAGAATAATGGTCTAAAAAGCTGTTAGTTATATCTTTCTGGATGGTGTGGCCTAGGGAGATGTGGATGATAGAATTAAAGAATTAAAGTGGGTTCCAAACAAAGGTGACATTCAGCAGGTTCTGACCAGTTCTGGAGAACCGGTAGAGGAAATATTGAGTAGTTTGGAGAACTGGCAAATGCCACCTCTGACTGGCTCCGCCCCATCTATTCTCTGCCTCCTGAGTCCCAGCTGATTGTCTGGGTCTTCTTTTGTTGCCCTGCACAGGAGAATGGAGCTGGAAAGCAGGTTAGTGGGGTGGGGAGGGAATGGGATTTTGCAGTAATCTTCCCTCAGGAGTGGGGAGGGAATGGATATTTTGCAGTATCCTTCCCTGCCACACCCAACAAGCCACACACAACAAGCTATGCCACGGTCACCAAGACATGCCCACAGAACCGGTAGTAAAAAAAAAAATTGGAATCCCACCACTGGTTCCAAACTACTTGGTTTTGAGGATGGAGTTTAAAATGTGATTTGGCGACGCATTAGTAATTCTTATTTTTTGGATCACAATACAGGTTAATTGACCTTCATTCAGAGTGGCTCTTAACTGTAAGAATATAGGGCAGAAAGTCAAATGTTTGCAGGCAACCAATCCTTTTGCAATGCCACAGTAAGTTGGAATTAATGATTATGAACATTCCCAGAGGAGATGTTTTCTAGCTCTAGGGAGCCATCAGCTAAGAAAGCTTTTTTTGTCTTAGGACCCTCATGGTTCAAATCTGGGTCAGCATAATGTGCTTAAGAAGTCTCTTTTGAAACTGTAATGGGACAATATAAAGAGGCCATATAAAGAGGCCATACTCAAAGGTGTGCAGGGAACAAGGTACTTAAAAGTTTTCCAACAGACTTCCTGAATTTTATTGGAAATTCTAGGAGTTTCAGTCCCAAAACTTAGAGGATGTTAGGTTTGGGCAAATTGTTTTACATAATTTTTAAAAAGTCAAGAATTTTGGCTTGGAGGAACACAGAGACTGGGGTATTATGCTCCGTACAGCTGTAAGGAACCATAGTTGAGACTAAATGAGGCATCAGGAATTAAGGCTTTCCAAATCCAAGGCATAACTCTCTCTTTAATTGGACAGTCCCAAAGAGCACAACCACCAATTCCAAAAATACATGCCCATGAGGTCAATACACCTGTATATTGGCTTCTGATCTGGCTTCTCTCTTCCCTGATATTTGTGCTGGACTACAGCTGAGCTTGTCTAGCAATAAGTATTTAGTGTTTAATTGGTATGTTAATCAAATAATGCCTGTTCGTTTAATCTGTGGCGGCTTAACATAATATTATCAAGATATGCATCTCTGGGGTTGAAAAATTATCTTATTGCTTAAAGAAAGTAAGTAAATGTGCATGCAAATTACCAGTATATGTACAGATAATCCTTGATTTATAATCATAGTTGGGACCAGAATTTCGGTCGTTAAGCAATGCAGTCATTAAATGAGTCGTCACTGGACCTGAATTTATGATCATTTTTACTTTGGTCATTAAGTGATTTTGGCTTCTCCAATTGACTTTGCCATCCGGGAAGATTGATAATTGCAATGACAAAACCCCAACACACTGCAAATGATGTAAATGTGTGCCTCTTGCCAAATGTCCAAATTGTGATCATATTAACTACCTGGGTGGTAGGATGATCATAACTTTGAGGATAGGTTGTATGTCACTTTTTCTGAGACTATCGTAACTTTCAATTTCATTCAATCATTGAATCAATGATTGAATGAATTAATGAATGAATTATTGAATGAATCAATAATGATTCATTCAGTCATTATTAAATGAATAGTTGTAAAGTGGAGGATTACATGTATATTATATGTGTATGTGTATAGGTATATACCAGAGATTCCCAAACTGGGAAGTGTATCTCCCTTGTGGAACTTCAGAGAGTCCAGGGGAAATGAAAAATACCTTTTAGTTACATTGATACTATAACATTGTTTCATTGTATTGTTTTCATTGTTCATTTGTGTTCATTTTTGTGTTTGGATTTTTATGGCAGGTATTTACAGTAAGAGTATACTAAAGGTATGATGGCAGAATTTTAGGAATTTCTGGCACACACCCACTCAATAAAATGGAACATACTGATGATGGGTCTTCTGTCTGAATGTCAATGAATAAGTTTTGTTATTCTTGCTGTCAATCATCAGGATAGGTCTGACCTCACCTAATGAGTATGATATTTGCTGGTTTGTAAAATGTAAGGAATGGAAAGATCTTGGAACCATCTTGTCCCACTCCTTGCCCAAATCCACAACTCTTGATCTTGACATCACATTTTCTTGGATACATCCTTGGATTGCACTTGTTTTTTTTATTTTGTTTTTTTGTTTTGTTGTTTGCACTTGCATCACATTGTCAGCTTGTGACCCACCAAGATAGCTAGATCCTTTTCACATGTATTCTTCTTCTTATAGTCTCATCCACTGTAGATACGTTCCTGACCAGATGTAGGATTTTACATTTGGCTGTTGAAGTCCGTTGTGTTTCTGCCCATTATTCCAACTTGTCAAGATTCTGAATCTTGATAGTTTCCTGTAAGGCAGGAGTGTCCAACTTTGGCAACTTTAAGACTTATGGACTCCCAGAATTCCCTAACCAGCATGGTCCACAAGTTTTAAAGCTGCGCCAAGGTTGGATACCCTTGCTCTAAAGTGTTTGCTACATCTTTTTGTATCTTCTGCAAATTTAATAATTGCTTTCAGATGCCTGATTCAGGTCCTTTATATGTTGAACAACAGAAAGCCTCAGCAGAACCTGTGGTATGCCACTTGCCCTTGCCTGTTGCTTGACATGGAACTATTGATGTATACTAGTTGGGTACAATTCTTCGATCAGCTCTATATCGAGCTAATTTTAGCATTAGGGCAGACTATTTTGGGTCATCTTCCCTACCAGAATCTTGTGGGAGATTGTCAAAGGCTTTGCTGAAGTCAAGGTACACTATGTCCACCACATTCCCGTGGTCAACTAAATTGGTCATACTCCCAAAAAAGGAAAACATACTGGTTTGGCATGATTTATTCTTGATAAACCCACATTGGCTCTTGCCAAGCAGTGCATTCTTTTCTAAATGCTCCCAGGACGACTGCTTAATAATGCATTACAGAGTTTTGCCTGGTATCTTCATCAGGCTGACTAGTTGGTAATTAGCTGGATCTTCTTTTTATTCTATTTGTTTGAGGATAGGAACAACACGTCCCTTTCTCCAATCCTCTGACACTATTGTATGGCCTTTCCCCATGATTTCACAAAGAATGCAGAGGTTGTTTAAAACGTTCACATTCCTTTTTACAGAGGTGGGTTAGCAGTGACCAGAAATGATATTGCATCCAGTTTTGTTTGCCACGATATTAAAAAAGATGTTGGGATTCGAGAAAGACTGCAGAGAAGAGCGACAAAGATGATATGGGGCACTGGAGACTAAAACGTATGAAGAACAGTTGCAGTAACTGGGCATGGCTAGTTTAATGAAAAGAAGGACTAGGGGTGACTTGATTAGCAGTGTTCCAATATCTCAGGGGCTGCCGCAAAGAAGAGGGAGCCAAGCTATTCTACAAAGCACTTGAAGGCAGGACAAGAAGCAATGGGTGGAAACTAATCCAGGAGACAACCAACCTAGAACTAAGGAAAAATTTTCCTGACAGTTAGAACAATTAATCAGTGGAAAAACTTTTGTGGGTGCTCCAAAACTGGAGGTTTTTGGACAACCATTTGTCTGAAATGTTATAAGGTTTTTCCTGCTTGAGCAGGGGGTTGGACCAGAAGACCTCCAAGGTTCCTTCTGACTCTGTAATTTTATGTTATTCGATGCTGATTAGGAGAATTAATCCAGGTAATAGAGTGAAAGGTAATCCTGACTTGTATTGCTTCTGAAGGAATGTATATACAGCTTAGTAGGCCTCTTTGTTCCAAGGGAGTTACTTGCTGCAGCACATGCAGAGCATTCTTTAGCTTTAAAGGATATAGGCACTTTTCTGTAGTTTCCTGAACTTTCTTGCCAAATTGAGTAAAGCCCTTTCCCTCCTCAGTTAAATTGCTATACAGATAGTCCTCGATTTACAACCAGATAGTGATCGGTCAAAGTTCCAATGGACTTACCTGGGGATCCAGATTCAAAGTTTTGACATGTATGTCCTCTCCCTCACATACAGTATATCACAGAAGTGAGTACACCCCCTCACTTTTTGTAAATATTTAAGTATATCTTTTCATGTGACAACGCTGAAGAAATGACACTCGGCTACAATGTAAGGTAGTGAGTACACAGCTTGTATAACAGCTGTCCCCTCTCAAAATAATACAACACAGAGCCATTAAAATGTCTAAACTGCTGGCAACAAAAGTGAGTACACCCCTAAGTGATAATGCCCAAATGGGGCCCAAGTAGCCATTTCCCCACCCTGGTGTCGTGACTTGTTAGTGTTACAAAGTTTCAGGTGTGAGGGATGTTGTAATGACGAGGCAGTCGAGGTGTTTGATCATGATCAACTGAATCATGATGAACTTTATTGGAGTCTAGTCTTGCATTTATACACATTTTTAGTAATCCTCTAACATTGGTTAACTTTGGTTTCTGCTCAACTTTAGTTACTGTTTAGCATAGTAATTAACACAATTAATTATCTCTAGGTAAAGTCTAACATATGTTTACTTCCTCTCTCTAATCCTCCTTTAGATTAGTGACTTTGTTTGCCTGAGTTGTATTTGCTTGGAAACATTCTTTCTCTGAGGTTTGCCATCCAAGATAAGGACATTCCTGCAATTACAACTCTACAGAGGGAGGAGCAGGTGTGTTAAATTTGGTGTTATCACTCTCTCTCTCTCTCATACTGGTCATTGGAAGTTCAACATGGCACCTCATGGCAATGAATTCTCTGAGGATCTGAAAAAACAAATTGTTGCTCTACATAAATATGGCCTAGGCTATAAGAAGATTGCCAAGACCCTGAAACTGAGCTGCAGCATGGTGGCCAAGACCATACAGTGGTTTAACAGGACAGGTTCCACTCAGAACAGGCCTCACCATGGTTGGCCAAAGAAGTTGAGTGCCCGTGCTCAGCGTCATATCCAGAGGTTGGCTTTGGGAAATAGACGTATGAGCGCTGTCAGCATTGCTGCAGAGGTTGAACAGGTTGGGAAGTTCAGCCTATCAGTGCTCAGACCATACACCACACGCTGCATCAAATTGGTCGGCAGGGCTGACATCCCAGAAGGAAGCCTCTTCTAAAGATGATGCACAAGAAAGACCTGCAAACAGTTTGTTGCAGACAAGCAGACTTAGGACATGGATTTCTGGAACCATGTCATGTGGTCTGATGAGACCAAGATAAACTTATTCGGTTCAGATGGTGTAGAGCGTGTGTGGTGGCAACCAGATGAGAAGTACAAAGATAAGTGTGTCTTGCCTAAGGGTCCAGCATGGTGATGGGAATGTCATGGTCTGGGGCTGCATGAGTGCTGCTGGCCCTGGGGAGCTACAGTTCATTGAGGGAACCATGAATGCCAACATGTACTGTGACATACTGAAGCAGAGCATGATCCCCTCCCTTCGGAGACTGGGCTACAGGGCAGTATTCCAACATGGTAACGACCCCAATCACATCTCCAAAACGACCACTGCCTTTCTAAAGAAGCTGAGGTCAGTTTTTATGGAAGCTGTCTTTCCAATTTCTGGATTCTTTTCCATCTGAGATCCATCTGGCCCCATTTCCCTGGTTGAGTTCAGACACAATAAATTCCAATTCACAGTGGCTAGCACTGAAGTGCATCTTTTTATTCACTCGCTAAGTCATGCCTGACTCTTCGTAATCCCATGGACCAGGGGTCCCCAAACTTGGCAACTTTAAGATCTCTGCCATGGACCATAGCACCCTGGTCCTCTACTGCCCCCTGGAGTTTCTCCCATTGTGTCACTATTCTTACCCCAGCTTTTGGCATCAAATCTTTCCCATCATCATGGTCTTTTCCAGTGAGCCCTCTCTTCTCATTAGGTGGCCAAAGTATTTGAGCTTCAGCTTTGGTATCTGTCCTTCCAAAGAACAATCAAGAGTTGATTTCCTTTAGAAAGTTGATTTCCTTTAGGAAACCTAGACCAGGGATCCCCAAACGAGAATTCTGGGAGTTGGAGTCCACAAGTCTTAAAGTTGCCAAGTTTGGAGACCTCTGACCTAAGACTATAATAAAGTGAACTGAGGTGTTTTGGTTTTGGCCACTGGTAGAGTGGGATTCTATTGGAAGAGACATTGAGATGTAGTCATTGGAAAAGCCTACTCCTATGGTCTCAAGCTGCTTTTTAGGACACTTCATAGGTCCCCCAAGACCTTTTTAGTAACCAGGGGGAAGAAGTAATCAGATTTTACATTGAATATGCTTGGAAATAGGAACCTCTTTTCAATCATGCGCCTAGCATCTGGTCCTTCTTAACAACTTGATTCTTACATTCTAGAGCAGTGCTTCTCAATTTAGCAACTTTAAGATGTGTGGATTTCAACTCTCAGATTTTTCCAGCCAGCATACTGTCCGAGGAATTCTGGAAGTTGAAGTCCACACAATTTAAAGTCTCTAAGATTGAGAAACACTGATCTAGATAAAATGTTATTTCTGAATAAGTGAGTCCTTTATGGTCAGAGGCAATGTCTGGCTGATACTGTGGGCAACACTCAAAATAGACCATTATTGGAAATCAGCTGCTGAAATAAATAGGGTTTTCTCCCACATTATCTTTCTTACTCATCAAAGTCCTGTAGAAAAAGAGACAAGAAGGATTGGTTGACAGCTTTATCTGGAAGTTCTGGTTTAACTAGTTACTTAATTTCATTAACTTCTGGATATGTCCATTTGCTACATGCTAAACTGAGTACTGGGATTACAATTTCCAGATGTGAATAACATTTAAATTGCCTCAGTAAACCTACAATTAACAACTCTGCCTGTGGATGTATGCAATTACTTGATGTTTTATTGAATTTATAACATGGTTTCATAGTTGCTAAGTCAACTTTCTTCTAGTTGTGTTGGATTGTAGCTCTCATTTTTTCTTATTCCACCATTTTAGCCACACGTAGGCTCATTTGAATACCTGGAAAAGGTTATCATTGTTATAACTGAGTCCTTTGTAAGGGATTGGATAATCAGATCATCAGAGGAATTGTTCGTGGATTTCAAAGTGTATTTTTAATATTTAAAATATTTCCTTACTGCATATGATGTCTCGCATTTCTAGAAAAATGTACATTGAAACACCATTTATATAATTTAAAAGAGCGATAAGACAAATATATATTGAAATCCATAAAGCATATAGGTTGCTAAATCACCAAAAAGCCCTCAAAACTGATACTATAATACATAAAGATAAATGAGCGAAGTAATGGAGCAGACCTATTAGGAGAGGTCAGAAGACTCTTTGATTCAGGAAAGGGCAGGGAACTCTGCATACACTTTGAGATATTTCCATTTTGCTGTATCATATATTTGGTGTAAGAGCTGAATGAATGGCTTTCTTTCTGGGCAAACAACATGTTCCCTTTCAAAATAGCTGCTTCGATGCAGCTTTTAAGACATACAGGCATTGCTGGGATGCAGCCATGCAAATACAAGTATCCATCTTCCCCACCCCCCTTTTCTCTCATTCATGGGCTGTGTTGCAAAACATTCTTTCTCCAGTCTAGATCTCACATCAGAATGGAAAATTATTTTATCCATCTTTGAGCCAGGGAACAAGCAAGAAATTGCTTACAAAACTCATTGGTCAGGGTGGGAGAGATGAAAGATTAAATTCTGGATCTAGATTTGGCACGATGGAGGATTGCACCTGTTTTCTTAAGGGTTCTGGGTAAAAGGGGAAAATTTATTAAGACAAATTAGTGAAAATCAACCATTTTGTACTCTCCCTGAAGTACCTTATTATACTCTTATGATAGCTTAATTTAAAATACTTATTTTCTTGGATAAGCACATCTATTTATAAAATATATCAATTTCCTTCATTTCATTTGTTCATAATCTTTACAGCTTACCTGTCATAGTTGTCAACTGGTGGGCTTGCAAATATTGATCTCTAGTGTTTAAGGTTTTTAGTAAGACTGAGAAGGTGTAGCCCAGGCCTGGAAGATGTTCCGTCCTTGCTGTGGAGCAGGTGAGCTTTGGGGCATGTCCTGCTTATGGGATGCTTCATTTATATTGAACTGGTGGTCCCAAAGGTGCTTTTTCAGGAGGCAACTGGACTTTCTTGTTTTTCTTTGAAGACGTTTCGCTTGTCATCCAAGAATGGGCAATAGCACTTTGACTTATATACCGCTTCATAATGCTTTACAGCCTAAGCACTATCTCTAAGTGGTTTTACACAGTCACCCAACAATCTGGGTCCTCATTTTACCCACTTCGGAAGGATGGAAGGCTGAGTCAATCTTGAGCCAGTGAGATTCAAACTGCCAAACTGTAGGCAGCCAGCAGTCAGCAGAAGAAGCTTGCAGTACTACATTCTAACCACTGTGCCACCACGGCTCAACCATCCAAAAAGATGGAGGAGAAGCGAAACGTTTTCAAAGAAAAATTAAAAAGTCCAGTTGCCTCCTGAAAAAGCACCTTTGGGGACAACCATGACATGGATGACTGAGAATCTCTCAAGACCATTGAACTGCTGGGTGCTTTATGTAGACATTTGGTGGACGCCTATCAATATAATAAAACTGTATATGGTTGGCTCCTAGGTATCTTCAGGATTACTTTTTTGAATGAAATCAACTTATCCATGATTCGTGCAAAAACTATGAAGGAATGCTTGTTTTCAGGTGGCAGGAGCTCATAAGACAGGTCTTTTTGACCGTGACCCATGTTTCCCTTTGGAGACCAGTTTAATGTCTGCAAGCTTGATGACTTCTAGGAAGCAGATGATAACTCAACTCTTCCAGAGTGTTTGGAAGGAGGGAGCCTGGCCCCATAGTGGATTTTAGTATTACTGTGTGTAAGTTGTTCCTGTGCTTGTTTTTTTAGGTTTTGTTGACAATAACCTTCGGGAGTTCATGTGGTATGCAAATTTTTTTAAACATTGCTGATGATACTCAACTTAATTTGTCCTGGGACACAAATCAGACCATGCATAGACATAATTGGTACTTGATCCCAATGTGGACATTAAAATCTGGGCTCTACTTTTTCTGAGGCTTTTGGATTAGTGTGGTTGGGTGAAGCTCTTTGTATTTCTGCTGTTGGAGGAGAGAAGTTGTTCCCTCTGAGTGAAGCTATTTATGGAGTTTTATTATTGATTGGTTTTCTCTCTCTCTGTGTGTGTATGTTACATTGCCCAGAGTCATTTCAAATTCAGCGGCTTAGAAATTTGATTTTTAAATGTAATTAATAATTGAGCTCCAGAAAATCAATCTGAACTCAGACAAGGCAGAGTTACTTTGAATGTATGGCTCTGATACTTATAGAACTATTTGGATTACATAGGGTTGAACTCCTCCTGAAATAACAAGCTATGTGTTATGAGGTACTCTTGGATCCATCATTGTCTTAGTGGCATTGATGACTATAAAAGTATCAAGCTGTCCTACTTAGCTTAATCTTAATGATATTTATTTATCCATTAAATTTATATGCTAACAAAAATCATTCTAAGTCCTGGTAACTTACATCAGAATAATATACAATAAAATGACCATGGTAAGAAAACAATTATATTAAAATAGCAATAGCACTTAAGACTTATATATCACTTCATAGTGCTTTACAGCATTCTCTGTAAGCAGTTTACAGAGCCAGCATATTGCCCTCAGCGATCTGAGTCCGATCTAAGTATAGTACATAAAATTATATATTGCAATGTCCTACCTGTCAATAAATAGTTCAGCTTCAACCACAATACAAGAGCACACAATAGATACAAACTCAAGGTAAACCGCACCAAACTTGTTTGCAGGAAATACGACTTCAGCAACAGAGTGGTCAATGTCTGGAATACTCTACCTGACTCTGTGGTTTCTTCCCCAAACCCCAAAAACTTTAACCTTAGACTGTCTACTATTGACCTCACCCCTTTCCTAAGAGGTCTGTAGGGGGCGTGCATAAGCACACCAATCGTGCCTACCGTCCCTGTCCTATTGTTTCTTTTTATTTTTCTTATATGTATCCATTTCATGTATTCATAACCATGTTTATACTTATACCTGTTATCTAATAATCACTTGACTAAATAAAAAAATAAATAAACAAACAAACAAACAAACAAACTTGGGAAGGATGGAAGGCTGAGTCAACCTTGAGTCAGTCAGGATCAAACTCCTGGCAGTGGAAAGCAGAATTAGCCTGCAATACTGCATTCTAACCACTGCATCACCACGGCTCCTCCTTAAACACCCACGTTATAAAAATAAAAGATGAAATGCATAATAATTGTGGCAAACAATTACATCCCAAAAATATTTAGCCTTCCCTGGCTTCTGGAAGCCCATTACTGAATGGCGCAGTCTGATGATTTTGGAATTGCTTATTGATCTTTTGGAAAGCAATATTTCTACAAGACCCAGGTGACCAGAGAGTCTTCTTAGGCTAGAAACCAGAGCTGAACATTTGTAGGAGGTTGCTTGAGTTGCTGCAACAATGCTTGGGAAGGCTCCATGCAAACTAAACCCGTGCCACAGCCTTTCCAAGGTCATGGTTGAATGGATGGATATAGCAATTACACAGGCATAATGGGTGATATTGATTAGGATGGATAAGCCAAGCTCTACTCAGATGATGCAGGATGGCTGGGGAGTCACTGTGGCCCACTGCAGAGTAGCCTTGCTCCACTCTGCAGCAGAGGATGCTGCCTTTATTCCTAGGTCATTGTCGAAACAAAACAAAAAAGCAATTTCCAGTTGATGGACGATGGCTGGTTAATTGGCAGGGCATGTATTGGACAATCGCCCAGAGGAGAGGGGGCAGTACCAACCTGGCTCCGATGGCCTTTCCAATGAAGATGCATTCCAAAAGCAGAGCTGTGAACAATTTGTGCCTGAGGCTTGTAGTACTAGTGTAGGTGGTTCAAGTAATTTGATGTGATCACTGTCTTATCCTTTTGGACTGGGGAACATCTGGAATTCCCCAGGGGAACTGTAGAGGTGTAGATGTCTCCAAGCCAAAGTTCCAAACTCTTCATTTTAGCAGCAAACCATCAAGTTGATTTGAACCAATTTGTGAAGAAAGCTTGTAATTTTTTTTTATTTTTGGCTTAGCTTTGCATTTGATGTGTTTTCATTCTTTTAGACCCCTTTCAGGGAACTCCAATACAGGCATTGTAGAAAATCTTCTATCTATATAAAAGTGAAATACCACTCATGCATCATCACAAAATCTCCAGAGTTTGTAAACCCTACAAACTTTAAATATGGCACGTATGTTCCTCTTGGCTTCTTAGGTACTCAGTAAGAAAGGATTTTTCAAAATGACCATCAGAGCATTAGCATTTCATATATTATTATTAACACGCTCTGATGCTAAGCAGTTCTACTCCCCCTCCCCACCTGAAAAGAAATCTGCTCTAAATGCAAAACACAAGTAGAGGAGAGGAGTTTCAGTTTTAGTTTTACAGCACCAAGCAGCTTTAGTACAGAGCAGTTGAGCTAAGCCACACCCAGGCTCCTTGCTGTCTCCTTGCTCATACAGCAAATACTGTTTCAGTTTCCATGCAGCCCTCAATTCTCACACACTGACAGGATGCTAGCCAAATACCGATGGTGTAGGCAGACTTTTTCCCCCTTATTTTTCTCCCCCAAAACTAAGCCAGACCACATAGTTTTGTAGCGAAGCACGGGTATCGAGCTAGTTGATATATTTTATATATATGTACTATATTATATATGTATATATATATATGTATATGTAATATATATATCAGGCAGCGGTTTTTGTTAAACTGTATTCTACCTTGAGTAGCATATTGGGATTTACAGATAAAAAACAAATGGGATCATAAGAAAAAAGTAGGTGGAACAAGACAAACAATAGCATAATATATATTTTTAACATATCAAATTTCTATACCTAGGTGACACTGGATGGTTTGCAAACAATATCTTTTAAATTACACCTAACATAGATACACTAAAAATAAATACAGCTTTAGGGTTACTTTCTTTCTGCCACAATAAAAATTCTATTTCTGCTGCAGCTTTGGGGGTGAGTGGGAGTGGAATGGTTGCACACTTTGGGCCTCCAGTGGTATGCACCTAATGTAATTGTTGTCTCAATCCAGGCAAAACAGAAGGAAAGATTTAAAAAATACAACTATCACCAGCTACAGCAGAATAGCTCCAGAGTTCTTGGGATCCAAGCTGAAGTGGGCATGGGGCACTGTGGAAACCTGATTCAGTTTTCCTGAGATTTTGTGCAGGTGTGTCGCTAAAGACCTCTTTGCATTTCTACCTCATCATGGCATAAACATAACCCTGATGATTCTTTTTCTGTTGTGTCTCCATGTGGCACTGTTCTCATTCCCAGCCCATGAGCAAATAAGGCTTAATTTGTCCTTAGCAGTAGTGTGTAAAAGAAGTATTTGCCCCTTTTCTGATGCTGTTGAAAGGCAGCTTCGGGGTAAGTAAAATCTCTAAGATGTTACCACCTTTGAGTAACATCAGAAGACTGCAGCAACTGGGAACAGAGGAAATAGGTACACAATAGAGATTGGAAACAGAGACAACACATTTAGATATGTTTTTCCCCCCAACACAAGCATGGTTGTAACCTCCATGATCTTGTGAGGTTATCTAGGCTTGTATGCTGAATTTTTGGATATTGTTGCAGTGTTTCAGTTTATTATTAATATTTGAAGTTGTTGTCACTTCAAAAATTTAATTGCTTTTTTAGTTATTGGTGGCAACCTTAACTGGATTGATTATTGGATTGTCCCATCTTCTATACTGGACATTACACTGATTCAGAAACTATCCATATGGGTCGGGTCCCCAGAATTACCATGTAGTGGATGCTGAACCATCACCCAACAACTATGTTTCATTGAAAACACACACGCACACAAACCCAGTATTGTTTGTGTCCCCTGGAGAAGGAGGACCTAGGGCAGGTGTGGGGAACAATGGCAGGTGTCAGCTTCAACTCCCAGAATTCCTGATCCAGCATGACTAGATCAGGAATTCTGGGCGTTGAAATCCACAAGTCATAAAGGGGCCATTGTTCCCAACTCTTGACCTACAGCATGGATGTTAAACTCACGTCGTCAAGGCATCGTCACATGACGTATATGTCTTTCCTCCCCTTTCACTAAACCGTGCATGGGCGTGGCCAGTGCGTGATGCATCCAGCCCGTGGGCCGCGAGTTTGACAGCCCTGATCTAGATCTAGGGGAATCTCTCAGTCTGTCCAGGATAGATGTGCCGACCTTCTGAAGATGATTCCAAGTTTGCTTAAGTAGATGTCTGAGTTATTCTGAGTGACGAGGAAATTACATTCACCACAGTGCTCAGCCACAAAACTAATGAAGTTTAATAAATACTCAAGGCTAAGTCTAATTAAGCAACTTGTTCAAATGCTGAGTTTTTACCTGCTCTGATTAAAAATGTTGCTATATGAAAGCAAACATCCTTTACCATTAGAGGAGTGATTTATGCTGACATGTTTAACTTTGCATTACTTTAATACAGTAAAAAGAACATCCTTAATGCAACCACTCACTTCTTCCAGCACCTAACCAAAAGCAACTTATAATAGCAATAAATGGCAAACTGCAAAAGTGAAGGAAGTGAAAAATAAGTTGCATAGTAGATGGAGACCGCGAAAATTCCAGCGCTCAATCTCTGTCTCAAGACAACCATTGCTAATATTTATCCCCACTTCAACATACTACAAAAGCACTAATGCTAAGTTCTCCTGTACAATATAATGTTGCTGATACTAACTTAGCCTCCATTTCTGCACAATACAGTGTTTCTAATCTTAACTTTTATCGTGTATTTTAAACAGAAGTAAGTGTTTGTTCTGTGGTTAAGTGTAACGAATGGGGGATAGTTACTTGCAATGGCTCTTCAAAAGGGTTTCTCAGAGTTGTATCTTAGCTATCCTCGCCATAATACTACTGCAATATGAGCATAAGTAAGAAAAAGTAAAAATTGTTCTTTAACACTGCAGACATGAAATCCCCACATATACTTTCTTGAGGTAACACCATTTACAGATGGTCTTCATTTAGAAACCTCATTTAGGAGCAGCAACCTGGTCATTAAGCAAAGCAGTCACTAAGTAAAACTGCAACTGTGCTTATGATCTTCTTTTCCTTTCCTTTACAGACCCGTGAAAGTTGTAAATGTGAGGATTGATTAGAAAGTTTCTTTTTCATCACTGTGGTAACTGCAGGTGCTCACTAAACAAGGCAGTTTTGAAGCAAGGACAATTAATTTAAATCAAATTTAACGTTCCCCTGGCTTCTCCTCTTTTTGGAGCAGGGCCCCTGGCATGTCACCTCAAGGGCAAGTGCTGCCTTTGAGACAAAAATTGTGTGCTCCTATCCTATGATATGAGGTAGAATCGTAGAATTGGAAGGAGCCATTTGGCCATCAAGTTAACGCATTCGAGAGAGAGACCTGTTTAGTCTCCTCTTCCACATAACCCATCAACTCTCTAGGCACTTTATTTATTTTATTTTTATTTTATTTGGTTTGTCAATCGCTTACAGGATAATAGGTATAAGTAAAAACATAGTTATGAACACATGGATACATATAAGAAAAATAAAAGAAACAACAGGACAGGGACAGTAGGCACGTTGGGGCGCTTATGCACGCCCCCTACAGACCTCTTAGGAAAGGGGTGAGGTCAATCGTAGAAAGTCTAAGGTTAAAGTTTTTGGGGTTTGGGGAAGAATTGATTCCACTATTGAATTGCTTTTAATGTTAGGAAGTTTTTCCTAATGTTCAATTGGAACTTTAAATCAGTGTCTTATAGCTTACTCTCTAGAACAGGGGCCTCCAACCTTGGCAACTTTAAGACTTGTGGACTTCAACTCCCAGAATTCTGGGAGTTAGTCCACAAATCTTAAAGTTGCTAAGGTTGGAGACCTCTACTCTAGAACAACATTTCTCAACCTGGCTGGGGAATTCTGGTAGTTGAAGTCCAGACATCTTAATTGCCAAGATTGAGAAACACAGCTCTAAAATGAGAGTGCACAAGTATTGACCTTCAATATATCCTTTCAGATATTTGAAAAAATACTAGCATCTGTCCCCTCATTAGTCTTTTCCTGAGTGGAAACGCTCTCAGCTCCTTCAGTCTTTTCATAGGGCTTAGCCCTTTGTCGTTCATTCGTCCAGTTACTCTGAGCCCTCCTGAAAATATGGTGGTGTTCAGAACTGAGTTAAAAGCAGAGCTAGTCCTTAATTTGCAACCATTTGTTTATTACATTGGCACTAAATCCTGGGGTCACCTTTTGCGACCTTCTGACAAGTGTTGAAAAATGGTCACAAGTCACTTTTTTCAGTGCTGTTGTAACTTCAAACTGTCACTAAATGTGTGGTTTGTAAGTCAAGGACTACCTGTATGTTGAGAAATTGATATATCACACTTTTCATTTTAGGTAACAAAATAGCAAGGAAGCTATTTGCCTAATTATTTAAATGATTGCCCTGATGCACACACACCACACATCACCCCTCACACCTATGACTACGGACATCTTTGTTGCAGGGAGTCGCGTAAACACCACAGGCAAATATGTTTTGACTTCTGAGCATGTAGGTTTGAGGTCTTGACTTCTGAGCGTGTAGGTTTGAGGCCAGAGCCTTTATGGACTTGTGCGCTTTTCTCTTTGCTTTATCTGTCTTTTGCTCCTTTCACCCTTCATTCTAACATCTGCCCTGCCCAATCCTCTCGACTCAGGGAGAGGAGGTAGAAGGAACCATAGCTGTCCTGGAAGACTCCAAGGAGATGCAGCCCAGTGAAGCAGAGATGCCTTTTGCTGGTACCCTGAAAGAGGGTGCCAATCCCAGCTACTTTGGGCAGGCTGAAGAGCCTGCCAACATCCCCCAGGAGCACACAGTAAGAATTTTGCATACACGATGGAATTTATCCTCGGTTTTCCTCTGCAGATCCCAATTTAATCTCCTCCTTTCCCCAGTCTGGGTTCTTGTCCCTAGGGTATAACTCCTCTTGAACTATCCTTTATCTTCCCAGTACTACAAATGATAATGTGCATGCATTATTTACGGATCAAAAGAGGCTCCATGATTCTTACCTTTCCTGTCTGGAAGTTGTGGATGGTGAATTAAGCATCAAGGATATTCAAGTGACATGACTGCATAGTAGTTAAAAAGTTGTTAAAAAGAAACCTTTTTGATTCGGAGCGATCCCAGAATGCTCTTGTCAGGAAATACTGATCAGAGAAAAGGGTTAGAGGATATTTCTGTAACAAGAAATTAAGCAAATTAGAGTTGCCCATATGTGTGAATAAAAACAAAGGAGAACTCCTTGCTGCTTTTGAGTCAGTCACTGGAAAGGGAAGGATCTTGAAGCACAGTATTAGAAATCAGTACTACACCATGAATGAAGACCTGCAAATACAGCAGGATGGAAAGATAGCTGAAAGGATATGACACTCAAGGTCCATCTCTTCACATGAGTATCATTTTCTGTTTTTGTTCTCTCCCACGCTCTCTCCTGCCCAGATAAAGCACTTTCTGAAGGAAGACTCCGAAGAAGCTGAGCTGGTCCAGTTCCTTAACGATTCCCAAACTGAAAAGACCTCCCGTCGGGTGAAGCCAGAAGTCATCCATCAGGAGAAAAGATCCTGTCCAGGTGTGACTGAAATGTTCCCTAGTGCAGCAGTCCAGGCCATTCCCAAAGATGCCTTGGAGGAAAAGGAGCAGAAGGCTTTCTACCGCCCTCATCCTCTAGACTTGAAACAGCAACATATGGCTGCTCCAGCACCGCCAAGTCCATCCCGTCCCAGAAGCCCCTGGGGCAGGCTTGATCCATATGAATCAGATGAGGTAAAGCATCTCTGCAGCATTTCTGTCAGAATCTTCCATCTTTCAGCCATAGGTGGTATTCAGCAGGTCCTGACCAGTTCTGGAGAACCAGTAGCAGAAATTTTGAGTAGTTCGGAGAACCGGCAAATACCACCTCTGACTGGCCCCGCCTCCATCTATTCTCTGCCTCCTGCGTCCCATCTGATTGGCTGGGTCTTCTTTTGATGCCCTGCACAGGTGAACGGAGCTGGAAAGCAGATTTGGGGGGGAGGGGGGGGGAGAGAATGAGGATTTGCAGTAACCTTCCCCCAGGAGTGGGGAGGGAATGGAGATTGTACAGTATCCTTCCTATGCCACGCCTACCAAGCCACGCCCACAGAATCAGTAGTAAAAAAAATTGAATCCCACCACTGCTTTCAGCCCCTTCAAAATCTCCCTTTTGTAGAACTGGTTGTAGGCCATGATTGTGGTCGTGGATGTTTGAATGTACAGAACTAACTACTCAACCTGGATTCCCCATCTCTATTGATGGGAGTATTTTGTTTATGAAGTGGAGTATGCTTCTTCTAGAACAGGGGTTCCCAACCTGGGGTGCTTGCACCCCCTGGGGGTGCGAGACGATATTCCAGGGGGTGCAAGAAAAGTCCAGGTAAATAATAGGATATTGGCTATATCAGGGTGTCCAACCTTGGTAACGTTAAGCCTGGAGGACTTCAACTTCCAGAATTCCCCAGCCAGCAAAGCTGGCTGGGGAATTCTGGAAGTTGAAGTCCTCCAGGCTTAACGTTACCAAGGTTGGACACCCCTGGGCTATATGTTGGCATTTTTATTTATTATTTATTTCAGGAGGTACGAGGTTCAAGTGAAATTTCTTTAGGGGTGCGGGGTGAAAAAAAGGTTGGGAACCACTGTTCTAGAAATAATGTTTTCTATGCTTCAAATGCTGTAGTAATGAAATTAGTGCCCCCAAATGATGCTTTTCAAGCTGGACATATCATTGGCATTCCCATGTTGGAGAAAGCAGAGAAATAAAACAAGGGCTATTTTATTGACCAGTTGATGACTCACTGACATGAACAGTGGGTGTATAAAGGCACAGAGGTCCATTTCCTGAGCCTTGTATAGAAGATTTATGTCATTCATAAAAATACTTTAATAAAGAATGTTTCTCGCCAGTGATAAAATTATTGTATTTACCCAGTGTGTTTAATCAAATCAAGTTAAAGACTGAGTGGGTGATTTTGCACAGCATGTGAAGTTTAGTACTTTTCAAAAGTTTATTTGTGGTATAGAAACTTAGCCTATTTAATTAATGTTATTGGTGCATTACGTGAACTCAGAAATAGATTAATTCTATAACCAAGTTAAATTTATTGTGTGAATAACTTTTAAAAACCTGTTTCAGACAAATGATGCTTGCAAAAAAGGCCTGGCAATTTGTAATACTGCTTTTTTCTCCCTCTTCTTTTTCCTCCCTCTTAGGATAATAAAGAGTATGTGGGATTTGCAACACTTCCTAATCAGGTCCATCGGAAATCTGTGAAAAAAGGATTTGATTTCACACTAATGGTTGCAGGTATCAATGCTGAAGTTACAAGGGCTGTTCAGGAAACAGCACATAATTGCTGCAGATTAAAAGCACATTATTCATGGCAGAGAACTATAATTAAAGCTAAATTTCGTTTGCCTTATGTTTAAGTATTGTGTGTATAAAAGTCTAAAGAGAGAGGAAAATATATTCTGTTGCATTTAATCTAAGAGATCTTGGAAATAATTCCACAGTATTTTTATTGGATTGGATTGTACAGTTGGATTTCTTAGCATTTTTGTGAACTGATGGACAGTATAAATTGCAGACGCCAAAGAGCTAGAAGTAGGAAGATTGGCTTTAACTATACAAACTTGCTATGCAAATTGCCACTGATTGTTTTCTTTATTTAAAGAATTTCTCTTTATTTAAAGTATTCCTCACATTTACTGCTTTTTCCTTCAGAAAAACTCTTTCTTAAGAACTCATTTTCCTTTTTGTAATATTCACTGTCCTTCCTCTTCTTCCTCAGGAGAGTCTGGGCTGGGGAAATCCACTCTGGTGAACAGCCTTTTTCTTACAGATCTATACAAAGATCGCAAACTCTTAAATGCAGAAGGTATTTATTTATTTGTTTAGAGGTTCCTTTATGCTTCTTATTTTCCAACTCTTAATACATAATGCATATGCTGGCTGGGGAATTCTGGGAGATGCTCACCCATCTTAAAGTTGACAATTTTGAGAAACACTGTCTTAGCAGCTCACAAACAAAAAGCATAATAATATAGTACTTAGCAATAGCACTTATACTTATATCCCACTTCACAGTGCTTTACGGACCTCCCTAAACGGTTCTACAGAGTCAGCATATTGCCCCCAACAATCTGGGTCCTCATTTTACCCACCTTGGAAGGATGAAAGGCTGAGTCAACCTTGAGCCTGGTGAGATTTGAACTGCCAAATTGCAGGCAGCTGGCAGTCAGCAGAACTTGCCTGCAGTACTACACTCTAACCACTGTGTCACTGATATAATACAAAATGGGAAAAATACAATAACTGTAAAGCAAATAGCGGACAATAAGCCAAATCTAATAATCATAAAGCAAAACTATGTAACAGTGATACTAAGCCTGAAAGATTCTCATGCCTCAGCTCCCAGAAGTCCTTTGGATCATTGCTCCTTGGCTTCACTTCCTTTCTGTTGGTTAGTTACACCTGCAATCACCTGTCTTCCAGGAGGAAATCTTTTTTTGGTGAGGTAGGCAGGGCTCCCACAGCCTCTGTGCCTTACCAGCAAATAAAAATAAATTAATAAAATGATATATACACTGCTCAAAAAAAATAAAGGGAACACTTAAACAACACAATGTAACTCCAAGTCAATCACACTTCTGTGAAATCAAACTGTCCACTTAGGTAGCAACACTGATTGACAATCAATTTCACATGTTGTTGTGCAAATGGAATAGGCAACAGGTGGAAAGCATAGGCAGTTAGCAAGACATCCCCAATAAAGGAGTGGTTCTGCAGGTGGTGACCACAAACCACTTCTCAGTTTCTATGCTTTCTGTCTGATGGTTTGGTCACTTTTGAATGCTGGCGGTGCTTTCACTCTAGTGGTAGCATGAGACGGAGTCTACAACCCACATAAGTGGCTCAGGTAGTGCAGCTCATCCAGGATGGCACATCAATGCGAGCTGTGGCAAGAAGGTTTTCTGTGTCTGTCAGCGTAGTATCCAGAGCATGGAGGCTCTACCAGGAGACAGGCCAGTACACCAGGAGACGTGGAGGAGGCCGTAGGAGGGCAACAACCCAGCATCAGGACCGCTTCCTCCGCCTTTGTACAAGGAGGGACAGGAGGAGTACTGCCAGAGCCCTGCATAATGACCTCCAGCGGGCCACAAATGTGCATGTGGTCAGAAACAGACTCCATGAGGTTGGTATGAGGGCCCGACGTCCACAGGTGGGGGTTGCGCTTACAGCCCAACACCGTGCAGGACGTTTGGCATTTGCCAGAGAACACCAAGATTGGCAAATTTGCCACTGGCGCCCTGTGCTCTTCACAGATGAAAGCAGGTTCACACTGAGCACATGTGACAGACGTGACAGGGTCTGGAGATGCCATGGAGAACATTCTGCTGCCTGCAACATCCTCCAGCATGACCAGTTTGGCAGTGGGTCAGTAATGGTGTGGGGTGGCATTTCTTTAGTGGGCCGCACAGCCCTCCATGTGCTCGCCAGAGGTAGCCTGACTGCCATTAGGTACCGAGATGAGATCCTTAGACCCCTTGTGAGACCATATGCTGGTATGGTTGGCCCTGGGTTCCTCCTAATGCGCGACAATGCCAGACCTCATGTGGCTGGAGTGTGTCAGCAATTCCTGCAAGATGAAGGCATTGATGCTATGGACTGGCCCGCCCATTCCCCAGACCTGAATCCAATTGAGCACATCTGGGACATCATGTCTCGCTCCATCCACCAACACCATGTTGCACCACAGACTGTCCAGGAGTTGGGGGATGCTTTAGTCCAGGTGTGGGAGGAGATCCCTCAGGAGATCATCCGCCACCTCATCAGGAGCATGCCCAGGTGTTGTAGGGAGGTCATACAGGCATGTGGAGGCCACACACACTACTGAGCCTCATTTTGACTTGTTTTAAGGACATTACATCAAAGTTGGATCAGCCTGTAATGTTTTTTTCCACTTTAATTTTGAGTGTAACTCCAAATCCAGACCTCCATGGGTTGCTAAATTTGATTTCCATTGATAATTTTTGTGTGAGTTTGTTGTCAGCACATTCAACTATGTAATGAACAAAGTATTTAATAAGAATATTTCATTCATTCAGATCTAGGATGGCTTATTTTTGTGTTCCCTTTATTTTTTTTTGAGCAGTTTAGTTTCTCTATTGCTAGTCCTGACAATGTAGTATGAGGGGATATGACTAAGGAAGTCAGTTTCCTTCTCCTTTGAAAGACAGATCAATTTTATAAGTTTTACAAAAAGTTTAATTTTATTTATTTTTAAACAAAAAAGAAAATTTTTAAAGTTCCTTTTTTAATTTTAAGCAGCCATGCACAAAACAGAGTTAAACAGAGAGCTGTGAAATCACAGACATCTCAAAAGAATCTCCAATAGGAAAACTGTACAAAGCAGTCAATGAAACGATATAGGTCTGTGGCCAATTCTGCACTATTCTGCAACAAATATTCTCCAGTATTTCTAGCTCCTGCATGCATTCTCTGGATTTTTCAGATTCTGTTAAATTCCAGCTTTTAACCAAAGATGCAGGAGCGATGCTCTTTTAAGCAGCCAAAGATTTCTAAAAATCAGCAAGGAGGAAGGAGATCTTATTTCTGGTGGAAAGGCATTCCATTAGAGATCTTATTCTTGCATAGTGGAGATTTCAGTTGATTTTGTTGAACTTTGCAAATATACCCTCTCCGATTCTCCTTTTTCTGTCTTGGGGGCTAGAACGGATTGTCCAGACTGTGGAGATTACCAAGCATGTGGTAGATATAGAGGAGAAAGGGGTGAAACTTCGCTTGACCATCGTGGACACACCAGGCTTTGGAGATGCTGTAAACAACACAGAATGGTATGTCTCCCTGGAAAGTGGAAAGGAATTTGCTTGAGGGAAGCCTGATTGCAGAATCATGGGAAATTGTAGGGAGGGAATCCCATTAGGCGTTTCTTGCAGGGATGAGCTAACCCTTGGATGGAGGCCAAGACTATGGTAAAAATAAGCTGCAAGAGACAAAGGCCAGCTGGCTGGAGGACAGGTAAATCCTACTGCAGGCACTAGGAAGAAGAACTGAGTCTTGCCCGAGAGGGAGTCTTTTTTTACATGCATTGTTCATCTGGGGCTCAGATATGAATTTTGAAGTCTGATAGTATTCATTAAAATAAATTAAAATCTGAATTAGAAGGAAATTCCTGTCTTACTGGTAATGCATCAGACCTTGAGAAAATTATATTTCCAAATGACATTGTGGTCCTTTCTGGTGGTGTCCAAGTACAATTGTGTGCTAGGTGCCATAAAAGGAGGAAGGGATTTCTTTGCTCCTGTAGCTCTTCTATAAACCTGAATAATAATTAAAAAAGAAACAAAGGATATTTGTAAACTGAGTCACCAAGTTTATAGTATGTGCTTAAAAATCCAGCATATGTCATTGTCTCAGAAATCCAGTAGTTCTGAATCAAGATTGACCTCTCAACACTCACATCAATCATCTTGATGCCTTACACAAAGAGAAGAAGCTAGAGTGGCCCAGAAAAACAAGGCCTTTCTAGGCCCTTTGTCTCTGTTTGTTTTTTTCCTTTTCAATTCCCCAGGGATATAGATAAGCGAGGGTGGTATGGGCAGAAAGAGGAAGGGGGCACCCTGACCTCAGGCACTTGCTTTGCTTAAGTCATTGCTAATTTTTAAAAAAATCACATGTTAGCACAATACTGTGTGGGATCATCCAATGCAGATTAGAGCCCTCTGTGGAAAAAGAGATGCCAGATGTTCAAGCTGGCTTTGGAAAAGGCTGAGGAACATGAGATCATTATTGCTGATGCACACTGGATGATTGAGAAAGCCAAATACCAACAAGAAGTGTTATGTTCTTCATTAGTTATAGAAAGATCTTTGTGTAGATCACATCAAACTGTGGAACGTGCTTAGAAAAATAGGAATCCCAGAACAACTCATTGTTCTTGTGACTAACCTACGGGTTAGTCCTTGCTTACTGACTGTCTGATACAATAACCGTTCAAAGTTACGACAGTATTAAAAAAAAACAACTTTGCGATCGATTTATGATTGTTGCAACATTCATCAGTCATGTGATTGCTGATTGTGTGCTTTGCAACTGGCACACATTTTTGCTTGTGACAAGCAGAGTGAACACTGTGCAGTACAGAAGGCAGAAGTACAATCTCACAAGAAGACCACATATAATTTGGAAAGGGGGGGCTGGCACAGTCTGGGGAAAAAACCCAGTGCGGCCAGCAACTACTTCATGAAGGCCTAGGCCAGGGACTTCTGTAGCAGTAGGAAAGTCAATTGAGGGAAGCAAGGCTGGCAGAAATGGCAGGAGCATTGAGTGTGGGGCAGTGGGGCGATAAGGTGGCTGGGCAGGCAGAGAGCAGGGTGACAGAGGTAGCATAATGCAAAGTGGCCAAAAAGGCAGAGATGTGGAGGGAGATTGGGTGGGGGAGGAGTTGAAGAGGAGGCAGCCCCTTACAAAGGAGGGACCAGGTCAGGAATGACTTAGATCGGGGTTGATCCTTTGAATCTTTGGGATTCAGTTAATTACAGCAACTGGGATTGCCAGCATTGCCATCTCTAAACCAATGTGATCACATGACATCATGTTTTGCAATTGCATCATTTAGCAATGGAAATTCTGGCCACAATTGCTAATCGTAATTCAAGCACTACCTGTATTGACACTTTTTGACTTTGGTGTTGGAGAAGATTTTTGAGAATACTATGGAGAGCCAAGAAATAAACAAATGGATCATTGAACAAACCAACCAGGGTTCTTAACTTAAGGCACAAATGACCTGGCTCGGTTATCCTATTTTGGGCCCATTATGCGAAGTCCTAGCTCTCAGGAGAAGGCTCTGATGCTGGGAAAGGAGGAAGGGAAGAGGACGACGAACAGCAAGGTGGATGAACTCATTTATAGTGAGCGACAATAAATGCACTGTTGAAAGACTTGGAGGGCCAAGTCAGAGATATATCTTTCTGGAGAAAATCTATCTACATGGTTGCTAAGAGTCAATACCGACTTGATGGCACATAATCAATTTAAATGTTTTTGAAAAGATGGCTGAGATCCTGTCAGATACAATTTCTTTCAAAATAACTGGAGCAGGGTTTTTTTTTCATTCCTGAGGTCATTTGATACCATGTCAGTGGACAATTTTATTCCTGGTAGATTGAGTGAGCTGTGTTGACGTGTAAGAGAGACTGCTGCATTTCTGGAGTACTACTGATTTCTTTTTTTCATTTTTCTTATTATTTTTTAATAAATTTTTATTGGTTTTTAAAACAAACATAAACAAACAAAACATAAAAACATCAAATCATCTTCCATACATGTACATACAGTGTGCCGGTTGGTTTACAAATTGTTTTGTGCTTCCATTTCATAAACTTCAATTATAATTACATTGTATATAATCTTGTATTTTCAATCAATATATTAAATACATTAATAGCATTATTATTCAATCATTTGACTATACTTTTATTCATTCATGTTTTCCAAAATGATCATATTTTATTTAATTTGTTTTATGACGGTTCATATTATCATCCCAAATCTATCCTAAAATCATTTTGTAGATATAATAAGAAAAGAATACATCTTTATATATTTATTATTTTCTAAGAATCTACATATTTCATTACTATATTTTATTGTCTAACCATTGATAGAATAGATCCCAAATTTTATAAAATTGTTTATCATCTTGTTCTCTAATTTCAAATGTCAATCTACTCATTTCAGCACATTCCAATATTTTCTTAATGATTTCCTCCTGTGATGGTATTTTCTCATTTTTCCAGTTTTTAGCAAATACAATTCTAGCCGCTGTTAATACATTTACAATCAGGTATTTCAAGTCTTTACTATATATTTCAGGTAAAATTCCCAAAAATATTTCTGGTTTCAAATCTATATGCTTTTTTGTCATTTTTTCCAACCACGTGTGGATTTTAGTCCAGTATTTTTTAGCATCTGCACAAGTCCACCACATATGGTAATATGAGCCAGGTATCTGATGACATTTCCAACATTTTTCGGATTTATTCTTGAACATTCTTGCTATTCTTGTCGGGGGAAAGTGCCACCTGCAAAACATCTTATACAAATTTTCTTTATATGCTGTTGACATTGTCATTTTATAATTTTGAGACCACAATTTTTGCCATTTCTCTAGATCAATCCCATATCCAAAATTCTTCCCCCAAGCAATCATAGTTTCTTTAACTTGTTCTTCTTCTAGTTTAATTTCTAATAAATATCCATACAATTTTTTAATCACCTTTTCATCAGTACCTGTCAAAATCTTATCTAAGTCAGTCAATTTATCATAGAAACCTTCTGTTTTAGAATCTTTATCATACCTTGAATGTATTTGCACATATGAAAACCAATTCATCTTTATACCTTGTTCCTCTAGTTTTTGTATAGATTTAAGTTCACCCTTTTCATTCAATATTTCACCATATCTAACTGTTTGTTCCTTTTTGTATATTATAGGATAAGAAAATGCTTCAATAGTCGATAGCCAGACTGGAATTTTCAAATAACATTGTCTTTTAATCTTCTCACAATTTAACCACAGAGACTCCCGTATATAATGTGTTCTAAAGTACCCCTGTGTTTTAGTTCCTTTATACCATAAAAAAGCATGCCACCCCAACAACAGATCATGTCCTTCTAATGTCAACAATCTAGTATTTCTTAATGTTATCCATTCCTTAACCCACATCAAATTTGTAGTTTGGTAATACAACTCCCAATTAGGCAAACCAAATCCTCCTCTTATTCTATTCTACTTTATTCTCACTTTCTTACCTTGCCATATATATTTCAACACAATTTTATTTGAATCTTTAAAGTAATCTTTTCCAAGCCTAATTGGAATTGTTTGGAACAAATACAAAATTCTGGGTAATATATTCATCTTGATTGTTGATATTCTCCCTATTAATGACAGTTGTAAATTTTCCCATTTTGCCAAATCTAGCGCTATCTGCTGTTTAAGTTTGATATAATTATTCTCTTTTAGTGTACTGCATCTTGCTGTCAAGTATATCCCCAAGTACTTGATCTTATTCGTGACCTGAATTTTCAATAGGTCTGCCAATTCTTCCTTTTGTCTTGATAGCATATTCTTTGTCAAGATCTTTGTCTTATCTTTATTTATTTTCAAACCAGCCACCTTTCCATATGTCTCTATCTTTTCTATCAATTTTGATGCTGTTTCTAGTGGGTCTTCTAAGATAAAAACCAGATCATCTGCAAATGCTTGCAACTTAAATTCTTCCTTTTTAATTTTCATCCCTTTTATATTCTTTTCATCTCTAATATTTCTGTTTAGCACTTCCAAAGTTAACACAAACAACAAAGGTGATAGTGGGCACCCTTGTCTTTTTCCTTTTCTTATATCGATAGATTCTGTCAGTTCTCCCTCTATCATTACCTTTGCCGTCTGCTTATGATATATAGCTTCTATTGCTTGAATACATTTTCTAGCAAAGCCCATCTGTTCCAGCAGTAATAACATGAATCACCAATTCACATTATCAAATGCCTTCTGTGCATCTAGAAATATCAAAGCCATTTGTTTTTCAGGATGTGCCTCGTAGTATTCCAAAGTGTCCAAGATTACTCTCATATTGTCTTTGATTTGTCTCTTTGGCAGAAATCCATTTTGGTCAGGATGGATAAAATTATTTAAATATTTTTTAAGTCTTTCTGCCAATATTGAAGAAAAGATTTTATAATCTGTGTTTAGTAGGGAGATAGGTCTATAATTCTTGATTTGTAATGGATCGGTCTCCTCTTTTGGAACAAGTGTGATATAAGCTTCTGACCATGATTTAGTTATCCTCTTCTTCAACATAACTTCATTCATAACTTCTAGCAGTGGAAAATTCAACGATTCTTGTAATGTTTTGTAAAATTCTGCTGGAAGTCCATCTGGGCCTGGTGCCTTTCCATTATTTTGTTTCTTAAGTGCTTCAGTTAACTCCATCATTGTTATATTGCTTTCTAACATTGTTTCAATCTCTTTAGGTATCTGGGGTAAATTAGCATTCTGTAAATACTGTTTAACTCTTTCCTCATCAATATTCTCTTGTGTGTATAGTTTCCAATAATAATCTCGAATAATTTTCTTCTTCTCTTTACTACAATAGCAAACTTGGCCTTGGTCATCTATTAATTGCGATATTTTCCTTGATTCTTTCTCCTTTCTTAATTTATACGCTAACCATCTACCTGGTTTATTTGCATCTTCAAAATAGTTCTGTTTGGCACCTCTAATTTTTTGTGCTAATTCTTTTTCTATTAGACCCATTTTATGTTTGGTTATATCCATTTTTAACTTAATGTCCTTTCTCTGTGGCATTTTCTGTAGCTCTTTTTCGAGTCCTTTATATTCATCTTCTAATGCCTTAGAGGCTAATCTTTTCATTGTATTTCTTTTCCTTGTATAGTCTATTATCAAGCCTCTGGCATATGCCTTCATTGTATCCCATACATTTTGGATTGATGTATCTTCTTTTTTGTTTTCTCCAAAGAAAAAGGCCAATTCTTTCTCCATCCACTGTGTGCAGTCTTTTCCCTTTAAAATAGTATTATTTAACGTCCATCTAGATCTTCTTCTTTGTCCTTTCCATTTAATTGTCATTTGATTGTGATCTGCCCAAGTACTTGTTTCAATATTTATTTCTTGAATATTAGTTAACAATTCTGTTGACATCCATATCATATCTATTCTGGACCATGATAAGTGTCTATTTGAGTAGAAAGTGTATTGTTTAGTTTTAGCATTTCTTTCTCTCCATATATCTTTTAAGTTTATTTCATCTACCATTTTAAAAAAAGATTTAGGGAGAGTCTTTCTATTTTGCTTTATTGTTTTCTGTGATGTGTAGTCCAGTTTATTGTCTACAATTCCATTAAAATCTCCCATCATAACTATATTAACATAGTCCAGTTCAACTATTTTCATATGTAATTTTTTATAGAATTCTTCTTGTTTGTCGTTCGGGGCATAAATTGCAATCAGGAGTGTTTTCATATTATTGTCAATTATTTCCACCATTAATATTATTCCGTCGTCATCAGTATAAATCAATTTCGCTGAGATGGTCTCTTTAATATATAAAACCGCTCCTCTTTTCTTACATTGTGTCAAGGAAGTGAATATTTTCCCTAATTTTGGCTGTATCAACTGATTTCTGAACTACAGCAATTGTGAACCAGCAGGGAGACTTCTGAAGGGAAGGGAGATATTTAGTCTTATCACCACAATGGCTTATCAGGCATGAACACATTAGAAGTCCTACTGAATTACTCTAAAAAGCCCCTCCTTCCCCTCTACAAAAAGAGATGTTCAAAATTTCTCCCTTGCTTCCATCCTGTCATGCTGGCATGAATGTCCTACTTAGGGATGATCAGTGAAGTGTGTGACTAACTCAAGAACTTATATTGAGACTGGCAGAGGTGGGATTCAAACCTGAGGCTTCCAAGAGGAGCTCGCCATAATTATATCACAAGCATTTATGCAACTTTTCTCCTCTTCCTGCTCTTTCTCCTCCTCCATCTAAAAAAAGGAATGTAACCTCTTAATTAATTGGCAGAAAATAGATCTGGATATAGATCCTTGGATGATTTGCAAAAAAAAAAAAAATTGTCAGGGATTTCCTAATTGTCAGCAATAATACCTGTCCCAGCCCTGTACTATATTGCTGGTATGAAAAAAACCTTTAGGGTAACCAGTTCTGGAATTCCAAATTCCTTAACTCAGCATTTTTTAAAATTGTGTGATACATACAGTAAGGTTTAGTTTTGATTGTGCAAACATGATGGCTGCCTCCCTTTCAACCCAGCAATTCTAAATTATGTTCTCTTTCTTTCCCAGTTGGAAGCCTGTGTCTGACTATATAGATCAGCAGTTTGAGCAGTATTTCCGGGATGAAAGTGGCCTTAACCGGAAAAATATTCTAGACAACCGTGTCCATTGCTGCCTCTACTTCATCTCTCCTTTTGGTCACGGGTATGAACTAAACCAACCTATTCATGATCCCGGAACATGCTTTTCCTTAAAAAGACTCTTATCAGTTTGTTTGGTTTTTTTGCCCAGTCCTGTTAACCTCATGGTCTCCAATATACAAATCCCTGGTTTTCCAGCTTGGAAGTTATATATAGTTAGAATGTTACACCACCTGTAAAGGCTATGTGCAATTAATATATCTATTCACATAGAAGCCAATCCATAGATAAGCTAATCCTTGAATTTTTAACCAAAATACCATGAAAATCACACCACCTGTGGATAAGCTGGCCTGTATTTTTCATACTATTTTGGTTACAATCTGAGGGTCTACTTGTCTGCGGATGGGCTTATCTACAAATAGATATATGGGAAATACGGGTACTTTTTAAAAGTACAGCATTATTGTATATACTTGAAGATAACTCCATCCATGGGTAAACTGATTTTAGCACCTAAAATTCTCATCGGGGACAAAATAGTATATTGATTTTACCTCATGGTATGTCTTTCCTCACAGGATGCTGGACATTGGGGTTAAAGGAGAAGAATTCCCTTAGGGGGTTTCTTGCTCCATAGAATTCAAATTCTTGGAAGTTCTTCAGATTGATAAATTCAATCAGGATCTAGGATAAAGTTATCTATCTATGAAAGGTTAAAGTACTTGGAAAACAACAAAGCCTTCAATATAAGTAACTCTAACATATGATTCAAATGGTATAATGCTTAAACAATTAGAATGGAAGGCCATACTTCTTTTAATGTTGCCTCCTACTGGAAGTTGGGGTACCACTTGTTCTGCAGATGTTAGTACATGAAATAAGGATGTTGCATCTTTGCCAAAAATATAGATTTTTTTCAGTCAGTATAGGCTACGTCTGCCAGTTCTGCCTTTCTCTTTAATGTTTCCTTATATAATTAATTGAAGTACTGTAGTTATTTTTATGGAGTATCATTGATTGCCACCAAATAATTGGTACAGATTCTAGCACATGTCAGGCACCCCACTTTTTGTGTTTATTGGCCAAAAAAGAAACAACCTGTTTCCACAGCTCCCAGGAATAAAAATGAACAGAACAGAATATAATAATAACTTTATTGTCACTTTGAATGTACACTAATCGGCATACATTAAAATTAAATTTCATTGCATACAGCTCTCAGAGGGTCACCACCTCCAATATACACAACATGAATATGACAAAATAAATAAATACAAAATTATGTATATACTTATTACCTATATAGTGAACTCTTGTCTGCTCTTGGCAGTTTGCGACCTCTGGATGTTGAATTCATGAAAGCGCTCCATCAGCGTGTGAACATAGTTCCTGTCTTAGCCAAGGCTGACACTCTCATGCCCTCCGAGGTGGAACGAATGAAGTGCAAGGTAAAAGAGGAGATCGGAACAAACTCGGGGACACTCTTCTCACTTCCATCCACAATGTAAAAAACGCAACACTGAGCTAAATAGAGTAACCTAAGCAAAACTAATTGAAAAAGGGGGAAAAAAAGAAAAATAAATGCCCTTGAAATTGTTTCTGAAGTATAAAAGTATTAAATACAGGTAGTCCTCAATTTACAATCACAATGCAGCTTGTTGCTAAGCAGTACAGTTGTTAAGTGAGACATGTGACCGCAACTTGCAGTCTTCCCTTCTGGCTTCCCCATTGACTTTCTTTATCAGAAACTGGCTGGGAAGATTACATGATTGTAGGACACTCTGACAGTCATTTATTTTTTTTATTTTTTATTGTTATTTTTATTTATTTTGTCAAGCGATTATAAGATAACAGGTATAAGTATAAACATAGTTATGAGTACATGAAGTGGATACATATAAGAAAAATAAAAAGAAGCAATAGGACAGGGATGGTAGGCATGTTGGTGCGCTTATGCACGCCCCCTACAGGCCTCTTAGGAAAGGGGTGAGGTCAATAGTAGACAGTCTAAGGTTAAAGTTTTGGGGTTTGGGGAAGAAACTACAGTGTCAGGTAGAGTATTCCAGACATTGACCACTCTGTTGCTGAAGTAGTATTTCCTGCAATCAAGTTTGGTGTGGTTTACCTTGAGTTTGTATCTGTTGTGTGCTCTTGTATTGTTATGGTTGAAGCTGAAGTATTCATTGACAGGTAGGACATTGCAATATATAATTTTATATACTATACTTAGATTGGACCGAAGGCGGCATAGTTCTAGGTTTTCTAGGTCTAGAATTTCAAGTCTGGTGGCATAAGGTATTCTGCAACGATTAGAGGAGTGGAGAACTCCTCTTGTGAAATATGTCTGGACTTTCTCAACTGTGCTAATATCAGATACGTAATGCGGGTTCCAGACTGATGAGCTGAATTCGAGTATTGGTCTAGCAAATGTTTTGTATGCTCTAGTTTGCAGTGTGGTATTACCAGAGAATATATTACCAGACAGTCATACATGCACAAGGGTTGCCAAGTACCTGAATCGTGATGGCTGTGGGGACACTGGCCGTGTGAGGGCCAGTTGCAAGTCACTTTTTTCAGTGCCATCATAACTTGAATTGAGCTACCTGTGTATGGTTGCACAGCCCATTGTAATTCACGTTTTAAATGCTGAGCTAAATGTAGGCCATAAGGATCATACAATCTTGAATATCTAATTGGATATTCTTCTGTTACATCCCCACTTCCTCACATTGACTTTGTCCTGTATTCCAGCTCAACTCTCCCTCCCTCCCCAATATCCAGACTCTGTGACATTGTGAAATCTGTATTCTTTTTAAAGTGAGCGTACAGATGGTTTTCAGTCTCTCCCTCAAAGTGGCCACGTGCATTTTATGAGAGAGTCAGTGAGGCAGTGGTGGGTTTCAATTTTTTTTAATCACCTGTTCTGTGGGCGTGGCTTGGTGGGCATGCTTTGCACGCACGCTTCACCTGCACATGCGCAGAGGATTTGCTACTAACCTTCTCCTGCAATCCTGCGCTATCCCTGTGTGTTCAACAGCTGACACGCGGCAATCGGGTGTGCCGCGCGAAGCAGCCGAGGTTGAAAAGCAGCTGAGGTCGAAATAAAGATCCGTAGAGAGCCGGGCCGGTGGGAGGGCCCAGCAGCTGGTCGTCGGAGTGAATCAGTTCCCTCACAGATGATCGTCGGAGCTACCGATTTGGCCGAACCAGGCCGAATTGGTAGAATACCACCACTGCAGAGAGTGTGAGGAATTGGGGGTATGGTGTTGATCGAATGCCGAGTTCTTCACTCCCCTGTTAGCTTTCCAGAAGAATTCTCAGGGTGGCATGTTCATGCATAGAAATCAAAGCTATGATTGAATTTCATCGGCTGCTGGCATGTTCCTCTGTTCTAGATTCGTGATGAAATTGATCGTTTTGGGATCCGGATCTACCAGTTTCCTGATTGTGATTCAGATGAAGATGAGGACTTCAAGCAGCAGGATGAAGCACTCAAAGTGAGGGTGTGGACATTGGAATCCACTGGTTCGGCTAGATATTCCTGATTGTGTTAGAACAAATTGAGAAGAAAGCCTAGTTTTCCCCAGTCACATTCCACATATGCTGATGCTTTGACTGTAAAGGAGCTTTTCCTAATATTTGAAAACAATATGTTTCATATTTGCTTGCCTTTTTTTTAAACTAAGGCACGTGTTCCAAACCAGGCATGTATCTCTAATTCCAGTTAAGCCATACTAAAGAGAGGCAGCTAGGCTTGGATTAAACTCTTAGCCTAAGAAAAAAAAAATCAGCCTTCTCCCATCCCAGGCAGTTATGCTCTTGATTTAATACAGCTTTCCCCAGCCTGGTATCTTCAAGATGTGTTTGGACTGCAGAATGTCAGCCAGGAACCTAGGACATTGCAGTCTTACGCATCTGGAGACCGAGAGCAGGCTGGAAGACAGCCTTCTTTAAATCTGCTGCCGGCCTTATAAACATGGATACTCAATTTGGAATCCACAGGCCATTTTTTAATCACTTTTTTCCTGTTTTATTGTTGTATGCCACCCAGAGTAGCCCCACAGTGACATGGGCAGCAAATAAATTTAACAAATAAAATTTAATAAATAATAAATTATACTTTTTTTTTGATGCCTGACCTGAATAACTTAAAAAGAAGAATCCCCTTAACAAATAAACGAAAGGAAATTGATGGAATGCAAAGCACTCGTGCATCGTGTTTATTTACTATACAACAGGAATCATCTCTTTTCCAAGCCTTTTTCTTTTCTGAACCCCACCACCTCTTACTTCACTGCCAAATTCGGAAGTGTGGTTGATGGAAGCCGTTGATGCAGTTCCTTGAACCTTTTTGAGGAATGCTCTCTCTTTGGTCACTAAATATATGTGAAGTAGCAAAGATTGGGGAAGGCCCCTGCCATCCTATTTGACTCCTAATTGCCACTGTTCTCCCGCAGGACAGCATCCCCTTTGCTGTGATTGGCAGTAACACCATTGTGGAGATGAAAGGCAAGCGGATCCGGGGGAGGCTGTACCCTTGGGGAATCGTTGAAGGTAACCTATAGTTCCGTGTGGCTCAATAAACTGGGGACTGCAGCTAATGGTTCGACATTGATTCAATACAGAATTCAGCAAAAATGTTCCATGCTCCCTTGGTTTGAATTAACATCCAATTACCAAATGCTCTTGTGGGATGGAAATACAAAATATTGACTTTGGCAGTCTAATGTCTTAGCTTTGGCTGGAGAAATCAATAAAAGCTTCCTGTCCCCAAGCATTAAATTAGTCGTTTTGTGGGAAGCATGGGCTCAGTGCGGTAGTTTTGTCCCTTGTTGGAAAAATCAGGAGGTAGGGATGAGAGAGAATATTGACTAGATGCCACCTCTCGGCAATCCCAATGTTTTATTACAGGGACGTTCCCATGGACTGTCAAAAAAGTCAAGATGGTGGGCACAACTACCCAGTCAAAGCCAGATGCCTTTTTTTGCATCCACTTGACAACACAGTGGGGCTTCAGTTGTGCAGTTGTGTCGTCCTTGGCCTTCTTAAATCACCCTGCAGATGTCCCCAGTGCAGACGTGGGAGGCAAAGAACAAGATGGCATCTCTCCTATCCCATCCAAAAACCAAATGGACTGGTTGTTGAATCGTTCTTGTGTGTTACAGTTGAGATTGCCTTCTTCAGTGCATTGAAGGCCAAAGGCTAGTTTAGAGGCAACACAAGCCATGCAGCAAACAACCTTCACTGTGTCCTGGCACCTGCTGTCTAAGGTGGCTGCTTCAGTCTGTTCAAAGGTAGAGCCAACCCTGGTCCCATCCTATCCTTTTGTCCCTGTTGGACTTGAAAAATCCAGTTTTAAAAGGTTGGATTTGAATTATGCTGAATTTCAAGATTTGTTGTATGCCTAAAAATGAATCGGACTCAAACATAGCTTGGGAAAGCCAATAGGTAGGTAAATGGGGAGTGAGAGAGAGAAAGATTGGACAAGCATTTGTCTGAAATGGTATAGGGTTTCCTGCCTAAGCAGGGGGTTGGACTAGAAGACCTCCAAGGCCCCTTCCAACTCTGTTTTTCTAAGATTCTAAGAGAGATTGAGAAAATATATAATCTTTCTTGATAAATAATACTATAGACGAGACCACTCAAAAAAGCTAAACTACCTAAAACGGTGATGAATTAAGGTGCTGAATCTAACAGCTGGTTTAAAATGTTCTTCAGTTTATTACAGAGGAGGCCCTGTCCACAACCCCTACTGGCAGCTTAGAGAGAGGGACCTTTGGCATATCACCCTTAGGAAAACTAAAACAGTAATTGCAATGTTTGTTATAAGGGGGTACTTACTTTTGCATTTTTGTAATAAGGAAAAAGGGAAGAGATGGCATCAACAGATCTCCAGCAAAATCACTTGAAGCTGATCATTGTGTGTAGGCATATGAAAGTATTTCCTCCAAATGTGTGACTGGGAGTGGCAAAGTGTTGAGTCTTATCTTGGACTGGCCAGGTCTCTCTGGAGTGCAGACTCCTAAGAATGTAAGAGGAACTAAAAGGCTACAAGCAAAATAGGAAACAATAAGCTTTGCCTTTATGTTTTGCCTGCCAGTCTCGACATTAATCAATTCCCCAGACAGGCTCCATTTCACTCTAGTTGCTAAAAGCCCTCAATCGGCTTTTCATCTCCCATGGATTTGTTTCCAGTTTTGAGATCGTTGAGTTAAGAGACCGTCTGAATAGAATTCTTTATTGGCCAAGTGTGATTGGACACACAAGGAATTTGTCTTGGTGCAAATGCTTTCGGTGTACATAAAAGAAAAGTTACATTTGTCAAGAATCATAAGGTACAACACTTAATGATACTCACAGGGTACAATAAGCAATCAGTCATACTAGGAAACAGTCAATAAAAACTGTAAGGATACAAGCAACAAGGTTACAGTCATATAGTCATAAGTGGGAGGAGATGGGTGAAAGGAAGGATGGGAGGATTAATAGTAATAGTAATGCAGACTTAGTAAATAGTTTGACAGTGTTGAGGGAATTATTTGTTTAATTATGGCGTTCGGGGAAAAACTGTTCTTGTGTCTGGTTGTTCTGGTGTGCAGTGCTCTACAGCGTTGTTTTGAGGGTAGGAGTTGAAACAATTTATGTCCAGGGTGTGAGGGGTCTGTAAATATTTTCACAGCCCTCTTTTTGACTGGAGCATTATACAGGTCCTCGATGGAAGGCAGGTTGGTAGTAATTGTTTTTTTCTGCAGTCCTAATTACTCTCTGGAGTCTGTCTGTCTTGTTGGGTTGCAGAACCAAACCTGACAGTTATAGAGGTGCAGATGATAGATTCAATAATTCCTCTATGGAACTGTATCAGTGGCTCCTTGGGCAGTTTGAGCTTTCTGAGTTGGCACAGAAAGAACATTCTTTGCTGTGCTTTTTTGATGACATTTTTGATGTCAGGTATCCCTTTTAGGTCTTGTGATATGATAGAACCTAGAAATGTGAAGGTCTCTGCTGTTGATACTGTGTTGTCTTGTAAGTATTGTAATCCCCGCATATGTGGTCTTGAATGGCACTCACTTCACTCTGCATTCTTTTTGCCAGTGGAGAACCCTATGCATTGTGATTTTGTGAAGCTGCGCACCATGCTGGTAAGGACTCATATGCAGGACCTGAAGGACGTGACTCGGGAGACTCACTATGAAAACTACCGGGCTCAGTGCATTCAGAGCATGACTCGCATGGTGGTGAAAGAGCGGAATCGCAAGTAAGTTAGGGGGTCCTGGGAAGAACGAGGAGGAGGAGGAGGAGGAACTGGAGGGGAGGGGAGGGGAGCTGGGCAGATGGAGCAGCTGAGAAGGATGAAGGAGATGTGAACGGTGGGAAACACCCCTCCTCTCCATGTTCAATAACCTTGTTGTAACCGCCTCTCCAACAGGTATGAGGAGGAAAGACAGGCAAAGCGACCTTAAAAATTCTCAGGTGGAATCAGAGTCTGACGGAGGCAGTTCATCAAGGAAAATTAATGCTGGCTTAAATTCACAGATTTTTTTTTAAAAAAATGATGATTTAGGCAGGTATTTATTATAACAACAGATGGATAGGCACTCTATTGCAAACAGAATAAATTATGTACATTGAAATCCATTTTCCTGGTTTGTACAATTTTGTGCTAATAGATATATCTGTAGATAGGCGATGTAATATAAGTACAAGTGCAAGCAAATATATGTCTGTCTGTCTGTCTGTCTATCTATCTATCTATCTATCTATCTATCTATCTATCTATCTATCTATCTATCTATCTATCTTTTAAACTCAGAAAGGTCACCAAAGTGAATGCAGAAAAAAACAGCTTTTCCTCTCAAGCACTTTCTCCACTTCCTCCTGCGCATTCTTACCCGGCTGCCAGCTTCTTTGTGGCGGCCATTACGGACCGCCGCTGCACGTCCTGGGAAAAGGGGTTCTGCCGCCAGGAGGGGGTCTGCAACACCCCCAAACCCTTCTCCGGATCCCCTACCTTCAGCTGCCCCTGCAGGGCAGCCTAGCTCCGCACCCGTCTGGGTCGGAGCCCCAAAACGGCTAGCGCGGCAGGGGATCGCGCAGCTCAGCAAATCCCTGCCGCCGCGGCCGACAAACCGGAAAAACCCAGAAAAAACAGCTTATATTGGGCATTGAGGTTTTCAGTGAATTGTCCTGTTAGAGAAACATACTTGAGTCTGGTTGCTTAACTTTCCCCATTTCCCCGCAAACCTGGTAACTTTCAGAAATGTGGTTCTCACTTCTCCCAGTTTTCCAGTTGACATAGCCATGGATACGCTGAATATAAAAAATGGGAGGTGTTCTACAGTGCGGCTGGGAAAATCAAAATCCTGAGACAAAATAGAACACTCAGTAGCTCCTTGATTTCCTTAGAGGCCTTCTTCGGCTCACCATCCTGCTGACTTATCAAGGGTGGTCTTGGATAAACCTTTCCTGAGATTCTGTTTCTCCTTTCTTTCTTTCCTTTTTGTCAAGTTTTTTATTTTATAGTGCTTATACATATCAATGTGTGAACAGTGTGATACCTGGGTATCATACATTTTAGTACAAATAAACATAATATTATTACTCATAGTTATTACATTTCATTTTCATTGCTTCATATTGTTTAAACATATCTAATACTACCACCACTCAATTTCTAAACTTTGTTTTATTACATATATGTTGTTATATTAAAATTGTTGTTCCCCTCTTATTTCTATTTCTATGCTAACTTTTATTCATGTCACCGCATTATTCAAAGACATTTATTTTCTGTCTTCCATCTTTCACTTGCTTTATTATTCATATTTCCCTTATTTAACACTTCATATCTATATATCATAAAGTTTCATCCTTCATTCTTTCATTGTTCAGTGTTTCAGTATACAATTCTAATACCAATCACAATATCATTTAAACATACATGGTAGATCTATTCATATTCCATTCATCCAATCCATGTAATTCTACTATTAATACACATGCTTATATTAAAACAGATTCTTTCATTATCTAATTACTAATTATGAATGAATGATGGTATTATTAACATGCTAATATAACTAATATAATGATTAGTAGTGAAACAATGAAATTAACTCATATTCGGTTTCCCCCAGATCTTGCTTGTTTTCTCACACTTCCTTGAAATCTATCCTGCTAACTCATTGGCTCTGTTCTTCCCAAAGCTTGACTGTTAGGTCTTACTGCGTCTCTTATTCTTTTTGCCACTATTTCACTCTGTCCAGCTGTGGTTAACTGGAAAAGATGCTTCACTTTATTCATAACAGCCATGTTGTAGTCTGAGCAGCCAGAATGTTTCTCAATGTGCTAGGTGCACAATTAAGAAATAAGCATGGGATATTGTTTTAGCTTACAAAATAATTGTGTAATAATAATAATCCCTGGATATTCTGCTGTAGCCGTTGGAGGAGAGGTGGGTTAGTCCAGTGTTTTCAACCTTGGTAACTCTAAAATGAAAAACTGGTTTAGCCTCTATTGGCAGAACATCAGAGGAAAATCTGTTAGTCCCTTTTCTGACTAATACATGTTATTAGATGGTATAAGCTTTTGTGACTTGCATCTGATTTCATCGGATGCATCGAGTGGCTTGAAAGATGGAGGATTTAAATTGGGATTAAAGTCGAGGAAGGAGGGTAAAACAGGTTGATTAAGCAGATTACATGTGAGACAGATTACAAGTACCTTTAAATCCCACATTTTATGCTTTTTAATGAAATGTGCTAATCTGCTTGGGTGGTCCTTGAGTTAATACTAAGTATCTGGGAGCTTAACCAGTTGAATGCACGAACCTGATGATCCTTTGTAACTCTGTACCACTGCTCCAGTTTGCAATCTGAATGCTGGAAGGAACTTAGTGAGAAAGCAAAGGGAAATAAGCTTTGGGTGGAAAGGAATACAGGTGTAGAAAAAGAAGAAAAAAGAAACCTTAGTAAGGATACCGAGGAGGTAGCACATTCAAGAAATTATTATTATGTGCTGCTGCTATTTTGCACTGGTTTGTGTGTGTGAAACTGCAGAGCAGGACATTCTCTGTGTGGCAAGTATTGGCAGCTGTTAGACTTCTCAAACTATCTGGGGACAGCCAGGGGTGGTATTCTACTGGTTCAGCCCAGTTCAGCCGAACTGGTAGCTCTGAGGATCATGTGTGAGGGAACCGATTCGCTCCGACGATCAGCTGCTGGGCCCACCCACCACCCCCGGCTCTATACTGATCTTTACTTCCTGGTTTTGAAGCTCAGTTGCTTCTCACGTAACAGCAGATTGCCACGTGTCGGCTGTCGAACACACAGGGAGAGTGCAGGATGGCAGGAGAGGATCAGTATCACCCTCTGCGCGTGCACAAAATTAGGGCACTGAACAATCCACAAAGCCAAGGGAAAATCTGGAAGTGTGTGTGGGGGGGAGGGTGAGTGTTGGGGGGAAGCTTCTCCCTTGCTCTGCCTTCCCATGGTGAATTTAAGCTGTGGATCTCCATTCCGCTCTTATGCTTGCCATCCTGTTTAGAGGGAAAGAAGAGGTCCCCGTATTAATTGGGAAAGGCTTACACTTTGGCTTAGGATCCACATTCTTGGTTCAGTATAATCATTAGGTTTTGTTTTTTTTTCAATTTGCAGTCTAATCTACTTTCCATAATGATCTCCTGATCCGTGATATGATAACAGAGAAGATGAGTTAGGAAGCATCTTGATTCATGACTTACCAAACCAAGTCCTTCAAAAAAAAAAAAAAAAAGTCTCAGGCTCCAGGTAGCTGCTTAGCCTTTTTTTGGTCCCAAGACCATTGGAAGGTTAGTTCACAAAGTGAACTTCTGGATGAAGTCACTCCATTCCAGACGAAGTCCAGTTTTGTCTCCTTTGGCAGCAGTTCTCCAGGATCTTTGACAGAGAGTAGGTTTTTTTCCATCACTTTCTAGCAGAGATTCCAGAACAGAATCCAAGTCTTTCTGTAGATGATGTATGTACTCTGCATTGAGTTATGATTCAAGGGTGGGAACACATAGACCTCAGATGGCGTTAACCTGGATGCTGCACAATGCACGTATTAGAAATTTTCACCACTTAAAGGCTATTATGACAGTACATATACACTGGTTTTCATTGTTGTGCTCAATACATCTGTTGGACATGGGGTGAGGTAAGGTGGGATGAGAGATTAGTCATAAAAAATGAAGAAGCAACATTGTCTCTCCAAAGGCAATGCAGAAAGTTTCTTTATCTATACTTTATCTGGATTAGTGTACTTCTGATGAACATATATGAGCATCCAAAGTTGCTGTTAAAAAGAGAAATCCCTTGAAGAGGCAACATTGAAAATGAAGCTCACCCCTTCCATCTCTGAAGCTGATCCCTTCTTCTTAAGCAAAATCCCTATGGCGATTTCAGGAATTCCTTCAAAGTTAATTGAAACAGATCATTGGTTCTTCAAGTTCTGGGTTTTAGACAGAGTTCACATGACACTAAGATACGTTTATTTTAGTTGTGATTTATTGAACAAGCCATCTTAGCTTGGTTTGGGCAATAAACTAAATTTATCATGCGTTTTGTTGGCTTTGTACTGCTCTTCCCATTGATAGTATTATAACCTATATAGCTTAGTATGTTGGTCACAACATTGCAAAAAAGATGTTGAGACATTGGGAAAAGTGCAAAGAGTAACTAAGATGATTAAAGAAATGGAGACAAAAACATACGAAGAAAAGTTGCAGGAATTGGGTATGACCAGTCTAGAGAGAAGAAGGTCTAGGGTTGACATGATATTCCAGTATTTGAGGGGCTGCTACAATGAAGAGGGAGTCAACCTATCCACCAAAGCACCAGAGAGCAGGCCAAGAAACAATGGATGGAAACTAATCATACAAAACATTTGCTAGACCAATACTTGAATACAGCTCATCAGTCGGGAACCCGCATTACATATCTGATATTAGCACAGTTGAGAAAGTCCAGAAATATTTCACAAGAAGAGTTCTCCACTCCTCTACTCGTTGCAGAATACCTTATGCCACCAGACTTGAAATTCTAGACCTAGAAAACCTACGCCGCCTTCGGTCTGATCTATGTATAGTATATAAAATCATACATTGCAATGTCCTACCTGTCAATGAAAACTTCAGCTTCAACCATAACAACACAAGAGCAAACAATAGATACAAACTCAAGGTTAACCGCACCAAACTTGATTGCAGGAAATACGACTTCAGCAACAGAGTGGTCAATGTCTGGAATACTCTACCTGACTCTGGTTTCTTCCCCAAACCCCAAAAACTTTAACCTTTGACTGTCTACTATTGACCTCACCCCTTTCCTAAGAGGCCTGTAGGGGGCGTGCATAAGCGCACCAATCGTGCCTACCGTCCCTGTCCTATTGTTTCTTTTTATTTTTCTTACACGTATCCATTTCATGTATTCATAACTATGTTTATACTTATACCTGTTATCTTATAACCACTTGACTGACAAATAAATAAGTAAATAAATAAATAAAAATAAATAAATAAATAAATGAGAGAAGCAACCTGGCCTTAAGGAGAAACTTCCTAACAGTGAGGACAATTAACCTTGCCTTCAGAAGTTATAGGGGCTTCATCATTGGAGGCTTTCAAGGGAAAAACTGGATAGCCACCTGTCTGAAATGGTATAGGGTCTCCTGCTTGAAGGAGGGACTAGAAGACCTCTAATTCCCTTCCAGCTCCATTCTGATTGATTGTTCAAAATGATTTGGAAAGGTCTAATAGCCTCAAAGTCCTATCTTCAACCGGTTTTCTATGTAGATCCCGACAAAAGACTCCAGGCTTAGAACCATCCAGCCTCTCTTCTGCTTCCTCTCTTGATAATTTGCTCTACCATCAAACCCTTCCTGCCATCAGGAAGTTTTTCCAAAAAATGAACGTGGAACTATTAATTGCCTTTGCAAGATCACCTCAAACAGCTGGGGGAAGCCAGACTAGAATTATATCATGGAATAAGTAACAGAAAAAGTTTGGTGGAAACCAAATACAGCAGTTTGATTGGGGAAGCAAATGGAATATCTTGTGGGATTGCATGTCCAAGTATTATTATTTTTTTGCCACTTTTTCTCTGGGAACACTTTAATATATTTCCTCCTCTTTCATTTCTTTTCTGGTTTTGTTTTTTGAAAAAACAACAACAACAGCAAGCTAACCCGAGAAAGTGGGACTGATTTCCCCATCCCAACCACGCCCACGGTGCCAGACTTGGAGACAGAGAAACTGATCCGGGAGAAGGATGAGGAGGTGAATAATGGGGTACTGTTTGGGGGGGGGAGATTGCTGGTGCTTGAAAGTTTGCAAACATACAGGTAGTCCTTGACTTACAACAGTTCATTTAGTGACTGTTAACACAAGTTACAACAGCACTGAAAAAAGTGACTTAATGCCCGTTTTTCACACTTACAACTGTTGCAGCATTCCCCGTGGCCACAGGATCAAAATTCAGCCGCTTGGCAAATGGTTCATATTTATGACGGATGGACTGTCCTGGGGGGGTCACGTGATCAGCTTTTGCAATCTTCTGATGAGCAAAGTCCCCGGATTCCCTTAACAACCATGTCACTAACTTAAGTGTAACAATGGTGGCAAGAAAAGTCATAGAATGGGGCAAACTCGCCTAACAAGTGTTTCACTTAGCAACCTTAAATTTGGGGTTCAATTGTGGTCGTATATTGAGGACTACCTGTATAGCCTGACTAGGGGAAGCTGTTTTATGCCTTTAATTCTTGAAAACATTTTTTAAAAGAGTAAACAGCAGAATGACCAACCAGATAGAAATAAACAAACGAAAAAAAATTCTGCCTCCCACTTTTTTCTTCTTTTAAATGTGGGAAAATGTTTCCTAGGCCTATTAAACTTGGTGGCTTAACACATTAAAGGTACAGTGCACTTCATCTGGGTACTGATTTAATCCGTATTTCAAGTTTGCATAATATATTGTTCTGTAAAGTAACTAAATGATATGGGTTCTTACTACATGCTAAGCCAGGGTTGGGCAGGGACTAGCCATAGGCATTGTATAATATGCATCTGTAGTAGTGATTGTCAACCTTGGCAACTTTACGAGGTGTGGACCTCAATTCCCAGAATTCTGAGAGCAGAACTGGCACCTCTTAAAGTAGCTTGAGAAACACAGTTTTATGGCAAAGAGTACAGAGCCCATTGTTTGACTCTGAGCAGAGAAACCTGTGGATGTGGAACATACTCCTTTTAAGCTACATTTGACTTCTATTCTTATCAGTTTTAGAACACATGTTTAAGTACCTTCTCTTTTAGACATGGCTTTATAGATCAGTTTAATTTGTCTTGTAAAGCAGTGGTTGCCAACCAGTGGGCCAGGGATCACTGGTGGTCCGTGAGAAAATTTTGGTGGTCTGCAGAGACATGTCGCCCCAGACAGAGCACCCCCCAGTGCCAGCACAACAAATCTCACAAAGACTCATTTCTGGAGGAGTTTGGGGGAGAGAAAGAAAAACTTCTGCTGCTTTCCTTGCATGAAGCCAAAAGTCTCTCTCTCTCTCTCCCTGAGAACGGAGCTGGAGACAGTATCCTGAGATCCCAAATAAAGAATGAACGATCGGTAGGAAAATGGGATGGGGAATTTTTCTGCAGACTTTTGTTGGGATTTTCCCAGGGTCTCTGGTCCGCGGGATTTAAAATTATGAGTTTGGTGGTCCCTGAGGTCCAAAAGGTTGACGACCCCTGTTGTAAAGTATGTGTTCTGGTATTTTCAATTTTGTACTTTTGGCCGGCGGGGGGAGGTATTTTTTTGTAAGCTGCTTTGGGCATTCAGTTTCCACAGAAAAATTAAGCAGATAAATTCCTGGTTTATTTTTCTCCTTTCAGTTACGAAGGCTGCAGGAAAGGTTGCAGAAAATCCAACAGCAGATGGAAGATTCATTGTAATCATAAATCCTCCCCCCCCCAGTATATTTTTTTCTCCCTGCTGGCTGGCATCTTTCCAAAGCAGAAAATGTTTACATCCCTCTGAATTTCACCCCATCTCTAGTACTTGGTCCTTGACAAACATAAATTGCTGCAAAATCGCCTTAAAACCAAAGTTCTACAATTACTTACCCCTCTAAGAAATGAGAAACTCAAAAAGGCTTCAAGATGCTACCACAACCTTCTAACACAAGGAAACTTTTCCTTTCTCCATCCAGTCTGGCTGCTGATTATCATTGTGGTGATTTTTCTGTGGAGTGCAGAGACAAACTATTCTGCAATCACAGCACTTTAACTCTCATCTGACAGCAGACTAGGATAATTTGTACCAGCAACAGGGGTTGACAAGATTCTGCTCAGGTTCCTTTCTAACCCAGTTGTAAAAAAGATGCAAGTGTGGAAAAAAAGCAGGCATACACAAAACACAAGATATTTTCTCCAAGTCCATCTTGAAATTATTGGCAAAAATATATGCACACGTGAGATGAAATGACAAAATTCTGATGTATAAGATGGTAAAATGGAGAACTTTCAGCCTCACATCAGATGTTGGGAATATTTAAAAAAAAAATCCTTCTGGAAAATCTGAAGGCAGAAGCCAGCAATTAAGTTTCTCATTATTAGTCCAATTGAAATGAATGGGAGCTGCCAAAATCTTGCACTGAGAAACTTTTGACTGAATTAAATACATGAGCACTCCCTTTACAAAAACCCTTGCTTTGTTCTATTTTATATTTATCTCCTCGTAAGTGAGAGTCAAAACATGGACATAATATAGTTTTTGCAAGCTAATACTATTAATTTTATTTAAGTTTTTCAAGCTATTTATCAAAGTAAGATAAACAGGAATTTACTGTCCCACGCACAGCCATGCATACCCAGCTGCTGCTGATGTGCAAAGTAACCAAGCTTCTTGCAAGGAGGATTCAGTTTCATTCGAAATTGTTCCTTCCCATGTGTCTTAAGTGACTGTGTCTCTTTTGTGTATCAGCTCATTCCCTCAATCAAGACTACCTAAATTAGGACTGTTCAGCAAGTGGATCTTGTCATGTGTGGCTTATTCCGAATGGAAATTTTCCTAAAAGTCTGGAAAAAAAAATGCCTGGCACTCTCCCCATTCTGGAGGGTCAGTCCTTAGAAACTGCATGCTGCTGCTCTTGTGGGGATCAGTCTTCTGAATCTGCTAAAAAAATATTCCGTCGCTGCTGATCGTGCATGCTGCCGTTACACTTTTGAAAGAAGATCCCAGAGAACAAAGCTACACATCTTTCTCAAACCAGCTGATTGGTTGCTCACAGAAAATGTGGGTGAAATACTCTCAAAAGAAGAGAAACAGCCAACCCATCCTCTAGGTCTTCCTCACTTCAAGGTTGTTCAAAAGGACCATCAGAAATCCTGATGGTCAACTATGGCAGCAAGGCCTTTTCCTCTTTCAAGGAGCAGTGCCGATGGAAAGTGCCCTGAGAAAAACCAAGGTGATCTCACTGGAGATATGGGTGCAACCCCAAGAAAGCCACCTGCTGTTCCAGTTTGGAGCTGAAGTATGAGACGGCCTTTCATGGAATGGGCCTTTTCTCCCTGTAGGCTCCACGGTGAAAGGGACGCAGAAAGGATTGGCAGAGGATGGAGAAGAATTCAAAATGCAGGCGAGTAGCATAGGACACACACCTGTTGAAGCAAAAAAGATGGTGCTTCTGAATAAAGCTAACAATCTTTCAGTTGTAGGCCAGCACAGCATGAGAACACGCTGGATCAGACCAAAGCTCTTGTGTTAGTAGCAATGGTAGTTAGTGGTGTCTTTCCTCTAGCCATGGAGGCTCTGTAGGAGTCAATTGTTGATAGATACCTGTTAGTACCCTTATGTCTCATTCTCTTTGAATGTCATAATAGTCATCTGCCTGTCATAATAGCTGTCACAATGTCAATGAATCCAGATCCAAACAGACTTGTAAGCTGGGCCAAGAATAGCCGAATACTGGTTATTTTATCTAGAAAGTTCAGAACTCACTGGGCATCATAGAACCATCTCTATAGTAACAATTATAATGTCACCTGCAGGAACTTCTGATTAAAGAAAGGCCCCCAAGGTTTGGAAATAAGAAGTCCTTATATTTTAACCAGTCCTTTCCACCCAGCTCCAAATGCAATGGGATTGCCAACTGACCAAGGTGGGGGAAAAGTCTAGCCTTAGTCTAACATAACCTGGCTTGCTGCCGTGCTTTAAAGATATCTTGATATACATAAACATGTTTTTCATTGCATGGAGGAAATATTACTACTTGGTAGTATTGGTAGAGCAAACTGCTATTACAGAAGCTGACCCCATACTCTTGGCTTCAATATTTATACAGGTGCTTCCAGTTAAGGCTTTTCTTGTGCAATTAACCTGGTTTGTTTGTGCAATATTTTTGGGGGGATGAGAATGTAATTTTTACTAGTAAACACCCTATATTTCTCTTCCATTTCCCCCCTATAACGTGAAGAAAAACTGGGAATGGGGAATCTTTTGATTGGTACTGTTAAACAGTCCTCTATCTGAAACTAAAATTGTTATTTTCCCATTGTGATATTGTGATGCTATCATTTGATGTTCTTATTATGAATTATTGATTACTTTTTATTATTAATTTATCCTCCAGGACACATAGGTGGCATTTGCACTTCTGAATTGTTTACATAGATGAAGGCAAACACCTACTCTAAAGTATCACTATTTATAACCTTATTTAAACATTTTATTATTTCCTATTGAGGCATAGTGAAAGCTGAAGCAGTTGTCCGTAAGGATGGCCATTAGCACATTCAGACAAGTGATTTTCCCCCTTTGCTTCAGTCCACCTTCCGTGTTGCATACAAGGAGGACTGTTCTTGTGCCATAACTGAAAGTGCAGAAAACTAAAGGAAATAGCCCCCAAATTATCTTTTCTTTTCAATCATTTTTTTAAAAAGTTTCTAACCTTCGTGTTGTGAAGATATGCTGCTGTGGTTAGATGCTAAGCATAAAACATGATGGCTATTAGATGTAGTGCTGGGATTCTGGAATGCATACAGTGATATGGGGGGAGGGAGGTTTTAATACATTCAGGAGAGTGTTTGCAACTATGTGTTGGAAATCCTGCCCCCTTTTAAGTGTATTGAATCACAGCGTGTAAAAAAAGGGGACAGGGCTTTGAACACACAATTGTGAAGTTTGCTTTTTTAACTCTTCCCTCTTCCTTCCGGTCCCGTGGATGCTTCTGAATGCATAGTACTGTGTGTTCTCAACAATGCTTCCAAAACATTGTATTCCTTTATTCTCATTGCCTTAATTGCTGGGTTAGTCCCAGGAGTAACAAAATATGAGTGTGTATGAGAGTTGTAGGATGTTTAGGAACCCCCAAACAGCATTTCTGCTTTTATTCATTCATTTTTCAAATCTTAATATTTTCCTATAAAAAAGAGAAAATATATATCTGTTGTCTGAGGCTGAGAAATATTTATTGAAAGGTTGTAATATATATATATATATATAGGTTTATACATTCTAGTAGTTTATTTTTTAATCCCACCAATAAAAGTAGCTAATTTCAATGAGCCTGTTTGAGACTTGAGTTTCTTTTTTTAATATTGAACCAAAGTCTTTTCCGGGTGTGATGTATGTGAAAGTCTTCTTTGATTTAATGGTGGGGATTGGTCTGTGATTGCATTGCATCAAAACAGCGAGATCTTCAATTCATGCAAGAGAGCCACATCTACCACAGAAGGTATGTCATTGGGTTGGAAAGTACCTACTTTTCCTACAGTGGGGAAATGATACTCTTTGAAAAGTGGAACTGGCCTTCTACAGTATTTGGTACAGAAGATACTTTTGGACAGTCACCAACCAAGGCAGTGAAGCAACATATTCACCATCCAGGGCTCCTGTTGCCAGGGAAATTCAGGTTCCATTGCTCAGGTCAATGTGCAGAAAGGACATTCCAATACAAATATGCTTATTCCTAGATTTAAGGTAATCCAAAATAATTGGAAAATTAATAGATTATTTCTACAGAAAAATCCAAACCAACTCTGAGCTTTTGAAAACTCCACCTTACCAGTGGTACCACTACAGACTTCTGGTTGCCTGTCTGCTGAAGGCTGGGCTGGAGGTGGCATCATGAGAACATGCCCCTTTGAACATGTCCTGGCATGCTACACAGAATGATTGGGAGTTGCTATTCCCACTGATATGTGAATGTATGTGGTAAGGAAAAGAAAGCCGAGGAATCCAAAGATTGCTACTCTGCAGCAAAGATTAAGTACACAAGGACCACTTCACTTCCCAGTCTTGTTGAAGAGAAGTAAAACATGGTTGAGAGTCCAAATTATTTTGATGGACTTCTTTCCTAGCTCAAGGACAGAAGGATGTGCCCCTGCTGCCTGGTTGAAGGAAGATAGGTGCAGCTTCCAAAGCAATGTTTCTCCCACTTTAGCAACTTTTAAGATGTGTGGGCTTCAACACCCAGAATTTCCCAGCCAGCAAGGAGTTGAAGTCCATACATTTTAAAGTTGCCAAGATTGAGAAAGACTTCTAAGAATAGAGCAAGGAACAGCAATGGGGCCTTCCAAGGGATATCCAAAGGGATGTCCAAAAAATTAAGGAAAATATTTCTTGACACTGAACTCCCAATCCTAAATTGACAGCTTATGTTACTCTCTGGTAATAAAATAAATAAATAAATAAATAAATAAAATCACAGGTTGTATTTTGCCTGCTCCTATCACTGATTACAGATTAATCAGAACTTTATGAATAGGCTTGAAGAAACCAATAACCTTGTAACCAGCCAGAATGGGAAACTTGGGTTTAATTTTGGCCTGACCTCTAATGTAACCTACTTTCTAAGAATGCTGGGAAGAGGATGTGCACTCTTTAGTTTCCTGAAAAAAGCAAGAACACATTAGGATTTCAATTAATAGATTTTATACAAAGCTTCGATGTCCTGCAGTATATAACAAAATACAGTGGGGCTCTAAGATGTTAAAAATTCAGATGTGAAGGGGAAAAAACTGAAAATAGAGGCCCAGAATAAAGTTGAGGTAATATATATATATTTCCAGGTCATTTGAAGCAATTCCAATTTTTTCACCCGGAATTATTGCCTTGCAAACCAACTAACACCCTTGTAAGGGAGCTCGGTGTTGACTTAAATCAGGAAGTGGCTTGATAATTGTTATCTAGAATATTAGGAATGAGGCGAGAGTTGACAAGCTTGGCAAGTCTTTCACCACACATCTATGATGTTGACTTTGGCCTCCTGGACAAAGGCAGCATGGAGATCATGTTTAAGATTTGCCCACTTCTTAAGAGTGGAGGGATGAAGGAGTGGATCCAGATCAATGAGCACAGCTCTGTGTGGCTGTCCTGAATGCCAGCAAAAGGGATCTGAAAAACTTTCAAATACCCTCCATAAAAATGTCATGAAGAAAATAATAGGTGGCTTGAACAAGGGAGTGGAAGGACTTTTATTATTTCCATGTAAATTAATTTTACATCACAGTTTTGTGAATTCTGATCATTGTCATCAGAGGGCATCACATTTCATTTTCAAAGTGCGAATAAATATTTCACAGTCTTTGTCTAATTCACGTTCCTTTTCCTTCCCTTAACACTTCTAAAGACAACTGAGGCAGACTGATATGATAAATTCCCCAATTCACCAAGGTTGACTGTGTGAACAAATAATACAAGCTCTTATCTTCAGTTATGTTACAGAGCAATGACCCTGAGTGGCAGGAACGACAGGGACTACACAACCCCAAGTGTGCCAGAGTCATGTGGAAGAGCTGCCTGACTCAGGAAAACTGCCCACCTGCTGGCTGCAATCAGCAGCACCTGAAGAGTGTAAAACAATTAGGGGAACAGCATGGAAAACACATGGAAGATGGAAACCAAACTCCTTGTCACTGTCTATGACAAGATAATGTCTATGACAGTCAAATATGGTCCAAAACCAAGATTGCAGGCATGAATTTAGAAGTCAGAACTTCTAAATGGCTTTTAGGTCATCAGATAACAAAGGGACTCTCTTATCCAAGAGATACATTGAGTCTGGGGGAAACAGATTCCTCTTTTACCCTTTACTGCAGACCTCCAGCATCTCTTCTTTCTTGATAGAACCACCAGATCATCTGCATGAGAAGAGTGTCTCTTACACACAGACGTAGTTGGGAGAGACCACATCAGGCTCGGTGTCATGGTCCCCACACAAATATAAATGCAACATCCACACTCTGGGGCACAGTTTCAAGTGGCCGTCAAAATTCTTCGAGAAAAACACTTAATTTCTATAGATGTACATAGAGGTGCCAATGGAGCAGAGATACTTGCTTATACTTCCCTCTGAAGATCATTCATAAAATACGCAAGGTCTGTCATCTTTTGCATCAAACATGAAATGCACTTTCACAAAAAATATGAGCATTCGCCTTTTCTAACAGATGTTTATAAAATGATGTATCAGCCTGGAAGCTTCAAAAATATGCAAAATCAAAATTTAACAAAGTTTTTCTCCAAATCTAATACACAGAGTTGAGGTATGCTATTCTTAAATAGGGAGTCTTCATTTCATCTTGACTCTTTGAAGAATGAACTTAGATACTGGGCAGGTTTTGTTAAAAAAATCAGATATACTTGAAATTTCTCCTCAGGTCAGAGTTTTGTGCTATTTCCTCAAATCCTTCAAATCATACAGTGAATGTTATGCATAACTTTCAGTTTGCGATAGGAAAGTGAGAAGAGAAGAAATATGTAACTACAAGAACCTGTGTTCCAAATTCATGTTAGATTTAGTCTTTATGGTTCCTTGTGGTTCATTTAATAATCTAGGGGCACTCCACATACTGTAACAACTGCTTCCAATTCCACGTAGTTCAGGACATAGAAGCTGCACAGTTACACGTGCACCATGGATTGAGGAGAACTGCTTCCTACTTCTGCATTTGCAGAATTTCAGACCACCATTGTTAACTTTCCCCATTTCTAAGCAAGAAGATCCAGGAAATTTACCTTTTAAAAAAAAAAAAAAAAAAGCCAAGATGTCTGTATGCAAGTTTGGCACATAGTGACTTAACAAAGCTGGATCACAAGTCTATGGAGGGAATTCATTTTGAGATTGCAAAGAATGTTTTCTTTCTCCCTCCTCCTAAAAAAAACCAACTGTAACGTGGCCTTCAGTTAAAATGAAAAAGATGCTGGTGTTCCCTTGAAAAGAACAGGAGCCCGCTGGGAAGAGTTTAAGAGGATCCACGTTGTCTCCCTCAGCAGCTAACCAGACAATCAGAAGCCTAGACACTGATATCTAGACCTGCCTTTTCTTACCAGCACTAATAATCAGAGGTAGGTTGTCCCTAGGGATTTCCCAGCTGGCATGGCTAAACTCCTTCAAGTCTTCCTGCCTGACCTTCTTGTACTTTGGTTGCACAACCCATGTTTGTCCTGGGTGCTAGAATACCAGGAGAGAAAATGGTCTATTTTTCCCCCCAATGGCCACCCACATTGTATACACTTTTAGTATTGTATACACTGTTAGTATTGAAAACCCAGGAAGTCTTTCATGGTTCAGGTACTTACAAATGCACTCCCAGGAACTGAAAAAGCTCCATTTTTTGCCTTCTAAAGACTTATCAAGTCAATCTCCTCGTGTTACACTAAATAATACAGGAACGTGCCTTTTTCCAAATAGCAGATCTGAGTGGCTCCTTCATGTCCACAAAAAGCTTGAGAGAGAAGGAAAAAGCAGGATCTGTTCTCCTGCCTATGACATACAGGGTTTTAATACGCAGGGGGATTTTTTGGCACAAGAGGTCATTTAGTCATGTACCCCCACAACCCATAAGGGTAAGTCAAAAAATATCTCTTTAAGTTGTGAGGATCCTTGGATGAGATGAATTTAGCTGGTCTTCCTCTGAAGGCTCCTTTCTGCTATGCTGATCACCCAGATGGAAAATACTTGCTGCCCATTTCCAGATGAGGGTCCAAATAATGCTATCTTATTGTTGATCCTGGTGCATAGATTGGCTCATTCTTCTCCAATCTAATACTTTCCAGATGGGTTGGAACTGCAACTCCCAGAATTCCTTTGTTCGCCTGGCCTCCAGACCACGGGCTAAGAATTCTGGGAGTTGCACAGTTCTGAAAGCCATGTTGCCTGAGGAGTTCTGGGAGTTGTAGTGAAAAATAAATCTGCCTGGTCCTAGTCTGAGGAAGGCTGGGATGAGTGTACATCCCATGGTTCTATCCTGAACCTGGAAAGAGTTGGCTAGATTTTCAAGCGATGTGCAAATATCTCCCTTTAGAAGGGTGACTTAGTTGTTTCCTTCTCTTCCTGTCCTTCTAGAAATCCAGACTGCTTTTTCAAGGGCTTAACAGCACATGGGTGTATGCATGTGCACGCCTACATTAAATCTTGCAACAAAATCTTAACACACATTTGGATCTCCAGAGTAGGCAAGCAGTTTAAAAAGGGTGGTAATTTGGAGCAGAGGTAAGTGGAGACAGTTTCAGCTCTATCTTACATAGCTTCTCTCTGGGGCAAACTGCCTACTTAGGAAATAGTTTTTCACACACACAAAAAAGCAGCTTTGGACTGTATGTACTTCTGCCAAACATGGTTGGAACAGAAGGAAGGAAGAAGCTAAGGTGTGCACACAGTGAAACATGCACACAGCACACATGGGTATTGACAGAGCTACATTCACATAACACATTTCACCTGGTTACCGGATTGAGCTATTTGTGTGTGTGTGTGGATTTGCATGATATATCAACTTCAAATGAATCAAATAGGCTGGGTTTGCATAACAGGCTAAGCTATACAAAAAAATAAAATCCTAACCAAGGTTAAGAGTAACAATAAGCTCAATATATTGTGCAAATGCAATCTTCAACTGACTGGGCAAAACATGTTGTGTGAATGTAGTCAAGACACTGGCTCCAGGGAACAGAGACCAAACATCTGCACAGATCTCTCAGTCTTGCAACTTCCAAGGAAAGGCTAAGCACATGCTAAGCACACGCATAGAACCCCCGTGGCCTATTCGCAGAACAACGAAGTGGGGCTCAGAGAATCCAAGTACGCAAGTCCACATAAACCCAAGGCACCACTTGATAGGACAAAGGTTTTTAAAGAGGATCTGTAGAGGTGTATTTGGGGGACAGGGTAGCAGCCCCCACCTTAATGCCAGCTTGTGAGTAGCTGCCAGCTGTTGACAGAAGCTTATGTGCTCAGTGGGGCGTGCAAAGCTTTTTGCAACCACAAAACGTGAAAGGAGAAAGTCAAGGATCCCTCACTTCTCCTCCACTTTGTGGGATGCGCAAGGAGGAGGACGTATTCACAAGGAGTATTTACAAGAACCCAGGCTGCCCCAGACCATCCCTGTGCAAGCCAGGCACAGAACTCATCCCCCCAAGGAAGGAAGCAGGGAGAACCAGCTCCCAGTGGGTTTTTTTTTCTTCAAAAACCAGCTCTTAGCTGGTGAGCTGCGTGCAGCTGGTGGCAGGACTCAGCAAAAGAAGCTTTTCCTCAGCCCAGCTCATACAGAGACATGCAGGCTTGGGGCTGCTTGCCTGCCCCTGCTGTACTCATTCAGACACTTCAACGTGTGCACACAGTCCACTCTCAGCTCGCCGGTGTGTCTCCCAGAAGGCCCGGTCCAATTGCTCCAGCTGTGGACTCAGGGGAAGTTGCATAGCCAAGTGCATGCGGAGAGCTTCCAGCCACTGCTCCAATCGACTGAAGGAAGGCCTGGAGAGAAAAAGCAGAAGGACGTGAGGAGTTTTGCTTGATCGGGCTAAAAGCCCCAAATGGCCTAGAGCAGCAAGCCCACCCTCAACCTTTTGGGCACCAGGGATAAAATACTTTAGATTAGATTAGATGAACAGAGTTGGAAGGGACCTTGTAGGTCGTCTAGTCCAGTGGTCGCCAACCAGTGGGCTGGGGACCACTGGTAGTCCGCGAGAAAATTTTGGTGATCTGCAGAGAAATGTCACCCCAAAGCACCCCCCCAAAACAATTAATCTAGGCTGTACAGGAACACAAGGCTGTGCCACCCACGTGGCCCACGGGAACACAAGGCTTGCATCACTTGCATTGCAAACAACATGAGGTAGTGAGGGGAGGGGAGAAACTATGGGGGGGGGGAACTAGCCCCACTCATCCCATGCACCTGACCTGGCCACCAGGCTGCTTCTTTCTACTTCCTTCTTCTGCTTTTGGCTGCATGCAAGGAAAGCAGCAAAAGTCTTTCTCTCTCTCTCCCAAACTCCTCCAGAAATGAGTCTTTGGGACCCTGCAAGGCATCCTGCTCCAAGAGGCTGCGCCAGCACGACAAGTCTCACAAAGAGTCATTTTTGGTGGAGTTTGGAGGAGAGAAAGACTTCTGCTGCTTCTGCTGCTTTCCTTGCATGAAGCCAAAAGTTTCTCTCTCCCCTGCCCCTGAGAACGGAGCTGGAGATGGTATCCTGAAATCCCAAATAAAGAATGATCAATAGGTAGAAAAACGGGATGGGGAATTTTTCTGCAGACTTTTTGGGGGATTTTCCCAGGGTCTCTGGTCCACGGGATTTAAAATTATGAGTTTGGTGGTCCCTGAGGTCCAAAAGGTTGGCGACCCCTGGTCTATCCCCCTTCCCAAGCAGGAGGCTCTACACCATTTCTGACAAATGGCAGTCCAATCTCTTCTTGAAAGCCTCTGGTGATGAAGTTCCCACAACTTCCAAAGACAAGAGTTCCATTGGTTGATTGTTCTCACTGTCAGAAAATTTCTCCTTATTTCTAGGTTGAATCTCTCCTTGTTCAGTTTCCATCCATTATTCCTTGTCTGGCCTACAGATGCTTTAGAAAATAGCTTGATCCCTTCCTCTCTGTGGCAGCCCCTCAAATATTGGAAGACTGCTATCATGTCTCCCCTGGTCCTTCTCTTCACTAGACTAGCCATGCCCAGTTCATGTAACTGTTCTTCATATGTTTTTGTCTCCAGTTCCTTAATCATTTTGGTTGTTCTTCTCTGCACTCTTTCTAAAGTCTCAACATCTTTTTTATACATGTGATGAACACTGGATGCAGTACTCTAGGTGTGCTTTTACTAAGGCTTTATTGAGCAGTATTAATTCTTCCCTTGATCTTGATTGTATCCCTCTGTTAATGCAATTTATGATTACGTTGGCTTTTTTGGCTGCCGCCATGCACTGCTAGCTCATATTTAATTGGTTGTCCACTAAGACTCCAAGATCTCTCTCACAGTTACTGCTATTAAGCCTGGTTTCACCCAGTCTATATGCGTACTTTTGGTTTTTCTTGCCTAAGTGTAGGACTTTACTTTTTTTTACATTGAATTTCATTTTGTTAGATACGGCCCAGTGTTCTAGTCTGTCAAGATCCATCTGGATCTTGAACCTATCTTCTTGGATGTTAGCTATTCCTGCCAGCTTAGTATCATCTGCAAATTTGGTAAGTTGCCCTTCTAGTCCCTCATCTAAGTCGTTAATGAAGAATACTTGGCCATGAAGGGTTTTTTTCCCCATGGACCAAGGGAGATGGGGTTTCGCATGTTTTCTGGATCCCACACTTGTGTGGATGGGGCTTCACTTGCTTGTGTAGCCTGCTTCTTACTGTGCTATGAATTGGTGCTAGTCTGCGGCCTGAGGGTTGGGGATCCCTGGCCTAGAGGGCCCAAGACAGTGCCTGAAGTCACCACACCATTTTTCAGCCTTGGCAGGTTGAAGATATATGGACTTCCCAGAATTCCCAGCGTGTGTGTGTTTGTGTGTATGTGTTTCTCCATTTAAAGAGGACAAGAATAATGTTAAACACGGGGGAAATGCTGAATAGGGATCAGGATCTAATAAGAAGGAGAATAGTTTCCTCCAAGTTCTGTACACCAGGGGTCCCCAACCACCGGTCCGCGGAACAAATCCTACCGGGCCGCTGGTTTGCTGGGCGCCGCCATCTTTTTTTGATGAAAAAGTGCTTCCGGTGAGCTTTTCCGGGTAGAAAGCTCACAGGAAGCACTTTTTCATCAAAACAAGATGGCGGCGCCGCTTCGTGAGCTTTTCCGGTAGAAAGCCATTTCTACCCGGAAAAGCTCACGAGCGCTAGCACCGCGTCTTGTTTTGATGAAAAAGTGCTTCCGGTGAGCTCACCGGAAGCACTTTTTCATCAAAACAAGATGGCGGCGCCCAGCTGATGCTGGTACCGGGCCGCGGCATAAAAAAGGTTGGGGACACTGCTGTACACTAATCCTTTCTCAGCCTCAACAACTTTAAGATAGGGGACTTCTACTTGCTGGCTGGGGAATTCTGGTAGTTGAAGTCCTCACATTTTCATGTTGCTAAGGTTGAAAGCATTGCTCCATCATTATGTAGACCCACAGACAGTAAAGGTTGGAAGCAACCTTGACTCTCATCTAGTGAGATTGATGGTCAGTTGCAAAAGAAAAATACAAAACTAGATGTGGGAGCAGAAAAAAACAGTTGAAATTCTCAGTCTGAATTTATTGGACGGCTGGAAAAGCCTTAACTTAATGTTTCTCAGTCTTGGCAACTTGAAGATATGTAGACTTTTAGCTCCCAGAATTCCCCAGGTAGCATGCTGGGAATTCTGAGAGTTGAAGTTCACACACATTCAAAGCTGCCAAGATTGAGAAGCACTGTCTTAATTCGTCCTTCCGGGCTGCCCCACCTGCCCTGAGGAAGACTCATCCCTTTCTCCAAGCCACATATCCTCGCATCCCCATATCTAGGGGCTCCCAACTCTCTCATGTCACACATCTGTTTCCACTTGCTGACCGTTTCTCAGGATCCAAATCACAGCAACAAACAGCGATAGGAAAGAAGCTAGGAGGACAACTGGGAGGACAGTAGCGGTCCAGGAAGCCTCGCACATTGAGGCCAAAATCCAAGGTTCGAGGCAGGTAATCAGGGTCAGCGCTGACTCTTCCAATAATCTGCAAAATAAAAAAGGAGTTGTTAGAAGTTTCTCTGGACTGATCTAGAGGCTTGGTTAACAATCTAGAACAAGTCTTCAAAGATGGCCCTTTGGAGATAAACTGAGCCACATAGAAGAGCTAAGTAGAATACTGGCTGGCCCATGCCAGATGCTTCAAGGGCTTTTCAAAAGTCCATATATAGCATTTAATTTATATATTTATATATGAGCCTCGGTGGCGCAGTGACTAGAGTGTAGTACTGCAAGCTACTTCTGCTGCAGCCAGCTGCCTGCAGTTTGGCAGATCGAATCCCACCAGGCTCAAGGTTGACTCAGCCTTCCATCCTTCCGAGGTGGGTAAAATGAGGACCCAGATTGTTGGGGGCAATAGGCTGACTCTGTAAACCGCTTTGAGAGGGCTGGAAAGCACTATAAAGCAATATATAAGTCTAAGTGCTATTGCTATTTGTATATTTCAATATCTCTGATAGAAATATGCCTGAGTAAATCTTACAGTAATGCTAACTTTATGAGGTTAATATTATCATTCTCACATTACGTGGAGGAAACTAGGGGGGGAGTTTAAGGGTGGTCCTCAACTTACAACAGTTCACTTAGTGACTGTTCAAAGTTACGAGACTGAAAAAAGTGACTTATGATCAATTTTCACACTTACGACTGTTGCAGCATCTCCTTAGTCATGTGATAAAAATTCAGACACTGATTCATGACAGTTGTAGTGTCCCAAGATTGTATAGTCACCTTTTGTGACTTTCTTAGAAGAGGAAACCAGATTCACCTTGCAACTGTGTAAATAACTTAATAATGGTGTTATTGACTTAATAACTGCAGTGATTCACTTAACAACTGTGGCAAGAAAAGTCGTAAAATGGGGCAAATTCACTTAACCAATGTTTCACTCAGCAACAGAAATGTTGGGCTCAATTATGGTTGTAAGTTGAGGACTACCTGTCTATGCCTGAAATAGCTTGGTGAGAAATCCCAAACAGATGAATCTATCTATCTATCTATCTATCTATCTATCTATCTATCTATCTATCATCTATCTATCTATCCATCCATCCATCCATCCATCCATCCATCCATCCATCCATCCATCCATCCATCATCCATCCATCCACCCACCCACCCACTACCTACCTACCTGAATTTTCCCAGCCCTAGACCAATACTTTAGCCCCTACTAAAGCAGGCAAAACATCCAGATGACCCTTAGGTGGCAGTTCTAAAATGTTCTTAAATGTTCTGCATCTCTCTGCTGCCATCTAGTGATTGTCTAAATCAGCGTTTCCCCAACTTAGCCACTTTAAAATGTGTGGTTTTCAACTCCCAGGGGAATTCTAAGTATCTAAGGATGAGAAACACTGGTCTGGATTCTTACAGCTCAGATGTGGTAGCCCTGATCCATATACCACACCAGGTCCTGATCATAAGCAAGACTCTCCTATTTTTTTCTCTCTATTGAGAACCACATCACTTTTGGTGTAATCTACCAGAGTTGCATGCAGATGCATTCAAAATTCAAAACAAGAGAATCATCCCTTTCCCCTCTTTTTTGGCATTCCATTTTTTTGCTCTTGCTTCTCAAAATGAGGTTTTGAGTTCAACAACTCTTCCTTCAAAGGATGTAAGAACAAGGATAGCAAATGCTGGCTTCAGGCGTCTGCCAGAACCGCTCTCTGGAAATGTTCCTCTAGACTTCTCTAGCAACCCTTCCTTCCTCCTTGAGTGCTTTATGTTGCTGGGACTTGCCTCACAAAGGATGATGCCAAAAGAGAAGATGTCCACTTTCTCATCATAACTTCTCCCTGCAAAAAGATGACAAAAGACGAAAAAACATATTTAGCTATCAGGCCCAGACGTCCTAGCCAAGGGTTTACTATTGTTTGGAGTTGGTGAGTTCATCTAGAATGTGTAAAACAGCTCATGGGTGCTCCTACAAAATGGCTTCCTTAAGGATCCATGAGCTCTCATGATAATCCGTCCCAAAGTAGTTGTAAGTGAAATTGCCCCTTTCTTTTGCTGCCCATTTTATCTTAGTTTCAATGTGCCCAGAAACAAATATCTCCTTTTCCTCAAGGTTATTCCTTCTGTGCATTATATAGAGGTGGCTTCCTTGGCAGCTTCTCAAACATGATCCTTGTTTCCCTTCTTGCTGACCACAATTAAGCCAGACCTGGTGAGGCTCTATCCCAAGAGTGAGGAATGATGGCCCTTTTATGACTTTTATGACAAGTCATAAAGGGGCCATCGTTCCCCATCTCTGGTCTATCCCAACCCCCAACTCTCCTGCTCAACTCACCATTGATCATCTCGGGAGCCATCCAGTAAGGGTTGCCCACCACAGTGTACCGTTTCCTTCGGTCAGGTTTCTTCAGGGTTGCTAGCTGGTTTTTCTCATCCACCATCAGCCGAGCAAGGCCAAAATCGGCCACTACCACACTTTTGTTCTGGGTAAAGGAAGAGAAAAAATCTTTTCCTCCCTTTCTTTTAATTATCCAGTGGATTTAGCACTTTCAGTTTACAATGCTTTAATGTTGTTGGCAGACAAGACAGTGTTTAAGAAAAGAGGAAATACCATTTTTGTTGCTCTCAGTGTCAGCTTCCAACGATGTGGCTTGTTTTTTTTTAAGCAAAACGAATATCAGCTGAACCTGATTATTTTAAACATTATTTATGTTATAGAATGTTATTTTTAAATGAACATATTTTATATTCAATTTATCTACTATTATTATTACATTTGAAGTGTTACTACAGTTTTTAAATTAGCTTTATTTTTTTCATGGATTGAGGGGGTTTAATTCAACTGAAAAAGACAAAGTTCTTGTTATCCTTGTTACAGAATGTTAACGTTTACTGATTATGTGATAAACTATTATCAGATATTGGAGAGTTCCAGGGTTGGGCTTAGCGTTTCTAATAAATATATATCTCCAGCATTTCCACTGGTGAAATAGGTAGTAGAATATCTACAGGCTTTGGAATATCTACAGAAGTGTCCATGTTGGTAGATTTCAGTATATTTTATCTATTTTAAATTTTCATCCTGTCAAAATAGAAAATGGTTTTGTGGGGAACTTCCGGTTTGAGCTTCTTCGGTGACAGACCGAAACCTCGTCTCTGCGAGGTTTCAATCCGTGCTCGCCGCTGGAACCCCCCGAGCTGGCTGGTTTCGGGGCTAAGCCACCCCGTAGAGGTGGTGAAGAAGGGGGAGACTGCCTGCAGGGTTGAGGAGAGCCGCACCTCTCCTCTCCAGCTGGCCATTATTCTCTTTCCCGAAGGCGGTTGTAGCAGTAGTCAGAAATGGCCACCACAAAGAAGAACTCGACCGGAAAAGAATGTGCAGGAGGAAGATAAGAAGAGAAAGTTTTGGTTGACCGGGTCAAACAGCAAAAGCAACAAATAAGGTACCCTGGAATTGAAACTATTAAAAAAAAAACAATAACATTGTTCCCTAAGAAGATTTTTAAGCTGCGAAGGACAGAGAAAAGGGAAAAGATTTGGGTTTTTTTTTTCTCCTTTTCCTATACTGACAGCTAAGAGACTTAAGCAAGAAATTGGAAAAAAATCTACTTTGACATTAATAGGCATTTAATGCTGAAAATAAAAAGTCAAAGGGATAATAAAGATTTCTGGATAATCAAAAGCTTTTGAAAACAGGAAAGGACAGAAAAAGAATAAAAGGGCAGGATCTGGAAGGGAGGAGACTGCCTGGAATTAAAAAGAATTTACAGCAAAATCTCAACAAGACTTCCAAAATATACATTTTAACTGAAACATCACAACAAAATAGTAAAACCCCAGGAAGAGAAAGTGGAAAAAGAAATAAGAAGAAACAGCCTGGGACTATTTGGATTACTTGGTGATCTCTGGATTTTTGGTTATTGTATTTGAATGACTAAAATCAATCGGGTGGTTGTTTAAAACTATTTAAAATGGCTCCACTTTTAGAAGAACTGAAAATGTACTTAAAAAGTACAAAGAAGATGCACAAGAAGGAAGAGGTTCTTTTGGCTTTGTATTTCACTTCTTAGAAATGGAGATTTGGAACTATGAGAAACAACAAGAAATGCCTGCAGAACAAGAAGATTGTGACAAAGAAGAAGCCATCTTTAATGAACAAGTAATCTTAGATGGGGGGGAAAAAGGAAAGGGGGGAAAGAGAATGGAAAGTTTAAGATTGGGAGAAACAACCCAAAAAAAGAATAGAGTGAAAAATAAGTATAAAATCAGAAAGCAACAGAAGAGGGAAATGCAGAAGAAAGAATTAGAAGTAGAGAGACAAGGGGGTAAAAAGGGGAGGGAGAAGATGAGAGGGAAGAGAGAAAGGAAAAGAAGTTATAAAGGACAGAAACAAAATATAGAGAAACGGCCTATTTAGAGATAATGGGTGAAAATTTAATGGAAAAAGGGATTCTGCAAAGGTACATAAGATAGTATTGTTATATTAGAAATAGAAATAATTTTAGAAAATATGAAACAATGTATGATTAAAATGTTTGATAAAATTGCTATCGTAATTCAGTGGAATGCTTGTCAGTAAATAAATGTAACAAAATGAATATTTAATGATTTATAAAACATATGTGAAGAAAAATAAGGGAAAAATTAATTATGGAGATTATATGTGTCTTTAAGGAAGTATGATATTTAATTGAAAAGAAATGTTAAAGATGTTAAGATTTTAATGATTATTAATGATAGAACTGAATTGGAATGGAATGAGGGTTTATAATTATATATATTTATAATCCTTTTTTTAAAAGAATATAGTGTGTATTATAAGAATGTACCAAGCAGAATTCGATTGGAAGTTATGTATTATGTATTATATTGAAGGTCATAACCTTAAGGGTATATATTGAAGTTTAAATAAGAGTTTAATGGATATAATTAAAAGATAGAAAGGTGTCATACTCCAATTAGTAACTACAGGAGAAAATTCATTTAATGAGAAAAGATAATATGAAATTGAAACAGAACAGACAAAAGTATAAATATAATGATTTGAATTGAGATGAGATAATCAAAATAAAATTGAGAAAATTAAAAGAGGGAAAAAACTATATAGAAAATGTAGAATAGTATAAGATATGGAATAGAACACAAAAAGGAGCATGAAATTGAGTTTTGTGTCTGTATAAAGAAGTTCAACCCGGGACCATGCTATTTTCAAAAAAGACGTTTTACTTGTATTTTGTATGTGTGAAAACCCAAATAAAACTTTATTTAAAAAAAGAAAATGGTTTTGTGGGATAATAGCTGTAACGCTAAAAATATCCTTTTCGTGTACATAAAAATCAAGGAAGTATTGTCACTTGCTATATCTGATATTTTCACATGGGTTTTTGTTGTTGTTGCATACATACCAATCACACTATTTCCTTTTGGAGTAAGCAAAATTGTGCAAAGCTCAGAAAAGGAGCAGCATATAGTAAGCCAAAAATAATTTCAAGAATGAGATGAGAAAAAGAGAGGGAAATAAGTCTAATTTACACTTTCTGCAACCACAACTCTGTCTCTGCCTTTCTGATCCTTTTGACTCCTCCACTCATCCTCTACTGTTTTCATTTTGCCATTCAATCATTGTTCATTTTTCCTGTATTAAACCATCTCAATAAATTCCTTTGCCATTGAAATTCACTGTTGCATTCAATCCATATGCATTCAGAACCCATTTATTTTTGTTTTATTGGTTCTCTACTCTTACTGTTTTCAACTTTTCTCCTTACATATTTCCACATAACAAAATGAGGAGAAAGTTATTTTCACTTCTTTTTTCCCCCAAACATTTCTTGAAACAGGCTTCTGTTTCTGTCATTACTTTCTAGTTTGTAGTGGCTCACTTTCTTTAGATCAGTATTGAACATTTAAAAATTTCTCCATTCATTGTTTGTTAACAGAAAAGACTGAAATCAGGTTATTATTTATCAGAAACACTAGTCCCTGAGAATCTGAAGCCAAACAAAGCAAAATGACATCTAGAAATGTCATGAAAAACCCAGTAAGTTTTAACTCTTGCTTTGTTTGATAATGTAATTATAATGTAATTATTAAAATACATGGCATGTATTTTGCCTAATTTCTACCCCAAAGAATTTTTTTAAAATTTTACTTATGAGATAGGAGTTGCACAATTATTGTTTTAGGAGGCTGAAAGTATTGTAAAATTTAAGAATCCTGATATGAAATGAGGCGATACAAATGTCAAATCCTGGGGAAATTAGGAGATTCAGGCAATTCAAATGAGTATAAAGTTTTATTGCAACTTTAAGCTCTCTACAAAAATCTGAGCTACCAATCGTCAAGGGAAATGAGCAGGAATTAAGGAGGCATTCAAGGTGGGCTGGACTTAGATCTGTTGCGGGCATGCAGGGACTCATCACTTATGATACATTTGACCCCTCCCTTGGGCTCAGCCCCCTCAGGTTCAGCCTGGTCATTTCCTACAACAAGGGTAAGCAATATTCTAAATAGGTATTCTCCCAAAAGCTGATCATTGAATTACTGTAATATATTTTCTAAATCTGTAGAATACAATTGAAGTATAAACTAACCAACCAGCTGGATTTACAGAACATATTAAGCCTCCAGACTATAATAACAAAGCTAACCACAATTGGATCTCATTAAGTTTAGCATGTGATACACATAAAGTCACTAAAATTTTAAATGATCTAGTAGTATGTGTACATCCTATACATATTTAACCATTTTATTTAGCCTTGAGAAAAGCAGAATCAGGGATGATGCAACAATATTGAATGGATATCACACTCAAAGTATAGAGATGTTCTTAATCATTCCAGAGTGCAGAAAGTAGAATGATGGGGCAAATTGTCATTTAAAGTTACAAATTTTGTTTTAAATTATTAAGAGCAAATTTGATAGTGGAAACATTAATGAACTAGCAGTGGATTCTTCTTTATTGAATGTGTTCAAGCAAAATTGGGCAGCCAAGTATCTGAAACACTTTAATTTGGATTCCAGCAGTGGACAGGGATTTAGGCTGAATAGGGTTGAATAGCCTAACAAATTTAACCCAAGTCTAAATTGGGGTTTCTCAACTTTGGCACTAGCTGGGGAATTCTGGTAGTTGAAATTCATACATCTTAAAGTTGCCAAAGTTGAAAAATTAGAATTAGAATAACAGAGTTGGAAGGGACCTTGGAGGTCTTTTAGTCCAACCTCCTGCTTAGGCAAGAAACCCTACACCAGACAAATGGTTATCTAATCTCGTCTTTCAAACTTCCAGTGTTGGAGCATTTACAACTTCTGGTGGCAAGTTGTTCCACTGATTAATTGCTCTAATTGTCAGGAAATTTCTCCTTAGATCTAAGTTGCTTCTCTCCTTGATTAGTTTCCACTCATTGCTTCTTGTCTTACCCTCGGGTGCTTTGGAGAATAGTTTGAATCCCTCTTCTTTGTGGCAGCCCCTGAGATATTGGAACACTGCTATCAAAAACAATAGCTTAAATGGTTTCTTCCAACTCTATGATCCTGTAATTTTATATACAATTCCCTCTTTCAGCTTTCAGGAAGGTAAACAACAAATCAGTCTTGGATTAACTTCTGCCTGCCCCTGAGAAATCTACCTGTTAATTTGTTAAAAGTGTAGGAGACAATAGAGGGAACAAACCTGAACTTGGCTACTAGTTCCAAGTTCTCACTTTCTATTCACACAGTAATCTGAAACAAAGCAGAGATTTGGAACAAAATACAATCTGAAAACAGAGCCAGGTTTCTATGATCCTGCATCCTAAAATGTTATATATTTTCACAAATCAGAGATAATTCAAGACCTATAATAATCCTCTTCTTCATTTGTTGTTTTTAGGAAGATGTTCTTAAAAAGTAAGGAAACTCTTCATAACTTACCTTCTCAAAATGTGATCAGCAACATTTTCTCCTTGCTTTTAAAATTGTTTTTAGCTTTTAAAAATCAACAAACTTAGAAAACCAAATAATGCAAATAAAACTTAAATTAATGAATGAATTAAAAATTTGACCAGTGTCAGCTTACTTCTCGCACAAGGCAGTTGTGTGTATTGAGGTCCCTGTGAATGATATTCATAGAATGGAGATAAGCCTGTAAAAAGAAATGAGAACAGAAGAGTTAGAAATGTTATTTTTCCATAACTCCTTTCTTTTTTCAATGGATATGGTTGACTTCACTTCATACAACACTGCTAGATGCTCTTTTACAGGAGGCTGAGTTGTTATTTTTGAAATGAAACTTGACCCATCATGTAGCCTACAGGTAGTCCTTGAGTTATGACTGGTCACTTAGCAACCGTTCAAAGTTACAATAGATTTACTGTACCTTAGGGCTACTTATGACTCAGATTTGAAATTCCAATAATCACATGACCAAACTTCAGAACCTTGGCAACATGGCCATATTAACGGCCATTTGCAGCATCCCACTGACATGTGATTAAGTTTTACTACAGTTTTGCCGAAAACTGGCACTTCCAGTTTTTGACAAAACTGCACTCATAGTCAACCATTGGTTTGCTTACCGATGTTAAGCGGCATTCGCTTAACAACTTCAGGTTCATTTAATGACCAATGCAAAAAAGTTTGTAAAATTAAATTGGTCAATGACCGACCTATTTATATTGTGAGTGTATTTTTTATTTTAACCAAATCTATTTCACCCACCTTTATTCATAAGCAGGTAAAAATGAACCCAACTAAATCAGATTCAAAAAGTCCACACAATCTAGCACTGTGCTCACAAGTCTGGTCAGTAAGTTATTCTGGAAAGCTCACAAGTAACATGCTGTGTTATTTTTTACCAAGGCTAAGTTGCCTCAAGTTATGGAGGCTTCATTTGGTGAGCAACCCTCCTGGATTGCTCACATACTTCTACAAGCTAGTGAATAAGACAGAAAGGAAATTTTAAAACGATTCCTGCAAGGTGCTTTCCTGATGCCCCACAGAATTACTGGATCACTCTGCTGCAAATTCATGCTCACACTCACCATCCCTGAAGCGATGTCTTTTGCAAAACTGACCCGCTGGCTCCAAGGATACTGACTATCCTGGAAGAAAAAGGTTGCTAGTGAGTGAAATATTTGGAAAAGTTGGGGTGAAACCCATCTGGAGCATCTCACTTCTATCAGGGTGTGGAAAGAGTAGCAGGAAAAAGACTTTCCATCCTTTTCATGACTATGTTCACAAAACACACTTTGCTGGTTACTGAATTAATCATGTTTGCACAATACTCTAAATCAAAAACATAACAGAGTTATTCTGTCTTTTGATTCACCTGCTGAATATAAAGACAGAATAACTCTACAAATTCTTCCATACAAAGTTTCTTTTATTGGATTATATTAGGTATCCTCAAGGTGACTCACAGTTATGTCGAGATGCATCTAATGTCCAATTCTTTGCATAGTTGAAATTGTAATGTAAAATGATAGTAATCTTTCTATTCCATATTTCATCCCATAGTAGTAGATGCAGGGGGTAGAGATGCTACCATGAGGCTGTGTTCAGGCAAGAGTGAAGAAACCTCCCCCAACCCACCAAGGGTAAATTCAGTGACCAATCAGGGTTACAGATGTGGCCACATGACATGGACTACATTTCCCAGGATACCTTATTTACCATGATGCATTCCCTTAAGGGGACAGCTCTCAAATCCCAACTACCTATCCCAAACCCCATTAACTCTAAACTGTCTGGATAGCACAAGAATATTATCAGCTAAGCTTAGTAGATTGTGCACATGCAATTGTGAGATCTTCATTGATAACTAAGAGCATTCAGTTCAGGTTCAGACCAGGGGAATAATATGACGACAATATTGGTCATGCTTGATGATGACTTCTGGGAGAACTAGGAGAGAGATAGTACAACCATCCCAATTCTGCCTGATCCCTCAGTGGAAGAGTAGTTCTCTTCCTTTTTATGCAGATGGGTCCAGTTGGTCTTAACAGTGGAGAAGGAACAGGCTTAGGCCTAAACCTGACAAGACCGTGTGGGATTTCCTGATTGTGGAGTGCTTCAATCTTTGATCCTGAATAGGATTGCATTTCTCTTTGGGTTTGGTGGGCAACTTAATACTCTCTGGAATTCATAGTCTGTGCTCAACCAGCAGTGTTTTAACATGTAGCGTCAATTACGCCATGACGCTAAGTCAGTTTGTTTGGCCACAACATGCTACATGAACACAGCTATTGTGTTTTATTAACCCTGGGTTACTGTGTTGTGTGAACCCAGCCAGACTGTCTCTGCTGCTCTCCCTTCTCCTGTTCAGATGCTCAATATTCTCACATTAGATCTGATGTAGGTTCTATGTGCTCACCATGCTCTTAATGATCCCACGAAGGGTGCCTCCCTTGATGTACTCTGTGATGAAGTTCAGCCTCTTGTCTTTGTAGAGGACTCCAATAAACCTCAGCACATTGGGATGTTCCAGGCAGCGCATTACCTTCACCTAAGGAACAAAACCACAAGACAGTTAATCCTGCATTCCTCAAAACCTCTTGACAGGAAACTACGGGGCATACAACATCAGGAAAAATGCGTCAATTTTGTAAAACATTGGACTATTACCTGCTTGTCTGTAAGCCCTGTAGCAACTACCTAAACTTTGGGGACATCACAAAATGAAAGATTTTGGCAAATATTGTGGAGGAACAGCTTGTCAAAGAATGCTATAGAACAGTATATGCTCCGTATGAAACTTAAATCAGAAATCCTTGCTTACAGTGTCAAAATACTAGAGATCACCATACACATTTAAAGAAGAGGGACAAAGATTTAAATTACCGTATTTGCCGGCGTATAAGACGACTTTTTGCCCTGAAAAACATTCCTCCAAGTGGGGGGTCGTCTTATACGCCGGGAGGACTCCGACTCCCACTTTGAGCTTGAGTTGCAGCCGGGAGGGAGGCTGGGGGGAGCGGTGTGTGTGTGTTTGTGTGTGTGTGTGTGTGTGTGTGTGTGTGCGGGTGTCACTCGCCACGCGCTGCGCAACCTTTCCCCCTCTTCCTTCCTTAGCGGTGTGGGGAGGAGAGGATTCAAGATCCTCACGTGCGGCGTACTTTTTCTTTTTTTTTTTGCACGCAGGTTTTGCATGCGGGCGGCTGTAGGTTAAGGATGGGGAGCCCCGGGTGGGTTATCAGGTTTTACGGTGCTTCCAACATGTGCGAACGGTGGGAGAGCGGAGAAGAGAGCGAGCGAGCGCCCTGCTGTGTGAAATCCTGCCGTCAAAGCAACACTGGGGGAGGCAGGGTATAAATTTACCAGGTTAATGTAGCAATGGTGATTAATGCCCAGAACATTGTTTGCGGGTATTGGTGTGTGTGTGTGTGTGTGGTGGTGGTGGTGAGGAGAGGTTGTCCTTTGAATGCGGAAAAGTAGGTGTGACCTTGTGTAGGAAAATAAAGAGATCCTTTTAGCGTGTTTGGCTTCTTTGCCTCCCCTCGTTCATTTTGATGTGGAGATAATGGCCTTCGGGCGGGAGGGGAAGAAAACTGTAGCTGGATCATTTCAAATTTCACTTACTCTCCTGCCTCACTTCAATATGTCTGAGCGACTCCAGATACTGGAAGACTTTTTGAATGAAAGTGTTACCTCCATATATTTTTTTAAAGAGGGCCACTTGGGGAAAAAAAAAGATTCTAAGGAATTCCTTGTTTCTTGATTAAAGAGAAGGCATTGAATATACTGTTCCTTGGCAGCCTTTTCAGTGTCCGGGTTTTTGGTGTGTGTGTGTGTGTGTGTGTGTGTGTGTGTGTGTGTGTGAGAGAGAGAGAGAGAGAGATCAGCTGTATTGAGAAGAGAACGTTTCCTGTGTTCTCATTTTATTTACAACATATTTTACGCTTAATGGTAAGCAATGAAAATATTTTTAAAACTCATTTCTAAACTCCATAGCTATTGGCATATTCTTGGTTCAAAATTGGATTAGCTCATTTCAAAATTGTCCAAAGCAGAAAAGTGCGTCAAAAAAAAAAAAAAGTGCAAAAGTGGAAGGTGTGTGGAAGAGGGGGTAGTCTTATACGGCGAGTATATAACAAACTCTATATTTTGAGTGGAAATGTTGGGGGTCGTCTTATACGCCCAGTCGCTTATACGCCGGCAAATACGGTAGGTAACATTTGATGTGGGGAGTAAAAAAACCAAAAACTTAAATGATACTAATAAGAAATCAACAGAAAGGAAACTTCTCTAGCCAGTGGACTAAGCTGGAGCAACCAACCTCTTTAAGAAATGTTCTTTGGGTCTCCTCATCAAAACGGATAAGTTCCTTCATGACCATCACTTCTCCAGTCTCCCGATGGGTCACCTGATGAAGAAAGCAGATGGCATTTAGGACTTTATTACAGGAGGAAACATTTAGAATCATACAGTTACAAGGGATCTTAAGGGTCACTGTAATGGACTGTAAAAATAATCTTGAGAGACAGGAAGAAGAGCCGCAATCGTCTGGTAAACGAAATACAAGTCCAACACAGAATATAATTTGAAGTGTCACAGAATTGACTCGCCCTAATGCTCTCTAAGATAAAGGCAGGGAGGAGAGGCACACTGAGGATTACCTTAGTACAGGGGTCTCCAACCTTGGCAACTTTAAGCTTTGCTGGCTGAGGAATTCACAAGTCCACAAGTCTTAAAGTTGCCAACGTTGGAGACCCCTGTCTTAGAAGACACTAGTTTTTAATGTATGCATAGATCAATTTTCATTTTCAATTTTCTAGGATAAGCTAAAATAATGCAATTATGTTCATGTATCTGCTAGTCCAATCTCCTCCTCAGTCAGACTTTTAGAGACTGAGTCACTGAACAATGACGGTGCAACATAGAAATTCCAACAACAGGCTGGTGAGATCAAGCCATAATCTAGATCCAGCTGGTAGAAAGGGCACAAAATACCATGCCTGTATCTTCTCAAATGTTATTGTTTTATTGTTTTTAAAATAGTGACAAAAAGAAAAAAAGAAAAACACAAAATTAAAAATGCAAACATAATTAAAAAAAACATAACGGGGATTTTTTTTTTTAAAAAAAAGTGAGATAAAATACAGCAAAAATAATATGTATACCATTTTAACAGTAAATTGTGATAATTTTATAGAGGTACCCTTCAACTTACAACCATTCATTTAGTGAGCATTAAAAGTTACAACAGCAATGGAAAAACGTTATTTATGACCTGTCCTCATACTTACAACTGTGGTAGCATCCCACATAAATCATGGACTACCAGTATATAAAGTAGTTATCTAATGTAACTAACTATTAAGGAAATCAATCCTGACTGCTCTTTGGAAGGACACATACTGAAGCTGAACTCAAATACTCATTGGAAAAGATCCTGATGTTTGGTAAGATTGAAGGCCAAAGGAGAAAAGGACACCAGAGGATGAGATGGTTAGATAGTGTCATTGATGCAATGAACATCAATTTATGCAAACTCTGGGAGATGATTCCTGGCACCAGTTTTGGGGGTTCAAATAATTTAACAACCGGTTTGCCCAGGGTCAGGTTGGCTGTCATGGGAGGCGTGGACCATCCCCATCCTCCAGCTCGGCCCCATATGTGGGACGAGCCTCCCGCGATGGCCAACCTGACCCTGGGCCAATCGGTTGTTAAATTACCCCCCCCAGGCTATCAAAGTGGGCACTGGGCACTGCAATGGAGAAACGGGCAATGAAGTTGCCGGCAGAAGGGAAGGAGGAGGAGCAGGGAGAAGAAAGAGAGAAAGCTGCCTCCTCCTTCCCTCTCGCTGGCTGCTCTATTGCCCGTTTCTCAATTGCAGCGCAGCACCTAGGATCCAATTGAACAACTGGTTCGCTTGAACCAGTGTGAACTGGCTGAATACCACCATGCCAAACTGTGGTCCATGGGGTTGCAAAGAGTTGGACACGACTTAACAAATAAGTGCAATACATACAGTATATATAACTATCTTTTCAAAATTATTGTATTTGGTGTAAATGTGTTTCATATTTCATTACATATATCTATCAATCTGCTCATAGGTGGCAAGTGCAATCAGCCCTCAATCCATTGAGTAAATGGGGTTATATGTTTCTCTTCCCAGTGCCAGAATATCAGTCTTTTGGGCACAGTAGGGACACAGAGAATGCATTTACACTGTCCAGTTGCCACATTCCAAGTGCTTGGTATGTAATATAAAAAAATATCATTGTCTAAAAATTTTAGCTTTTGTTACACAATCGTATTTATACAGTCTACTACTTTTCCCCAAAACTTTGTAAGTAAATGGCATTGTACAAAATGTATCCTTAATACATCCTCAGCGAAATGCTGTCCTGGTACCATGCCTGTACCTTAATGGCTTGCCCGAAGCAGCCCTTGCCCAACACCTCGCCATGAATGAGATCCGAAGGGCGGAAGATGCGATGAAGACGGGAGACAACACGTAGTGATTCTGAGCGACCAATATCTTTCCTTTGGGAGGACGGGGAGCCCAGAGAGCTGGAACAAGGTGACTTATCAATGCTACAGCTCCTCCTGTGCAGAAGAAGAGAAATGTTCTTCTCAGGTGTACATCAGGCATGCTCTTCTCACAAAAGACCAATTTCCAGGTGCCCCAGATCAATATTTCTTGGTTCAGGGAGAAACTGGAAGACTTTCATCTTGAACAACTTCCAGCTTAATTAGGACAACTTGCAATTTACCCTCACCTTCTTTGGATTGGTAAAACATTACAAAATGGCCATTTTCACAGGAGTAGAACCTGCGCCCCTGTTCAGTTGTTTTGCTGTTGTTGTTCAGGAACCTTATTCCTGATGTTCTGCTGCTCAATGAGTTTCAACAAGGCACACGCCTCTTGGGCTCACAGTCTCCCCCATTTCCTCCAGCATGGAATCACCTTATCTAAAGAAACCAGTTTGCTGCATAGTCTGAATCATAATAAATTGCAGGATCCCATCTGGGTTGGTCACCAGGACCAGAAGTTTAGTCTTCTGAGCTTTCAGATTCATGCTGGAGCCCATCCTCAGGGAACTTCTCTCTCACCTGGAATGTGTGAGAGAGAATGTGTATCTCACATTCTGGAGAGAGAGAAGTGCCCTGAGGTTGGGCTCCAGCATGAATCCGAAAGCTCGGAAGACTAAACCTCTGGTCTGGCTGACTGACCCAGATTGGATCCTGCAACATTATCCTGGGACACGTATATTCGCCTTCATTCGCATAACAAACTGGTTATGAACAAGACAAACTGGTTACCACCAGCAATAAGTCCTAGAAACAAGCCAGTTGACTTCTTTTCAATTACCAGAATTAAATTTGGATCAACTGATTAGCTAGAATTATTTCAAGATAAACACTTCTACCACACATGTTTAACAGAGGCTTAAGGGAGTCTCCTGGATCCAACAGTCAGTTGGGAGGCAGAGACAGAATGGCAATGCTTCTACGCCAGGCATGGGGCAGTATTAATGGAATATGTTGCAATAAAAGTAAAAAATAAATTGCAAGTTTGAAAAAAAAAAAACCTCCAACATTTTGATAGTTACAAATGTCCCTCTCCTTGCCTTAAGGGGAACACTGGTTACAACTGCACACCATAGTGACCACATTTGATAAAGCGACAGAACTGTTGACATCAATGGAGTCCTTGATGGTCTTTGAGCTTGGTTGTTTGGTTGCAGCCATATCATTACCCAACTAGGAAACAAGTCTAGCGACATGACTTATTGACTCAATTCAAACCTGAGCTTATATATTCTCTTCTATTCTTGAGATCTACTGACCTCTGCTAGGATATAACTAATTCACAAACTTAAAATATCTTTACTAAAGTTTCTTTTTTCTCAAAACATCTTTACTCAAGAAACCTAGAAAATGCAAGCACGCAAAGGAGCCCACAAGGAGGAATCTGATATACTTTGGAAAAACATATTTCCTTGGGTGTGTTGCTCACAAACAGATGGAATTGTAAATTATTAAGCAGAGAGGGACAGTGTATGAATAATACACTTAGCCAGCTCCCTTAGCAGTTGTATCAGAAACATGTTAAATTCAGTTAAACTTTGTGTGGGGGGGAGAGTTTGTGGCATAAAGTGTTATACACCCCCAGTCCATTTAATTCGTTTCAGTCTGGTGTCTTGCATTAGTCTAGGAAATAAGTTAATTTAGTAAATATATAAAGGGCAATGTGTGCATAAAAACAACATGAGACTGGAAAATAGAAATGGAAGTTGGACAAGAAGGCACCATCATTGGATTTGCCAAGGATTATGCTCAGAGTGGCTCCTTTTCTGCCTGTTTCTACATTTATAATTTCAAGGCAGCCTTCCTCGAACCTGATACCTTGTAGGCTGCCAACCTGGCTGGGGATTTTGTGAACTCCAAGTGCCTTCCCAACACAATCTTCAGGGCACTAGGCTAGGGAAGAGCGCACTAACTATTTTCTAGTTGCATTTCTATAGCACAGTGATGGCAAACCTTTTTGTTGTGGTGTGCCGAAAGCTTGCATGTGTGCGTACCAGCACCCATAATGCAATGCGCCCCGCCCCCCTATGCATGCACATGCAACACTCCCGCCCCGTCCCCTTACCTGCACTGCACATGCGTGTGCCCCCCCCAGCTGATTTTCGGCCTGTTTGAGGCTGTTTTCGCCCTCCCAGAGGCTCGAGGGAAGCCTCTGCAGCCTTAGGCTGAAAAACGGGCCTTCCAGAAATACCCATGCCTGTTTTCAGCCTCCGGGGTGCCTCCGGAGCCCAGGAGAGGCCGTTTCGCCCTCCCAGAGGCTCGAGGGAAGCCTCTGCAGCCTCAGGAGGCTGAAAACAGGCCTGTTTAGGCACTTCCGGTATTTTCCAGATTCTCGAGGCTTCAGTGCCTTCCCTTGAGCCTCCGGGAGGGTGAAAATGGCCTCAGATGGGCCAAAAATCATCTGGGAAGCATGTGCATGCGCATTAAGTTTGGCTGGGGTTTGCGTGCCCGCACAAATGGCTCTGCGTGCCACCTGTGGCACGCATGCCATAGATTCGCCGCCATCATGGCTATAGCATGAGAGCAAAAACTTTTCTCTGTAGGAGGGAGAGGGGAATCTACTTCAGAGAGCCATCTTCTACTCAATCCTTACATGACAGAGCGCTGGCGAATGGCTGAAGGGTCTGGGCAAGGTGTGTGGCTGGGCGAATGCAGGGGACTGCGCAGCTCTGAGAGAGGGCTGCTTTCAATGATATCATGAGGGTCGTGTTCAATGGTCAGCTGCAACAGGCGACTGGTCTCTTGGATTAGAAGATCGATCTGTAGAGACAGAGAAGGCAGGCTATAGGAGAGAGGCAATACATCCTGAGAGGCACGGGCCCTCATTGTGGAAACAAAAACGAGAAGCGGATGATTGAGTCAGTACTAGAGGTGGTATTCAGCAGGTTCTGACCAGTTCTGGAGAACCAGTAGTGGAAATTTGGAGTAGTTTGGAGAACTGGCCAATACCACCTCTGACTGGAGATTTTACAGTATACTTTCCCTGCCACGTCCATCGGGTCACACCCACGCTGGTAGTAAAAAAAAATTGAATCCCATCACTGATCAGTACTGACAAAAAAAAAATCACCTCATCCAGCGGGACATGACGAATTGGTGTGCCATTGATTTCCAGAATGCGGTCGCCAACATGGATGGAATTCTTCATATCGGGGCTTATGCAGTCTGGGTCTAATCTAAGAATACAGAAGGGGGCAGCAAAGGAGACTTAAGTTACTCTGTTCTGGAATATATGTAAGCCCTATTTCGGAAATCCGGAAACTCAGTCAACAAACACATTTACTCACAGGTTTGGTGAAAAGTAGTTTATTGTAGATTGTTTCCTTCCAGTGGGCGAACAACAGCAATCCCGAGCAAAGCCAGCGCTGAGAGTGAATGCCTCCCAGCGCCTTTTATGCCCCATCCCCTTCCCATTCCCTAACTAATTAACCCCATGAGCCACCGCCCCGCAATCCTAATCGCATCTATATCCGACGCCCAGAACACACCTAACCCCGAAGTGCTAACTCATAAGCCAAAGAAAAAGAAACCACAATAAGATGAGTTCCCCTCCTCATCGCTGGAACCTAATACAATCCTTAAGCCCTGCAATTAAAGATAGTTCGGCAGGAACTTGCAATGGATCCACATTGTTACGTTCTGTAACTGGAACAGGCAACAGTCCCGTGTTGTTTCAGCGAGGGGAACAGCTAGTCAAGTAGGAGGCACAGATTCGAAGACTTATCTCCTACTCCCTATTAGGTGGCTGGCAATGTGTCAGGCACGATTAGTGAAGCCCGACAATATATCTTCCAAACTAAGCCTCAGGAAAGAGATAGCATGCTAGAGCTTTCTCTGAAAACTAGAGGAGAAGGATCAAAGCACCTAGATTCCATCACCCTCCTCTTACAATCAATCAACATGATATAGACCCTCATTCTTCAGCCAGATGTCCTTCAGATGCGTTGGGATTGCAACTCCTAAGCCATTCAGTTTAAGGCTTCTAGGCATTGCAATCAACACATAAGGAAAAGGAGTTGTGAAAAGAACAGAACTTATTAAACAGTTCCATCTCTCGAATAAAATCAGGTTTTTATTTTGTCAGTTGCCCCTCTTTTCTGACCTCCACACTCAGATTCTCATGATATTCTGCAGATCGTTTGATTACATCAGATATCACCTCATATTCTCTGAAAATACACAATTATCTGACACCAAGAGTACCAGACAATTGCGTCTGACAAATAATTGAGTGGTTCCTTATTTCACAGTTATTTCCATGTAACAGTCTTGAGATTTTCATGGGATTGGATAGACAGCTTGCAAATGTATGACTTGTATTATAGACTGATTGGTATCATACAATGGTAACTAATATTTGATATCTGACAGTTTAGGGAAATTCTTATTTAAAGCCTACCCCAACCAAAAATATGCCAGCGAGACTCAGAATAGGTAGATAAAAAAAAGAAAAAAAGAAATGCCTGTTAAATTTCAGATGTCAAAATGTTAAAAATCTACATTTGTAATGCCAAACTGTTGTAAATAGCCTCTATCATTCAGAACACCCCAGAGGTCTGATATGGAAAGCTACAATTTCTGAAGAACAACATTTCTTAATGTCTGGCAGTCTGTACTCACTCACGAACTCGCACAGTGTGTGTGTGCTCAGAACCTCCATGCTTGTCAATGGAGACGGAAAACCCTCGCTTGCTTTCGGAACATGCTGGAATAGACACCAGGGTAACCGTGTGTGGAATCCGGGTGCCGGGAGATTCTGGAAGCAGCTGATCCATCACGGGTGTCACCACCATCTGGTAATAACAGTGCCCACTGCAGCATGGAAGAAAAGGTACCACAAGCTAGGACATCCATTTCCAAACCTCAGGACGAAAGAGCCCAAGGCTACCACCAGAAACTGACTGAAGAATGTTTTAAAAGCTTGCTGAGAAACACCAATAGGTCTCCTCTGGAAGAGGTAACCCTCCAAAAAAAAAGGAAGAGGTAACCCTCCAAAAAGAAAGAAAAAAGAAAGAAAGAAAATGAATAAGGATTCTTCTCTTTTTCTTTCTTTTCTCTTTTTCGGCATACTTTTTATTCTCTATTTTACTATCCCTTCAGTGTTTAGTTTGTTTATAATTATTATTAGAATTTTCAAACCGAGCAAATTGAGGCCAATCTCTCCCCACCACCTACCTCCAAAGTGTGTCCAATCTAAATTTACAGGGCCTTTGTTGTGAATTCAAAATTAGGGACGATCCCAATGATCTCATTCAGCCAAATTCCCACTCACCAGTACAGCTTGGATCGTTCCACCAGTGCGTAAGTATCTCCATCGCCAATGAACACCTGGCAGTTCAGGCAGCTGAAGCATTCAGGGTGATATTTTTGCTCCCCAGCCACCTGGAAGAGGAACAGATAGACATGAGCTCTTGTCTCTCTTCTGGTACACACTCTTCTCAATCACCCTTTTTCGGGTGGTCCTTCCCACCATCCAGCAGTATCATAGAGCTCCTGTTCAAAGGAAGAGTGGCAAGAGGCCAAAGATGATTCAGTCCTGAAACCCAACATGAGCAGGCTCAGGCAATGAAGTTCTGATCCAGATGCTTCACACTTCCAGAGAAAGAGATTTAAGGAAATCATTGGGAGAATGATGAAAGGATCACATCTAAAAAAACAAACAAACATGCAGGTGGGACGCCAGGCCCATATAAAAGCAGAAAAGACCAGAGAGAAGAGGCAGATTGACAGTCATTCCTAAATCAAATAATATTTGGGTAATCCACTAATTCGCAAAACATTCGGTTTGCACAAATTAAACAAACTTGCCCAAACTTGGACAGGAGGTTGGATTAGAAGACCTCTAAAGTCCCTTCCAGCCCTAGGATTTTATGAACAGATTTAAGTGGCTAGGTGATTCATCCATTTTGAGTTCATATAGCACATTGATTTATTTATCTATTAACTATTTTAATGCAATATAGTCTTCTAGAGATTCCTGGTATTTCATAGAATAAAAAATATTAAAAAATCAAATAAAATCTGCCCTGTGCCACCAAAGCCAAGCATTCTCCTCCTCCTCCTCCAAATTATTTAAAGTGTTCAGTCTTCTGGAAAATGGAAAGTACCAAACAAACTTCAGGAGGAAAAGTGTTGTGAAGCATATGCTAAGCAGCAACGGGTTCTTCCTCCATCTCTCTTTCCTCTTGCTTCTTTTTGGGAGTGGGACTTTTAACAACCCTCTTTAGACTAAATGAATCAGATGAGTCAGTTCTGTTTGGTGTATGTGGTCCTTCAGATACTCCAGTACCAAATCATGAAGATGTTATAGGTTACAATCAGCAGTTTGAATTGTCCTTGGAAGCCAATGCAGAGTTCGCAGCACAACTGGACTCTGGCAAGAGCTCTGATGCTGGAAAAGGTGGAAGAAAAGAGAAGAAGAGGGCAAGCAGCAGCAATGTGGCCAGACTCAGTTATGGCACTGATGGTACACCACTAGAAGATCTGAAGGACAAGGTTAGGGATCGATTGTTATGGAGAAAATGTATGTGGTTGTTAAGAGTCCACACCAACTTGATGGCACATAAGCAGTCAATAAGCCAAATTAATTTTATTATGTGATGATGGTGTCAGCCATCACTCCTGATGTACCAGTTCTAAGTCAAGATTATCCATACTCCAGGTTCCTTCCTCAATACTCAGAGATTTTATTTGATTAGAATTCTACCTGAAGTCGCTTTCTCTGCAGGAGTCCCTTGCACTTTCATAATTGTCCATTTACTGTCCCCTGATATTGGCAGCTGTTTCCCTCCTGTGTAGGTCACCACATACTGCTTGCAACTGAATCTCCAAGCTTTCTTGGTTAATAGTTTGCACTTTACAATGGAGCAACAGCTCTGCTGCCTTGGACTTCGGACTGCCCTTTTCTCTCTCTCTAATGCTTTCTTAATTTTTTCTCTATAGAAGTCTCAAGGCATGCCTAAGATCAAGCTCTTAAACTGCATTTGGAGTTATTGCCTTCTTCCTTTCCAACTTGGGCTACTCTGATTCCAGCTTCCTGACTTATAGATCTTCAGATACAACAGTGAGGCATTTGGGGAAGGTAGTTCTACTTCAGTCTTGCTGAACTGAATCAGGGAGTCTGTGTGTGTGAAACAGAGAGAGAGAGGGAGAGGGAAGGAGTGGGAGAGAGTGTTGAGTAGCTGCTAAATATTGAATCTCCCTGGCCAACTGATTGTAGCAGACACTCTTAACACTGCAGACCAGCATTTTTTAACTTTCTGAGCTTTTGGCAACCCAAACAGCTGTGCCTGGTGGAACCTAAGAAGGATCGTTAGATTTCTCCAGATCTTTCATGGAATAAGATCCATATTGCATTTAAAATCACCATTGTACTTTCCATAATGTATTTCTTTTGCTTCACATTTCCTCATTATCCTCAGACAAAATTACTATTACCTCATAATTTATTCTGGCATGTTTAGATCTATAACCCCATATGCTCCAAATGCTAAATGCCACGGTTGGGTTCACAATTAACGTCACGTTGTGGATTTCCTTCCCTACCTTCTCTAAAAGGCTTTCTGTCAGTTTCTCCATATTTTCCATTAGTTCATCCCACAGCTGTTATTTTCTGTCTTAACTCAGAAACATTCAATTTCTTCCTCATTTCTGCAGACACTTCTGACTAGAGGACACCCACATAATACTCTCATCCTGGGATTGACCAACAATTCAGTTTCCCTTTTAGGTTGGTGGTTTCCCATAAGTCTCATGACAGACAATCTCTTAAAAAATTTAAAGATGTGTTTCTTCACTTTGCCACAGAAACAATTTGATTCTTTATTGTACAATCCTCTTTAGATTCTATCTAAATTTCTTAAATTTCTGTTATATTCTCATAAACCCCTGGCAGACCTCTGAAAGGTAGACTGCATGTTCACATCGAACAAAAATGCTCTGGTGCTAATATGAGGTCTTTTTGCTTGTTTTCTGGCCAAGTAGTTACTTCCCTTTTGGGTATTCCTTTAAAATATGAATCAACAATTATTTCAAGCAGTGGCCACAATCATGTGATTTTTGCATGGTCAAAAATGCTAAAAATAAATGTGTGTGTGTGTGTGTATACATGTATGTATAAAATAAATAGGCATCTAATTAAAAATGGCCAAATTCTCATGCCAATTTGGCCATTCTTGCCAATTTGGCCTTCTGCTTTTTGCCATTTTAATATATTATTTTAAAGTATATTATTATTATTTAAGATAAAATATTTTTATTTTATAAATAAAATATTTATAAAATATTTTAAATAATAATATACTTTAAAATAATACATTATTATTTATTATTTATGTTATCATAGTAACTACCACCACCACTACTGTTATTATGTGTATTATGGATATCATCCTACTCATTATCACCATCATTATTTTAGAGGTTAGTGGGTTGCTATGGCACTTACGTGTGCTACCAAGATCCAATTTAAACCAATTTAAAGATCTCAATTTTCTGCCTTTTGTGTATTACAAGTATGAAGTAGAGCGTTGCTTTAACCTATAAAAAGAAAACAACTCAGCTATATTTACCTTTGTGCATTTTGATGAAAAATTAGGTTACTGGAGTACATATTTGTTTATTTATCTATTTTTATTACATTAATTTTTTTTATTACATTATAAATAAGTTAAGGCAGTGAGCATAACTAAGATTCCTTTCTCTTCTTATTTTACTCACAATGATAATCCTATAAAATGAGTTGGACTTAGAGAGAACGACTGGCCCAAAGTTGTTTAGCCAGTTTTTCATGCCTAAGGCAGGACTAAAACTCACTATCTCCTGGTTTCTAAGCCAGCATCTTAACCACCACACAAACTGGCTCTTCCCAGAAAGAGAGAAGTCAAATGGACTTTGCATTTATAATAGCTGGGTTTGGACTCTGATGCTTCCTTTCCTATATTGCTCTTATAAAAACGAATATTTTCTAAAGCAACTGTTGTTTCCTTTGGACGTGCCAACTTGTCCATGACACATAACGCTTTGTGAGAAGGAGAGGTGGTTTGGCAATCAAACTTGAGTGTAATTGACAATACTGTTTTGTAGTAAGAACAGAGTTAACTAACAAATGAAGACTAAGAAATGAAAGACAACTAGGAAACCATAGTGAAAGTATGTGGAAACAATGCCTTGAGCTTATTAAAAGCAATGAGAACAAAGCTTGATTAAAAGCAGCAGGGCTAGCTAGTGCTGGGACTTGCTGTTGGGGAATAGGGCTTAATGGCTCCCCCTGTGCCATTTTCCCAGGTTCTCACCTGCAAAGGTGCTATAGGCTCTGGAGAGAGGAAAAAAGGGCATATCCTGTTCGTTATCATCTTCTACCTACACGACTTTGATGGTTGACGTTGGTGCCAAGGATAGTCTATTTTCCCTCCAATACATGTCTCTTTTTTCTATTGCTGTATTTAAGTAACCAAATACCAGACGAAAGGATTTAAGGAGATCTATGCTCCGGCAGTCGCCTCTCATTCAATTTTTGTCTCCCTCCCTCTGCAAGCACTGGTTGGTAGCTCCACATCTATTCCTCCTCCTCCTCCACCTCCTCTTTTGTTAGGTCTTTCTCTCCCTCCCTCCCTCCCTCCCCCCTCTCTCTTTTTTTCCCATTTCCAAAAAGAAAAGCTGAAAACCAATGGAAGGACCTTTAGATTGGACCTGTCTTTATGCCCTTTGCAATAGCCATAGCATTTCTGAAGTAGCAGCATCCAGAAAAAAAAAAAGGTTCATGATTTGGTTATATGCAGTTCTGAATCCGGTGCAAAGGTGTATTTCTTGCTCACTATTTCCACATCAATGGCCACAGCCAGAGGAAAAATATGCTGGACAGCCTTAGAGATCAGAGATGCACAAGCAGGCCTTCATCACTGCATCTTAACAATCCATATCCCTTTAAAGCTGACCTCTGAATTGCCAGACGAAAGGACAACATTATTAAACATAGGGAACAATAATCACCGGGATTGTATTTCATGCAGTCAGTGTTACATTTTCCATTTAAATTAAATAATATCATGCTGAGTTTTTGCCATGGCTCTACTTACTTCTTTTTTCTGCCCCACTTGCTTTTTGGATTGTGATCACTTGCATTGTTGCCCCCTCCCCCCAAAAAACCCCAAGTTATATCATCCAGTGATGCTCTCCATGGATGTCCTCTCTTACCATGACAAGCCCTTTGGTGATCTGCTCTGAGCAGCCATGGCACAGTTCCCCAAAGTGGGCCCAGTAATCCTTTTTGCAGTAGAGACGACCATCCTTCTCGTAGTACTGATGGGAAAGCAAAGCTCCACATTCGCAGCACCTGCAGGGACAATAAGAAAATAGGTTTTCAGCCTCAGGACTTTTAATGGAAACTTACCACATGCAAAGCTTCCAAAAGCAGAGCTTGAAGGAGTCATAATCCCACAGGTTCAGAGGGGTTGTGTTTGACCAGCATGCTTAATTTAGACTGCTACTGATTTAGTCAGACCAAATTACTCTTGGATTCGGTAGCACATGCTTGTTAGGTTAAGAGCCACTGATTTGGGAAAAAGAGAAACCTTGTTCAGTTCTTCCTTGTCGCCTTGTTCCCGTGCAACACAGCATCTTGTGTCCTTGTGTTGTCTTACTCCAGTGGCTATTTCTCTTTTGCTTATACCAGGATCCATGAGTGCATCTTGGACTATTTAGCCAATTAGTGATTAGGACAGGTGTTCTGTGGCTGCCAAGCCTTAGCACTAAGATTTTTTTTTTAAAAAAAACTGGAATACCATTGTTTCCCCATCATTATCTACTTCTACAATATTGTGTTTCCTTGGAAGACCAGTGGGCAGTGCAGGAAAGCTAATTTAGAAGTGTGACCCTAGAAATGTGTGATATATTGTATGAAATCTGTTTCTGGGTTCCATTGTACAGGTAGTCCTGGGCTTAACAACACTTCACTTAGTGGCCGCTTGAAGTTACAACGGCACTGAAAGAAGTGACTTATGACCATTTTTCACACTTATGGCCGATCCAATTTTAGGGTGTATCAAATTTTTCAACTTTCAGTTTCCAAACATTAGGGATGCTCAAAAATTGTAACATGTTTTCCCATGATCACATGATTTACATTCAGATGCTTGACAACTGACTCACATTTATGATGGTCACAGTGTCCCGGGGGTGGGGGGGCATGTGGTCACCTTTTGTGGTCTTCCGACAAGGAAAACCAATGGGGAAGCCAGATTCAGGGGTGGGATTCTACTGGTTTGAACCAGTTCTATAGAACCAGTTGTTATGATTCTGGGCAGTTCGGAGAACTGGCAAATCTTTCCCCTGGCTGGCCCCGCCCCTCTCCAAAAAGAAGCCACGCACACCCAGTCACATGGCCACGCCCACCTAGCCACGCCCACAGAACCGGTTGTTACAAAATTTGAATCCCACCCCTGGCCAGATTCACTTAACAACCAAGTTACTAATTTAACAACTGCAGTGATTCACTTAACAAACAGAGCAAGAAAAGTTGTAAAATGGGGCAAAACTCACTTAACAAATTCCTCACTTAGCAACATGAATTTTGGGCTCAATTGTGGTCATAAGTTGAGCACTACCTGTATATCCTGATTAGGGGAAGCTGCTTTGGCTAAGGATTTTTACAGAATACATTGGAAGTAGAATGATCCCCCAGATCTAGAGTTAACAGTTTTGGGGTTCACCCAACAAGCTGATCTTGAAATGCCCCAGTTATATTATGTAAATGTAGCCCCAAGTGGAATATTTTATGTCTTATTATGAAATGCTCTTCAGGCTAAGGGGGAGAAAATTTAAATGGCTAAACCATTGGACCATACTTCCCTAGGTAAGAGGCAGTGTGAATTTAGCCATTATGAGATTATTAAACCCAATCTTTCGTTTTGTGGATTGCTACAGTTCTGGTTTTTTGGACTTTTAAAATAATCCATCTGGGACACATAGAGAGGACTGCATACTGGTACAGTCCTGATCAAATTAAGAAGTATTGTAACACTATAAATATATGCGGTCCTGGTTCAATGAAGACATCTATCTAGAATATTTTCTTAGTTGACTGCTCCTTTCAGCTCAATGAGAGGAATCCATGCCAATAAGAGAAAGAAGGAACGTTAATTTCCTCTGAATCCTTTTTCGAAAGTGACCTCTTAATGTCCCCATGAAGCAGAGGATATGACAGCAGATTTGAGACTAATAATAGAATATATTTCTTCACTCATTCCTATAACTAATTCACAACCACAAATTACAGAGAGGGACTCTAGATGTCTTTATACAGGATTTGGAGAAATTAATTGAGATAACCCAACATAAGTTCTGGTGGACAAGAAGAACCTCAATTTTTAGAAAGAAAGAAAAAAGGCTAGGAGCATGCAGAAGTAATCTCTATTTTTATTCTTCTTCTGAGTATTTTACATGGGAGGGGCCAGACAGGCATAGCTGCTGTGGATTTCTCCCGAAGAGAAATGACACAGGAGATTCACTTCTTATTTAGATGTGGCCTGTTGCAAAATCTCTGTTTTTCTTTTCATGCCACATGATGCACTGTAAAAATCCTGACAAGACCAAAGCAGTTGTGGGCAATTCCATTTCTGGAACAAGTTCTGTATCATGAAGTAGGATTAAGGTCACATCCAGAATCTCTTCCAGAACCTCAAAAGAAGCCATCTTGTCCACTCAGTTGAACCATTGCACCCATTCATATAACTCCTAGGAATCTTTGGGCCAGAAAGTGGCACAGTGGTTCACGGGCACCAAACTACTTAGGGAACATATGCTGGTCTAGGACCATAATAAATATTGTTCTGTTTTGCTTGACCTGTGATAACCTGGGACATATTGTGGTCTTTAGCTTCCCGATCCATTATTTTTTGTAAACCAGCTGGATTCCCAAGATACTTTTTCAAAAGGCAGCTGGACTTACTTTGTTTTTCCTTGAAGACCTTTCATTTCTCATCCAAGAAGCTTCTTCAGTTCAGACTGAAGAAGCTTCTTCAATGAGAAGTGAAATGTTTGAAGTCTGAGAAACAGGCCCCACACCAGTCAACAAGAATACTTGATTTGCCACCAGCTTATCAAGTACTTAGAAGCAAGAGCTGGGCAGCACAAGCAAATGACAGCCAATAACTTAATAGCCAGCCATCAACACTCCCCAATCAACATCTAAAAAGTCACATACAACAGGTACCACATAAATAACACGCACAGATACAGCACACTCTCTGATGGAGAGAAGATCCCTAAAGATGGGCTTCAACACAAAAGCTCGGAAGACAAAATCTCTGTTCCCAGTGACCGATCCTGATAGGATCCTGTAACATTTTCCTGGGACATTTATATTTGGCTTCATTCATTAGGTGAAATCTACTTTAGGCTTTAGACTATTAGTTTCTGTGTCCCGTTGTCCCCACCTCCGATGTATGGGTCACTTTGCATAGTTGCACATTTCATTGAATTTTTGGCTAATTTACAAACACCTAGCTGGGGAATTCTGGGACTTGAAGCCCACACATTGTAAAGTTGCTGATACTGAGAAATACTCAATAATTATTTCTTCAAATAATATTACAAATGCATCTAAGTGTTGATTATTTTAATTAGATCCTTGAAACTCTGATCATTCATGCCGGTCGTGAATTTACCCGCTGTCCTATTAGGCTACAGCTAAAGATATTGTGTGGAAATGTTATTTGCTGGGCAAAGTGTGTTGTTCGGACACAACCATTTTGTTCCAAAATGGATTTTGTCTATTACCATGATTTATAATTAACTGCAAGCATAGTATCTGGTCACTAAACACTCTCAGTGAACTGACAGATGTTGTGGCTGATGAATCAGCTGCCATTTAGAATCTGCAGCTAATCAATTACGTTCAAACTGCAAGGTAAGTACCCTTCCAGCAATGCCAATAGCATCAGATAATATGAAACGGATTATTTTTTTTGAAAAAAGAATTGTTCTAATGACTGACCAGATGCAAAGTGGCTTCTGAAAATATGCAAGGACTTAGCTCTCTTCTCACATTTTGTTGGAAATCCCATTAGTTTCCTGGTTCTGCTAAACCAGTGCACCAATTAAAGAATACAATAGAATAATACTTTATTGTCATTTTAAATGTACACTAATCAGCATACATTAAAATGAAATTTCGCTGCATTCAGCTCTCAAAAGATAACCATTACACCTATACACCCACCCACACACACATATATGACATAGGGAAGCATCAGTCTAAAAACATTAATTAATTAAAAATTAATTAATTAAAAAATTAAACAGAGTGGTCAATGTCTGGAATACTCTACCTGACTCTGTGGTTTCTTCCTCAAACCCCAAAAACTTTAACCTTAGACTGTCTACTATTGACCTCACCCCTTTCCTAAGAGGTCTGTAAGGGGCGTGCATAAGCGCACCAATGTGCCTACCGTCCCTGTCCTATTGTTTCTTTTATTTTTCTTATATGTATCCATGGATGCATAACTATTGTATGTTTTTACTTATACCTATTATCTTGTAAGCAATTGACTAAATAAATAAATAAATAAATAAATAAGCAAGGTGTAGCAATTTAACCACAATTTGCCCAACCAATTATTACTTGCCCTTTGCCACACTGACAGGGAGAAAAAGTGTACAATGGTACCTTGGTACTCAACTGTTTTGAGACTCATCCAATTAAGTACTCAATTCATTTTGCTGTGAAAATTTTGTCCTGGTACTCATCGTTTGGTATGCAATGAGCAAATTAGAACTAGCCGGTTTTGGTTTGCCTCGTGACTCGCTACTTTTTCCACAGAAACAAAGAGGGACACGTTAGTCATGCAGTAGATCTTGCCATGTGCATATCTTTGCTTCTGTGACCATTTTGTGCACTTTTGCGCTCCCCTCCCTCATCAGTAAAAAAATGAAGCTTTTTTATTTTATTTAACCTAAGTATTTATTAATTCTTGGGTTTATTTCTCATGTAATGATATACAACCCCATCTTTTTAAAATGCCTTAAAATGTGTGTTGTCTTTGGTTTGGGAACGCATTAAATTTATTTACATTGTTCCTTATGGGCAAAATTTGTTTGGCACTCATTGTTTTTGGTACTCATCATGCCTCCCGGAACTAATTAATGACGATTACCGAGGTACCACTGTACTTGCTTCTGAATTTCCAGGTGAAAAATTCCTCTGCTTTTAGGCCATTTGAAGGCATCATCTCCTTGACTGTATTTCCCCCCAACCCTTAACTTTATGTTTAATTTGAAATGGAGCTGGAAATAAGAGGAAAGTTCTCAAATATCTTTCGTACTGCTGCTCTCAGCTTCGTCTCCTTTGTCCTTGAATTCTCTGTTTAAGCTCTGGAATCAAATGACAGACTAGAACCTCTTTCTTCTCTCTCACCCCCCCCCACCCAATATTTCCTACTTCCAACAGCAGTTTCCAAAGAGCCAAGAGGGTAGATCTGAGGCCTCATCGGTCCCTTTAATGTGGTTTGCTTCATTTTGGCTCAGCATAATGTAGGAAACCAGTGACTGTGGCTTGCAAAGAGGTGCATATCATATTTATCTTTAAAAGCCTGGCTTTTATTAAAAATAGTTTTTAACACAGAAGTCAAAGTAAGAACCAATGGTGTCACAATGGTATTTCCTTCGTGCGTGCCCCCCCCCAAGTTTGAGAGGTGAATAAAATAGGTACATTATGCCTTTGATTTGATTTAGCCTCCCCTGAAAAGTATGCTGTTACATTACGATTTACTCACTGAATTTTGATGACAGTGTCTAGGAGTCTCTAATGGCTGGATTCACACAACTTATTTATTGACTCATTTAGAGTAAACTGAATCCTAAATGAACCAAATGGCTGGAGTCCCCAACACACTAAGCCACAAAAAAACCCAACCAAGGTTAACATTAATCAAGCCAAACCATCTTGTATGAATGCATCTGCTGGGATTATATTTGAACTGGTTAAGTGTATTATATGGATGTTGCCAGTTGGGGAGTTGGTGGTGAAGTGCTCCATTACTGGAGGTTTTTAAGAAGAGATTGGACAACCACTTGTCTGAGATTTATCATTTGTCAGAAATGCGTAGGGTCTCCCGCTTGTGAAGGGGATTGGACTAGATGACCTATAAGGTCCCTTCCAACTCTGATTATCTGCTAGTTACAAATGGTATAGGGTCTCCTGCTTGAGTTGGAGGTTGGATTAGAAGACCTCCAAGGTCCCTTCCAAGTCTGTTATTCTGGTAAGATGCCTTGCAACATTGGTGGGCAGCTTACCATCCATGGATTAATGCAGTAATTAAGTTAATTATATTAATAAGGTGGATTCTTTGGTTTTGATTCAGAATAATAGAGTACACATGTCTATTGTAATTTCTTCAACCCAGCATTTCAGACCAAGGATTTTCATGCAATCCCTATTTAAATAGGAGCCACTGCCATATGGACTTGGAGTCTTAATGGTGGAGACTCTCCTTCATTAGACAAAGTGACCTTCTAGGACATGTTTCAAAGGATTACGCCTGTTTCCCTCTAAAATCACCCCTTTAAGAAGATGTTTAGAGTCTGCAATTGATACCAGAAAGATTGGTTTTTGTGATATTAACTTTATACTGTAGTCCTTGACTTACAACAGTTCATTTCATGACCGTTCAAAGTTACAATGGCACTGAAAAATGTGACTTATGAGTGTTTCTCACACTTTTGACCATTGCAGCATCCCTATGGTCATGTGATCAAAATTCAGACACTTGCCAACTGACTCATATTTATGATTGGGGTGGGCTTAATAAAATGTAGCAACTGGTTTCTGCCCGGCTGCTGGGTGGGTGTGGCCATGGTGGGCGTGGCCTAGTTGGCCACCTGCACCATGGCCGGGGAGCCATTTTCACCCTCCCCAGGCTCCGGAGACTTTCCTTGAGCCTCTGGGAGGGCGAAAATGGCCTCCCAGGCTCTGGAAGCTCTGTGTAGGCCAGAAACGGGCCCATTTCCGGCCTTCCCGAGCCTCTGGAAGACCCATTTTTTCCTCGGGGGGGGGGGGGGGGGGGGGGGGGGGGGTTTTTTGGGGGGTTTTGTTTTTTTTTTTTTTTTTTTTTTTTTTTTTTTTTTTTTTTGGGGTTTTTTTTTTTTTTTTTTTTTTTTTTTTTTTTTTTTTTTTTTATTTTTTTTATTTTTTTTTTTTTTTTTGGGTTGGTGGGGGGTTGGGTGGTGGGGGGGGGTCTTCCCGGCTTCCGGAGGCTTTCATTGAGCCTCCAGAAGGCCTGTTTTCCTCCTACCTGGGCTCTGGAGGCTTTCTGGAGCCTCCGGGAGGCCCGTTTTTCTCTCTCCCGAGACTTGGGAGGCAGACAATAGATGGGGGTGGGGCCAGGCAGAGGTAATATTTGCCAGTTTTCCAAACTACTCAAAATGTCCGCTATCAGTTCTCCAGAACTGGTCTGAACCTGCTGAATACCACCTCTGTACCCAGAGCAAAAAACAAAAAGTTACATTCAAATATCTAATGGAAATATATAAAGCTCCTTTCTCTTTGTTTCAATTTTTAATTCTTCCACGGGTCCATTCACTTGGCTTTCTGTTTTCTAACAACCAGGCTTATCTCATTCTGGAATGCAAATTCCATAGGATTAAACCAGAAATTCAGTAAGCTTTCAAGGGCTTTCAAAGGCTTGACCTCACTGACTCTTTCTAACCTGTCAGTATGTCATGAGAAAAAGGAGGTGAGAAGTGAAAAAAAAAATACATTATCTAACCCCATCGGTATTTCATGAGAAAAAGGAGGTAAGTGTCAGGGTTCCAAGAAATACACCATTCACAAACAGAACTCCGACAGTATATATATATATATATATAATGTCACTTCCCTTTAACCAATTTCCCACGTAAGGCAGCAAAGTGATGCACCATCACTTGAAAGATTAACAGTTTTTACAACAACATCCACACACCCATTAACAGGGGTCACAGGTGAGTTTCCCACAGATACTTCAAGATCATCTAGCAGTGATACGAGGTCCACCCTTTCTATGCAACATACAGCATGCAGAACTAAGGGAATGGATTTCCTTTTTATCTCTTGTAAAGAACTTTAAATAATTAAAGTGGTATTTAATTGCCAAGGGTTTCAATTTAATTCTTAATTCTTATTTTACTGGTAGTCCTTGACTTACGACTGGTCACGTAGTCACCGTTCAAAGTTACAATATACCCCCAAAAGGGACATGACCTGGATTCGAAGTTCAAAGGAGGACCAAGCTCTTCCACAGGTGCTCAGCAGCTGGCCTGCATTTATGGCTGTCCCGTAGTCTTGTGACCGTGATTTATAATGTTTTCACCAATAGCTGACATTTGCTTCCAGTTTCCAGCAAAGAATGTTGGTTGCAGGGAATGGTTTCACTTAATGACTGCAGTGTTGGTTTAACGACCACAATCTTTGCTTTAGCACCACTGCAAAAAGAAAAGTCATAAAATCAAGCATGGTCGTTTGATGACCCACTTAAGGATCTGACATGACTAGTGATTGCAATTCGAGGCTCAATTATGGTCGTAAATCAAGGATACCCTTAGTAATTTCCGGTGTTATTAACTTCCTCAGAGGCATCCACAGGAGAGCTGTCGAAAAAGTCAAGGTGTCGATTGTGACCTGCGATTAAAGCTCTGCCCCTTTGTACGCATTTATGCATGTGTTCGGTTGCACAGTCGTGGCCATCCTTCTGGCTTTTCTTTTTTAACTCCCGCTCCAAAGGTGTTATTCAGCGGGTTCTGACCAGTTCTGGAGAACCGGTAACGGAAATTTTGAGTAGTTCGGAGAACCGGCAAATACCACCTCTGACTGGCCCCACCCTCATCTCTTCTCTGCCTCCCAAGTCCCAGCTGATTGGCTGGGTCTTCTTTTGTTGCCCTGCACAGGAGAATGGAGCTGGAAAACAGGTTAGTGGGGTGGGGAGGGAATGGGGATTTTACAGTATCCTTCCCCTGCCACGCCCACCAAGCCACCTCCACAGAACCGGTAGTAAAAAAATTTGAATCCCACCAAATATTTTAGGATTTTGCCTCTCAATTTTCTGAAGAAGTTGAATGCTTTCACTGGAATAACCATTGCTATTTTCTTGCACTGATTGCCATTGGATTTCATTTTTGAATGTAGGATGTTCATGTGTTCATTTCATGCTTTTTCTATAATATGCTCAAGTAACATTTTTTTCTGGGCAGACTCAAAAGTTAGGCCTGTTCCCTGAAAAAGGTCTTCCTTTTTAGATGAGTGGTCCCCCAACTTTTCCGGCTTTGTGGCCTGGTGCGAAGTGGGGAGAGGGTATGATTCTGCACACAAATGGAGCTGCTGTGTAGACATTCACCCGCTGCTTCCACAGTATCTGAACACATGCATAAATGCGTATCAACAGGCCACAGCCTGGTACTGGGTCACGGCCCGGGTATTGGGGATCCCTGCTTTAGATATTTAGATAGTTTCTGGTGCTGCTGCCCTGAATGTGGCAGCACTGTGCCACATCAAGAGAGATGATGCACTGCTGTTTCCAAAGATCTTTGGTGCATGCATTTCTTTTGAAGCAAATGTTTGCCTTCATGCTTTGTTTGGCAATATTGAGGCATAATGTTTTGCTTTTCTACTTCTTTGCAGTGTTACTCAACCTCAGCAACTATAATATATATATATATAAAAAAGCGAAATACCACTCACGCATCAACACAAAATCTCCAGAACCGTAAAGCCTACAAACTTGAAATTTGGCACGTATGTTCCTCTTGGCTTCTTAGGTACTCAGTAAGAAAGGATTTTTCGAAATGCCCATCAGAGCATCGGTATTTCCTATATTATTATTATTAACACGCTCTGATGCTAAGGAATCCTACTCCCTCTCCCCACCTGAAAAGAAATCTGTTCCAAATGCAAAGCACAAGCAGAGGAGAAGAGTTTCAGTTTCAGTTTCACAGCAGCAACCAGCTTTAGTACAGAACAGTTGAGCTAAGCCACACACAGGCTCCTTGCTGTCTCCTTCTTGCTCACAGAGCAAATACTGTTTCAGTTTCCAAACAACCCTCAACTCTCTTACACACTGACAGGACGCTAGCCAGATGAATACTGATGGATGCTGGTAGACAGAGGCAGTATCCCACCCACCCCCTTATTTTCCTCCCCCAAAACTAAGCTCAACCACATAGTTTCGTAGCGAAGCATGGGTATCGAACTAGTATACTATATGTGGATGTCAAGTCCCAGAGGTCCCCCAGCAAGCAAGCTGGGTGCTCTAATGGTTTAACTCATACCTGTTCTGCAAAAATGGCACTTGCAATGATCTGATTAAAAAATGTAACAACTAAAAACGTAAATCCCGAAAACCTTGCTTGTAAGCAAGCACCGGTTTTCAGTGGGGTTCCTTTCCCAATAAATGCATGCCTCGTTATGAAATCTTAGACCATCATCTACTGAACATAGGAAGAAAGTCCGTTTATAAGCTTAAATTCAAGATTCAGTGAAAATGTGCCAGACAAACACTTAAGTACCTCCAGCCCACGGTTGGCAAATCCCAAGGTTTAAAATGAAAGTTTCCTAGACATCTCTAGAGGAAGAAAGGAATCCTTCACATTAGCCCCATCTGAAGGAGTAGCTGGCTGGGTTTGCGAACTCCCTCTCTTGCCTTGTTTCCCCATTTCTAGGCACATCTCCAGGACCAGGCAGGATCCCCCTTGTCTCAGTCTGCTTCCCACATTTGCCTGCTGGCCGATTAAAATAGCTTGCACGCTGCTGGGCAAGGGTACCCGCTGCTCTGCATTGAGTTGAAAGCCTGCTCCATCCTTTCTGCTGCCACAGACTCGCATTGCTTCTAACCAATTGCTCCTCCCCTTCCTTCCTGTGCACTCCAGGTAGGCAGCTGCAATGACAGTCTCAAGGGACAAGGATTACCTTACGCCACAAGGCTTGTTGTGACGAAACCTTGGAGGAATTGGATATGGCCGGTCTAGAGAAAAGAAGGACTGGGGAGCGGGGGACATGATAGCAATATTCCAGTGTTTAAGAGGCTGTCACAAAGAAAGAGGGAGGGGTGTCAACCAGGGGTGGGATTCTACCAGTTCGCACCTATTCGCTAGAACCAGTTGTTAATATTCTAAGCAGTTCGGAGAACCAGTTGTTAGAAGAAATTACTGGCCTAATCCTGTAAGGAAGGCAGGAAGGAAACATTCTGGTGTTGCTTACAGAAACTGCCTCTCCGTTAACCCTTATTACGTTCTTGGCAGGACTAGACTTCCTGTCTCAGGAACTTCTCTGGGGTTTTCCCCCCCTCCTTTGCTGGTACTTTGCTTGTGTGGAGTGACCATTCAAAGTTACAATGGCACTGAAAAAAGTGACTTATGACCATTTTTCACACTTATGACTGTTGTAGCATGAGAGGCAAGGCGAGGAGATGCATGCCTCGATGTGAGTGATATTGAGTTGGCCACACCCAGCCAATAACATGACCACCAAGCCATGTCCACCCAATCACATGACCACCAAGCCATGCCCACCACCTAAGCCATGCCCACAGAACCGGTTGTTAAAAATTTGAATCCCACCCCTGGTGTCAACTTATTTTCCAAAGCACCAGAAGGCAAAAACAAGAAACAATGGATGGAAACTAATCAAGGAGAGAAGCAACCTGGAATTAAGGAGAAACTTCGTAACAGTGAGGACAATGAACCAGTGGAACAGCTTGGCTTCAGTAGAGGTTTTTAAGAAGAGATTGGATGGTCACTTGTCTGAAATGGTATAGGGACTCCTGCTTGAGCAGGGGGTTGGAGTAGAAGACCTCCAAGGTCCCTTCCAGCTCTCTTCTGATTGACTCTGGTTTTAACTGCAATCCAAATGCAGAACCTGGGAGACGGTAATCTAGCAGCCACCCAGGGAGTTGTGATTTGCTCAGGTACTGCTGTGCATTTTCCCAGCTAAGCTGGTCTCAGAAGCATTCTGCATTGTGTGAAAATGTATATTCTGACCCTGTAAAGAATATAGACCTAAAAATATTGCTATTCAGACATTGACTCAATCGTTCCATTCTTTTCTTACAATCCAAAATGAATTTACAATATTGTTTTGGGGCAAGTTCAAGCTGGAAGCATTGCATTGACAGTGTAGTATAAATATAAACAAAGATGCTGGGTTTCAGAGATAGAGATAGAGATGAGAGAGAGAGGATGAGTAGATTTGCAAGAATTGGAACTGACTGATGCGGGCAAAAGAACATGAAGCTTAGCTGGTACGTGTAATTGTTGCTCCCTGTGATCACAGCTCCATTAAGAAGGACCCTAGGATGTTTCATACAAGGGAAGCACTCTAGGCCAGGGGTCTTCAACCTTAGCATCCTTAAGACTTGTGGACTTCAACTCCCGCTTTGCTGGCTGAGGAATTCTGGGAGTGGAAGTCCACAAGTTTTAAAGTTGCCAAGGCTCGAGACCGTTGCTCTAGGAACTCTATGGATCAGCTTGCATCCTGGCTTGGATAAAGTACCAAAAGGTTTTAGGATTTAAGTAGCTGTACCTGGAATGATTACAGCATAGCCATTACAGTAGCCTGGAAATCTGGGCTAGACAGGATGGTTTAGAGAGGGTCTGAAGTAACCTGCAGACTAAAAGGTGGTGTGCACGAAACCTATCCTGGAAGTGTGCACTTTTAGACGGATCGCAGTAAGCCTCTCACAACCATAATGCTACTTTCTTTATGAGGCTTCCTTGAGCAGCAGCAAAATGTCCCCCTCTAACTCTGCGTCAGCAAGAGGGGTGGAGGGAAACCACAAGACTGAAATGTGGAAGACCTCCTCCTAAATTACTAAACATTTTAGCCCAGCCTAAAGCTTTCCAAAGATACTCATCCGCAGAGTGCTTTCGTCTGCTACTCGCTCCCCTCCTCCTTTCCTGCCCACCCACCTTTCTGGAAGCAGGAGGGGAATGCCAAGTGGCAATGACATCACTCGGGGGCCACCCCATTACATCACCCTTGCAGAACTTCCCAAACTCTAGAGAGAAGACGACTAACCAATCCAGAAGCTCGCTGGTTTAACCCTTGCACGGCTGCCATCCCCTCAAGCATGCACGCTGCTTCCTTAGTATTTGGCAGGACTACCGTCTTTGTCAGTAAGGACAGCACAGACCCTGGTGGAGTAATTAAAAAAACATGGAGGGGGGAGGATTTGAAGAGAGAGAACTCCCTTACAGAGAAGATCCAGCCTGTATGTTGGATGTGTTTCCACAACACCCTTAAGCGGCCAAACAAAGACTAGAAACTTGCATTTGCATACCATGAGAAGAGGTTTAGTGTATCAAAGGTGCTTTTTCAAAATGCAACTGGACTGGGGTTTTTTTTTTCCCCTTGAGGAAGAAGAAGAAGTTTTGCTTTTCCTCCAAGAAGCTTCATCAGTTCTGGCAGGAGGGTGGGGGCTATGGAGGGATTAATTCTGACTGGATGGGGGCAGGATTGGAAGAGCTTCAATGGAATTTTTTCCCCCATTGAAATGTTTCCATTGACCTTGGATGGAAAAAAAGGTTGGAATGGCCTCAAGAGCTCTCAGGGTGAAGGCTGAATATTTACATTTATTTTGCAGGTTTATTGTATATTTTACTTATTACTATGAGGAGGAGCCTTAGCGTACTGCATAAGCCTCCTTTATCTGCTTATGTTTTTTATTGTTCATGTCCCTTATTGTGAGAACCTCTGAACACTGAGTTGTTGAATGGTTAAGTGTGCTGCGTGAAAACACAGCAATGGGATAGATTACTGACACAGTTAGCCAATTTTGGTTTCCTAAGAGCCGCAGTCAAGCCCAGGCACAACTACTACCCAATCCTGACTAGTTCACATGAGCACAGAAGGAAATTGCAAGACCACAAGGAAACAACCAGAACCACATCCTTACTGTTTCATTCAATGCTTTAGCCCAGTATTCTATTTCTAATGAAGGAAACCCCCCAAAGGTCTGCGGGAAATTGTGCTAACTGAAGGTTTATCTCTTGAACCAAGGCGTTCTTTCTACCCAACAGCCCCAGAAAAGGCCACAAGTACAACTCATGCAACAACCCCTCCCCAGCTCCTCCTAGTAAAAATGTATGTACTTTTTGGAGTTGCATTTGCTTTCCTAATTATCATGGATATAACAACAGTTCTACAGAATGATCCTGAGTCCCAAATCTGAAGAAGAGGGAAGGAAGGCAAGACACTCTCCCTGCATTGCTCCTCAGCAACAAATACTGTCACACAACTATCTCTGGAGGCCAGCTGCTGGCTCTGCCCTCTCCTCTACCCATGTGCTCTGCTTCTCTGGGTGGCAGCCTCCCTTCCCACTCTTGGGAAAGAAAATCCAAGGTCAGGTCAAGAATAATATGCCGGCTCAAGGTTGACTCGGCCTTCTATCCTTCCAAGGTAGGTAAAATGAGGACCCAGATTGTTGGGGGCAATAGGCAGACTTTGTAAACCGCTTAGAGAAGGCTGTAAAACACTATGAAGCGGCATATAAGTCTAAGTGCTATTGCTATAATTATTGCAGCCTTAACTAGAATTAAGACAGAGAACAGCATTTAGATTTTTTTAATATCCTGTAATAACTCAAGATGTTGAACATACCTAATAGCAACAGCAATAGCAATAAGACTTAACAGTCTTGTCACTCAACAGTGCTTTTACAGCCCTCTCTAAGTGGTTTTCAGAGTCAGCCTATTGCCCCCCAAAATTTGGGTCCTCATTTTACCCACCCTGGAAGGATACAAGGCTGAGTCAATCTTGAGCCTGGTGAGGTTCAATCTGCCAAATTGCAGGCAGCTGGCAGTCAGCAGAAGTAGCCTGCAGTACTGCATTCTAACCACTATGCCACCCTGGCTAATACTCCTTTCTCCTCCTATTTTCCTCACAACCCTGTGAGGCAGACTGGATTGACAGAGAGTGACTGACCTAAAGTCATCCAGCAGACTTTCATGCCTTAGGCAGAACTAGAACCCATGGTCTCCTGTTTCTAGTCTGATGCCTTTACCTTAAGGTTAAAAGGATCTAACCAAGAGGATCTATTTATATGTATGGTATTCAGCTTTGTTCAGGTATTTTCCTACGTCTTTATAGTTGTGCTTTTAAAGTTGTAGCAACGTTTCGGCAGAATCTCATCTGCCATCATCAGGCTTGTGTATTGAGTCTGTCTTACATACACGACACACACACTTCATCGACACACATGACTAAGACAAACTCGATACACAAGCCTGTTGATGACAGATGAAATTCTGCCAAAACGTCGCTAGAACTTTAAAAGCACAACTATAAAGACATGGGAAAATACCCGAACAAAGCTGAATACCATATATATATAAGCAATGCCAGAAACCATGGCTGCACCAACTCATGCATTTTGTGAAAGATATGGAGAACAGATGATCGCCAACCTGAGAATGTTGTGCTTGCAAGGGTCTTCTGGCTCCTATTTCAAATAAAGTTATGGTTCCTATCAAGCTCTCTTCTTCGCTCTTTTATCCTTGCCTGTATCTGAAGTTAAAATTAAGTGCGGGGCATTGCAGTCATTTGCTGTTGCCACCTTTCATCTTTTCCACCCTCCCATTTTGCTCACTGTCAAACATAATTTGCAAAATCCTTGGGGCAGAGAACTGTAGATTTAATTAATGTGCTTCTTGAGCAAAAAGTTATGCACAGCGCAAAGCAAATAATACAAAGCAGCATTGGCGCAAGAGATTCAGCCCTCCCTTCGTTATGGGGGTAATAAAATATGGCCTTCCCTTGCACACAGATGTGAACTTTTGCTTTCCTTCAGTTGAGGGCTGAAAACTTCATCATCAACTGCAAAACTTCTTTGATCTGCCAAGCATCTAACAGAGCACTGGGAGTGTCATAACAAATGATCAGAACAGAACTGAAAACCACTGCATATCCCAGCTCTTTGCTGACATGCTTTGTCCTACTTTAAAAGAAAAAAAAAAACCCTGCTGAAATTACTTTATTCACTCTGATTTCCGAACCAGCTAAAACTTTTTGGCTCATAGAACTCAGCCACTCAGAGATTTATCAGAAAGTACAAATGCCAAATGCAACTTACTTGGCTCTCGCCATCCGGAGGCGATTGCGTTTTAGCACAGTGGTCAGCATGGTTGGTCGAGTTTCCTTCTTGTCACCTGTCCACTGATGGCACTTAAAGGGCGACCAGGGGCATGTTGGTCCTTGCCTCCAGAGGAGCTCTGGACTCTGCCCAGACTCTGCAGCGCCCTTTGAACTCTTCCAATTGTCCACTTGCTTCAAAGAGGCAGGGGAGTGACATACAGTGGCGTTGTCCCCTTGATCCAGCACCCACTGCTGTGACTCAGGCGTCTGTTCTGCTATCTAACTACCAGGAGGGAGGAAGCTGTCTTGTAATCACACTGTGAGACAGAACTTCCTTTGCGTGCACGCCTTCTCTGTACAACTTTTCCTCTGAGCGCCAACCCTCCAATGCAGCGGAGCAGTCAAAATCCGGCTGCTGGAACCTCACTGATAGATGCAAGGCTGAATCCATGCGAGCTCCATGGAACACTGCCCAACCCAGCCCAGGATGCTTGCCTATCAATCAACAGCCCTACCATGTTGGCTTCCTTGGTGCCTTTTCAACCACCAAACCAGCGGTCTGGGATACGGGAATATCACCAGCGCACATTAACACATAATGTTATCCATCCACAGCACTTGCTCAGCTTCTCCACACACCCCCCCACATCCTCCCTTGAGCTGCGTTCTCCCGAGTGTGGGTGTGAGAGAGTGGCTGTTTTATTTCCAGCCAGATGACAGAAAGGAGACAGGCCTCAAGTAGATTAGCCTGGGACTCTGGGACTCAGCTTAGCGCTGAACAAGCAAAGAATGGCAAGCCAGAGGACACAGGAGGTCCTCCAGCTAATGCCTAGCAGGCAAGCCAACTCTTTGTGCTAACCAGCTGCTGCTATCGCTATTAGTAGTTGCTCAGCCCCAGCCATGTGAAAAGAGGAAGGAGTGATTGGGTGGGGGATGCAAAACCAAGAACAGAGAGCAGGAATCAAGAAACAGTAGAAGAGTTCGGGTCTACAGCCACACACACACACACACATCCCCCCAACAAGGAAACTACAGCTAATTTTTGAAAATATTTATAGCCTAGATCTTATGGCAGGTTACAATCCACATAAAAAGGCAAGACAGAAGACTAAAATAAACGAGAACTTCATTTGCAACAACGCACGGTAACCATCCCATATCACTAAGTTATGTCCAGAAAACATGCTTAGCTAATTGGATCTGTTCGAGATCGAACGCCTTGCTTAGTTTTTACCATGATGGGCTAATATGTTATAGCAACCCAAGCAATGAGACTTTATGATTCACTGGGCTACGTGCACCCTCTAAATGAGTGACTTGAGTAAGCAGGTCAAGATATTGTGTCAATGAAGCCATACGGAGCACTGAAGGGACAAGAGACAAAGTTAAACTGTAGAAGTTCTGAACATTTTGAACATGAGAGGCAAAAGCCAGAGGTTTCTTTCATGCTGAAAAGTTGAGAGAGACAGCCCTGGTGTGGCCTGCAAAGGTAGCCAGAGCAATCAAGGCCATGCCCTGCATCCCAACGTAACACTCTCAACCTTGGATCCCTGAGGGAAGCCTTCCCCCTTATAGTTTCAGGGTCGAGATTAGTCTTTCCTGAAGAGGTGCTTTCTTAAATATTGGATTCCTAAAGCATGAAGGCTCTTCTCCAAAGCTTTGAGTTTGCCAATTACATACAGCAGCCAGCACTGCTATATGGAACTGCATTCTGCTAGGAGAGCAGAAGATGCGAAGAAACGTCTCCTTCTTCATTGGTGGTTCTTCTACCCATCTCCACTACCTGTGATACAGTTTACTTGCATTTGGAGTCTACTGATTCTAATGAACTTCACACACCAGCCTTTTGGGGGGGAAAAAACTTCTGTTGTTTGATATTATCCAAAATCTTATGCCCATTTCAAAAGGTTTGTTAAAGGGAGACGTAATGTAAGGGTTCAGAATTTAAAAGGGACTACCCCTTGGTTGCGATGGAGAATATCTTTTCCCTAATTTAATTTTACATGCCACAGGCAAGCAAAAGTGTTCCTGGTTCAGATCTCCACAACTTAAAACATAGCTCCTGCTTTCAAATTAACCAGTTCCTCTAATGGATCTACAGACATTTCAGTTCATAGTTCATAGAGGATATCTGCAAAATCAATTCCATCAAAACATAAGATATACTTCTGAGTAAAAGGGATTCTGTTGTGTGACTCAGTTATACGTTCACCCAACACATTTAACCTGGTCAGTTTTCTGGAGGGGGCATTCATACGAGTTATTGACTGTGAACAAATAGGCTGGGTTTGCACAATATACTCGACCAGGAAAAAAAACAAAAACCAACCACCTGGTTTCGTATTCAGAAAAGAGCAGATTGAGCCTGCTGCTTCTGCTTCTGCTTGCAGGAAAGTGATCTACCTGATGATCCGATGGCAGATGATGAATGGAAACAGCAACTTCCACAATGCAATAAAGAAGCAGCCATCTTGGCTGGCATCCCAGGCTCCTGTGCAGCTATAGCTCTCAACATCTCTTTTAGCTACCAAAAAAGAAAATTCCCACAGTGATAAATAAGGGCTGAAGCTAATAGGGGATGGCACAAGGGAGTGGCGGAGAAATCCTTTGCCCTTAGGAGGAAAAAGTAAGGAAACTTGAAAAAAAATAGCCTGTTTTTTTTTCCTGGCTGCTTTAAACTTCAATTTCTCTGTCCCAAGGTCAAAAGGGAGATTCTGCTTAGGGCTATCAGAACAGGGATGCTGGCACGAAGACAAGCACTGGAAGGCAACAAACAAATAAAAAGACTTCCTTTACTGTCATCTAGTGGTCAGCCAGATTTTATAGCTCTACTTAATTAATTCTCTGTTCCTCATTCGCACAACGTGAACCAAACACAAGGCAAGGTTATACAAAGGTATTTATTCTGGGCTTGATTCTGATCCAGAAATATTTGCACAACACTTTGAAATAACCAGTTAAACATGTCATGCAGATGTCACCAGTCACTTACAAAAGCTGGAAGCACTCTAACCTCCTTGTTCAGATGGAGCAATGGTGCATGGAAGTTATTTTCTTGCAAGATTAAGGAGATTTTCAAAGCAAGGGTACTTTCTAATTCAAATTGATTGGCACCCTTCCACAAGCTGGCCCTATGGGATGTCTGTTATTGCGGTGAGCAATGCAAAAGCCTGCCAGCATGGCTGGCAAAGTTGCATAACACAAACCCAAGTACTGTCTGCTTGTTATTTCTAGTCTGTGGCATCTCTTCTTCCTAGCTTAAGTTTAATATTTATGCCATAATTTGAGGTGCCTTTTGCGTAAGTTGCATCCAACAAAGAAACATCCAGGATATACCAGTGAGGGCCAAAAGTACTGGATCATTTTGTTAGGTTTCGAACATAGAATATAACTGGACAGTCTTTAACATGCTGGCTTTAAAATCCAGTGTTTCACATGACAAAAGCATCTCTCTCCCAGGCACAAGGCCTGGAGCAGCAGCTGTGCTTGTTTGAAATGCAGTTCAGCTTCAGCAAAGCATTGATTGGCTGGTACCTAGAATGTCATAAATATACTTTCCCTTATTTCCCATAAAAAGGCAGAATTGCACTTTTTCTGCTAAAATATATCAAAGGTTGGTGTTGTGATTAGCTGGCAGCAGGTGCAGATGGCTGAGGAGAGCGATGACTCTGATGAGGGGCCAGGACCATCAGGGAGTGGACTGCTGCCTTCAGGGATTGTGGGGGCTGACAGCAGTGATGAGGAGGTTCCCGAGGAGCCTGTGCCAAGTGTGCGTGAGCGCAGGATGATTCGTAGAAGAGAACAGCTGGAGCAGCACAGGCGACTCGGGAGTAAGGATGCAACGTAATGGCCTCTCCCTCCAGGGAATATAAGCCTGGTTTCAAAAGGTTTTTGCTTTTGCAGAAAGCAAAAACATCCTAAGGACTCAGCATTGTGTGTGGAGACTCTGGCTTATCTGAAGAATTCCGTCAAGGCTTTTCTGGTTGGACTAATTGGCTGCAAGTCATCTTTTATCTACAAAGAAATTATTTGTAGATTAAAGCTGAGAAGGTTTGAGTTGCTGCGTTTGTTTGAGATTTTCTTGCTGGTAACAGGGTTGGGTCAGAACAGTTGGATTAAACATTGTTGGGACTGTAATTCTAAATAACTGAGCAATCATGAACCCAAGAGAACTGATCACTGTTCCCACCATGGTAAGACCTAGAAGCTGCTATAAGAAATGATGGTGATCATTGATTTAGAATGGTTTTAACAGATATTAGGCCAATTTATAGGGAGCACACCAGGACAATTGCTCGCCTGCTTCTTGGTTGCTTAGTGGTTTAGCATGTTGTGTGAACCAGCCTATTTGGTTCAGGGTGTGATAACAGTAGTTAAGTTGTTTGACTACTGGGGAATCAGGTTCGTCTTTGATCGGTTGCCTCACTGGATGGATCTGGCCCAGCTGTTATCTGTCTGCTCAATCTTATTTCCAATAAAATAAAATGAGAGATCACCCTCTTCCCTGTAAATCAGTTGGCACTCTTAGAGCTGACAAATAAAGAAGAACTGCTATTACTCAAAAAACTGACCAGGACCCATGCCGCTTATCAATTAGGGTGCGTTTTCTCTCTTTACACAACCACATTCTAGGTGTCATAGAATGATCCAGGTGAGCAATTCTGACATTAGTGTGGATCTCTACGTGCCCGCCTTGCTTTGGACTCATAGCCAAAGAGGTTAACCTCTGCAGCAAAACCTTCCCTCTAGACCTCGGGTGACAAACTCGATCGTGTCATGTGATGTATCGCAACGTATCACAATGTTTTTTGCCTTTGCAGATCTGGGGTGGCCATGGCCTGTACATGACGCATCCAGCCCGTGGGCCACCAGTTTAACACCCCTGCTCCAGACCCTGCAGGACGCAGTCATCCCCCCCAAAAACCCCCTACCTGAAACAGCTGGCATGCCAATCGGCGTTCAGGGCTTGCAAGTACTGACCGTCGTAGATGCTGTGGCTGCAACTGGCACATATTGGCAGGTCACTTCCTGGGGGACACAAAAGAGGTAATAGAGGTGATTTTCTGCAGCCTAGAGAGACAACTCAGCTGGAGCGGTAAAACTCTGGATTCTGGCAACAGACTTAGCTATTAAAAGTTTAAAAGTGCAAGTGCTGGCCCTTTTTCTCTCTCAACTTCCCAGACATTCGATTCTTTTGAGACAGTCCTTGCCAAAATATAGAATGGAAATCTAATGTAAAGCAGAGTGCCTCTGAGAACATGCAAAAGGTTTTTATGCATCAAAAACTTTGAACTGAGCCTGCAGTTTCAAGCTTCTTGGTGTCTGTTTCCTCCAAAGCAGAGCCATCGTTATCCTCCCCTTCTCTTTAAGAAGAAAAGTACAGAGAGGAGGAGAATTTGTTGTAACTTGTTGTAAGCCACCCATTAATAGCTTGTTCTGTGAAATGAGATGTTGGATGGATGGATGGATGGATGGATATAGAGATAGACAGATAGACAGATAGACAGATAGACAGATAGACAGACAGACAGACAGACAGACAGACAGACAGACAGACAGACAGACAGACAGACAGACAGATAGATAGATAGATAGATAGATAGATAGATAGATAGATAGATAGATAGATAGATAGATAGATATTCCTTGTTTCTTTAGGGATGAAATGAGAGCAGTTGCCTGACAGGGGAAAAAAGTCAATTTCGCCAGTCCCAAAGGGTTTCACGGCCACAACCTTGTGCAGAAGGTGCTTTTCTGACTTTTGGATCAATGTCTGGTGAAAAATGATTGATTTTCCATTTCTGTAACAACAGCATTATCCTCCACTTCACCCTCTAGCGTGAGAAGGTTAAGGGCAGCTATGAAGAAACAAGGGGATCTCTATCTCTACTTGTCTTTGTCAGTCACATAACTGGGAAGTAAAACCTCCAGACCAGTTTTGGTGGTGGATCCAATCCTCCACCCCCAAGAGCAAAAGTGCCTTGAAGCATGTACAGAGTTACCTCTCCTTGCTTCACTTCATACAAATGGCATCGGTTCCTGCCCCCAAGCCCTCTATTTTAGCATGGGGTCACAAGGATGGGAAGAATGAAGGAGGACTGAAGGAAGACAAAAAAAAACAACCCTGCTGTAGATCTGCATCTTATTAACAATACCATTTCAAACCAGCTCTTATGCCACACTACAAGTTACAGGACACAGTACAAGAAAAAAAAATGTCTAAAAGGGGAGAATTATTTCCAAAGTTATAATACCACTTAAAGCACCCTGCTGAAAACATGCAGTAAAAGAAGAGGGGTGAGAATTGAGCCCTGAATCCAGCTCGTTCAAGATTTTTCACAAAGTAGGGGTCATTTGTTCTTGGGAGGGAAATGGCATCGGGAAGACTCAGATCAGGCAGCACCCTGGACAGCACCCACGGGATGATGAGGGAGTTGAAATGGATATTTGATCACCTCCGTCCCCATAAATTGTCTTTTTCTTTCTTTCTTTTTTGAGTTGGAAAGTATCCGAAGTAGGAATTCCGTGGCTGAACGGGAGAAGAAAACGCATTCGGTATACCTGCTCACAGAGGGACCCCCTACAATTTTTATTTTTAGTTTTTTAGTTTTACCGCTAAAACTAGTTTGGGGAACGAGTGCGGGGAGGCGATACGCGAAGAAAAGAAAAGAAAGGGGGGGGGAGAATTGCGTCAAGGTCCCCTTTCGACGTGCCAAGGGCATCTCTCCGTCATGGGCCTGCCAAGTCCCCCCCTCTCCCCTCCCCCTCCCAACCCGCAAGGCACAGCGCGGGGCGGGGGGGGGAGGAGGAGGAGGGGGAAACGCATCGAGAGCTCGCTAGTAGTTTCACGTGCGAATGCCTGCTCGCGCGCGCGCGTCTTGCGGCTACCACCACAGCGAGGGTCAAAGCAGCTCAGTTCCCGGCGGGACTCAAGGTCAGCTGCGGAGGATTGCAGCGGTGCGGGAGATCGCTCCCCCTCCCCACCCCGGGGAAGCAGGCCGGTGGTTGAGGGGAAGGGAGGGCGCAGGGGAATCTCCCGACCCACCTTCGTCCTCTCCCATGGGCTCGTCCCTCCAAGTGCAGCACAGCAGCATCAACCTCATGCAACCGCCCCCGCCTGGCCCGGTTAGGCAGTAGCAGTAGCAGCACGGCGGCGGCGGCGGCAGCAGCGGCGGCGTCTCCACCTCCGGTCCGGCGGCGCAACGGAGGGGGCAGGGCGTGCGGGCGTGCGGGCTACGCCGGCTGCAGACTCACCCGGGCCGACTACGAGGCAGCGCTGGGAAAATGGGGCGGGGGGGAGGGAGGGAGAGGGAGGCGGGTCTAAAGAGGAGAGCGAGCGAGCGAGCAAGCAAGCGAGCGGACCCCCCTCCCTCCCTCCCACCCTCCCCTTCTCTTCCAGCCAATGCAGAGCGCCAGGCGAGCCAATGCCTGGAGACCTGGCCCCTCCCCGCTCGCCGGCTGCAGGAGCTCGTGGCGTGGGGGGTGGGAGGGCAGGGCGGGAGCGATGTCCCGGGCTTGCGGCCAGTCGGCGTTCGGGGCGACGTGCCGCGCTCGGCTTTGGAAGAGGGTGACGAGGAGGAGGAGGAGGAGGAGGATGGATGGATCCGGGCATCCGTCCGCCGAGTGAGGCTGCGGAGCGCTTCTCGAAGATTGAAAACAAAAGCACGGGTTGGGATCGAAGGGGTGAGAAAATTGAGCTCACCCCAGCTACAAAAAGGCAAGTTCTTGGAGGAAAAGCGAAACGTCCCCGAAGAAAAAACCAGAAAGTCCAGTTGCCTCTTGAAGAAAAGGAGGGGGGGAAGCACTTTTGGGACAACCACGACCTGGATGACTGAAAATCTCCATAGACCAGGGGTCCTCAAACGTGGCAGCTTTAAGACTTGTGGACTTCAACTCCCAGAATTCCTCAGGTAGCATAACTGGAGGAGGAATTCTGGGAATTGAAGTCCACAAGTCTTAAAGTTGCCAAGTTTGAAGTTAGTGTACTTTAAGGGGGGAGCCCCAGATAACAGATAATCAGAGTTGGAAGGGACCTTGTAGGTCATCTAGTCCAACCCACTGCCCAAGCGGGAGACCCTACACCATTTCTGACAAATGGCAGTCCAATCTCTTCTTGAAAGTCTCAAGTGATGGCGCTCCCACAACTTCCGAGGGCAAGCTGTTCCATTGGTTGAATGTTCTCACTGTCAGAAAGTTTCTCCTTATTTCCAGGTTAAATCTCTCCTTGTTCAGTTTCCATCCATTATTCCTTGTCTGGCCTATAGGTTCGGTAGAAAATAACTTGACCCCTTTCTCTCTGTGGCAGCCCCTCAGATATTGGAACAATGCTGTCATGTCTCCCCTGGTCCTTCTCTTCACTAGACTAGCCAGGCCCAGTTCCTGTAACTGTTCTTCATACTCTTCAACTCTGGTGCTGGCTTGGGGTAGGGGAGGTGTGCAATTTGGGGGAAAGTGTTTTTTTCCCCAGCCGTTATCACTTCCACTCTGTTCCCTCCCCCCCCAATACAGATAGTCCTCGACTTAACAACAGTTCATTTAGTGACCATTACAAGGGCCCTGGAAAAAAAAAGTGACTTGTGCTGTTTTTGCACACTTGTGACCGTTGTGGCTTTCCCCGTGGTCACGACGAGATCAAAATTGGGATGCTTTGGCAACCGACTCACATGGATGATGTCACTAGGTCCCTTGGGGTCATGTGATTCTTCTTTGGTGACCTTCTGAGAAGCCAAAATCAATGGGGAAGCCAGTTCCACTGAACAACTGTGGCAAGAAAGGTGGGGAAATGGAGCAAAATTCACTTAACAAATGTTTCGCTTAGCAACAGAATTTTTTTTTGGGGGGGGGGTCAATTAGGGTTGTAAATTGAGGATTGCCTGTAATCTGTACTAATAATAAGTGTCCCTCCAAGGAATGTGGGAAAACAGGACGTTCCCCTTTGCACCTCCCAACAATCCTTCCAGGTAGGTTAAACCCGGGTTCCCCAACCTGGGCAGGGGGTCGGACTAGAAGACCTCCAAGGTCCCTTCCAACTCTGTTGTTCTGTTCTAACCTTGGCAACTTTAAGCCTGGCAGACTTCAACTCCCAGAATTCCCCAGCCTGCTTTGCTTTGCTGGCTGGGGAATTTTGAGAGTTGAAGTCCACCAGGGTTAAAGTTGCCCAGGTTGGAGACCTCTGGGTTAAACTAAAGGAAATACATGACATCCATTCACGCAGCATGCTTATTTGTAACACGGGTAGTCCTTGACTTACAACCATTTGCTTAGTAACTGCCCGAAGTTGCAACATTGACAAAAGCGACTTATGACCATTTTTCACACTTGAACATTGTAGCATCCCCACCATCACGTCATCTAAATTTGGATACTTGGCAACTGGTGTGTATTATGACAGCTGCACTGACCTGGGGTCACGTGATCCCCATTTGTAACCTTCCCAGCTGGCTTCTGACATGCAAATTTCAATGCGGGAAGCCAGATTTCCTTAATGACCACATGGTTCGTTTAATAACCACAGTGATTTGGGACAAAGCTCACTTAACAGCTGCCTTGCTGAGCAATGGACATTTTGGGCTCAATTGCGCTTGTAAGTCAAGGACTACCTATATATGATTTGACTTAGCTAGGCAGTATTGTTACAGGGATACAGTGGCTCCGTGGCTAAGACGCTGAGCTTGTTGATCAGAAAGGTCGGCAGTTCAGCAGTTTGAATCCCTAGCACCATGTAATGGAGTGAGCTCTCGTTACTTGTCCCAGCTTCTGCCAACATAGCAGTTCGAAAGCATGTAAAAATGCAAGTAGAAAAATAGGGACCACTTTGGTGGGAAGAAAACAGCATTCCGTACACCTTTGGCATTTAGTCATGCCGACCACATGACCACGGAGACGTCTTCGGATAGCGCTGGCTCTTCGGTTTTGCAACGGAGATGAGCACTGCCCTCTAGAGCCAGAAACGACTAGCACATATGAGTGAGGGGAACCTTTACCTATTTATTTGTTAGAATTAACTGCAGCTAAATTTCCTGCATAGTTTGTGGTGTAGTGAGTGGCTATGGACAGTAAGTAAGTACAATAAGTTCCAACTACATCCAGCTGGAAATGATCCCAGAATTACGAAGAAGCAGGACCCTCAAAGATTTAAACCACACATAGGCTGAGCTCACAAAGTTCGTTTAGTGTCAAATAAAGGCTTAGCAACTTTACTTGCATAATAAGAAAACTTTTGATAGGTTTTTTTTTTTTTTTTTGCAGCTTAACATGTGCAAACCCAGCCAGTTTGGTTCTTCCAGTTAATTGATGTACATCCAGAAAAAGTCTGAATTCAGGAATCTTATCTTTTGTGCTCTGTATTACTGTTGTAAAATGCTTGCAGCTGGGAACCCAACACTTTTCAAATGACACACATTCAGAAAGCCCTACAGCAGGCCCATGGTGCCTCTGCCAGCAAAAACGGAGCTCAGGGAGGGGGCGTGTGCACCCCGGGCTCCATTTTCACTGGCAGGAGGCTAGGAAAACAAACTAAAAAACAAAACAAAAGGAGAAATGTTTCCCCTTTTGCATCTGAGCATGCAAGAAGGGACAGAAAAGGAGGAAGGGAAAGAGGAAAGACAAAGAAAAAGAAGGGAAGATGGGAAGAGAGCAGTGAAGGAAAAAAAAGGAAGGAAGGAAGGAAGGTTGATTAGGGGAATGGAGGCTAAAACATATGATGAAGGGTTACAGGAACTGGGCTTGGCTAGTTTAGTGAAGAGAAGGACCAGGGTAGACATGATAGCAGTCTTCCAATATTTGAGGGGCTGACACAGGGAGGAAGGGTTCAAGCTATTTTCTAAAGCATCTGTAGATCAGACAAGGTATGCTGTCCAGACAGTATATAGGTAATTGGGAATTGAGATAGTTAAGTTAGAATTGGGAGCTGTCCCCTTAAGGGAATGCCTCATGGTAAATGTAGTTAATGCATCATGGGAAATGTAGTTCATGTCATGTGGTCACATCTGTAATCCTGATTGGTCACTGAATTGACCCTTGGTTGGATTGGGGGAGTTTCCTTTACTCCTGCTTGGACCCCAGCAGCGCACTGGTGTCTCACCCCTTTGCTCCATCGTTATGGGATGAAACATCACTATGCTTTTACACTATGAAGTCAGCTATGCAAAGATTTGGACATTAAGATGAATCTCAACATACCTGTGAGTTATACCTTGAGAGTGCCTTGTGACCCAATAAAGAAACTTTGTATGGAAGCCTTTGTAGAGTTTGGCCTTATATTTATATTCAGTCAGTAATTAAAGACAGAACACAAGGAATAATGGATGGAAACTGAACAAGGAGAGATTTAACCTGGAAATAAGGAGAAACTTTCTGACAGTGAGAACAATCGACCAAGGGAACAGAAATTGCCCTCGGAAGTGGTGGGAAGGAAGGAAAGGAAGGAAGGAAAATGAGAGCGAGGGAGGGTCTCAAGGAGGTCCTGCCTGAGCACTTGGCCACCACAGGTGCCCCCGACATGAGTCCCATGTCATGCCCACCATGGCCACACACTTCTTCCGGCCATGCCCCCGGCCCTCTGAGGTCAAGCAACCCCGAAGAATGAAATCGAGTTTGGCACATACTCGATATAGCAACTCACAATTCCTTTATCTGGAAACAGAAAAAAACATTCTTTTCTGTACCCGATGTGGCATGGATTCTTCCTTCTTGTGTACAGGTAGTACTCAACTTATGGCTACAATTGGAACCTGTTGTTAAGCAAGGGTCTTGTTACATGAGTGGCACCCAATTTTGTGACCTTTTTATTTTTGGCCATGGTTGTTAAGTGAACCTCTGCAGTTGCCGGGTGTATTATGTAGTCATTAAGTAAATCTGGCTTTCCCCCATTGACTTTACGCGTCAGAAGCCTGGCTGGGGAGGTTGTAAATTCTGCAGCTGTCAAAAATAAATGCCGGTTACCAAATTTTGATCATGGGACTGTGGGGATACTACAGTGGTCATAAGTGCAAGAAACACGTATAAACCACATTTTTCAGTGCCTGCGTCACTTTGAATGGTTGCTAATCAAATTGTGGTAAGTTGAAAGTATGCTGGTTGCTCAGTTGTACAACGTGGGTTGGGGTGACTTGTGTAATAGCAATAGCACTTAGGCTTATATACCGCTTTCCAGTGCTTTCCAGCCCTCTCTAAGCGGTTTACAGAGTCAGCCTATTTCCCCCAACAACCTGGGTCCTCATTTTACCCACTTCAGAAGGATGGAAGGCTGAGTCAACCTTGAGCCTGGTGGGATTTGAACTGCCAAATTGTAGGCAGCTGGCTGCAGCAGAAGTAGCTTGTAATACTCCACTCTAACCACTGCACCAGAGGCTCCTTAACTTAATAACTGCTGACATCAAAAAGACACAGATATTCGATAGGTGATGTGAGCTGCAACTTACGAAAGTCTATGCCTTTCATGTACCACTTTTTTGTTAAGTTGGAAAAGGAAATTACAGGGAAATGACCAGACTCCTAATGCATTTAAGTGCAATTTTCCTCTAGACAGTTTTTTTTGCAGAGAAGTACAGGTAGTCCTCAACTTACGACCTCAATTGAGCCCAACATTTCTGTTGTTAAGTGAGACATTCATTGAGCTTTGCCCCATTTTACAACCTTCCTTGCCACCGTTGTTAAGTGAATCCACTGCCATTGGCAAGTTAGTCACCCGGTTGTTAAGTGGATCCAGGTTCCCCGTTGACTTTGCTTCTCAGAAGGTCGCAAAAGGGGATCCCATGACCTTGGGGACAACAGGAAAGGTCATAAGTATGAACCGGTTGCCAAGCATCTGAATTTTAATCACATGCTACAAGGTTTGTAAGTGTGAAAAACGGTCAGAAGTCACTTTTTTTTTCAGTGCCTTTGTAACGTTGAACAGTCACTAAATGAACTGTTGTAAGTCGAGAACTACCTGTTTATTTTCTTTTTCATGATATAAACCAGGGATCTCCAAACTTGGCAACTTTAAGACTTGTGGACTTCAACTCCCAGAATTCCCTAGCCAGCCATGCTGGCTGGAGAATTCTGGGAGTTGAAATCCACAAGTCTTAAAGCTGCCAAGTTTGGGGACCCCTGATATGAACTATAGATTGTTCCATCTCATGTTATATATTAACTCCTTCTTAACTGTGACAGAATGCCTCTCTTACTGGCAGTGTCTTCTTGCACTCTCCTGCTGCCTGTGCTATTCCCAGTTGCTCTAAATATTCTGCTAGTCTGAAGTTTTATTTTGAAAGGTTTTTCTTTAGCATGATTTTTATATACTGCCTCTTCATATATACAGGATTCATTTGATAGCCTGATACATTTTTACCATGTCTTATTCTTATCTAATCCAGCATTCTACTGTACTTCCCAATCATGGCCAGCCAGAAAGTCCACAAGACAAAAAAAAACCTTATCAGTTCCCACCATCAGATATGCTACCCTAAAACATGTGGTTTCAATTATTATAATGCCTCTTAGTCATTATAAACACCTTCACTTCACATGTGTACTTTATCTGTGCTATTTTTAAAATCTTTGTTCAAAGATAAGACAGGCATGAGACATCGCCGTGGCTGGATTTGTATTAAAAGAAAGATTACTGGAAACACAATGACTATATTTGCTCAGTGTGTGCGTGTATGTTAACATTTATTCATTTGAGAAATGTATATGCCTCCCCACACTTGAACACCGCAATTCTGGGGTGGTGTACAATAAACAAGATACAAAAATGAAATAATTTCAGTTAAAATTGGCATACAACCATTGATAGTGATTAAGGAATGACATTTATTATGATCCTGCAGGCATGAACTCATTCTGGCCCCAACACCTGAGCCAAAAAATGCTCTGTTATATCCTGTCTCTTTGGTTAGGTTTTGGCACAGTACATTCTGCTAACCCAGAACATGCATTGTTTGATAATCAGGCTAAACATGCTCTAACACATGTAGAGTAATTTACTCTAATAAGAAGTATTCAGATACAGGTAGTCCACAACTTATAACAGGTCGTTTAGTGACTGTTTGAAGTTACAATGGCAGTGAAAAAAGCAACTTAAGACCGTTTTTCACACTTAGCGACCGTTGCAAGTCCCAGTGGTGGGATACAAATAATTTAACAATTGGTTCTCTGCCCTAATGATTTCTTCCAACAACCAAGCTACTGTACACTCTTGAATGTGAATTATCAAACAAAATCAGCAACAATAAAAGATAAATATTAGATGGGTGGTTTTTGCTTTGTTTAAGACCAAGGACAAAACATAGCCTCAGAGTTGCTGGAGCAACTGCACCCAAGGAGCCTCGGTGGCACAGTGGTTAGAGCGCAGTACTGCAAGCTACTCCTACTGCAATTTGGCAGTTCAAATCCCACCAGGCTCAAGGTTGACTCAGCCTTCCATCCTTCCGAGGTGGGTAAAATGAGGAGCCAGATTGTTGGGGACAATAGTAAACCTGTAAACCGCTTTGAGAGGGCTGTAAAGCACTATAAAGCAGTATATAAGTCTAAGTGCTATTGCTATTCTGCTAGCGAGGCTCCTGGGAAACTTGATCCAGATCTGATCAGGTCGGTCAGTTGAAAAATATAGAGATAGTCCATATGATCACCACCACAGAGGCCAACATTTCCATTGTTAAGCAAGGTGGTGGTTAATCCCTGATTTTACTACCATTTTTTTCCCCACAGTTGTTAAGTGAGCCCAACTTCCCCCATTGACTTTGCTTGTTGGAAGCTGGCTAGAAAGACTGCAGATAGCAGTCACGTGACCTGTTGGCTGCTGCAACCCTCGTAAATACCTGCAGGTTGCCCAGCACCCCAATTTGGATCACGTGACCCCGGAGATGCTGCTATGGTTGCAAGTGTGAGAGGACTGGCTGTAAGTAGCTTTTTTGGGTGCTGTTGTAACTCTGAACAGTCCCTGAACAAATGGATGTAAGTCAAGGACTACTATATCTTTACTGAAAATAGCAACGAGAGAGAGATTACCTTTAAAACATTATTTATTAGTCAGGTTTTATTTATTTTGGTTTTTTTTTTTTTGGAAAGCAGTTATTGTTCTTCTTTATAAAAAGTGTCCCATCCCAGTTACATCGAAGTGATTAAACATGGAAGATGTGGAGCAGGTTGGCTGGTCATGTACAGGGGTCCCTGGCCAGCCCGTTCATTGGGAGCTGGACGATGTCATGCCGGCGTCCACGTTAGGGATGGTACGGATGCTGTGGCCTGGCCGTGCTAATCCACCCGAGCCTGGCAGCCAGCAGAAGCTCCAGGATTAAGGCTAATCCCATTGGCACTGACAGCTTGGCCTGAACTGCTCCCCTCCAAACAGAGGCAGTGTGTTCAGGGGGAAGGGAGGAATGGCCTGGCATGGGGCTCACGGCAAAACAAGGGGTGTCCTCCCCCCCCCACACACTTAGATCCAAAGAGGAGCCAGCAGAGAGAGACCAGGGAAGAAGCAGGGCCAGCTGGCCGACGGCTCCTGGCCCCCCCCTCCCGCTTGTGGGGGGCAGGGCTCAGGAGTGGGTTTAAAGTGCTCAGGCCGCCCCCTCTGAAAGCAGCCCTCCTAGGCTGCAGCACCAAAGGGCCCCAGGGAGCTGAAGGCAGGGACGCTCCCTGTGGGATGGTTGTAGCACCAGTGAGAGGGAGGGGGGCCAGCCGGGGGTGGGGGTGGCAAGGCATGGGGCTGTGTTGGCAGCGGCGGTGGTGGAATCTCTGCTTTTCTCAGGGGTGGGGTGGGGTGAGGGTACATTCGAGACCAGGCAGTAGCACCAAAGTTCATGAGGTGAATGGTAGGCTGTCGGTCTGGGCTACTTCCTCTTCCGGCCGACTCCTCCTGAAATCAGAAGAGAGAGAGAGAGAGAGAAAGACAGAATGACCAAGCCGTCCAGCAGGTGGCTGATAGGGACCTAGGAGACTTGCTAATCCAGAAACAGGCCTGGGGATTCTAACCTTGGCTTGGGTGGATGCAACATTCTTAACCGGGTTTGTTGAAGGCCTTGTTATTTTATTTGGACATGTTCGACTTCTAATAGAAGAAAAATTATCTGTAGCTCAAGGCTGAACTGTGGCATTCTTGGTGCTCTCTGAACTTGGTTATTTGTTTGCAGGTATTTCCTCACCCAACTAAGTAGCTTCATCAGTGCCATAACCAAGCAACCGACCAAGCTAAGACCACCAAGAACTTCATGCATTCAGCTTTAATAACATCAATGTCCTTGGTTGTGTAGGTAGGTTAGTGTGATTTGTACAAACCCAACCCAGGCGATTTAGTTAACTGATGATTCTGGAATTTAAATAGCAAAACCATTAGGTACAAAGAGGAAGTTTGGTTTCAGATTTTGGTATTGAAACCTGTAGTAGACAGCTTTTATGTCATGGAATAGTACCTGGTAGAATCTGTTCTGGGCTTGGAAGCTAAGCAGGGTCAAACTCCCACCAGCTACTCCTGGACCTCTACTGAGGATCCCCAACAACTGCCTTCACTGGTTCAGATGACCATTACTGTTTTGGGAACAGGGTGCAGGTGGTGGTCAGGCATTCTCCAGCTAACTGGACAGGAGCACCAAATCCGTCCTGCGAGAATCAGATCAGCCACTCAGCTGCCCTGACATCTTGTTTCTGACTGGGAGATTGTGTGAAGGGCATGTTGAGTATTAGTCTTCTTCTTTCAACTCAGGGTCAAATTGTTGGGGGCAGACTATCTCTGAGCATGGCAGTTTTGGAAATAAAAAGAATCAGTAGCTCTCAATCAAGTTATCTTTCCAAACTATGGTGCCACTTACTTTTGTAGCCGAGTGCCCCCAGGGCTCCATAGGGCTTGGGAGGTTTACCTGTGTGTAGAGAGAGAAAAAAAAGAGGGAGGGTCATTCAAAGCTGGATAACCAGTTAACTTCTGGACAATCCTTTGCTCCCCTTCCTCCCCCTAAAGTACTGCTCTTACCTCCATAGCCAGGTACACCTCCACCTGTGTATCCTAAATGAGAGAGAAAATCTTGTTAGCATTGCCCCTTTTAGTCACACACACACCTTTCCCACTATGCTAAGAATTGCTCAGAGAAATGGGCCCATCTAAAACACTTCTTTGTCAGTGGCTGGATTCATGCATTGCAGTTAGCCATCATTTGCTGAACCATGGTGTGAAAAAGCAAATGGCTGGTTCATACAGCAAGAAAAAAAAAAAGGGGAGAAACTGCAACATTTGCTCAATGAAAATGAAGTAGTTTCTGGCCCTATGAATTGAGGGAATGTAGCCAATTCTCTGGGGTGAACTAGCCATGGGTTTAAGAGAACATGATAGGAATACAGTAGTTGTTTCATCAACCCAGGTTTAATAGATTACGAGAAACCTGGCCATTATGCTTTGAGTGTTATATTGACTGGGCCAGTCTATTTTCTCTATTAATAACTCCTGGAAGGATTTTGAAGGGGCACTGCTCTGTTAATAACAAAAGATAATGTGATTGAAGTAGTATACACACTGGGTGAAAACCATCATTGAGCAATTGTTGCCCTCAGGACACAGGCTTGCTACTCTGGCCAGACAAAGATTATTCAGCCCAGAGCCCCTTCCTGCAATTGGGTCTGCCAGGACTTGAGGCTTTCCCTCGACAACATACCTGGGTAAATAGGAGATAATCCAAAGCCAGTGCCAGTTGCTGCAATAGAGGGGAACAGTTGGGAGAAAGCATAAAAAGACTTTGAGTGGACAAGCACAGAGGACACTTGATCCACACAGTTAAATGAAGTATTGGAGGACTGAGGCAGCCAATGATTATGCACATGTGTAAAGAGGACCTTTGCAGTTAGAATACCAAAAGCAGTATTCAAACAACCTACTGAAAGCTATGACTGATTGCGTTTCAGCTTTGTAGGCTGGTTTTATCCTTCCATGGGGTTAGTTTAGGCTACAGTTGTTTAGTGTGATTCCAAAAGCTTGGATTAGCTGAATAAATTGTGGTTAAGATAAGCTATAGATGAGCACATGCAAACCCAGCCGGTGTGCCCCCTGTCATCTTTGTGGAGTTTTTCCAGCCCACTCAACATCATGCAAGAGCAGCTGTGGGCCTGTCAAAGCTCCAGATCCCACTATCTAACATGCTATCTTTCGGTAGAACATTGACTCTTGAGTTCTGGTTCACTATACTCTCCACTCTCTGGCATATTATTTTATATAAACTTGGATATTTTTTTTCTCCTTCTAGTTAAAAGGAAAAGAGAGAGAGAGAAGTGCAGGAATTTGCTGGCCCTTAAGGAAACAATACACAAGATAATCCACTGTGTTGGAACAAATGTGGGAAGAGGGGAAGAGTTTGCAGGGTTTCTGAAGAGGCTCAATCTTTTTATCTCCATGGCTGAGAGTTGGGAGAAAGGAAAGACATTGCTCAATAATAGGAAAGAATGGTACTTTTCCTCTCTTGACTCAACAGCAATTAGAATACCAGCGCTGGAATCCACAGAAATAATAAAAGTAGCTCTTTAGAAGGGCAATCTCATGATTTAACTTTAATGTTTCTCAACTGTGACAATTTTAAGATGGGTGGACTTCCACTCCCAGAATCCCCCAGCCAGCAATCTTTAAGATGGGTGGGCTTCGGCTCCCAGAATCCTCCAGCCACCATGTTTTAAGATGAATGGACTTTCTCCCAGAATTCCTGCCTGACTGGGGAATTCTGGGAACTGAAGTCCACCCACCTTAAAGCATACTGCTGGGGAATCCTGGGAGTTGAAATCCACCCATTCTAAAGTGGCTAAGGTTGAGAAATGCTGACTTAAAATAAGTACATTTCCAACTATCCATGCCTAGTGGAATGATTTATCCAGTTATAAAAGTGTAGGGTGAGGATAAATAGGAATGAGCTATTCTTGCAAAACCTCACATCTTTTGTGAACTTTGAACATGGACAACTTCTATGAGAAGAAAGTCATTTATGAGGATATTTCATTTTCTGTTGTTTGGAGATTTGGGAGTCACTTGAACTCTGACCCTCCTTTCTCTTCTGCACCCCATGCTTCCTCCCCTGTTGGTAGAAGTCCTATTTTCTTATTGCCTGGTTCAGGAGTTTACACCCTGGATACTGCAATCTTGGGCAACAGAGAAAGGAGAATCATTCCCCGCATGGCCATTTGGTTTAACTACCATAAGGTATTTTATTTGGGGCTGTTTTTGGAGAACATTCAGAAACTACAACTGGTCCAAAATGCAGTTGTCCAAATCCTTTTAAACTCTCAGTACTGGGAGCAAATGGTTTTGCTGACCTTGCATTGATTGCCAGTTGGTTTCCAGGTCCAATTTAAAATGCGGACCTATAAATCCCTTTACGGCTTGGTGCCTGGGTACCTCAAGGACCCCCTTCTCCCATCAGAATTGACCCATCCAATCAGATCTCCCATTTTCTTTTTTTTTTTGAAAAATACTTTATTAGTTTTACCTTTAAAAGAACACAGCTACAAGTTATGTACAACAAAAAGACAAACAGGCCTTAGCATAGGCCAAGAGGGAAAGAGAGGAAAGCCTAAGAGAGGAAAAAGGGAAGAGTAAGGGAGGGAAAAGGTAGAGTAGGGAAAACAGTTAAAATAAAACCATATTTTGTGACTGTCTGTAAGATCTTTTCTTCTTCAAAAATATCGTCGGCGGTGCTTTTCATTATCTCTGCTTCGGAGGCCCTCGGCCATAATTTTCCTAGAGGTGTAGATCTCCCATTTTCAGGAGATTTTTGTATGTGTGTATGAGAGAGGAAGGTGGGGGGAAGGAAGGAGGGAGGGAGAGAGAGACACACACACACACACAGAGACAGAGAGAGAGAGAGAGAGAGAGAGAGAGGGAGGGAGAAGGAGAGAGACAGAGACAGAGAGAAGATAGGAGAGGCAGGCAGTGCTGCTTCTTTGTGGCAGTCCCAGCCTTGTGGATTGGCTCTATCTATATTGGTCTTTTGGAAACTTTTTAAAAACTGAATTGTTTCAGAAAACTTTCCCTTGATGTAAACTTTGCCATCTTTATTTCTATTTATGCTATTTGGAGGCTAAAACATATGAAGGAATTGGGTATGTCTAGTTTAATGGGGGGAAAAGACTGTGATTAACACGACAACAGTGTTCCATTATCTCAAGGGTTGCCACAAGGAAGAGGGGGGTCAGCTTATTCTCCAAAACAGCTGGAAGTAGAACAAGAAGCATTGGACAGAAATTAATCAAGGAGGGAATGACCTAGAAATGAGGAGAAATTTCCTGACATTTCAAACAATTAATCAGTGGAACAACTTCCCTCCAGGAGTTGTTGGTGCTCCATCACTGGAGGCTTTTAAGAAGGGACTGGACAGATCCTTGTCACAAATGGTGTAAGGTCTCCAATTTGAGCAGGGGGTTGGACTAGAAGACCTCCAAGATCCCTTCCAACTCTTATTCTGGTATTTAGTTTTATTGTGTTTGTAGTTGTTTTATTCTATCCTGGATGTCTGTAATCTGAATGTGTTCTATTTAAGCCTCCTAGAGTCTCCTAGGATTGTAGCGTCATAGAAATATGTTAAATAAATAAAGATACTGTCACTTGAGGCTGGAGGCAGAGGTGAGCTCTACCTATGAGTGGATTAAGGCTGAAAGGCGATAAGGGAGAAAGATACCTTCCTCATTTGCTTAATAGTATTGCTCCAATTATTTTAGCTGGCTGAAAACCAGTTATGACTTGGCTGATCTTAGAAAACTGGTCAGTACGTGGATGGCAATTTCTTATTAATACCACGTTTATTCACTAGACCGGATTTTTTTTTAAAAGCAACTCTAGACAAGGCAGTGGCAAAACCATTTTATCACACTAAAAAAACTGCAAGGATATAATCATGAAGAACTGGACTTTTTTAAAAAAAACACCTTTGAATTGGTTGTATGGATGCATGAGGGTTAAGGTATTATGAAGGGGGAAAAATTATAGCCCTTTATGGTCATTCAGATTTCCTTCCTACATCCCGAATTAATATTTTTCTATTTTGCAATACAAGGAGCAAAGTTTAAGATCAGTCAAGGATAGATCTAAGCTTACAATGACCGTAAAATTGATAGCAGTGTTTAAAATATAGGGCATGCTAGCTGGGGAATTCTTGGGGTAGAAGTCCACGCATCTTAAAATTGTTAAGGTTGAGAAACACTGATGTAGCGTATTTCTACAAATTATTAATTAATTAATTAATTTATAATGATGGACCAAGTTGGAACAGGTGCATCCTCACATTTCCAATTTTGAAAAGATTCGACTGAGTTTCAGGATGACGCAGATGTGGCCACAATTCCCACCCTGAATTGCCCTCCCCCTGCATCCCATCAGATGTATCTTTGCCCACTCAGGATCAGACCTCCAGCTCCGGCACCAGCTCCGTAACCAGGTACGCCCAGTCCAGGGACTCCGTATCCTCCTCCAGAAAAAAAAAAAGCAGGGAAAAAAAAGAAAATCTCCATCAGAATCAAACCATATATCTAGTTGAAATGCAATATGGAATATTTGTCTTTCGGACTGACTGCACTTGCATCTAACCAGGAAGGATCTTGAAGAGAATCGATGCTATTTTGCGTGTGTGTGTGTAAAAAGGGATTGTGAATTTAAGCTATATTAAGAATTGCCAAACACTCAGTTTAAATCTTGGTGAATTAATCCAGAACTGAATATAAATTTTTTAAGATGAATATGAATTGAAGAAGCCCACAAAGGACTACAGTACTAATATTATAAAAGGCATAAATTTTCCTGACCCTTCAGATGATTTGGATTTAAATTCCCATGTATTTCTTCCAGCAAAGCCAATGACAAAGACATGGGAATGTTGTAGTCCAAAATATCAAAGAGTTCCAGGTTGGGCCTTCTCAGGTCAGTACAGGTAATCCTAGCCTTACAACAGTTCATTAGTGACCGTTCAAAGTTACAACGGCACTGAAAAAAGTGAACTGATAATTATCAAAGCCTTATAGAAATCCTGAATGTGGCCTACCCACTTGTTGCTAGTTTTGAACATCCTAAAACCCAGTCTGCAGTGCAAGCGTGTCTTAAGAGAGGCCTCTTTTGGCCTTGGCTAATCCTAATTTAGACAGCAGAGTACTGGGCCCACTGTTCTATGGGATCGATTTGGTGATCCATTCTAGATGATCTGAGAAGAGCTACAGGGCAGTCTAAGAAACAATAGTTAACTTAATGGTGCAAAACAGAAATGTTGCAAATAATGGGAGATGATGAAGTCAAGGTCAGGGAGGTGATCAATACTCAAGAGCAGGGGTGTGATCAATATTCAAGATCAGGGGTGGGATGCTACCAGTTCTGCCCGGTTCTAAAGAACCGGTAGCTCTGAAGAGCAGCAGACACTGAACCGGTTCTGTGTTTGATGCTGTTTGGCCCACCCGCCCGCCTGGGCTCTTACCTGTCCTTTATTTCCTGCTTTTTCAACCTCAGCTGCTTTGCGCGGCACAGCTGAGGTTGAAGAAGCAGGAAAAAAAGTGGCTTTTCAAACGCTGCGCACCTGCGAGCAGCGCTTTTCAGCTGTTTGGGAGGCACAGCTTAAGTTTTTTTTACATCCGCGCGTAGCAAAACATAGTCACCGAACTGGTAGTAACACTGGTTGAATCCCACCTCTGCTCAAGATGATCATTTGAGTACCAAAACAAGACATTTGGCTCTGCCTCTACTTTGGGAATCGGTTCCTCCAATTAAGGAACAGACTTCCAGGATAGAGTTTGGGGAATAACCTGGGGAATAACACTGGGCCTTGCAGATCAGCTGGCAGACAGCTCAGCTGGGCCTAGAAAGCATTCTTCAAGTTTATAACAAGAGAACCTGATAGAGCAGGGCTGTGAAACTCGCAGCCCACGGGCCGGATGTGTCATGCGCTGGCCACGCCCACACCTGGTTTAGCAAAGGGGGAAAGAGTTCTGATAGTCACGTGATGCCGCCGTGACGACGTGAGTTTCACACCCCTGTGATAGAGCCTAAGTGCTTTCATTCATCACACCCTGCCAAACATCATCGTGTTGCATCCTTTTCACATATCAAGACAACTCTGCATATTCTGGAGTGTGAGAAAAGGAAACAGGGTCAGGAAGAATCCAGGCCCAGCCCCTATAGCTAAAGACGGAGCCATATACCTAGCTCAGCTCTAGCAGTTCCATACTCTGAACTTACCTGCCACACCAGTTCCACCCAATCCAGTACCTGGGACACCTGTCAAAGACAGGGAGCAAGTTTCAACGGTGAATCTATAGCAATTCTTTTCTCTCCCTGCAGACTGGAAGCTTCCCTCTACATCCGCTTTCCCATTTTTTTTTTTCACTCAAGGAGATGTTTTGTCCAGAGTTTGCTTTCCCTAATGCAGTTTTTCTTAACCTTGGAAATTTAAACTGTGTGGACTTCCGCTCCCAGAATTCTCTGAGAGCCTTGGCCAGGGAATTCTGGGAGTTGAAGTCCATACAGCTTAAAGATGAGAAAATCTGCCCTAATGGTCGTTCCGAGACAGTACAAGAAATTGGAGAACAACTATTTGGGAAGGTAAAGCCTTTGGCCTTTTGAGTCATGAGAATTGCCTCCAGATACATAAGAAAACAAAAAGCTGTGCAGGAACAGAAGGGGTTCTCTGGTGTGGCTTCCATTTGTTTCAGCGGGGCCTGTATCAGGTGAACATGTCAGTGGATAAGAAGCGCCATTTTGGATCAGCCCCATGCAGTTAATGTATGCAGAAATTGCATAAGCCAAAAATTACTTTATTCTATTTCTAGTTCTAAGTAACAGCAAAACAAAAATTAATTATTTTGCATCATCCTTTCACCCTTTGTGCTCCTTGGCCTTCTCGGAGTTAAATGTGCCACTCACTCCCAAATGGTTGTTTCTCTGGGCTGATTTATTTTGCACTCTCCCTCTCATTCTCTCTTTTTGTTGTGGTCCACTGGCGGCCTGTAGAGCTGGCAGCAGAATTGGACAGTGGGGAGGAACATGGGCGAGGCCTGGAGTCTGGGGAAGACTTGGACGAGGGATGTGCATCCAACACAGAGATGGAGCCAGGGCCATCTGAGAGTTACGTGCGGAGTCCGGGGCCTCCAGAATCTGACATCAGTGAGGCAGAGGAATAGGGGGAACCAGTTCCCAGTGTGCGCAGAGCTGCCAGAAGCTGCCAGAACAGTTAAGACAAAAGGGGCGACTTGGGAGTAAGGCTTGGAGATGATTGGCACCTCCCATAAGACATAAAGGAGGAGCAAAGGGACATGAACCGTTCTGGTCGGTTTAAAATCTGAAGCTCCATGTTGACTTTGTGCTCTGGCCTTGTACAGCTAATTGGCAATTTAGACGTTGGTAGTATTTCAAGGCAGGTGAAGGTAGGTGCTTATCAGCCTTCTCCCAAAAGACTGTGGCAGACTTCTGTTGGACTATTCATAAACTGTTTGGGACTCATTATGGGCTGTGAATTTTATTTTAACAGCGGTTGAAATAAAGCAAAAGGTTTTGGGGAACAGCGTGTGATTGTTACTGTCTCAGGAAGCCTTGGTCAGAACACTCTTTCTCTCTCTTTCATTTTTTTTCTTCCTTTCATAGTCATATCGGTCTATACCTATTTCGAGGAGTTAACATGATGAATTACAAGCATTTTTTAAAAAATTCTGCAGAGATACCGTATTTAGGTGGTTTGCCTCCTCCTTGTCCTCCAATTATGGGAATGCCTGTGAGAGAAGAGGAAATAATTCCCATCAGAAACCCATTGCCAGAGATAATTTTTGCCTGTCAAAATGGTAAATTGTGAGTAGGGCTGATTCTCTATGTCTAGGAAATTACTCCTGACTCAGGAAAATTGGAGGATTACAGGTAGTCCTTGATTTATAACCATTTTTTAACAACGGTTCAAAGTTGCAACGGTCTAGGATAATGTTACTTACAACCCATTCTCAAAATTATGACTTTCCCACTAGCCCTGCATTCACATAATTACAACTTGGATATGTGGCAACTCACTCTAATTTACAATGGTTGCAGTCTTGCAATCACACGATCCTGCTGTAAACTTTTCAACCAGTTTCTGACAAGCAAAGTCAATTGGGGAAGCCAAATTGGTTTAAAAACCTTGTCATTTGCTTAATGACCTTGTCATTCATTTAACAACCATGATAAAAATGGTCATAAATTTAGGTTTGGTCACATAATGACTCACTTAATAACTGCATCACTGAAATTCTAACTCCAATTGTGGTCAGAACCATGGTGGTGCAGTGGTTAGAATGCAGTATTGCAGGCTAATTCTGCCGACTGCCACCAGTTTGATTTGGACTGGCTTGAGGTTGACTCAGCCTTCCATACTTTCAGGGTTGGTAAAATGAGGACCCAGAATGTTGGGGGCAATATGCTGACTCTCTAAACCTCTTAGAGAGGGTAGTAAAGCACTCTGAAGAGGTATATAAGTCAAAATGCTATTGCTATGAGTTGAGGACAACCTGTACTCAAGGAAGAACAGACCTGCACCAGGAAGTCTGCCCCCAGGGACGACGCCACCTCCAGGCACAACACCACCTCCAGGCACAACACCACCTCCAGGAAGGACGCCACCTCCAGGAAGGACGCCACCTCCAGGAAGGACGCCACCTCCAGGCACAACACCACCTCCAGGAAGGACGCCACCTCCGGGCCTGAGACCTGTTGTACCACATATAATGAGTTGTATCTATTTATTTTTAAATTGAGGTGCAGACAGTGTTAAATAAGAAAAAAGACAAGATCAAATATTTCCCATTCTGTCCTTTCACCTGGTTTCACACAGGGGTGGGCTTCAAAAATTTCAGCAACGGGTTCTCTGCCTGGTTACTGGGTGGGTGTGGTCATGATGGGTGTGGCCTAGTCAGCCTCCTGCACCGCGGTAGCGGGGGGCATTTTCACCTTCCCTAGGCTCCGGAGGCTTTTGTCAAGCCTCTGGGATGGTGAAAACTGCCTTCCCTGGGCTCTGGAAGCCAGAAATGGGCCCGTTTCCAGACTTCTGAAATTTCCGGGATGCCCGTTTTTCCCCCTCCCCAAGCCTCCGTGTGGGCCCTGCACTTACCTTACATCCTAAATGGGTTGTGTGGAGACTCCTGGAAGGGGTGGGGTTGGAGGGGTGGGGTGGGCGGAGCTAGCCAGGGGTGGGATTTGATGGTTCACTGAACCAGCCATAATGTTAGCTACGGGTCCACCTGAATTCGGGCGAACCCGTAGCAGCCCACCTCTGGTATGGCGTAGGTGTTCTATTCCTGTTGATCCCAGCTTAATAAGGATAATTTTTTAAAAAAATCCTAAAATGGCAGTATATCTCCTTTGCTCTTGCTTTTAATTTCTTTGTGCCTTATCCCTCTGTGTAACTGATTCATACATGAATACTGATACTGTGTTAAAAAGCTGTGCTTTTCATGCAATCGTATTTCTGAAAGTTTTCTTTGCCTCATCTCATTCTGACTCAGACAGGCTGTCACTTGACATGGGCATTATCAGTGGGTTTGATGTTTGTGCAGACCAGATTTTCCCACCTCTTCCTCCGCCAATGAAATATTGATCAACGAGAAACTTTCTGAGTGATGTAATATAGCTATCCCAAATCTAAAATATTCACGGGCAAGATATACAAGAGAGTGACTCCATACAAAAATTAAATTAAATTGACATTTAATTTCAATAAAATAACATGAATTAATTACCATTACAATTAATAATGTTCCCTGCCAGTCACTTCCAAAAGTAATAATTCAGTTGCAATTTTTAGATGGTTCTGGGAACCCCAGAAGTCACACGTAGCCATGTAAGAAATAGCCTTAAGGTATAGGGTATCAAACTAAATTCCTAATTTCTGCCTTGCCCAACTCAGAAATGGCACTGTGGAATAGAGCAGGGGTTGCCAACCTTTTGGACCTCAGGGAACACCAAACTCATAATTTTAAATCCCGCAGACCAGAGACCCTGGGAAAATCCCCAAAAAAGTCTGCAGGAAAATTCCCCACCCTGTTTTCCTACCGATCAATCATTGTTTATTTGGGATCGCAGGATACCGTCTCCAGCTCCGTTCTCAGGGGGAGAGAGAGAGAGACTTTTGGCTTCATGCAAGGAAAGCAGCAGAAGCAGCAAAAGCCTTTCTTTCTCTCCCCCAAACTCCACCAGAAATGAGTCTTTGTGAGATCTGTTGCGTTGGCGCAGCCTCTTGGAGGAGGATGCCTTGCAGGGTCCCAAAGACTCATTTCTGGTGGAGTTTGGGGGAGAGAAAGAAAGACTTTTGCTGCTTTCCTTGTGTGCAGCCAAAAGCAGAAGAAAGAAAAAAGCAGAAAGAAGCAGCCCGGTAGCCAGGCCAGGCACTTGGGGCAAGTGGGGCAAGTCCCCCCCTCCGCCCTTTCCCCCCTCCCCTCACTACTTCATGTTGTGCGCAATGCAAGAGACGCAAGCCTTGTGTTCCCGTGGGCCATGTGGGCGGCACAGACTTGTGTTCCCACGCAGCCTGGATTAATTGCTTTGGGGGGGGGGGTGCTTTGGGGGTGACATTTCTCTGCGGATCACCAAAATTTTCTTGCGGACCACCAGTGGTCCCCGGCCCACTGGTTGGCTACCACTGGAATAGAGGAACCCATAATTGATCTTGGTAATTTGGCACTTATCCTGAAAAGGCACAGAGCCTTTTGTTAAATGGGCTACAAAGAGAGAACATTATATTTCCCAAGACAAGCTAGCTTAGGTAAGGATAGATGCAGATCAAACTCACCATATTTGGCTGCTTTAGCAGCTGCTTTTGCTGCTGCAGCTGCCCCAGGTACTAGGAGAAAGAAGAACAAAAGAATTAAGCGGTCAGAATGGGAGCAAAGTTCAGATCTCTAATATCTCATTAAGCAGCATTTCTCTCTCTTTTAATATAAGTTTTTATTTTATTTTTTAACGACAGATCCATCTTCCATTTAAACAGTGTGTCGACTGGATACAAACATTTTGTGCAACAATCAGTACATTACAATTATAATTATCTTACTATAATATCAATAACTATAGTTTTGCTCATTGACAATGGTGATGAGTGAACTGTTGGAAGATCTGGAAGAACCACATCTGTGTGGTTGCTAACAGTTGATACCAACTTGATGGCACATAATCAGTCAAAGCTGGCTTGGAATAGCAGCAGAAGGCAGCATCTGGAAGCATCTTATGGAACATGCACAATGGCTTTAGGGCAGGCAACATGATATTCTTTTCCTACCAAGTAGTAAAAACAGTAGGAAGCATGGCTATGTAAAAACACAGCAGAAGCAGCAGAGAACTTTTAATGCATTCATTTGGGATAGAATCGGCACTAAAACTCTGTCCCACTTTAAACAGACTGTTGGCTATGTTTTCGTCTTGACTTTGGTTTTGTCCTGTCTTGGTTTGATTTTGCTTTGCTTTGCTTTGGATTTCATTTTGTTTGGTTTTGGTTTTGTCAGGCAGATCTACCAGTCTTTTGAAACACCACTGAGCATGTATTTCATAACAGCACTGAAAAAAGGCTGAAAACAGGATCTTTGTCACTGATGGATCCCCGATTCCCCCCTCCCCCTATAAACCAGTGTTTCTAATTTCCCACAACACTTAAGAGATGCGGACTTCAAACTGGCTTGCTGGCTGGGAATTTCTGGAAGTTGAAGCCCATGCATTTTTAAATTGCTGAATGGACTAACAGTGCTATAAACAATCCCTCCCTTTCCTGGATTTCCTGCAGCAGTATTTGAAAATCAAAAGGTAATACAGAATATCGCTGCTTTGACGTGCAATACAGCTTGCCAAATACCCGAATAGGGTTTGCATTTCAGCATTTCTGAACGGGAAAATCGAAACAATCTTGGAGGGGGGGGGGGCTCAGTTGTGGAACTCTTTGCTCTTGAAGGCTTTCTTGACCCTCTACTACTAGCTCTGAGGAGGGTAGGCAAATGTTTGCTTATTGCCGGAAGTATTTCTGCTGCTGGGGAACTCATTGTTTTGTTCCTTGCCATTGTTAATTAAATTTGTAAGTGCATTTCAATGATTTAGCTTAGTTGCCTTGCATTATGAACTGATTAGAAATTCTGCGGTGTTCCCAAAGAAATACTAATTTGTCTGGGAATAATACAATAAATATACCGTGTTTCTCCAAAAAGACAACCCACCTTGAAAAGAAGCCCTATCACTTTTTGAGCGTATGAGATCAAATTAAGCCACAAAATTAGGGAGTGGGGTGAGGCATACAGGTAAAAAAATAAGCTAGGGTGGGGATGGTGGATGGTGGAGCTGCCCTACTTACCAGGCCTCGCACACCCTGACACATGCCTCACCTTCTTCTGTGGCCGCTTGCAGCCATTCGATCCAGAGCTCTGTTAGCGGCTGCAGAGAGCTTCCGGCAGGCATCTGAAGGTGAAACAGAGGCCGGAACGATGTGGTGCAAGTGGGGGCAAGCGGCCACAGAAGAAGTGGGCCAGCAGCGGGCTCCTGCCAGGTGGGGCTGTCGGTGCCACTGCCGCGAGGTGAGTCAATAATTAGAATCAGGGGTGGGATCTGACCGGAATAACAACTGGTTCAGGGAGCGCATGCATGTGCGCGCACACTACCAGCTCCAGCAAGCATTTACCTTCTCCAGCTGACGAGCGGCACTCAGCTATGCCACACAAAACAGCTGAGGAAGAAAACGCAGCCACTAAAGGACCAGCCTGGAGCCCAGGCAGCAGGTGGGCCAAACAGCAGACCAAAACCTTGTCCCAGCGAACCAGTTCGGTGTCAGCTGCTCTTCAGAGCTACCGGTTCTATAGAGCCGGACCGAACTGGTAGGATCCCATCCCTAGCCTAGCCCCTAGCCTAGCTGTTTTTTTCGGGGGATCAAAAGAAAATAAGACCCGACTTTCGTTTTTGGAGAAATACGGGTAGCTGGTATTAAATGTTGGCATATACAGTAGCATTACTTACCTCCACCTCTTGCGATTCCTCCAATGCCAGTCACAAGTCCATTAACAGCACCAGGTACTAGGCTGCCAACCCCTCCTCCAGGCACAAGTCCTCTTCCTCCACCTGCTCCTGCTTGGGCAAAGCAAACGTAAGAAAGAGAAGGTTTTCTGTTCCACTGTGTAAGAGTTGAAGTTCTCCAAGGAGGATATTCAGTTCAAAACATGAAGCCTGGGTGCTTTGTGTTTTTCTCCGAGACACCACCACCCTTTTTCACTGTTTGCAGATGGCTACTTGTATTCTTATTACGATGGGGGTGTTTTTTTTTTCATTTGCAAAATGAGGCCGCTCAATCATGCAGCATTTTTCTGCAATTGTTTGTTCCCCTCCAGAACTGTGCTGCTAAATGACGCAGTGGTATTCTCACGGGCAATTGCAGGCCTGTGTATTGAAGTAGGTATTTTTGCCCTTCTGCTATCACACCATCTTATGCAATTTCTCCAGCTGCAAAGGAAAGCCAGATCAAAGGTTGGGCACATCAACTACGCCCCAAACAATGCTTGAGGTGTGATCCTTACATATCAACCTATTATCTGCCACTTAAACCACTTGTGCTGTATTCCTGGAAATTCTACAGCAGAGGTCCCCAAACTTGGCAACTTTAAGACTTGTGGACTTCAACTCCCAGAGTTGAGCTATGCTGGCTGGGAGAATTCTGGGAATTGAAGTCCACAAGTCTTAAAGTTGCCAAGTTTGGGGACCCCTGTTCTACACTGTAGGCCTAGAGCTTTTTATTTATAGCAGAAGAAAGCAGGTGTAGTGATGAAGGTTTTGGACTAGGACTGGGGAGATCCAGGTTCAAGTCCACCAAGAGCGGGTGATTTTGCCCTGGTGACTCAGACTAACCCTCTTCGGGGTTGTTGTTATGGCAATAAAATAAAGGGAGTTCCCCATGTAGCTTCCTTGAGCAATTGGAGGAAAGGGGGAATAAAAATCTTACTGGTTCGAGCAGTAATAATAACATGCATCAACCTATTTGCTGGTTTCATCATCTTGCTTTTGTCCCCTGGTAAAGTCCCAACTTTTGAGAAAGGTCTGGTGAATGTAGCTACACTTCTATGGCTGTATTCACACACACACACACACACACACACACACACACACACACACTTTTTAAAGCCTGTGGTTCTGCATGATATGCTGAGCCACCAATGATCAATTACTAAACGATGTTTAAAGAGAACCAAGGCCATGGATGGTGAGAGACTAAAAATAAAAATGTGAAGCACCTTTTCTGACTCATTGTTCTGACCCAAACCCTTTTCCAATAAAACAAACATGAACCAAAGGGAACAGAAACCTCTTAATGATTTTTATGAATCTCTGATTAAAAGGCTGCTGCAAATTAATTAACTTTGACAAGCACAAGCCTCGCCAAAACTGTGCGAGGCTGCCAAGAATAACAGATAAGAAATATTTTACAACACAAGAGTCTTCGAATACCAACTTAAGATACTGCAATGTCCACGAGGCTGGAGTTTCAAAACGTTTTTGCTTCCTACAAAGTCTGATTCACAGCTGGCTTTTATCTTCTTGAAGGAGGGGCCGTTATCTTGCAGCCTTACTCCCGAGTCGCCCATACTGCTGCAGCTGCTCTTTCCTGCGAGCAATCCTGTGCGCACAAGCACTTGGCACAGGCTCCTCGGAACCTCCTCATCGCTGCTGCCAGTCCCTACAATCTCTGAAGGTAACAGCCCACTTCCTAATAGTCCTGGCCCCTCATCTGAGTCCTCACTTTCCTCAGCCATCTGCACCTGCTGCCAGCTAACCACAACGCTCATACAGTTGATTAGCAGGTACAAGCTTTTGTGAGCTGCATCAGAGGCTCTGTGCCTCTGATAATGTGCACGGCCATTCACAAAAGCCTATGCCTGTTAATAAACTTATTCAGAAAAGGTGCTACCAGATTCATCCTGATTTCCCCCACCCCCCAAACACATAAACTAACATTCATACTGACGTGTATAACAGGAGATGGGAGGGGGATCTGGGACAGAGAACTCTCTTCAGATGCTATGTTCTCTCCAAAGGACACAGTCTCCTTAGAGCAGCAGCCCCCAACCTTTTGGGCACCAGGGACCAGTTCCATGGGGAGAGGTTTTCTCCACGGACCGGAGGGGTGTGGTTTTGCATGCTGCCTGCATCCCATGGATGGGGCTTTGCTTGTTTGTGCAGCCCAGTTTCTGACATGCCTTGGCTCATTGCTGGTCCACAGACTGGGGGTTGGGGACCCCAGCCTTAAAGCAGAGAGCTGAGTGGTCCCTTAGCCCCAGTACTTCTAACTCAGTGAACAGATTTTTCCCCTTAAGTGAGGAATGGACCGAGGCCCAGAAATATGGACTCTTTCATTTCTCCTTGTGTTTAGTGCTCCATTTGCTGTTTACTAATACTGTGCAGAATCAATATAAAAGTGAAAAGGGGACTTTTGGGGTATATTAGCACTCATGTGGCATCTGCTTGCAACTCTGCAAAGTTTAGGTGATGTCCTCTGTAGCTGCAGCAGGACTCTAAGGAAAGACACACTTGGTTTAAAGCAGGGGTGTCAAACTCGATTTCATTGAGGGCTGCATGAGGGTTGTGTTTGACCTCGGGGAGGGGAGGGGTGAGTGGGCGTGGCTGCGGTGGGCATGGCCAACTTGACGTCATTCATGTCAAAGGCGTCTGTGGTGGGCCAAGTGCTCTGCCAGCGAAAATGGGCTCCTGAGCTCTGTTTTCGGCCGCGACGGCCTCCTGCCGCCCTCAGCCAATGAAAATGGAGCTCGGCCCCCCTCCCTCGGAGCTCATTTTTACTGGCAGAGGGCGGCAGGAGGCCATTGTAGCTGAAAACATAGCCGTGTGTGGCCCTCCTGAACTCATTTTTGCTGGCAGAGGCACTGCGGGCTAGTCCTTTGCTGTTTTTAGGATGGCCCCATGGCCCAGATCTAAGCATCTTGTGGGCTGGCCCTGGGCCTTGAGTTTGACACCCCTAGTTTAAGGAGATGCAGACAAGTACTACAACATGCTTCTGTACTTCCTAATGTATCTTGTTGCCTCCAAATCTGAAATGCTGCAAAGCCCCAGTAGAAACTGTTAGTTGCCTATATTTACAATGCTGCTCTAAATTGTTGGATTGAAGCGACCTTACCATATTTTGCTGCCTTGGCAGCTGCTTTTAGAGCGGCTGCAGGACTTCCTGGAACTGCAAATATAAGAAAAATAAAGATGAGGTCTTTGGATCATCAACCCTTATTGTGCATAGTTCCCCAGTTCATGGCAGGATTGGGAATCACCTCAATGGTAGCCTAACTTCAGCTAAATAACCATGAAACCACACTGCAAACGGAATATGAGTCAGCAGGGTGGTGTAGCTGCCAAAAAGCCAAACAATTTTAGGCTTCATTAGTAAAGGTACAGTATCCAATATGTGGGAATAATACTCAGTTGTACCAATTGTAGGCACCAAAATTTAAGGAATCAGAGGATTCAGAATAGTTTCATAAAAGGTCAACTAAGATAATAACCTGAAACAAAGAGAGATTGAAGTAGTTAGACATGTTTAAGTCTTGTGAAAAAGAGCCTAGAGAGAAATATGGTACCATGCTTCAAATATCTAAAAAGCGACCACATAGAAGAAAATTGGTAAAACTTATTATTTTATCATTACAGACTGCAGAGACATGGAATCATAAAGGAAGTCAGTTTCCAATTGAATATTGGAAAAACTTCCTAAGGGTAAGAACAGTTGAAGTGTGAAATGCTGACAGGCTTCCCTTCCCTGGATATATTCATCCAGAAACTGGATGCCCACCTTTTAAGAGACGCTTTAACTTGAATTTTTGCACTGAACAAGGATTATTTCATTCATGTATGGAAAAAACTTACATAGCTGCTCATCTGCCAGAATGAATTCTGGGTGGCAAACAGGGTACAATGCAATTCCAATACAACACCCCTCCTCCAATTTAACCTAAATGTTGATATGATCAAACCTGCATCCATAAATCCACCACCCCATGTTAGCTCCATTGGATCGTAGCTACAAAGCCTAGGGGGAAAGCCAGGTCTTCACTTCTTTCCTGAACCTGTATCTCTGGGGAAGGGGGTTCCGTAAAACAGGCATCATGACAGAGAAGGCATACTTCCAAATTCCCATCAAATTCGCACTGTCTCACTAAGGGTCAGGAGCTGGACTGAATGGCCTAAATATACAGAATGTTCCCCACTGTTGAGTTAAACTGCTAAACACCCACTCTAGAGCTGACACAAAATTGGTTGGTTGTGCTGGGTTGTAAGCCGCCTAGAGATGGCTCTTGGCAAGATGGGCAGCATAAAAATTCAGTTGGCAGTAATGCTGTGCTTTTATGTTTCCTACATACACAAGAACTTACCTAGTCCGCCAGGCACAACTCCGCCAGGCACAACTCCACCAGGTACAACTCCGCCAGGCACAACTCCGCCAGGCACAACTCCGCCAGGCACAACTCCGCCAGGTACAACTCCGCCCGGCCCAACTCCACCAGGCACAAGTCCGCCAGGCACAACGCCTCCAGGTACAAGTCCTCCAGGCACAACTCCGCCAGGCCTAACTCCACCTGAGGGAAAAAAATATTGAAACAAATAGTCTGATTATATGGACCAATTTGTGTTTTTATCTTCTTTAGTAATATTTGTTGGATTAGGATGAGGTATCAAGTTTATAACTGATGAGTATTATTTCCTCATAAATGACTTAAATGAGGGAATAGAAGGGGAACTCATCAAATTTGCAGATGATGCTAAACTAGCAGGAATATCAAACACCTCAGAAGATAAATTCAGGATCCAAAAATATCTTGACAAACTTGAACAATGGGTCCTATCCAACAACATGAATTTTAATGTGGAGAAAAGCGAAGTTTTACATTCAGGCAGGAAAAGCCAAAGATATAAGTACAGATAAGGTGAGACCTGGCTCAGAAACAGTAACTGTGAGAGGGACCTTAGAGTCCTTGGTGGATGATCACTTGAATAAGAGCCAGCAGTGTGCAGCAGCTGCCAAAAAAGCTAATACAATCCTGGGTTGTATAAACAGAAGCATAGAATCAAAATCACGTGAAGTATTAGTACTGCTTTATAAAACCCTAGTAAGACCACACCAGGAATACTGCAACCAATTTTGGTCACCATACTACAAAAAAGATGTTGAGACCTTGGAAAAAGTTCAGAGAAGAGCAACTAAGATGATCAAAGGCTTGGAGACTAAAACCAGGGGTGGGATTCAATTTTTTTAACAACTGGTTCTGTGGGCGTGGCTTAGTTGGTGGGCATGGCTTGGTGGTCATGTGACTGGGTGGACGTGGCTTGGTGGTCATGTTATTGGCTGGGCGTGGTCAACTCAATATCACTCACATCGAGGCACCATCTCCTTGCCTGGCCTCTAATGACTGTGGGGATGCTGCAGAAGTGTAAGTGTGAAAAACAGTAATAAGTCACTTTTTTCAGTGCCATTGTAACTTTGAATGGTCACTCCACACAAGCAAAGTACCAGCAAAGGAGGGGGAAAAAACTCCAGAGAAGTTCCAGAGACAGGAAGTCTAGTTCTGCCAAGAATGTAATAAGGGTTAATGGAGAGGCAGTTTCTGTAAGCAACACCAGAATGTTTCCTTCCTGCCTTCCTTACAGGATTAGGCCAGTAATTTCTTCTAACAACCGGTTCTCTGAACTGCTTGGAATGTTAACAACTGGTTCTAGCGAATAGGTGCAAACGGGTAGAATCCCACCCCTGACTAAAACATATGAAGAACGGCTGCAGGATTTGTGTTTGGCTAGCTTAAGGAAAAGAAGAATTAGAGGCGACATGATAGCAGTATTGTTAGGAATGTAAGTCACCTAACAGTTATTTGGGTTGGAAACATATAAAGCAGGACAGACATTTTAATACTGTTTCTTTAAGAGAATGCTAAAACTGTAATTGGGTGTGGTTTCTCAAATGGCCATAAGATGGAGCCAAAAACCTGGGTTGTTGAAGAGTGTCTCAGAAAGTCTCAGTGAGTATCTGTTCCTGTTCTGGTGTTTTCTGGAGAGTGTTGCCGTTCCTGTATTGACTGTTATTCTTGGATTTGATGTAAGTCTGTTACTGAACTGTTTTTGATACTGGACTTTGTTACTGGATTATCCCTGGACTGAAAAATGACTGCTTTAACCGTGAATGACTTGGACTGTGTTGAACTTTGATTAACGTTTTACTGGAAGTAAAAACCTACATTTTACTATACAATGTATCTGTGTGCTAGTTGTGTGTTATTCTTCACCACTCTCACTACCTCTCCCTATGCGCGCTCATTCTCCTAACGGGGAATTACCTCAACAAGCATTCCAGTATTTGAAGGGCTGTCATGATGAAGAGGGGGCCAAATTATTCTACAAAGTACCAGAGGGCAGGGCAAGAAACAAAGGTTGGAAATGAACCAAAGAGAGATGCAAGATGGAATTAAGGAAAAGCTTCCTAACAGTGAGGACAATTAACCAGTGGAATAGCTTCCCTTCAGAAATCGTGGGCGCTCCATCACTTTTAAGAAAAGACTTATCTGAAATAGTATAGGTTCTCCTGCTTGAGCAGGGGGCTGGACTAGAAGACCTCTAAAGTCCCTTCCAGATTCTATTCTATTCTATTCATTTGCAAATTATCTCTGTGTCTACCTCTAAAGAGAAAAAAGGAATGGAATGTTCAAGTATTGAAAAACATCATTGAAGTGCCTCCCTCTGCCCAATTCCTTTTGCTGTAGGAGCAGAGTGCAATTCAGCAATCCAGCAGAATCTTGTATTATCTCCACAAAGATGCTGAGTTTGGTTTTGTGTGTCTGACAAATTTGATTCAGTATAAATGAGAAATACTGAATGAGAAATAATCAGAAGGCAAGATCCTAAAATCCACAACAGTGGTTTTCAAACTCAGCAACTGTAAAATGAATGGATTTCAACTCCCAGAATTCCCCAGCCACTGTGCTGGCTGGAGATTTTGGGGAGTTGAAGTTTTCACACCTTAAAAGTTGCCAAGTTTGAAGAGCATTAATCTACAAGGATGATAATTTTTGGCTTAGAAACAAAAACGGGATAAGGGCAGTGATAAACTGAGGGGGAAATTTGAGTGATAAATCTTTTTGATTATGCTTGAAGGATTGTTTTAGTGGGAAGAAGGTGAATGCATTTTGAAGCAATGACCTGGGCTCTCAGACAGGTGGGGGGTGGAATGAATAAACTTGATTCAGTAAAAGAATTATCTAATGACACAACATGTATATTAATGGTTTATATTAGGTCCAATGAAGATCTTGATTTTCAAAATAATTTAACATATATTTGTCCTACAGAGAGGCTTGCTTTTAAAATTAATATCTATGGATTTTTTTAATAATATTACATATAGAATATTTTGCCAGGCTCAAGGTATATAATTTAATTTGCCTCAGTCAGCAATTTATTTTGCATGCCATTCTGTATGTTTGCTGATGTCTGGCATTTTGAAATAGATTGTCATATCTTGCTATTCACAAACTCTGTTGCAATGAGAAAAGAAATAGGTTGCATTTTTACCATATGCTGCTGCTTTTGCTGCTGCCTTAGCTGCTGCTGCTGCTGCTGCTGCTCCTGCTAACCCAGTTCCTAATGTGCATAAAAACACAGTTAAGTTACAGGACAGAATCCATACTGGCATGGAGGTCTTCTGCATCTGGGACTACTGGAACCCCAGAAACTCCACCAATACCTGGGATGTTACTGACTCTACCTGGAACAACGCCGCCACCACCAGGGATGACGCCACCAGGGCCAACACCACCAGGGATGACGCCACCAGGGCCAACGCCACCAGGGATGACGCCACCAGGGCCAACGCCACCAGGGATGATGCCACCAGGGCCGACGCCACCAGGGATGACGCCACCAGGGCCAACGCCACCAGGGCCAACGCCACCAGGGATGATGCCACCAGGGCCAACGCCACCTGGAACCCGCCCTAGGAAAGAAATTATGAAATGGGAGTGAGGAACTTGGTGGAAACTCAGTTCAATTGCATTGGAAACGTAGCAGAAACTCAACTGGACGAAAACTTAGTGGGAACTCAAAGAAGATTCACCAAAGTCCTTGCTGCCTACCAGCCATACATACTCAGAAAATCCATGCGGCTTCAAAGTGGCTAATCATAAGGGCAGACTTGGGAGAGAACGCCCTGCATGCTACCATCTAATGACTACATTAGAGCAAAAAGAGTCTATATCAGTACCAAAGCACTAACCTATCCATGCTCATTTTGCAATCCTACCACATAAAGGATTCCATTCATATATATGCTTCCTCGTGCAGGCAATGACACAAAGTTTGAGGGAGGTTTCCCAGGCTGTGTTTGTTGGTTCATTACTCTGGTCCCTCAGATTCGTGGGGTGTACAGGCAGAAGTACCCTTTTTATAAATGACCTTCAATATGAGGAATTCTCTTCCATGACAGTTCTGCTTAGTCTCTCCCTCCCTGCCTCCCTCTTTGGTTTTTGGTTTTTCACTGATTCAAAAGATGTGTTCTATTCCTCAAGATTTTCACTGATCTCATTGCTGCCCTTTTATATAGTGTATGTGTCTGTTTGATGTATGAGCCTATTTGATACAGTGATTTAAACCAGTCACTTTCTCTCTGTCCTGGGGAGGTGAATTGTAGAGGTTCCTAAATAAAAATCCACACGACACCCCCAGATCACAGAAGTATCTCTGCGTATATAGCAACTACTTCCTGTGCAAGTAGACATAGGATATATTTGGGCATTCAATCAATCCCCATTTTGCCTTGAAAGCCTGAACCTTGCAACTTGCACATGTTAAGAAAGTCAATTTGATTTTCTAAATTTTCTTTTGCATAATTTATGGTTAGAGGGAGGGAAATTTCAAAGTATAATTTCTAGTTTTGTTTTGGCTAGATAACTAGGGGAAGTGTTAAGAAATACGTAATCAATTGAAAACTTTCCTGATTTCAAACATACTCTAAGGCAGGGGTCACCAACCTTTTGGACCTCAGAGATCACCAAACTCATAATTTTAAATCCCGCGGACCACTAATATGAATTTTGACTGACGGTGGTTTGTTGACATTGGTGGGAAAGTTAGTCCCATATTCCAGAGCTGCAGTAGTCACAGGACTGCCCCTTTGGTCAGCCCTTTGGTCATCCCAGAGCAGCTGCTCCTTCATCTGGATGCACTGGCCTGCCATGGACTGGAGGAGCTGCTCCGGGATGACCAAAGGGCCAGTCCTGTGACTACTGAAGCTCTGGAATATGGGACCAACTTTCCCACCAACGTCAGCAAGCTACCTGGGGCGGATTTCCCTCCTCCGCCATTGGTCTTACCTTCTAGTTCCAGCTCGCGTGGCTCTACTCAAGGTAAGGTTTGCGCTTGGCCGAAGGGTGGGGCCAGCGGGTAGGTGGGCCATGTGGGCGACAGAGCCTTGTGTGCTCACGCAGCCTGGATTAATTGCTTTGGGGGGAGTGCTTTGAGGGGGACATTTCTCTGCAGACCACCAAAATTTACTCGTGGACCACCAGTGGTCCCCAGACCACCGGTTGGCGACCATTGCTCTAAGGCACCAGCCATGCTGTATTAAATCTTGCTGCTGTCAGAAAGCAGAAACTCAAAATCTCCTATTTTCCCCCACCAAAATATCACAAATTTCTTTGCTCTATACTGTGCTGTACAGATTGGCATTTCTCAACCTCGTCATCTAAGATGCATGGATTTCAACTGCCAGATTTCACATCAGAGAGGGTGGGAAAACTGTATGTACGACAACATTGTTGTTTTCAGTAGTAGTTGTAACTTCATGCTGGGTTTACCCACCTGTCCTCTAGTTTCTGAGAGGTCACTAAGCACACTTACTAAGTGCAACTTTGTCCATCCCAGGGAAGTACTTTAATGGTAAGGGGGAAAGGGGGAAGGAGAAAGGAAGGGAGAGAAGAATGGAGGGCCCAATCCTACAATGCGCACTGCAATGATATCTACCTGCCTTGAGTTTGCTACAAATACCCCTCCCCCCAAAAATAAAGATATTTCGAATAATTGGGAGACATACCGTATTTTGCTGCTTTAGCGGCAGCAGCTGCTGCTACTGCTGGACTCACTCCTTGCAGATTCAAGCAAGAGAAGAAACAGGAGGTAGAGCTTAATAATAGAAACGTAATGCATTTCAAATATAGTCTTGCTGTGATAATAATGCAAAACTGCCATTATCCTCATTATAATCTTACCCTAATTTTAAGAAATAGTGGAAATGAACCTCTGGGGCCCAAGGGAAGGTGAGGAAACAATTTATTTTGAATTTTTTGCTGGCATCAGCAAAAGGTTAGTTGGTGATAGGCAGTTAAACCAGCGTGGATTGGTTAAAACCTGGAAGCTGTTCAGTTGCGTAAGGGAGTTGAGACCTTCCCTGCCTCTGCTTCTGATCAAGTTTAGCAATAGCAATTAGACTTATATACCGCTTCACAGCGCTTCACAGTCTCTCTAAGCAGTTTACAGAGTCAGCATTTTGCCCACAACAATCCGAGACCCTATTTTACCAAACGTGGAAGGATGGAAGGCTGAATCAACCTTCAGCCGGTCAGGATTGAGGGAATCGAACTCCTGGCAACGTGAGCAGAGCTATCTTGCAATGCTGCATTCTAACCACTGCACCACCATGGCTCTTTACTTCATGTCCAGAGCAGAGGTGGTATTCAGCAGGTTCTGACCAGTTCTGGAGAACCGGTAGTGGAAATTTTGAATAGTTCGGAGAACTGGCAAATACCACCTCTGACTGGCCCCCACCCCCATCTATTCTCTGCCTCCCGAGTCCCAGCTGATCGACTGGGTCTTCTTTTGTTGCCCTGCACAGGAGAATGGAGCTGGAAAGCAGGTTAGTGAGGTGGGGAGGGAATGGGGATTTTGCAGTATCCTTCCCTAGCCACGCCCACCAAGCCATGCCCATAGAAAACTAGTAATTTTTTTTGAATCCCAGCACTGGTCCAGGAACTCTTTTCATCAGACACCCAGTGAAAAGGAGGGGGTGGCAAAAGAGGAAGATGAGTTCCCTGGCTCATTTTGGTTCTGGCCCCCCATAACCACCAGATGATTCCCAAAAGGCTACATAGTCCCGTCCCCCTGCTTAGCATAGAACCTTAGCACTGGAGAGAAAAAAACCCCATACATGCTTTAAATTAAGGTGACCAACTTTTTTACAATGAGAAGGAGGACACAAATAAATTGAAGAGAAAAAATAAATAAAGCCACTTGCGCGTGGCACACTCTCTGAAAACAATTCTCCTGTGTGGAGCGCATGCGTCTCATAATCGTGTCTCACCGCACTGTACCGAGCCTTGACGAATCGCCATGTCAAATACAAATACGTCACATCACACACAACGGATCGGATCGGCATCGATCAAATACGGAGATTTACAGATTAGCCTTCAAATATCAAAAAGGAGGACATGTAGGAGGACACTTTTCGAGAGAGGACAGAACTTACAAAAGGAGGACTGTCCTCCCTAAAGGAGTACGGTTGGTCACCTCATTTAAATAAAATACAGCATTGTAATAAGTCAGGGATGTCAAATTCAAGGCCCAGGGCCTGGATCTGGCCTGCGGGGTGCTTAGATTTGGCCTGTGGGGCCACCCTGAAAATGACAAAAGCTCATGGTGTCTCTGCTAGGGAAAACAGAGCTCGGGAGGGCCATCCGTGGCCCTCCTGAGCTCCATTTTCGCTGGCAGAGGGTTGCAGGAGGCCATCGCAACCAAAAACAGAGTTCGGAAGCCCATTTTTACTGGCACAGCGCTTGGCCCACCAGAGGCGCCCCTGACATGACTGATGTTGAGCTGGCCATGCCCCTTGCCTACGGCCCCATGCCCCCCCCCGGTGATCAAACACAACCCTGATGTGGCCCTCAATGAAATCAAGTTTGACACCCCTGTAATAAGGTAAGCTTTTTACTGGTATCTTATTATTCTCTTTAGTGGCTATGGAATACAGGTAGTCCTCAACTTACAACAGTTCATTTAGTGACCGTTCGAAGTTACAACCATTGCAGCATGCCCATCGGTCACCTGATCAAAATTTGGAAGCTTGGCAACTAACTCATATTTATGGCGGTTGCAGTATGGTGGGATTCAGAAGTGGTATTCAGCAGGTTCTGACCAGTTCTGGAGAACTGGTAGCGGAAATTTTGATTAGTTCGGAGAACCGGCAAACCCCGCCTCTGACTGGAGATTTTACAGTATCCTTCCCCTGCCACGCCCACCAAGCCACGCCCACAGAACAGGTAGTAAAAAAAATTGAATCCCACTACTGGTGGGGTTCTGTGATCCCCTTTTGTGACCTTTTGGCAAGCAAAGTCAACGGGAAAGCCAGGTTCACTTAGCAACTGGGTGACTAATTTAACAATTGCAGCAATTCACTTAAGAACTGTGGCAAGAAAGGTCATAAAATGGGGCAAAAAGTCACTGAACAGATGTCTCATTTAGCCACAGAAATTTTGGGCTCAGTTGTGGTCGTAAGTCGAGGACTACCTGTATACGAATTCTCAAAGCTGTACTATTTACTTCATTCAAGTGCGATTTCATTCTTTCCTAGAAAATCACTGCTTCATGCTGTGGTAATTGTTCTGACCAAGGCTTCCTGAGACCGTAATTAAGCACACACTTAGTCCAAGCAACTCTTGTTTTATTTCAACGCTGGGAATTATGCTCATTCCCAGCCCGTAATGAGTCCCAAACAGTCCCTCGAGATAAGCACCCACCTTTATCCTTTGAATTGCTGCTGAATGAACTGTAAAAAACCAACCGAAGTACAAAATCCACACAGAGCTTCAAGGTTCAATCCAAACAGAGGGAACAACTTTGCTTCCTGCAAAAGGTTTCTCTACCTTTGCACTTCCTTTATACCTTAGGGGAGGGGAAATCATCTCCAAGCCTTACTCCCAAGTTGCCCCTTTTGTCTTAGCTGCTCTTGCCTTCTGGCAGCTCTGCGCACATGCACACTGGGAACAGGCTCCCCTTGTTCCTCGGCCTCGCTGCTGCCAGACTCCGGAGGCTCCGGAGTCAGCACATAACTCCCAGATGGCCCTGGCCTCATCTCTGCATCGGACGCAGGACCCTTGTCCGAGTCCTCCCAGACTCCCAGACTGATCCCTGTTCTTCCCCACTGCCTGATTCCGCTGCTGTCTGCACAGCTGCTGGCGAATCACAACAGTAATAAACAAATGTGATTATTCCAAAACGTGGTTTGTCATTTCCTTCTGATTCATTTGCTGTTACCTCATACGGGGACTTAGGTAAAGGTATCTTTCAAGTGTGCTGTATGTGAGTGTATACACTTCAGAGACACCAACAGGAAGCAAACCAGACACTAATCTTAAAATGAGGGCCGGTACTGCATTGCATGGAAATGGAATAATACAGAAAACGGGTGAGGTGTAATTTTAGCATTAAAACAAGAACAGGTAGGAGCAGAATGCCCTGTCATTCAATCCATCGTGTCGAAATGTTTTTAATTCTGTTCAACTTCATTTTCCACCACCCCAGAACTGGATTCAGAGGAAGGTCTTCCCACGCAGTCTGCTGTGTTTGCCAGCTGAGCCAATTAATTTCACACTCAGCTGCAGCCCATTTCAAAGCATAGATCTGCCAGGCCTTCCTTTGCTGCCCACTTTTAAAGCATGAGCAGGAGGTTTTCCAATTGGTGAAACTCTTCGCCTCACCTTGCCTCCCCACCTTGCCTCCCCACATAGGAACTAGAGCAGTGATGGCTAACCTATGACACGCGTGTCACTCGTGACACGCCGAGGCACTTTGACTGACACGCCTGTTGGTGTGGGGAAAACCTGCACATTTAGAGGCTGCCTGTGCTCTGCTCCAATCCCTGCTCCCTGCTTGTTGCGTGGAGGCGTGGTGTCACCGCTGCCGCAAGATCTTTGCAGCATTGAACCAGTTTTAACCGCCATAAACTGAGGTTTGTCAGTTTCATTACCTCAGGAACGCTACAGGAGGAAAGGAGATCCATGAGGTTCACAGCCCTGTAAGGTGGCCTTCCGATCCCCACATCCTGCACCTGCAGCCCTGAGACCAGGGAGACGAGTTTCACAGCCCTGTGTGATCACCCCAGCCCAGTCCATCATAAACCAAATTATTGATGTTTCTTGAAGTGACACACGACCCGAGGAAGGCTACACTTTTTCCCGATTTTCGACACACCAAGCTGAAAAGGTTAGCCATCACTGAACTAGAGTCAACAAAGCTTTCTGTCTGCAAATTTTATTTTATTTTTTCAAGTACCTTCAATTTAGCTCCCTCTAATATTGAGGTTGTTCAACTGGGCATATCCTGTGGTTTAGGGAGCAATTTGCTTGCTTCTGAGTGGAAGACTCCATTTGGGAAACTGCTACCTCCCTTCTTGCGTAAAATATAGTTTCTGTTTTTTGGGGGAGCGGGGGTGTTAATGACACAATTTGAGACTGGGAAAAAAATGGTAATTGGGTCAAACAGTTTAAGAACATTGTTCTTGTATCTAATGCTCAGGTATTTTTGCATAAAATTGGGCAAAGACACACAACCTTTGATGCGTGATCCTATTGTAAAATACAGCATGGACCAATTGCACTGTTTCCAAATAGAGGGGGGCAGTATTTATATAGTATCCACAGCAGAAAATATATGATGATAATTTATACTATTATTGTATTAGTTAAAGTTGAAGTTACAACTGCCAAAATATCTTAGGCAGATATTTACTCAAGCGAGATTCGAACAGCTCGACACAATGGTCAGATATGGGAGATTCCATTCTATACCCTAAAATGGACATCTCTGCATTTGCGGAGCGGCAGAGGTGGAAGACCTAGCTCACATCCTATTTGATTGTTGCCTGTATAAAAGTGTGAGAGACGGGTACCTTGGTGTATATACTAAATGAATGGCCCATTGGGATCCTCATATCAAAACAACTTACCTTATGTGCAGCCAGAATCTGAAAATAACATTTAACACAGCACAAGATTTAAGCAAAATGGTTCGGTTGAGATCTGCATATGCAGGGACTGATTGGGGTAGAATGTAGGGGCGATACCGAAATATAATTTTATCATATTTTATCTATATCTTAAATTATTGTTATTTTATTCCAATTTCATTTTAGACTGTATTTTATTCCAATTTCATTTCAAATTGTATTTTATCTAATTCCATTTTAAATTGCTTTTATTAAATTTTAGTAATAATTTGTTTCTGGAACTCTGCACTTTGATATAGCCCAAGGGCAAATCAATCAATCAGTCAATGTATTCCTTAAAGTAGTATTTCTTAATTTATTTTGATATAATTAATGTTCAGGAGTCAAAAAACAATCTGAAACTTCACGAAGGGGATAAGATGCTGAAGAGTTTGGCGACCCTCCGCTTACACAGTAGCTGCATTTGAGGGAAGGAGTTGAGGATGTCTGACTTTTCTGCTTTGGACTGAAAGGCTGCACAGCTCTACCTCCGAGAGTTTCCAATTCTTATCTGCCTATAGCAATGCAGGAAAAGGAAGTCCAAACGATTAAGAGTTCAACTGTTTTGCTCTTTTTTTTATTCCACTCAATGGGTTCCTGGGCAAGACAATCTGACTTTTTATTTTATTTTTCCCTTTTGCAAAGTATGGGGATATGGGAAGGGACTTTTATTACTCCAGTACCCATGGCATTGTGAAGCCAAACAATGTTCTTTGCACTCTCTTACTCAGCACCTGGAGAGAGAATCCAGATGGGGTCATGGGCTTTTCTAAAAGCACCTTCTCAGCTTTTTAAGATCAGCTGATAAACAACAGTCCCAAACTACTTATGAAGAGATGAGGAGCAGGGACTGAAGCAGGATGGAATTGACTTTGGTGTCAGACTGGAGGAAGGATAAATAAGGGGCAGGTGGGTTCAGGTCTTCTCCCTGTGTGGATGTTAAAATTAGGTTTCTGCTCCAGTTACTGTGACTGTGATTACATGGTGTTTGAGATTGATACTGCTGTTTGAGCAGATAGTCCCTGCCCTTGGTTCACACAGGCCACACAGGATGTATGTGTCTGCTAGTATTCTAGGAGCCGTGGTGGTGTAGTGGTTAGAATGCAGTATTGCAGGCAAACTCTGCTCATAACCAGCAGTTTGTTCCTGACTGGCTCAAGGTTGACTCAGCCTTCCATCCTTCCAAGATCCCAGATTGTTGGGGGCAATATGCTGACTCTGTAAACTGTTTAGAGAGGGCTGTAAAAGCACTATGAAGTGGTATATAAATCTAAGTGCTGTTGCTATTGCTGTTCTGCCCATTGGACCCCTACTTGGTGATATAACCAAAAAGCAGTGAATAGATATTAGTATGTTTGAAGCCAGTGAACAAGTATATAACTGAGAGCTGTTGGACTAAATGGGATTGACTATTTGGGATGCGGAAGCAAACCTTGATTTCATCTCCTCCTCTTTCTTTTCCCCATAACAACTTACCTCCTGCACCAACTCCTCCTGGGCCTACTCCAACTCCCGGAAGTCCACCAACACCAGGAAGACCAACACCACCAACTCCAGTTCCAGGGAATCCTGGAAAGCCAACGCCGACACCACCAACTCCAGTTCCAGGGATAGCTCTGCCACCTGCAATGAGAAAGAAAGTCATAAAGGGCACAAGCAAAACAGGCTGGAATTGGGAGAAGGGAGTCGTGAATCTCTTGAATGTTGGCCAACATTGGTCAAATACTGACCAATAGTTAGTATTAATTTATTAGAACAGCAGAGGAGCACAGAAAACATTAATTGCAGAAAAGTGCTTTTTTCAGAATCTTCCATTGATGGACAATAAAGAAATAAATACACACAAGGATATACACATACAATCAGCTATGAAAGGCTGGAAGGGTATGGTGATGGTAATCTCTATGGGTAGTTTACTAGTTTTGCAATCCTCAAATAAGAAAGAAATGGAAGGATTTGTGGGTGGGAGGCTAGAATAGCACAGTGGCTAAGATACTAACCTGTGATTTAGGAAATTTCCAGTTCACCTAAATTCAGAACTTTAGCCACTTGTTCATTGGGTCAGTCTTCCTGAGGCTGACATCATAACATATGCATAACTTTTAGAATAAGTATAATTCCATTCATCCATATTAACGTATTTACTATTAGCTGGGATTAATAGAGATTGTAGTCCAGCATACTCAGATTACATCAGGTTAACAAAGGCTATGCAGAACAAAAATGAAATCAAAACTTTCCTTAGATCAGCCATTTAAAGAAGCTCCAGGGGAGGAACTAAGACTCGATCAGGGACCTCATATTGTAGAATAGAATGGAATGGAATAGAAATATTCTTTATTGGCCTAGTGTGATTGGACACACAAGGAATTTGTCTCGGGTGCATAAGCTCTCAATGTACATACAAGCAACAAGTGATAAATCATGATCATAATCATAAAATACGATCATCATAATCATAAGATACAACATTCAGTGATAGTCATAGTGTACTAATTAAGCAATCAACATAAATCATAATAGGATACTAATAAGCAGATATTATGATATTATTATGTAGATGCCTGAGAAGCATTTTAGGCAGAATGTTTCACAATTAAAAGCGCCATCAGTGAGAAGCACGTTAGAAGAACCCATTGTTTAGATCAACACATTCTCCCTTCAGCCATAGTAATTATCCTGGTCTGTAACATTGAAGGTCTTTATATATATCATGCCAAAGTATAGCAGGTATATGTGTCCAGGTGGCTTCACTCCACTCTCCATCTGCCACATTCTACTCCAGTCGCATTGTAGGAATTGTGCCTCCCTCAGTGCATTATTGGGATTATGTGCCATTAAATCAATGTCCGCTCAGACTGACCTGATTTTCTCCAGGTGAATCTGTCCCCCAACCTGGTCCTTCAGGTCTTTCAAAGATTGCATTATAGTAGTCTAAACCAGGGGTCTCCAACCTTGGCAACTTTAAGACTTGTGGACTTCAACTGAATTGAAATCTGCACATCTTAAAGTTGCCAAGGTTGGAGACCCCTGGTTTAAACATATGAGGATACCAGAGCACGAACTACTGTAACTAAGTTGTTTGTGTCCAGAAAAGAGTCAAAAGGTGGTAATAGGTGCTTCTAACTAAGATGGTTATTATCATCACCATCCATGAAAAGAATGGTGCCAAGAACAATTCAAAACTATGATCTTTGTTTTTCTAGAGAATGGCAACTTTTCAGTTCAGGCAGTTTAAGTCCTATACCACAGAACCACCCATCCTCAATGCTATAATTATTGTAATAATAATAATATTATAAGAGAGAAAGTATGCTTTCAGCTGAGCTTGACTTTTAATGATGTCGTAGTTAGGTTTGTGAAATTTTCTTGGCAATTATCTGGAAGTGGTCACTATCATTGTCATCATGCAAGAAACTTTTTTTTTTTAACTTCACAGTCTAACCACAGTGCTGGGATTTCCCATGTTAGTGCCAGCCACAACTTACTTCAGTTTCTGAGATCAAGAGTCGCTAATGGCTGCTATGTAGAAAGGACTTCTTTTGTAATGAATGCAATTGTATTAATTTTATAGTAATTATTTTATTTACTGCTGCAATAAGCAGTAATTGCAGCCTTTGCAACTGCCTAATTCAGGGATGGTGAGAATGTAATCATAAAATAAATATAATATTTTGTGAATGAACACTTAGCACTGCTGCTGAATCCCTAGAGGTACAGACATGAAAACTTCCTGCTTCAAAGAAGATCTTTCATGATGTGAAGTCACTGCTTATTAAAAGCTGGTGATTTTAATACAATTTGTTGGTTGAAAAAAATGCTCCACGACTCCTTCTGATTATTATTTTTACTGTAAACGAACGTGGCTCTCCTCCTACAATATGTGGGGTGTATGTATGTGATGATTGATGCTGCTGCTGCTGCTGCAGGTGATGATGATGATGATGATAAAACTAGGCAAATCTCATAAGAGAATCTTCCTGTAATTCTAAATTAGCCATTCCCGATATCATACCTTCCTAATATTTATGAATCGGTCACACTGAATGTAGACTCCTGAGAGTCATAGGCTAAACCAGGGGTGTCCAACCTTGGAACTTTAAGACTTGTGGACTTCAACTCCCAGAATTCCTCAGCCAGCAAAGCTGGCTGAGGAATTCTGGGAGTTGAAGTCCACAAATCTTAAAGTTGCCAAGGTTGGACACCCCTGGGCTAAACAGTCCCTGTGATGCTCCTTCTACCTGCCACCTGAATAGTTCTTGACACATGAGGAGTGATTGATCATTGTATTGATCATATAATATATGTGGGTATATGCATATTTTTTTGTCATGTTTATGTAGTATATATTGGAGGAGATGACCCTTTGAGGGCTGTATACAATGAAATTTCATTTTAATGAATGCTGATTAGTGTACATTTAAAGTGACAATAATGTTATTCTAACTCTAAATCTATTGTACCCTCAAGCACCACACCCTGTGACTACCACAAGCCTGTTCGTCTATCTTCTTCTATTTTCCTCTGAGGAGCTGCCACAAAGAAGAGGGGGTCAATCTATTTTCCAGAGTATCAGAAGGCAGGATAAGAAACAATGGATGGAAACTAATCAAGAAGAGAAGCAACGTAGAATTAAGGATAAATTTTCTAACAGTGGGGGTAATTAACCAGTGGAACGGCTTGCCCTCAGAAGTTATTGGTGCTCCATCACTGGAGGATTTTAAGAAGAATTCAGACAGCCACTTGTGTGGAATGGTATAGGGTTTCCTGCTTGAGTAAGGGGTTGGACTAGAAGATCTCCAAGGTCCCTTCCAACTCTGTTCTTATTCTATTCTGTTATTTTAGGAAGTTCAAAACATTGCATGGAATGACATGCATGTTGTAGCCAGGATGATCCACTAGATGGCAGCCTCTTTCCTAGATGGCTCTATCACTGACAGGGGCCTGGATCATAGACATGGAAAAGAAAAGAGTGATGTTCAAGGTCAACTTCTGCTTTCAACTCATTTCATCCATCCCACCCATGCCTCACCTCCACTTCTGAAGTGAAACAAAGGTTGCCCATAGAAATCAATGGAAAAATCCAGACTTTTACTGCAACTGCCACTGGGTAGTTGACAGTGAATGGTTTCAACAAAAAAACTTTCCCATTCTTTCTGACACAGATCTTGGTTCATGTGTTTAAAAAAAAACATTAAGAAATGCAGTGAATCTGTGTGTAAAATAATGGAACAAAAGATGAGCACTATTTCATTCTCCCAGGTCTACACTGGAAATTATGGTTCTGCCTTTCTTGTAAAAACGATGTCTCAAAATCCAATGGAGAAATCAAGGGTGCTATTGTAACTAGGCAGCAGGACCTATCTAGCAACAACTCTCTCACTAAAAAGAAAAAATCCTTTCTTCTTTCTCCCAACATGTAAATAAAGGCCATATTCTTTCACTTCCTCCCCCAAAGGATAGTCCATAGAAAGAATGAAATTATACAGTATTGTAAGCTAACCTAAAAATATAATAATCTAACTTAAAAACCTAAAATTGGAAATCACTCCTTTAATTCTCTTTTCTTCGCACTCTTTTCCATTAATGTATTGCTTTTCTTTACTTTTCTACCTTTCAAAATGTAATGTTGTTTTTATTCTTTTCAATATTTAAGAAAAAAAATTATATACAGTTAAAAAAAAAGAATAGACCTGCACTGTGCCTGGAACATTCAACTTGTGTCTCTAATCAAGCCTAGATAATTCATCCTTTGTAAAGAATAGCAACTGCAGAGGCAGTAAAATCAGGGAAGGGAAGGAAGACTTTCTAAGCCAGGGGTCTCCAATCTTGGCAACTTTAAGCCTGGAGGACTTCAACTCCCAGACTTCCCCAGCCAGCTGGCTGGGGGAATTCTGGGAGTTGAAGTCTGCCAGGCTTAAAGTTGCCAAGTTTGGAGACCCCCGTTCTAAGCTAACATGTTGGATTTCAAGATAGTTCAGAACCCATCTTACACAATTGCTTCTGGCTTCTACTGGCAGCCCAGAAGCCACAGATGAGGCGTACCAAAGGAAAAACACATCAGAACTGGTGCCCCTGCCCCTTGATTTTAATGCAGGATGGACGTTTGGGCAGAAATTCAGGGACTGGAAAATAGCGCACAGTCTCACTATCTTGCTTGGTGAAACCAGACAGTGCTGTGGTTTCCTTAAATCCCTTCAACTGCTTGGCTCCCCATTGCCAGCTCGCTTCTTCAATAAAAAACAGATGGCAGGCTGAGGCAGTCCAGGAAAAAGTGGTAGCAAGCAATATACTACAATTCCTAAAGCTTTCTGGAGAGCAGATCAGGGCACCTGGGTAAGATGCTGTATTTAGAATCTAAAGAGGAGACGCTCAAAATCCATCCTATTTGATCCTACACTTTCTTATTTGAAGCTATTCATGTGATTTTCCTTCATCTCCCAGATTCTCCTCCTCTTCCTTTTTTGGAGAACACAAGAAGCAACCATCATCCTGGTCCCATACAGACAAGAGCAAAATTTGCCACCCAAAACCCAACAATCATATGAGATCACTCAGAGAGAGAAAGAGAGATTAGCTAGCTATTAAGTCTAAATAGAGAATTTGGAAGAGTTAACATGGTTTCTCCAGTATCTAAAAAAGGAGAACAGAGGTACATTTTTGAGGAAGAAGCAAGGGCTGAAGGCGGAATAAGAATTCCTTCTTCCTGTGCCTAGTTCCTCCATTTGCCACCGTATCCCCTGTATGGAGGCATTGTTACAGTCAATTCACAAAGCATCAGGTGAAAAGACTACAAAAGAGACACAGAAGAATTAGGCATCTCTCCATAATTACTCTGTCCAAACCGCACCTTTCTGCCAGTTTTTGTTAAAGCAGATGGCAGCATTTGGTTGACCTCAGCCAATCTCAATTGAGGCCTTTGAATTATGGTGCTGGAGAAGACTCCTGCAAGTCCCTTGGACTGCAAAAGCGATCAAACTGGTCAGTCCTAGAGGAGATCAACCCTGGCTGCTCTTTAGAAGGCCAGATCCTGAAGATGAAACTCAAATACTTTGGCCACCTAATGAGAAGGAAGGACTCACAGGAGAAGAGCCTAATGCTGGGAAAGATTGAGGGCAATAGAAGAACAGGACGACAGAGAATGAGGTGGCTGGATGGAGTCACTGAAGCAGTCAGTGTGAACTAAAATGGATTCCGAGGGATGGTAAAGGACAGGAAGGCCTGGAGGAACATTGTCCACGGGGTTGTGATGGGTCGGACACAATTTTGTGACTAACAACAACAACAAGCCAATCTCAAACAGGGTTGGGCCTGGTAAGAACTTAGATGGCCTGTCACAAGGAAATCCCAAAGTTGAAGATTGGACTAGGAAGTAAAAAGTCTCTTTGAGGGAGAATGGGCTGCTCAGAAATGTGAACAATAAATAAAGAAAAAGAAAAAAGAAGAAGAAAAGAAAAAAGTACCACTGGAAGATAAATGGTACATCATTTTCATTCTGTTTCCCAGATGCGTCCATGTAGTCAAAATGCATGAAGTCATGGATGTGTCCCTGAAGTCAAATTTAAGTTCAAAGCGAAGGAGAATTTCTTCGTCTCTCTCTCTGCCAATTCTAAGTTATTCCACAAAAGATTCTTGGTGCTTTATTTAATCTAGTCTGTACATTCTTTATCCTCCTAAATTTACTTCATCTTGAGTTCCAGTTTCAGTTCTAGTTCAAGCTCATCTAAAGAAGAGGAAGCAACTCACCGTAAGCTGCTGCTTTGGCAGCTGCTTTGGCAGCTATTGCTGCAGCTACTGGTCCACCGGCACCTGAAGGAAAGAAAAAGATGAGAGAAGCATACTCGTCTTATTACCTTTGGGGTGCTGATGCCAATAAGAACAGATGTTCCTACTATATCTGGATCATGGAGGGGTGGATTTCAGAAAGCCATGGCTGTGATAGTTGAAGTAACATGGTTGTGGGAGAGCACATTTAGTTGGGCTAAATGAGTCTTAAGTCTGCTTATCTTCCCATAGCCATATAAAACAGAGAGGTACCCAAAGTGTTGTTGGACCTTCAAATCCGATGACATAGGGTCCTCAGTGCTCCATACCCGACTGACCATAAGGGTCATGGAATGGAGAGGGAGAGTTAATGTTTAATGTGTCCCCCTCTTTATCACTTCATCTTCTCCTTGTTAATCTGCAGTCACTTCCATCTAACCTTTCTCCCAGGGACACAGGCATTACCTAGGACTTCTGTCCTAGTAGGATGCAGTTAGCTAGGTACTAGGCCTGGCCTATCCTTATCATGTACTTCCTGTAGTTTCATTTATAATACCTGAGTCACTAATCATTGATCACATCATCTTGGGGCTCAGGAATGCCCATGTGCACTCACAGAATACTTCAACCACCACAAGGTTTATGAATCCAGGGTCTTTCTGCTGACTTCAAAGTATATCGATGGGCTTATCCACTTCTGTGACTGGAACTTCAAGGCAAGGTGAGGATGGCTCCTAATGACTAGCTAGTCCTGGATCAGTTCAGATGCACTCTACTTTTTAAGGTCAGGGAAAGAGAAGCAATGGCCCTCTGATTTTGCTGGACATGCATCAGCCCCAGCCAAGGTGCCAAGGATAATGAAAGCTGGACATGGCCATCTTCTCTATAACTGACTTATAATATCTGGGAGTGAATAGGCCTCTGATAGAGAGAGGCTATATAGATCTTAGTTTCATTCGTCTTAGTTTTATTGACATCATGGTAACCCATAATGAACTGTCCTTATTCTCAGGCAGTCATCCAGCAAGATGGATTTGATATATCATTCCAAATTACCTATTCCTCCTGGACCACCACCAGCACCGGGCAACAACCCTCCTCCACCAAGGGTCCCAGCTCCAGGCAAAAGTCCAGCGCCTTGTGAGAGAAAAGTAGGAATGCATATTGGCCAAAGTTCCTTGTACTTAGACACCCAGCAGAATGGAGGGCAAATATTTCTAATCCCATGACAATCCATCTAAGACATTTGATCCCCCAACCTCGAGTTACTGTGGATCTCAAGGCCTGGGAAAAAAAAAAGTTCTCTGCAGGATTGAACTTCATAGAAGCAACATCTCCATTTCTATAGACAAAAAAGTACTGTTAAGACACTTTATTCCAAACATTTTAATAATTAGAGCAAATATCCTTTAGGGGATGGAAGTTCAGTGACTTGTTTAATAGTGGATACCCTTGTATGATATTGTAAGTTCAAGAAAGTAAAACAAAGAAGAATAAAAAATAAAAATAATTTTAAAAAGGCTAAACTCATTAGATTCCATGGGATAACCTACAGATATTTGAGATTTAGCCATGTTTTTTTTTTTAAAGTTGCAATTTAACAATTATGATTAGGAGCTCTGGGGACTACAGAGGCTGCATAGGTTCTAAAACTATTTATTCACCCTGGAAATCCTGCAGAGTGGATTTTGAGCACATACTGCAAGAATGCTGGTGGTTCTTTTTGGCTTGTTACTTACCATATTTTGCGGCTGCCTTAGCAGCAGCGGCCTGAGCTCCTACACCTGCAGAAGAAAGCAGAAGGACATTGTTGTGGGGTTCGCTTTCATTTTATATTCTAGTGGCTTTCCCTGTCTGGTGCCCTGTCAGTAGAATATAAAATGAGAGCAAAACCTACTTCCTACTAGCACTGATGCATTACTAGTTTGGCAATGAAACGTCTGCAAGAAAACCATCAAGCTTAAAGAGCACCAAGGACACCTCAGTTCCTCTCTTTATTTATTTTTATTTATTTATTTGATTTGCCAATTGTTTACAAGATAATAAGTATAAGTGTATACATAGTTGTGAATACATGAAATGGGTACATATAAGAAAAATAAAAGAATAAGAGACTCTTGTCCTGTCTTCTGATAAACAAAATCAAGACAGAGTCATCTGATTTTTTTTTCTCTCCTGCTGGCTTCAATCTCTCGACTGTGAAATTGCTTCACCAAGTCCATCCTTAACTATTCTTTCATACCTTCTAAGGCAGAGGTCCCCAAATTTGGCAACTTTTAAGACTTGTGGACTTCAACTCCCAGAATTCTCCAGCCTTCTGGGAGTTGAAGTCCACAAGTTTGCCAAGTTTGGGGACCTCTGTTCTAAGGTCATCTTGAAATTCCTTTACAGGTACAGTGGAAAACACCGTCATTCAGCAAAATCTGGAGGACCCCAGGCTCCCCGAACCCCTGACCTTCTCCGACTATGTCACAGTGCCAAATCTGCCCTGAGCTGCAAGACAGGAAGACAGGAAGGGCTTTCATAACACTCTAGTCTAGGGGTGTCCAACCTTGGCAACTTTAAGCCTGGAGGACTTCAACTCCCAGAATTCCCCAGCCAGCAAAGCTGGCTGGGGAATTCTGGGAGTTGAAGTCCTCCAGGCTTAAAGTTACCAAGGTTGGACACCCTGCTCTAGTCTGACCTTCAGCCAAACCCACCACAAAGACATTTACCTGTACCCGTTGGATAGCCAGGTTTCCCTCCAAGTCCTCCAGCATATGCCCCACCTGCTCCGCCTGAAACCACATAGAGAAGGCAGACTCTGTATGAGAATAGATATTAATATTTTTGCCTAATACAAAATATAAAGAAGATTGGAGGAAAACATCTCACTGGGGCTCTAAATACACCTACCACATACAGGTAGTTCTCAACTTACAACCATTCATTGGGTGTCTGCTCAAAGCAGTCATTGGGTGACTGCTCAAAGTTACAACGGCATTGAAAAAAGTGACGTAGTGGTTGTTTTTCACACAGCATCTCCATGACCACCTGATCAAAATTCATTTGCTTGGCAAACGATTCATACTTATGACGGTTGCAGTGTCCTGGGATCATGTGATCAGAATTTTGCGACCTTCTAACAAGCAAAGTCAAGGGGGAATCCAGATTCACTTAACAACTGTGTTACTCAGGGGTGGGATGCTACCGGTTCTGCCTGGCTCTATAGAGCCGGTAGCTCTGAAGAGCAGCAGACACAGAACCAGTTCTGTGTTTGCTGCTGTTTGGCCCACCCACCCACCTGGGCTCTTACCTGTCTTTTATTTCCTGCTTTTTCAACCTCAGCTGCTTTGCGCGGCACAGCTGAGGCTGAAGAAGCAGGGAAAAAGAGGCTTTTCAAACGCTGCGCACTTGCAAGCAGCGCTTTTCAGCTTTCTGGGTGGCACAGCTTAATGTCATTTACACACACGCGCAGTGCGCATGCACGCACAAAATGTAGTCACCGAACTGGTAGTAACACCGGTTGAATTCCACCCCTGGTGTTACTAATGTAACAAATGCAATGAGTCACGTAACAGCCGTGGCAAGAAAAATGGGGCAAACTCACTTAATCAATATTTTATTTAGCAACATAAATTTTGGGCTCAATTGTGATCGTAACTCGAGGACTACCTGTATTGATATGTGGGATTACATCTCCTTTAACTCATCCCTGTTATGTTTTAGAGAGACAGAGATCCCTTAATTCCTAATATTTATACAGCTTCTCCAACCCACTGCTTTCCGTATGTGTTAAGACTTCTGCAACCACAATCCCAAATCATGTTGGAAGGTACAGGATGGGGAAAGGCTGTTCTACATCTAATTATGGAACTAGATCCAATTTCACTCCACTCTTATGCTTGTCATTCTATAGGCAGCAGGCTCAGAAGATTTGCAAATAATTTTCAATTTGGCCTCCTATCCAAAACCACAATTCCAATCAAAGCCATGAGACTTAAAACTTAGATTCAAACCAAATGACAGAAATCAGTAAGGAAGACTTGCTCACATTCTCAGGCTGACTGTGAAGCCCGGTGCCAAGCTTCACAAACCTTCCTTTTAAATGGCTGGCTCACCTGGTCTGTTATTAATTCCTTATTTAAAACGGTTATATAGCCGCCCATTTTTAAAAACCAGATCTGGGAGGCTTACAACTGGTAAAACAATATGTAAAACAGTAAAAAAAAATGGTAATAATAAAAACAGAAGCAATGCTCTGATGCACCCACATTTATTGTCCTATCTTGACCTCATCCTATTCCGATGCCTGTTCCTGGGCGAAGAATCAGGTTTTAACGCTCCCTGAAAGGCTAGAGGCCGACCAGTTGTTAAGGCAGAGGCTGCAATGGAAAAGGCACACTTCCTCGGTCCCATAAGATGGCAATGTTTAAAGCAAGAGAACTGGAATGTGCCCACTGTATCAACTCTGGTGGGATGGACACATATCCACAGAGAGAAGCAGTTCTGCAAATGACCTGGTCGCACATCATGTAGGGTTTTAAAAGTAAAAAGCACCCTGAAAAAAACTGAAAGCCAGTACAGCTCCTGCACAGGGGAGTAATATCAGTGAAACTAGGGACACTCAACACAATATGCATTGCTGCATTCTGGGCCAGTTGTAATTTCTGGCTGGACTTCATGGATAGAGCATGTCACAGTAATCCAAACTGGAAGTGACCAAAATGTGAGTGACTGTGAGCAAGGCCTTCTGGTCCAGGAAAGGGCACAATTGGCACACAACCAAGACAGATTTGTGCAATCTGGAATCCAGTTGTTAATTTAGTTGATTTAAGGTCTCAAGCTGTGCCCATTTCTATCAAGCCCCAGGCTGCACAACCACTGAGCAAAGGATTTATAGAATGGAAGACATGTCAACAGGACTCACCGAAATTCAGCTTGCCAGCACCATAAGGCTTACCATAATAACTACCTGGAAAGAGAACCGTTTGATCAGAACATGATCACAGGAAGCTGGTACTTAGTGAGACAGACCCATTGCTCCAGTTAGGATAAAGTACATTTTTTGTGGACGGCTAGGAGTGTTTCTGAATTTTGCAACTCTAAAACTGTGGGCTTCAGCTCTCAGAATTCCACAATCAGTTATGGCTGGCTGGGGAATTCTAGAAGTTGAAGTCCACACATGTCGCCCACTATGCTAGGCCGAACCTATAATTTACAAGGCACAATTGTTTCACACCACAAACTTTACTTTTGGCTTGCAATGTTTTGTAAATTGAGAGAAAAAGAGAAAAAGAGAGAAAGGGAGGGGGAGAGAGAGAGAAAAATGTTTCAGGGACGCGTAAAACAATTTGTTAAATTCTGGATTAAGAATCACCTGGGAGTTTTGGTGCCTTGATGGGATAACCTAGAGGTAGGCCTGGTTGCTGTCCACCTCCAATTCCTCCAAGTCCTGTAACATCAAGAAGAGGGCTGAGAACAGAAAGGTCACAAACTAACAATGACCTAATAGATTTTCCTACTGCACTTTGTAGCCAGTAACTGGAATAGATCAGTCTCTTCCTCACCTATCCTGGAAGGTGATATATATGGTGCATGCACCAAACTCATTTTTTTCTTTCTTTTTTTAAGCATCCAACCTACCAGGGATTCCAGCAAAGGCTCCAGCTCCAGCTCCTGAAAGAGGAGAAGGGGAAAGTTTGTTAGAAATGGCTTCTGATATGGACATAGCAGTATGAATATGCCAAGAGAAAAGGAAAAAAAAATCCCCAGTACTGTAGCTAGAGCACAGGATATTTCAGAACCTATCTGAGTGATAAAGGATCACCTGTAATGGGATTGTTTTGGGTTAATAAGCTACCCTGAGCTTCAAGTTCTTTTCATATACCAATACTGAGAGTGAAGATGTTTGCAGGTATTATTTTGCACTCCCACATGTGCATAACTATGTTTATACTTATACCTGTTATCTTATAATCACTTGACAAAATAAAATAAAATAAATAAAATCTGTGCACATGCACATACATTGAGGCACACACATCCATGCACACACAGAGACAGAGGTAGGTAGATCACAGTGTGAATTAGAACAGCACTTCTTAAAGTGTAGTCTAGGGAACGCAGTGTCATGTCAATTGAATAAATATTTTACAACTCTTCCATTTTATTTTCTACTACGGTAAACATCAAGAGATACAATCCACATAAACCAAAGCTCTTTGGAGTCTTCAATCAATTTTAAGACCATAAAGGGGCCCTGAGACCCAAATGTTTGAGAATCAGTGAATTATAAGTTCCCAACCAAACCTTGCTATAAACAATAGGATTTGGAGATGCCACTTACCTGGGACTTTCTGTTTGACACCTGTTCCAGATGGCACTCCTGGCAAGACTCCTACACCTGGATAACGGATTCCTGACATATATAGAAACAGCAGCTTTAAGATTTTAGTTTAACAAAATAACAGAGTTGGAAGGGACCTTGGAGGTCTTCTAGCCCATACCCCCGCTCAAGCAGGAAACCCTATACCACTTCAGACAAATGGCTGTCCAATCCCTTCTTAAGAGCCTCCAGTGTTGGAGCATTCAAACTTCTGGAGGCAAGTCATTCCATTGATTAACTGTTCTAACTGTCAGGAAATTTGAGCCCCAATGTAAAATTACAAGCACCCCATTATTATTTTTTGGTTTGTTGAAATGTGCTAAATTAACACCTAAGCATTCAACACCATGTTGCTGAAAGGAGGGAGGGATGCGCCTGTATGAAGGCCAAACTCACCTGTGCCGGGAAGTACGCCTCCAGGGAAGACTCCTGGAATTCCAACACCTGTCAAACATAGAGCAGAGATGCTGCCATTCTTCCTTCCATGACTTTCTCCAACTGGGGCAATATATTTAGTTCAAATGCCTTAGGTAGAAGAATTCTCTCACTCGTTCTGGAAGCCAATTTAATTGTCTCAGCAGATGGCAGCACAAAACTGATCTTAGAAGCTAAGCAAAATCAGCCTAATACTTTACTTGGACCAAGAACCACCTGCTAATTTGGGATGTTGTCTTGGGAAGCTGAAATAACATCCCAGAAGACGACCTTAGCAAACATCTTCTGTAATGCTAAGAGGCTTTGTGAGTTCAAAAGCTCTGGGCAAGAATTTTAACTAGGTGAGATTCAAAGTCTCTAGGTCAACTTGTTTCTATTAAGTTGAAAACACCTGCTGAATTTATTTTAGCCTCCTTTCTTGAACGCTTTTATTTTTGTTTACCTGTTGTGCAGAATTAAAAAGCTTCCAAGCAAGTCCAAAAGAATTTTAGTCTCAATAGGCATTTTCTCTTTAAATTATCCATCAGTTAGTCCCTCTATTTCTCACTAAGACAGCAAGGCAAGACCATTTATGCCAATCAATGTTTGTGCAGGGACTTCAAGTTCCAGAATTCTCAGTGTTTATTTTACTTCGGAATTCTGCAAAATGTGAACACATCTAGAGAGCATCAAATCAACCAAGGCTGATGTTAAATTTATTTATGCATTTATGCATTCAATCAACTTGTATAGATGAACAATAACAGCAAAAAAAGTAAAAAGCTCTAATGATTATGAAGAACAAACTCAATTATACCCAATGACATCTCACAGGCCATCTACCTGCCTGACCCCCATTATCCTGGAGCACCGCCCTCCACCAGGTTTTCTGCACTTTCCCAAAGGCCAGCATTGCAATAGAATAGATCCCATTAGATGACATTCTTTAATTGCGGGGACCCAAATTGATTCCTCTTGGATCAAATGGGATGGGTAGAAACAGTGGGGGAAGGTAGTCCTGCAAAGACCTGTCTCATGACATGGAACTGCAAATAAAGTTCACGTCAAATAAAGTTTGAAGGGGTCTGTTGTCAACAATCAGTGCCTTGAATTCATCCAAAAATACACTGAGAGTCACTATAGGTTGGGAGTAGAGGCATAGCATGAATATACCGAAATGTGCTCCTAACAATTCACATTGCTGCATTCTGAAACATCTGCATTGTGATAATTCACCTGGGAGATAACAGTGAAAGTGATTGTGAGCAGTGCCTCCTGGCCCAGGAAAGCTGCAACTGACACACAAATAAAGTTGTAAGAAACCTCTTCTCGCCAAAGTTGTTATCTGCTCTTCAAGAAGGAGATCCAGGAGAACTCCAGATTGCATTCCAGTTCTGTTTGGAGAAGTGCAATCCCATGCAGAAGTAAACATGGAAAACCACCAGAGCCAGAGGCCCTAAAATTCAAGCCACTCAAGAGTTGCTTGGATTGGGCAGAAGCTTAAATTGTGCAATACTCTTAATCAAGTCAGTTAATGGCCAAGTAATTTTACTGTGCCTTGATATGTAGCCCAATCTGTTTAACCAGTTTGTGGTTGCAAACCTAGAAAATGAATTAATTCACTGGACAAGTTAAATATGTAGTAGGAAGTCAGAGTTAGGAATAAGGCCCACAAAACTGCGTGAGACCACCTTTTGACCAAATACAAGTCAGTTCATACTATTCAAGGAGGTTGTTTTTGATCCACTGAAGATTGTTGACTGCTGTTCTGTTTAGAATTGTGTCTTTTTGGCCTGTTTTTACTATTTTTGATGAAGCTTATTAGCTACCAAAAACACCCCCATGTCGAAAAAATGGGTAAGTCAAAATATTATCCCTAGACAAAATATATTGTTGTTTTACACCAAAGCACTACCCATATTCTGCTATTTTTATGATGATGTTAGGTTCTTCTATCTGTTTGAAAAGACTGGAGTGGAAGTAATGTTTTAAACAAAAGACAAAACATTGTTCATCTAGAGCCCACTGTGATTAGCCACCTAATCCTATAAGTCAGAGAGCAAAAGATGAACCCCACATTATGCCTTCAGTTTTCATAGCCCACTTATTCTCCCAGCTAATTAACGTGTTATTAACATTCAGAGCACTCATCCTTATTTGAGCTGAAGTTTCTTGGAGCAACTGCTGACCTACCAGGGATTTTCCCAGGCTTGGCTCCAGTACCAGCACCTGTGGGTGCAAAAGAGACCAGTTGACATAGTGCAAAAGCTCAGTCCAGCATAAATATTTGTCAATCTTTTTGCTGTGGTTCCCCCCCAAAACCACCCCAGATTCAATAAATATTGTTAAGTAGTAGTGCAAAGGTGCTTTCTGTTGGATCGTGCAGTCTTTGTGAGAGTTTTTGCAAGTCAAAATCAGGAAAAGTATTTCAAGGGTTACTTAGAAAGTATTAATTTATTTTGGCCCAAACAAATTAAAACATGACGGGCTATGGAGCAGAATTTAACAGGCCATGATTCCAATGGGTATTTAATAAGCAATTTTATTTCTTTATTAAATGTATATACTGCCCATGTCATTCTGAAAAGTGACTCTGGGTGGCTTACAGTTAAAATCATAAATATTAAAAACATCAAATACAACACTAAATACAGAGGCAAGAAGCAAAAAGGGCAAAATTAATACGCTTCTCGGTTAAGCCACCAACCAATTCCAACGTTGAACGACCCCCAGTGCTATTGTTCTTTTATTATTAAACTCTTAAGATGAGTTTACATAAAAAAAAATTAGTTCAGTTTGCATAAACTTATTAAACCAGGGGTCTCCAACCTTGGCAACGTTAAGCCTGGTGGACTTAAAGCAAAGCTGGCTGGGGAATTCTGGGAGTTGAAGTCCGCCAAGCTTAACTTTGCCAAGGTTGGAGACCCCTGTATTAAACAACTTTGTGTTTGGTCATCTGCCAGGAGGAACAAGAGATGAAACCTACAATCCTTGTGACTATCAGGTTTGCATTTGTTGAATGAGCATTAACCTTGGTTGTGTGAATTTAGCTTGTTTACGATTCTGAGTGTTCTGTGAATTCAAAACAAAACATGTTATAAAACCACAGCCATTCTCTTCCCAACTGAGCAAATAAAAGGTTGGTAGACTGAGATGCACGGGAAGAATTCAGGAACATGATAAGAAGATTGCCATCATCATGGCCTCATCTGTAATCACTGATTATTAGTTTTCTGAAATGATTTTTTAAATAAAAGCTCTCTAAAAATGGCACCTTAACACCATCAAGTTAGTGATGCTTGCCATATGCCTTCTGTCTATTTACCCCACTGGCAGACGAGAAATTTCAGAGGAGTTGGCACTTAACATCAATCCAATTGATACCATGGAAAAGCCACCCATCTCCAATTACAATACTTCTTTTAAAAAAAGTAATTGGAGATAGGTGGCTTTTCTAGGGTATCATGATTATTTACACATAAAAGCTAGCTTCAAATAACATGCTTTAAAAAGTCACTTTGAGCTCTAATGGCAGCTTAGATAGTGTCTATTTTCATAAGTTCTTTGGTGATTCAGTGTGTTTTGTGAAACCAGCCCTTTTGGTTAGTTTATAGAATAGAATTCTTTATTGGTCAAGTGTGATTGGACACACAAGGAATTTGTCTTGGTGCAAATGCTTTCAGTGTACATAAAAGAAAAGACACATTTGTCAAGAACCAAGAATATAACTTAATATATTGTTCTATTGTGGAAAGGTTCTTTATTTAAATGGCCATTTTCCCCACAAAACAAAAAAATGAAAAATTCAGCCACCAAGTTTACAAAGGCATCGGGTGCAAAGCACCACAATGCCATGATTGCACAATGACCCAAAATAATGCAAGTAGATATTTTATATTACAGTATTTCCACAATGGTATCATCATGCACCCAATTCCAGTTGCTGTCCTTGTCCATGACCAAGACAAGTACCGTACGTGGGAGAATGAAGCTATAATGGAGAAGTTTTGTTTCATTGTTTCTACCACACCATAAACTGCTTCTGTAACTTGATAAGCAAGGTCAAGAGACTGTCCCTCCAACTTTCTCCTAGTTTGAATCATGTGATTGGAAGAAGTTGACATTGGACTTATTGAACAACCGTTCTTATTCAGAGCTAAGAATTTTTGGGTGCAGAAAGGCTGATTGTTAGGGATAACATGGTTACCTAACTTAGTTTGGGTAAAATAATATATATAGACTATGATTGTGTGTATCACTTTAAATGCAGACCATGTATTTTGGGTGCGATTGTAAAATCACCATAAGAGGGAGCAAGAGAGCTCACTGTTTGCTGGCTTTTACTGGATTGCTGACAATGATGGATTGATGGTGATAACTGCGTGTTTTCCCTGCTATTGCTGAACGAAGAAAAGAGGTTTGATTTTCTTCATATTTCTACTGCAAAAAGAGATATATTACTGGACTGATTATTCGTAAGTTTACTGACCTCTTTTTCGACACTGGACTTTGCTAATGAATAATCCCGGACGGACTGAACTTAGTGTATGATATATGGACTGTTTGACTATGCTAACAATCTTACTGGAATAAACTATTTAACTAGCACTGTGTATCTGTTTTACTGAGTGTAAACTACAACAACGTTTATCTCACATATCTGCCTGCCTGATTGACTACCGTTGCACGTTCTGCTAGGGTGTATATCCCTAACACTGATAATATAATTACTCGATATTAATAGACCTACCAGGTAATCCGCCCACACCACCTCCAGGTAGTCCACCTATGCCGCCTCCAGGTAGTCCGCCCACACCACCTCCAGGTAGTCCACCTATGCCGCCTCCAGGTAGTCCGCCCACACCACCTCCAGGTAGTCCACCTATGCCGCCTCCAGGTAGTCCGCCTACTCCACCTCCAGGTAGTCCACCAAAGCCAGCTCCAGGTAATCCACCTATGCCACCACCAGGTACACCAAGTCCTGAAGATGATAAAACACATACTTATTGAGGTTTGAGGACTAGGTTGGTGTTGGGATGAGGTTAATGATTCCCTTATACCTAGATGTCTTATATCTAAGACGAGTGATATGGTTTAGAAATAGGAAATATAAATAAATAAAATATAAATAAGATAAAATTTTTATTTAGGATGACAGAAAATAGAATTTGCTGCTCCCACAGGAGTACTCTTTTCACGATTGCCTGCTCACACAAAAACAAAGAAGAGTTTTGTGAGAAGGGATAAAGGAAAATGAAAAATCAAGTTCTAGGGCATTATTTGAAGGAATTAAATAATAAAGATTGTTAGAAGTAAAAGGGAGGAATATAAAATTGGTTTATTTCATCAAGGCTAAAATGCTGTATCTCTGTTAACCTTTAATGGAATTTTGCTAACATCAGAAATGAAATAATGAGGTGGGATATGGGAAGAAAAGATCATTTCTTGTATTTTAAGAGAAGGTGATAAGTTATTATAATTGTTTATACATGTTATAATGAAGGGGGAAGTCTCGTCTTTATATATTTTTTCTTTTAATTATATTCTAATTTTTCCTTCCTTTCTATTTTTCTTTCAAGTTTTTCCTTTACTGCATCTTCTATTTTTTCTTTTTTTCTTGTTTTGGATTAGGTTTTTTTTTAAATTACAAATGATCATCTGAAGAAGCAGAAGCAGAGGAAGAGGCAGGAGGGAGGAGGAAGAGGAAGAGGAGAAGGGGGACAGTACCATTCATAGGGAGTAATCATAGGATGGCTCCTCTAAGGACAGGAAACACAGTGCAATGACTTCTGTACAGGTAGTCCTTGACTTATGACTACAATGGAGCCTGCCCAATACAGTTCATGACATTCATAAAGTGGGTCATCATATGAACGGAGCCAATTTTACAACCATTTTTGAGGCAGTTGCTAAGTAAATGCCATGAATGTTAAGCAAACTCGTTGGTCCCCAAGGAGCATTTTGGCTGAAAACTGCAAATAAAGTCTGGTTTTTCGCAAAATTGTCATAATCCTGGTCATATGACCGCAAGATTTGGCAAGTGGCTATAAGCGCAGGCCAGTTGCCAAGCACCCAAAATGTGTTTATGTGATCACAAGGGGGAAGTTTGGAACCAAGTTGTAAATACCTTCGGGGGTAGGGGTGGGGGGGGTCTGTTGCAACTTTAACCAGTTGCTAAGCGACTGTTCATAAATTAAGGATTAATTATATCAGGAATCACTAAGAGTTAGTTACCATCTGTATGCCAAGATGGGGAAAAGGCAGGTAAAGAGATGACCTTATAAGAACAAGAGAATGACACATACATGGTTAGAAAAAAATGATAAAACAATATATTGATTTAAAACCAGAAATATTTTTGTTGGGTATTTTACCAGAACAATATAATAAAGTGAACATAAAGGGAATATAATAAAGGGAATATAGATGTAATTTTACACATGTTAACAGCAGCAAGAATTTTTTTTTGCACAACAGTGAGAAAATGAAGAGATCCCTGCAGATGAAAGTGTTATAAAAAATATTAGAATGCGCAGAGATAGACAGATTAACACTCAAAATAAAGGAAAAGGAAGAAACAGAATACTTTTTAACATGGGACTTGTTTTACCAATGGCTAAATAACAAAAACAGAGGTTAGAAACTAAAGAGATTAAGAAAATGATTAATTACATAAGGAAGGTTTATTGTTATGGATATGTTAATATTACTATTACTATGTGATTGTTATTAATGATATATACTGTATATTATTATTATTATTATTATTATTATTATTATTATCTTTTTTTGTTCTAAAAACTACTCAGACAACATGCTGTTCATATAGATAGAGTTTTTATGTCTACTAAAGAAAAATTTATTATACACACACACACAAACACATATATACAACATACACACACACACACACATACATCTACACATATCTATATCCATCCATCCATCCATCCACCCACCCATCCATCCATCCATCTATCTATCAATCTATTTATCTAATATCTATCTATCTATCTAACAAACAAGAGAATGATATAGGACTTGGCATCAAATACCAAAAAAGCCAATAAAGGCAAAGAGGAATTGAAAATCATGACTTCATCCATGATTTTTGTCCAAGTCTGGTCTATGGCAAGATGAAATGGAATCAGAATACTGAACATAAAGTCAACGGGGAACAGCAACTTCGACTCACCAGCTTTAGCGGCGGCTTTATAGGCTGCAGCAGCAGATCCAGCAGGATAGGCACCTCCTGGATATAGGCCACCTATAAAAAAGAAATGCACCATTCCTTTTTGATGGGAACAGTTGTGTGTGTCAATTGTTAACTGGGAAACCCCAGTTGAGTTGGCTGGTTTTACAGGAAGTGACAAAATGGGCCTATAATTCGACCTGAAAAGCCCTGCAGAGGCTTTTTCCAAGCCTTTGGGAGAAAAAGGCCTCAAACCAACCAAAAAAAAAATCAGCTGTGAGGCGTGCGCATGCGCAGCGAGGTAAGTTTGCCTGAGGCTTGCATGCCAGCACAAATAGCTCTGCGTACCACTTGTGGCACACGTGCCATAGGTTTGCCATCACAGGTATAGGTAATATAATACAATATAATGCATATGTACATATACAGAATATACTGTATGCAGTATATTATATGCTGTTTGTGTTATATCAATATAATATTGTTCTTCTGATAGGAGAAGACCCCTACTGGAATTCCCAGAAGCTGGGAATTCTGGAAGTTGTAATCACAATACACTTACAGATTGTGTGTGTGGAGAGAGTTTCCTCCTTTAAATTCTTGGGAGTCTACCTCAGTGAAGATCTTACCTGGAAAACCAACACAACCCAGGTGGCCAGAAAGGCCCAACAGAGACTCCATTTCCTTAGGGTCTTACGAAAGAATAAAGTGGAACAACAACTGATGACCCCCTTTTACCGGTCCACAATAGAAAGCGTCCTCACATATTGCACTACGGTGTGGTATGCTGGCTTGACAGCCACGGATAGAAACACATTACAGAGGGTGGTGAGCACAGCACAAAACATCGTGGGATGTTCCCTGATACCACGAGATGACATCGCTAGGGCTCGCTGCCACAGAAGAGTGAGGAAAATTCTCAGGGACGACTCACATCCTGGTCAGCACTTCTTCACTCTCCTACCATCGGGTAGGAGATATAGAAGCATAGCCAGCCGCACCAACAGGCTGAAGAACAGTTTCTACCCGTGGGCTGTCAGACTTCTGAGCGGAAAATAACTTCATGTCAACATAGTATGATAGACTTGCAGGGCTGACGCACTTTGCAACAAGGTCACATAGTGTAATAAGATTGGGACTGGGTTAGGGACTTCTGTCCTCACTGTGAGTTTTGTTTGGCGGGGGGAAGTTGCATGAAGTGAGTCTCAGCCAATCTCATTGTACACATGCTGTACTCTGACAATAAAGATAATAATAAGGCAGGTGCAGATAGGTAAAAATTTCTTTCATAGTGGATTTGACTCCTGTTGAATTCATATCTGTGTCTTTTCTTGCAACAATATGGAATTAATTTGCTTTTGCCTTTTTTTAGAATGAGTTTTCAACTTCCTGATCTAAGCCAGAGCCCTGTTGATTTCTGCTTAGCTATTTGGGTTCAACTACAGTTGGCTAGATGCAGGTTGAGCAACCTGTGAGGTTGAAGTGAAGTCTAGTTAGTTGAGACAACGACTCACCTGCTCCTCCAAGTCCACCTCCAATGCCAGCTCCTGTGGAAGAACATCAAAAAAGAAGCAATTTTTTCCAGATAAATTGTGTACCCAGAAATGTGACACTTGTGGGTGAATTAGGCAGATGTTCACTTTGTAATGTCAGTTTAGAAGAAAGAAAAGGATGCATGATTGCAAGTGTGGTCTTCTGTTTGTATAAAGCTGAGCAGGCAATGCTCTCATGCCCCTTCATGAAGACCTTTGGAAAGCCACAGTCTAATAAGGATAGCCCTTGTGTGAGAAAAATATCTCTGCTGGCCTTATCTCAGCAGTGCAGCAGAAGAAATCCTGGGATAGCAGCAGTTACCCCAGTGACAAACTTTTTTCTCCGGCATATAAACATGTGCGTGCACATGCAACACATGGATACAATTCCTTTTTTAAAAAATATGTTTGTCTATTCTAGAGACCACCTGCAGCTCTGGAAAACAGATTAGGCTGGGAAACCTTGCCTGGGAGTATTTCTATAATATTTTATTTCCATCCCCCATTTCTTCAAAAGCCAACTTAAAAAATGTCTGCAACTCTCTTTGTGACTGCCAAGTTCACAATGAAAAAAAAAAAAAAAGCCAAAACCACTTTTCTGCCCTGATTTGCCTTCTCTCTCACCTGCCTTGTGCTTACAGCACTGTACACAAAGGAATCTAGCAATTTCACTTACAGGTGGTATTCAGCAGGTTCTGACCAGTTCTGGAGAACTGGTAGCGGAAAATTTGAGTAGTTTGGAGAACCGGCAAATACCACCTCTGGCTGGCCCCGTCCCCATCTATTCTCTGCCTCCCGAGTCCCAGCTGATTGGCTGGGTCTTCTTTTGTTGCCCTGCACAGGAGAACAGAGCTGGAAAGCAGGTTAGTGGGGTGGGGTGGGAATGGAGATTTGACAGGATCCTTCCCCTGCCACACACACCAAGCCACGCCCACAGAACCGGTAGTAAATTTTTTGAATGCCACCACTGATTATCAGGGAGGAAGAAGAGATGCTCATTTGCTCCACTGTATGTATTATTTTTCAAAATAATTATTACTTTGTAAGCAAATCAACAAGGAATCTTGTTCTAGTCCATTAGGGGCTTACCTATGCTGCCAAGTCCTCTGTTGCCAGCTGTTCCCGCAGAAAGCAAGGATTTTAAACAATTCTTAGTCATTTCAATAAAGCGTATAAAACACTAGCCCCAACCATGATATTATATTAGTTGTCCCCCCTCTTCAAGTACCTAGGAGTTCTGAGCCAAGTATGTTCATATCTGTATTATGCACTTTAAAGGAATTTGACAAAGCATTCTGAAAAATGTTTTTTTTTAAACAAATGGGCATACAAAGATTCATTTAGCCACTAATGACATCCCTAATTTTGTGAAGAAAAGAAATAGCACAATAGGGTAATAACTAAGGCAAGGAAGGAAATGAGCTTGCAGATGGTTTTTGAATAAAATGATAAGGGCAACAAATTGCCAATGAAAGCAAGATAAGATCACAGAGTGATTTACATTTTTTTAAATTTTCCCCAATGATCTTTTCAAACTCTCCTAAGTGAAGAAATATGAAGGCAGAATCTGTCTGGAGGGGTCCCCAAACTTGGCAACTTAAGACTTGTGGACTTCAACACTCCAAGAATTCCTCAGCCAGATTCCCTACCTTGACCCTATATGAAATACCAACATTGTTATGAACCTATTTTATAAATGCATATTTGGTGCAAAGTGAAGATCTATCTAGGGGATATCCCCTATATTCTAAGGTAGATATGGAAAAAGGCATCCTTGAAATATTACACATATGGACTTCAACTCCCAGAATTGCCTAGCCAGTGATGCTGGCTCAAGAAATCTGGGAGCTGAAGTCTACACATCAGAAAGCTGTCAAAGCTTTCACTGATCAAGAGGACAAACAGCACACTCTGAAACACCAGTCCCCACACTGAACTATGTGATATATTTTTTCATAATATCGGAAAATGCCTGAGATATTATTATTTGTTCTGGCATCTGCTGCAACATGTAGAAATATACTATTCTAAAGTTCCCATCCTGTTTCTTGTAGTATAAAACTAAGAAAAATAGTTGTGTTACTCCTGTTATAGGTATAAGGTACTCATGTAAATTAATGTTTTCCCCATTCACAGAGAAGAAGAAAACTCTCAATATTCCATTCTCACCTTCCCCAAATAATGTCATTATGCAAAATAAATAAGCAAATGAATTAATAAGGGTCTTCTCCTGGCTGCTTCTTTTCAAGCTCAATGTTTGAGTTTGATTGAAATTGGTATCGTGAGCAGGCACACACAAGGCATCACCAATGTTGCACAATTATGGCATCTCTAACACTTAGTTGGGATGGTGCTAATTCTTACCTGGGTAGAACCCTGCTCCTGGAATTCCTGCTCCAGCACCTGGAACCCCTATCAATAAAATAAGAGAGAGAGGAAAGTGGTTTTTGGATTGCATGGAAAGCATGGATGGAACCCAGTCTAGTCATGTTCATTAACTTCATCTCAGTGGCCAACCAAAAGATTAAGCAGTTTTGGGATAAAGCCAGCCTCCCTCCCCCTTTCCTGTCTGTTGTTTTTTCGCCCCCGCCTCTTCCTTGTTCATGGATGTTGACAGGGAGGAGGCAAAAAAGCCAAGGCAGTGATTACAACCAAGTGATCAAAGGACCAGAAGTCAAGATAGCAGTAGTAATAGCACTTATATACCGCTTCATAGTGCTTTACAGCCCTCTCTAAGCGGTTTACATAGTCAGCATCTTGACCCCAACAATCTGGGTCCTCATTTTACTCACCTTGGAAGGATGGAAGGCTGACTCAACCTTGAGCCTGGTGAGAGTTGAACTGCCAAATTGCAGATTCATGGTGGCTCACAACCTTCAGTCGAAGTCTGCTCTGTCTTACATGTGTTGTGATGTGCTATTTACTCTTTCCTGGCTACACCCAGCCTCATAAGTTAAATGAATCAAATGGGTCTGATTCACTCAATAGGCTAAACCACTAAACAGAACACAACAAAACAATAATAATCTGATTTTGTTGTATGCTGCCCCGAGTCACCTGTATGCGAAATGAGCAGCTATATACATTTGACAAGTAAATAAAATACTGCAACCAAAATGAAAACGAAGCAAGTTTATTAAGTCTTATAAATGCCACTAGATTATTAACTTAAACTCTTGTGCAAACATAGCTCATAAGTTCAATAGGATTAAGACAAATAATTGATTTTATAAACACGTGCACGCATATTTATGCACGTAATCTCATCCTTCATTCAAAACTAATATAAAACTGTTACCAAAGTCACCTGCATAATGGCAGAAATGCAGGATGGCATAAATGCAGTTTGAATTTCAAGACTTGTAAATGTATGATTATTTAAACATACCTCCAAAGGTAAATATATGCATACATGAATCCAGCACTTGTCTTGTTATTCAACTCCAAGGACTAGCATTAGTTAGAACATAGAATAATAGAGTTGGAAGGGACCTCGGAAGTCTTCTAAATCCAGGGGTCTCCAATTTTGGCAACTTTAAGACTTGTGGACTTCAACTCCCAGAATTCCTCAGCAGATGGCTGAGGAATTCTGGGAGTTGAAGTCCACAAGTCTTAAAGTTGCCAAGGTTGGAGACCCCTGCTCTAGTCCAATTCCCTGCTCAAGCAGGAGGCCCTATCAAACAAATGGTTTTCCAGTCTCTCTTTGAAAGCCTCCAGTGATGGAGCATCCACAACATCTGAAAGCAAGCTATTTCATTGATTGTTCCTTCCCATCAAACTTTAATTTCTTCTAGCCACCTGTGCACATTGCATGGCAGAGCCTAACACTCTTGTTACCACATGTTCTCCAGCCCCTCCTGTCTCTTGATGACACTGTGCCATTATGGCTTCTTTCCCCTTAAATAAACACTTGTGTTTGTGTTTAAATGCAGCATATTTTGCCTTGGGATTCAAACAATGGGCTGACCTCTTTCAGCCAAGAGAATGCCGCAATGGCAGAAGCAGCTTTTATGGCCAAAGAACAATTAGTGTGTGTTTAGATGTGCAGGCACGCATTAGAACTACCACAGCCAGGCTGCAAATATTCAGATGACCACTAGATGTAACAAACGGATGCTTTAATTCTTTTTGCCACTCCATCTATTTCAGATGTTTCCAGCCCGGTTTCAGTAGCCTTCACACAAACATATGGAGGCAGATTTTTATGGGGAAGGGAAAAAATAAAAGGAATAGTCGGCAGAAAATGTAATTATTGATAGGAACTGGATTGACTAAACACAGGGTTTTCATTCGACTCAGCATTATACAAATTCAGCTCAGAATATTTTTCTGGTGCTCAGTCCAGCTCCAGCAAATATGAAGTAAATATATGATTCCAAGCATATGCAAAATGCATTTGTCTAAGCATAAAACCAGAGGCATTCATCAAATTATAAATGTAACTTGCAGAACCACTGACACTTCACATTCTATAAATGAGAAAAGCCAATTTCTGGAACCGCTAAAACAGACTAGAGGAAGATGTTATTTGGGGTTGGAAACACATCTGAATGTAGCCAAAGAATAACATCGTGGTGTCAGTGATAAGACAGGGCTACCAGGCAGGGGTGGGATTCAACCGGTGATACTACCAGCTTGTTGACTATGTTTTGTGCAGATGTAAAAAACCTTAAGCTGTGCCACCCAGACAGCTGAAAAGCGCTGCACGCAGGTGCACAGCATATGATTTTTTCCTGCTTTTTCAACCTCAGCTGTGCCATGCAAAGCAGCTGAGGTTGAAAAAGCAGGAAATAAAGGACAGGTAAGAGCCCAGGCGGGTCGGTGGGCCAAACAGCAGCAGACACCGAACCGGTTTGGTGTCTGTTGCTCTTCAGAGCTACCCGTTCTATAGAGCCAGGCAGAACCGGTAGTATCCCACCCCTGCTAGCAGGGCACAGAAAGCTTATGCAGAGAATCCCAAAGGTGCTTTTTCAAAAGGCAACTGGATTTTGTTTTTCATTGAAGATGTTTCACTTCTCATACAAGGAGCTTCTTCAGTTCTGACTAAATGGTGGTAGATGGATAAAAAGAAGTTTTTTTTAATGAGAAGTGAAACTTCTTTAAGGAACAACAAAGTCCAGTTGTCTTTTGAAAAAGCACCTTTGGGACCACCATGATCTGGGTGACTGAGAATCTCCATTGACACTTACACAGAGAAATTGTTCTGACACCCCACAGGGACAAAAAGGGTAGGCCCTTTCTCACATGAAAGAGTGCTCCATATTTGCCACCACCACTGAATAGAATAGAATAGAATAGAATAGAATAGAATAGAATAGAATAGAATAGAATAGGAATAGAATAGGAATAGAATAGCAGATTTGGAAGGGACCTTGGAGATCTTCTAGACCAACCCCCCTGCTTAGGCAGGAAACCCTGCACCACTTCAGACAAATGATTATCCAATCTCCTCTTAAAAACTTCCAGGGTTGGAGCATTCACAACTCCTGGAGGCATGTTGTTCCACTGATTAATTGTTCTAACTGTAAGGAAATTTCTCCTTAGTTCTAAGTTGCTTCTCTCCTGGATTAGTTTCCACCCATTGCTTCTCGTCCTGCCCTCAGGTGCTTTGGAGAATGTCACTCCTAGTCCTACTTTTCATCAAACTAGATTTATACTACATGTTGCCAGAAAGTCTCCTCCTTCAGACAGGGAAGACATTTTTTACTTAGCCTGTCCTGGAAAGAGTATTAGTCAACTGAGGCTAACATTTATAGAGCAACAATTGCTGAGAATCTTTTTTTAAAAAAATAATCTAATCCAGATCTAGTTACTTACAGCACAGCAATGACTCAGCCACATTTGCTCTCTTGATAAGTAGTTATGGCAGGTTTCCTCAAACCTGCCATCCTCCCGCTGTCTTTGATTACAAGGCACACTACTTCCAACCAGCGTAGCCAACGGCCGGGTTGATAGTAGCTACAATCCAGCACATCTGGAGAATGTCAGGATGGGGAAGACTGGCTTCTAGGCTGAGATTGAGGACAAGAAAGGAAACTATCACAGCGCACTAATATTTAGCATCTACGCATGTGCATTGAAGGCTTGGAAGACAAACTGGATAGGGTCACAGGGCAAAACAGAAACCGTGCTTTATCCAGAGCTGTTGGAGAAATTAAATTGCAGGCAACTCCTGCAGAGGTTGAAACTGGATGCTGGTTAGTCAAAAAGCCCCAGTAACTTGATATCAACACCATACTAAACCATGTTATGTTAAACAATAACTAAACCACAATTGTTTGAGTTTGCACACCATACTAAAGTTGATTCTTTTTTTAACTGCAGAAAACCAGCCTGTTTGTTGTTAGTCGCAAAGTTGTGCCCGACCCATTGTGACCCCATGGACAACGTTCCTCCAGGCCTTCCTGTCCTCTACCATCTCCCAGAGTCCATTTAAGCTCATGCCAACTGCTTCAGTGACTCCATCCAGCCACCTCATTCTCTGTCGTCCCGTTCTTCTTTTGCCCTCAATAATTCCTAGCATTTGGCTCTTCTCCAGTGAGCCCTTCCTTCTCATTAGGTGACCAAAGTATTTGAGTTTCATCTTCAGGATCTGTCCTTCTAAAGAGCAGTCAGGGTTGATCTCCTATGGGACTGACTGGTTTGATCGCCTTGCAGTTCATCCGCATCAAGAGGCTCTTTAGTTCCTCTTCACTTTCTGCCATTAGAGTGGCATCATGTGCATATTTGAGGTTGTTGATATTTCTCCTGGCAATCTTAATTCCAACTTGTGATTCATCTAGCCCCACCTTTCTCATGATGTGCTCTGCATATAATTCAAATAGGCAGGACGACAGTATACAGCCTTCCCGAACTCCTTTCTCAATTTTTAAACCAATCAGTGGTCCACAGTGTCCAGTTCTCACTGTTGCTTCTTGATCCGCATATAAAAAAAGACAAATAAAGATGGTCTGGTATTAAAAAAAAAAGGCAAATAAGATGATCCGGTACTCCCATCTCTCTAAGAACTTGCCACAATTTGTTGTGATCCACACAATCAAAGGCTTTAGCATAGTCAATGAAACAGAAGTAGAAGTTTTTCTGGAACTCCCTAGCTTTTTCCATGATCCAGCGTATGTCGGCAATTTGATCTCTAGTTCCTCTGCCTCTTTGAAATCCTGCCTGTATTTCTGGTAGTTCTCGGTCCACATACTGCTGGAGCCTAGCTTGTAGGATTTTGAGCATAACTTTGCTAGCATGTGAAATGAGTGCAATGATGTGGTAGTTTGAACATTCTTTGGCATTCTTTGGCCTGCTTATTTAGCCTAACCCTAACAAATCTAGCAATTTAGCATGTTGTAGAAATGTGTTTATTCTCTGCTGTACACATTTGTGATGAAGTTCTTCTTTAATGACCAATTCTTTGTATATCAGTCTTGTAGGTAAAACAATGGTTTATCTCCTATCCTTTTTCTCCCATCTTGTAATGATAGAAGTAGAACAGTTATCATGAGTCCATGAGTTCAGCCAAGTGTGAGGAAAACTCCCCCAACCGAGTCAATTTAGTGACCAATTAGGATTACAGATGTGGTGACGTGACATGGACTACATTTCCCAGGATACCTCAACTACATTTACCATGATGCATTCCCCCTCACAATTGCTACCTAACTATCCAATTCCCATACACTGGCTGGACAGCACAGTGTTCAAAGAGAAATCCTGGGGTTGGCTTACGTATAGTTCTCTTCTCAGAAACTGGACTGAATGTTTTTGGTTTTTTTAAAAAAACCCAATGATTTAACAACCTCCTCAAAGGAGTCCAAATTCATGAGACAAAGTTCAATACACAATACACCCTTTGAATATTTAACAAAAAGCACCATCTTCCTGACTGCCCTTACTCTACAAATTGGCCTCCTTCAATCTAGGCCTCTGCGTGTCTATTAAATTACAATTTCCACGATTCCTACCTAAGACCCTGCCGAGTGGCTGGCAGCAAATCAATCAGGGGTGTTACGGTTTAACATATGTGGAAGGCCTCCGACTGAAGAGAGCTATTTTGCAGTTCAAACGTATTTGGTGGCAAATATTTACAATCTGGATAAACAGCCGAGAAGAGTGGAAGAGGAGTTGACATCTGCAGCCTGTGCACGCTCATTAACAGATGTGCAGGATGTACATGTCACCCCATCCCAGCAATTTAAGGTCAAGAAAATAAGGTTTGAGATGGCTGATGAAGCATCTTCACTATAGGGCATTCGCTCAGCAGTGCATATTTTGTTTGTTCAAAGCTCTCCCCAACAACCCTCTTAACTGAGAGCAGTGCAAGTACTGTAGGACAAAATGCATTGCTCCTTATCTGGAGATAAAAGCATACTTTTTTTTCCTCCCCCCAGGCAACTTATTACTTTGCACCCAATTCCGGTGAGGCACCTGCTTCCAGCTGGCTGTCTTTTCTACCTTCTTTCCTTACCTAATGCATGTACTGTACACATTCAAGATTGGACCAAGGTATACATACCTAGCACTCTCACAGTTCAGGGGAAAGCCGAATGATGACAGAAGTTGCCATAACATCACAGAAACACACTCCAGATCAGTGTTTCTCAATCTCAACAACTTTAATATGTTTGTACTTCTACTCCCAGAATTCCACAGCCAGCCATGGAAGTTGAAGTCCATACAACTTAAATTTGTGGAGGTTGAGAAACACTGCTCCAGACAGTCACATCCAGGAACTTCACTGGATTTCTGCAGGGAGGGAGGGAGGGAGGAAAGGAAGGAAGGAAGGAAGGAAGGAAGGAAGGAAGGAAGGAAGGAAGGAAGGAAGGAAGGAAGGAAGGAAGGAAGGAAGGAATTCTGACAATTGCAGTTACTGTTCTGAATTGGGGATGCAGAGAAGGATCTGAGAGCTTAGATGAGATGGGGCTGGGGGAAGGAGAGACAGAGTCTTACAGGGTCTTGGAAAAACTGGGCAGTGAGGATACCAAAATAAAAGAAACCACAAAGGCAATGCAGTGAGTGAAGTACATTAAAGATAAAGTGCTCCCCACGATACCTAGGGATTAGGGAACCACACTATCCCCACCTAACGATGTTCCCTTCTCTACATATATAGCGCTCCATTTCCTGCAAGCACTGGTGATTTCAATAGACCCTTAACACAGTTTGTGGGTTGTTGTTTTTAAACCAGCCCAAACTCTTCTGTCTCTTGTGGCTTCAAAATGTGATCAAAGCTCCAGTTGTGAAAAGTCTCCCTGACCAGCAGGAGCAGGTTTGGGATTGCTATCTGACAAGCAAGGATTTAAGCCACAAAGGTATACCCTTTCCCTGGAGCCGCTGCCTGCAGAGAATTGCCCACTGATACAAAAAGTTGTGCCTGCCACCTGTTTCCCAGCTGTTTCCCCTTTCCCCTCTGCTTGAGTTATGTGTGAGAACAAGGCCAGATTAAATATTAACACCTGAAAAGAAAGCTAGGGCCAAACTGGAGAATGTTTTTTTTTCTTTAAGCAAGCTGGAAGACAATGAAAGAAAGAGACAGCTGATCCCCAGATCAGTTAAAAAACAACAACGGTCCAGTTGGTATTTTTCAACCAGCTTAGCTTCCTCCCAAGACAGACTTAAAACTGGTTTAAATTCCAGCATTCCAGCTTAATTAGTTGATGGACGGCAGCCAAAGTTAAGTCAACACAAGACAGAAACCCCCAGACAAATGAGCCAGAGCCAACTGAAAAAACCAATTGGATGGTTAGTGGAAGCAGATTGAGAAACACAATGAAAAATAAGGAATGATATAATAAACGCAGACACAATGCAAAAGATGGGAGGGGAAGAAGAGACAAGAGATCATGGATTTCCAGGGCAGGGCTGGAAGATTGTCCAAACTGATCCCTTGTAAAACCAGATATGTAAACTTTCATAAGTCAAATCAACATTAACAATGAAAAGAAAGGAAACTACTAAGCAGCTGGATATCAAAGATCAGCCAAAAATCTGGAAGTCCACTAATAATATAGAATTAAGATACTTAAACAATACTAACTTACTTTATTTATCTGGCCAAGTGTGGTTAGACACACAAGGAATTTGTCTCCGGCACTCAGAAGCACTCAGTGTACTTGCAAAACAACAGAATATATTAATCATGTTTGATAAACCACCCAGAGTCATTCGCTTGTGAGATGGGCAGCATATAAATTTAATAAATAAAATAAGAAACATTGTTTGGGTCAGAGGTGGTATTCAGCAGGTTCTGACCAGTTCTGGAGAACCGGCAGCGGAAATTTTGAGTAGTTCGGAGAACTGGCAAATGCCACCTCTGACTGGAGATTTTACAGTATCCTTCCCCTGCCACGCCCACCAAGCCACGCCCACAGAACCGGTAGTAAAAAAAAATTGAATCCCACCGCTGGTTTGGGTTCATATGATACCCTAAATCTGATTTTAGATTAAGAAAATACAATTACTGTGTTAAAATAATATGTGCCTAAATAAACCAGCTCAAGGGATGATCTGGCTCATATAACCTACTAAAACGAAGGCTGCGTTTTTAAAATTCACTACCTCACAATTTATCTAATATGTTGTATGGTTTTCAGCTAATACATCTGTAAAGATAGTTTTCCTATATACTACACAAAAGATATTCACATGTATAAACTTTAAGATATTTGGACTTCAAGGACCAGAATCCCCCTGCCCCACTCCCATCAACAGAGCAACACTAAAATGCAGACAAAGTAACAGCAATAACTCATCAAAGTGCAGTGTCCTTCCCTTGGCTCCCTCTCCCTCTCTGGGGTTTTAGCAGGCTGAAGGAAAGGATGGGCTGTTTGGCTCAGAAAATATGGTGGAATCTTGGCTGTCATTTTAAACAGGGTTAAGCAATTGGAGATGGAGACAGCAGTTGGACGCGGCTGCATCATATGTTTGAGTATGCTTTGAATCTTCCTTTTATTTTTATTTTTTTGGCCAAGGAAGGAAAGCTTTTAAAAAGGCTTATTTTATTTATTTAATTTTTTTTATCCTGCTTTTTATAAATAGCTTAAGGCAGCGAACATACCTAATAATCTTTCCTCTTCCTCCTATTTTTCTTACAACAACCCTGTGAGGTTGGGCTGAGAGAAAGTCATTGGCCCAGAGTCACCCATCTAGCTTTCATGCCTAAGGCGAGACTAGAACTCACAGTCTTGTGGTTTCTAGGCTGGTGTTTTAATCCAGGGGCCCCATCTCCTGGTCCACGGACTGACACTGGTCTGCTCCAGAAACTGGGCCATGCAAACAAGCAAAGTCCCATCCACTCTTGAAAGATTATAAAAAGGAGCGAGCCAATTATTCATATAGGAGAATCTTTCCCTATTTACACCTAAGCTCGGCAAAAATATGTCTTAGCCACGTATATTCATGCCTTTGACTTCATTATGTCCCTGGTTCTTAAGAAAGAGAGATTTAATTCATCCTTACATACTTTTATTAATGTAAAAATAGTACTTTTTCATTCTTTTGGTATCATCCCAAGGCAAGATACCTAAAAGCTCTTAGGACCGTTACTTATGATGCTGGAGGTCTGTAGTGATTTATGGAAAAGACTTTGATTCAGCAACAGGAAAAGGCCTTAAGACAGTGATGGTAAACAGTGGTGGGATTCCACATTTTTTTCCTACCGGTTTTATGAGAGGTTTTATGAGAGAGCGCTTCACACGTGCGCAGCTCTCAAAAACCGCCCTCTGTGTCAGCGCTAGTGAGGTGACCTGTGTTTTTTAGCTCAGCTGAAAAAACAAGGGAATATAGGACATGAAAGGGCGGGGGCAGGTGGGCAGGGCCAGCCAGAGGTGGTATTTGCCGGTTCTCTGAACTACTCAAAATTTCCGCTACCGGTACACCAGAACCGGTCCGAACTGGCTGTCTACCACCTCTGATGGTAAATCTGTGTCAGGCAGGCCTCTAGACTTCCTGGGAGAAGGCCTTGCTCTCGCACAGTCTCTGAGGCATCTAAAAATTGCATGAGCATTCTTTGAGGCTCCAAGGGAACCTCATGACTTCCAGAAAGGAGAGTCAGGAGGAGAGGAAAGGCCAAAGAGAAGGTCTAGATAGATTTCTTTTGTCTGGGGCTGGGGAGAGATGACATACCAGCAGAGACATTTTCTAAAGGGGTTGCCATCACTTCCTTAAGATTTTGATTTGGGGGTTCTGAAATATAACCTGAAATCCTTGCAGGCCATCAGTAGAAACAAGACGACGATCTTGTGGCCAGAAGTTTCAGTTCCAGTTCAAACAAAGCTGGAATCTTGGGGGAAGAAGCTCCATTCTCACTCAGAACCATTTTGACTTGAACCAGTGGAAGCTACCAAGAAATGGTTGTGAAACACAAGTTGCATATTACTTTTCTTTAGCCTATGGGGAGCCAGGGTTTTATTTTGTTGTTTTTGAGATGGAGGCCCTCATATGTTTCCCAGATTACAGATAAAGGGGCATATGTGCCAAATTAAAACAAACTGGGATGTTACCCTTGGGAACATTTTCTTTTTAGAATGTGCATAAGATGTGCCAGTGATGAGTAGAACTGTTGGGAAACTTGAAAGAACAGGTTAGGGATAGATCATCATGGAAAATATCTATGCGGTTGCTGAATGATTTGATGGTACATTAAAAAAAAAAAGCTTTCAAAAAAAGCCCAACCTGTTGAGTCTCTGCATGATTTGGTGGATACACCTGTTTCAAAGGAGGAAAATTTAGAGAATTTAGAGAAGGCAGGTACTTATTCTTGATGCAAGCCAAACTTGTGTTTGCACTGGGATTGACTCAATACAATGATGACACTTGACTAGCAGACATTAAGGATTTGGTGGTGCCACCCAAAGTACCATTGAAGCAAGTACCATTGATCACAAAGGGTAACAGAACAATAGAGTCAAAAGAGACCTTGAAGGTCTTCTGGCCCAACCCAGGAAAACCGATACCATTTCAGACAAACGGTTATCCAATCTCTTCTTAAAAACCTCCAGTGTTGGAGCACCCACAACCTCTAGAGGCAAGTTATGCCATTGATTACTTGATTAACTGTTAGGAAATGTCTCCTTAGTTCTAGGTTGGTTCTCTGCTTGATTCCATCCCATTCATTGCTTCTTCTGGTGCTTTGGAAAATAGGTTGGCCCCCTCTTCTTTGTGACTGCCACTTAGATATCAGAACACTATCATGTCACCCCTCATCCTTCTTGTCATTAAAGTAGACATACCCAATTCCTGTAACTGTTCTTCATATGTTTTAGCCTCCTGTCCCTTAATCATCTTTGTTGCTGTTCTTGCACTCTTTCTAAAGTCTCAACATTTTTTTTTACATCGTGGCAACCAAAACTGGATGCAGTATTCCAAGTGTGGCCTTCCCAAGGCATTATAAAGTGATATTAACGCTTCACGTGATCTTAATTCCATCCCTCTGTCTATGCAGCCTAGAACTGTGTTGGCTTTTTTGGGCAGCTGCAGCACACGGCTGGCTCATATTTAAGTGATTGTCCACTAGGATTCCAAGATCCCTCTTGCAGTTACGGCTATTGAACCAGGTATCACCTATTCTGTACCTGTACATTTGTTTTTCCTTGCCTAAATGTAGAACCATACTTTTTTCACTACTGAATTACTTTTTTTTAGGTAGGGCCCAGTGTTCCAGTTTGTCAAGCTCCTTTTTGACAAAGATTTAGGGGACCCCTTCCTCCAAAATAGATCTTAAGATTCATGAGCTTTTACATGAGTTAATGAACTTGTTTCTCACATTAAGGTCCCCTGATAAAATCTAGATTTACAAAGCACAGTGATGCCAAGCACCGGACTGTCTGCCTCCCAAGAAATACTTTCAGAGGTCACGACTGCTATTGGTTTCTAATGCAAATCTTACTTGGAGACAGCCAAATGTTATAAAACAAACAATAACAATGGAACCCAAAGAAAACACAGAGCTGTATAAAGTTAAGATTGGGTAAACTTTTTCAGCAAGGCTCACAGTGAAATTTGACTTGAGAAATTCCAGCCCAGCCCTGATCTAGCAGCTGTTTCCCAAGCAGCCTTGATGCTGGATGCAGGCAGTTTGAGCTAGAAATTCAGTTTCCTGGCATTTGTCTGCATCCTCATAGTTTGTCCAGCAGAGGGTGCTGAGGTGCCAGTCTGACCAGGAACAGGTTTAAAGCATAGCTTGAGTGTACTTTATAAAGAAAAAGTTTGTTTCTTTTCTTTTCTAAATTGGATGGTGGCCCCAGGCCTGCCTCTCTCCTGGGCCTTGTCATGGATCAGAGCAAGCCTCTTCCTGGGCTGCGGAGAAGGGAAGGATGAAAAAAAGCTTCAAATCCAGCATCTTGAGAAATGTTCATTTAATTGAGGGCTCATGATGATTCTTAACTTAGCACTTGAACTGATGTTTCAACATACAGATCAACCTTATTTAGATCAACCTTAAGAGAAAACTTGAGTCTGAATGTGCAAAAAATGAGGGGATTTTTTGTGTCCAAGCAAGACTCACAGGATAAAGGAAGACTTGTAAAGTTAAAATTATATAGTATTCTCATGCTCATGTGCAACCTGAATTTGCACCACCAAAGAGTAATCCAGTTGGATGGAGGCTTCTGTAATATAGCCTAGAGCAGTGCATTTCAACCCCAGCCACTGTAAGATGCGTGAATTTAAGCCCTATATTGCACTCAGCAGCAAAATTGCTCCCGGCTGATTACAGATTAGATTCTTGCAATACAGGTAGTCCTTGACTTGTGAATACAATTAGTACTGGAATTGAGATAGCTAAGCGAGGCGCTTATTAATAAGCAATGACATGACCAGACTTGATTTTTATGATCATTTTTACGGTGATCATTAAGCAAATCCCATGGTCATTAAGTGAATTGCACAGTCATTAAGGGAAGCCAAAGTCCCTAGTTGACTTGGCTTGTCGAAAGTTGGCTGGAAAGATCACAAGTTGCAATCACGTGATTGTAAGATGCTACAACTGTCATGAGATGGGTGGCAAAAAAATTTTTATACATAAATAAAATAAATAATAAATAATAAATAAATAAATAAATGCGAGTTGGTTGCCAAGTGCCTGAATTGTGAACATGTGATGGGGGAGAGGGAGGCAATGGTCGTAATTTTGAGAATAGCTGGAAGTCATTTTTTCTGAGGTGTTGTAAGTTTGAAACATCATTAAACAAATGATTGTAGGTTGAGAGCTATCTGTACCCTATTTTCTGGATTCACATCATATCCCGAACCAAACCCTAAAATTAGGGTTTGCAGAACACACAAAACCTTGAAAAAACCCCAAAGTTTGCAATGCTTATTTAGCTTAGCCTGTTGTGCAAACCGCAGATAACTTTGACCTGGTTAAACATGATGTGCGAACATTACGTCTGTCAGAGTTTACAGCCAGCTTCATTTAATCCTTTAGCATCAGCGGTTCATTCTAAGCTAAGACCAAGCAAACCACAAAGTTATGATTTAGCAAATACGGGAACCAACTAATGTCAAGCCTTCGTTGTGCTCTGTCCACTAAATCAAAGACACAAATGACAGAAAAAATATGAAATTGCTGCATTGGCATCCATAAACAGTCAGTGGCAGCTGGAAAGGGAAGCAAAATAGCTTTAAAAAACATTTGACATTAGCCATTTATGCCATTGTGGCATAGTGGTTAGAATGCAGTATTGCAGGCAAACTCTACCCATAGCCAACAGTTCGATCCTGATTGGTAAAGCCTTCCATCTTTCTGAGGTTGGTAAAACTAAGACTCAGATTGTTGGATGACTCATTATGCTAACCTCTGTAAACCATTTACAGAGTCCTGTAAAGCACTGTGAAGCGGTATATAAGTCTAAATGCTATTACTATTGCTATATAGTAGAGTAGTAGTAGTAGTAGTAGTAGTAGTAGTAGTAGTAATGAAAGAAATTGTACATCTTTAGATGAATCAATAGGGTGCTTATGAATTCCTTTTGACAGTAGGCCAATGTGGACATTCCCCTGTCAGGTAGCATTGGGTAAGATTAAGCAACCTTGCTCTCTCAAAAAATTGGGGTATAACTCCCATAATCTGTTGCCATTGGCCACACTGGCTGGAGCTGAGGGGAATTTATATTCTGACCTCTTTGATAATAACTTTCATCTGGCACAGCCCAGCTCAAGTTAAGAAATCACTAAAAGGAAAGGAGGGCTTCAAAGTTAGCGCCAGGACAACAGGTAAAGCCATCTTCTTCCTAACCAAGCATGTGCTGGACTGCAGACTTACAACATTACGGTATCTGAAGCCTGATTTTTTTTGGGGGAGAGACACATTATTAATCCCTCTATATTTGTTAGGACCTATTCCTAGGTAAGCATGCATAGAATCAAGCTTTTTTCTCGGCTACAAAAAAAGCCTCCAGGCATTTGCTTTACCACGTATGTTTTAATAATTAACATTATCATATCTCAACCAGATGTTGTGCTAACGAGTTGGATTTTAACTCTCATATTCCCCAGCCAGCATGCACAGCCAATAGCTGGTTGGGAATTATGGGACCTGACATTTACTTTGCCTGAAAGTCACCAGCCTAGGGAACTTTCTTGCTTTAATATAGTCATTTTTATCTCAGTTTCCTGCCAAAGGCTCTGTGGTTTGGACCATTACTGTCATTATAACTACTGTTCTCAGTTTCAGCCTCGTGGGGCAATGTGCGATGCCAAAGGAAGAGAGGCAACTTATATCCACCCCAAAGCAGGAATCAATTCTATTCTCTCTCTTATGGAAAGGAGGATAGGAAAAGGAAGGTAAGATGGATGGATGATATCCTCAGCAGCAGGAAATTTTTTTGAAATATTACCATCTGCTTGAACCTTTTGTTGCTATTCTTCAAGAACTATTTTAGACTTCAGAGCCAAACATTTGAGATCTTTTACTGTCTCATTTAATTATACATAGGTCTTTAGCATTCACAATTTGCTGACAGCACAGAGAACTGGTTCCTTGGCTTGAATAAAACCGCCCCTCCCCTTTTAAAATTCTGATCAGGAGAGAAAGGCAAATGAGCATTTTTGCTAGGTGAGATCTGGGATCAGACAGAGCATTGAGGCAAAAAGGAACGAGGCCAGATGTGGCAAGGGAAGATCCTGATGCAAGGCATGAGATTTCAAAGGTATCTTAGCAGCCATTGTAACTGGAAGCAGATTCCTAGAGAATTGTATGACCTTCTCAGCACTGGGAATGAAAAAATAAGACAACTCAGACAAGCAAAGAAAGTAAGCAGGCCTGTCGGTAAGGGCATGTAGAAATGGTAAAGTTACAACACATGTACACAAACACAAACAGACACACATTTTAGTGACTCAGGAATGGGCAGCCAGAAAGTGCAATTCCAGGAAGCAAGGAAACTTCAAGCGGGAGACTTGGCAAGGTTGGATGTAACCGTCTCCTAATCCTAATTTATTGTTCAGTTTATATCTTGTTTTTCAGCTGAAACCCATCTACAAGAGCTGTGTTTGGCCTCACAAAGCAACAGTTCAATCCTAGGAGAGGTGTTTTCATTTTATAATATAATTCTTCTACCTTGTTCATGGAATTAGTTGAGGGAAGAAAGAATTCTACAGGAATGAACTAGGGAACTACTTCTACATGTAGGGAAGTAAACAGTGGGTTACTCAAGGTTGGGTCTTGGGCCCAATACTCTTTAACATCTCCATAAATTGTCTAGATGAGAAGATAGAAGGGGAACTCATCAAACCTGCAGGTGACACCTGGCTGGGGGGAATTGCTAACACTTTGGAAGATAGGCTCAAGATCCAGAAGGGTCCGGCAGATGAACACTTGGTCTCAAATATGCAGTTCAGTGGTAAGAAAAGTAAGGTCCTGCATTTAGGCAAGAAGAAACAAATGTGTAGGTACAGAATAGGTGGTGCCTGGCTCAACAGTAGTAACTGTGAAACAGATCGAAGGGCTCTAATGGACCATCACTTAAGTATGAGCCAGCAGTGTACTTCAGATACCAAAAAAGCCAATGCAGTCCTAGGCTGCATCAACAGAGAGATAGTGTCAAGACAATGAGAAGTAATGTTGTTGTTGTTAGTTGCGAAGTCATGTCCGACCCATGGACAATATTCCTCCAAGCCTTCCTGTCCTCTACCATCCTCCAGAGTCTACTTAAGCTCACGCCTACTGCTTCAGTGACTCCATCCAGCCACCTCATTCTCTGTCGTCCCCTTCTTCTATTGCCCTCAATTGTTCCCAGCATTAGGCTCTTCTCCAGTGAGTCCCTCCTTCTCATTAGGTGGCCAAAGTATTTGAGCTTCATATGAGAAGTAATAGTACCATTTTACACTGCACTAGTGGGATCGCTCTTGAAATACTTGGTCCAGTTCTGGTCACCATGGTACAAAAATATGTTGAGACCCTTGAAAGTGTGAAGAGAAGAGCATCAAAGATGATAAAGATGAGGCTAAATCATATGATGAACGGTTGAGGGAGCTAGGTATGTTTAGTTTATCAAAGAGAAAGATAAGGGGCGACATGGTAACTGTCTTCCAGTACCTGAAGGGCTGTGACAAAGAATTGGGGATTGACTTTTTTTTTAAAGGCACCAGAGGGTAGGACAAGGTAGTAGCTTGTCAAAGAGAAATCCAACCTAGAAGTAAGGATAAATTTTCTGACTGTGGGTACAATTAAACAACGGAATAGCTTGCTTCCTGAGATTGTGGGTGCTCTGCCACCAGAAGTTTTCAAAAATAGACTGGGCAGTAATTTGACCAAGATACTATAAGGCTTGAGCAGAAGGTTGGAATAGAAGACCTCTAAGCTCCCTTCCAGCCTATGTTTCTGTGTTTCTATGAACGGCGGAGAGAATGATGTAAGTCTAAGTCTAACAAAGAGAAGGACTAGGGTGACACGATAGCAGTCTTCCAGTACTTGAGGAACTCTCACTGAGAAGAAAGGCCAACCTATTCTCCAAAGCACCCGAGGAGAGGACAAGAAGTCATGGGTGGGGGAGCATGAAAGAGAGATCCAACCTAGAACTAAGAAGAAATTTCCTGTCGGCGAGAAGAATTAATCGGTGGAATGGCTTGCCTCCAGAAATTGTGGGTGCTCTGTCACTGGACCCCTTCAAGAAGAGATTGGACATCCATTTGTTTGGAATGATATAAGGTCTCCTGCTTGGACTAGAAAACTTCCAAAGTCTCTTCCAACTTTGTTATTCTATGTTCTCTTGCTGCCTGCCATTTGTCACACTGTGTTTTTCCAACACGACTGCTGCCATCTTGCCCTTTTACCAGACAAGCAGAATGGCTGCATTCCGATTGCAGACTGGCCAGGGCCAGTTTGGTGAAGTGGTTAAGATGCTGGCTTAGAAACCAGAAAACCGTGAGTTCTAGTCCCCACCTTAGGCATGAAAGCCACCTGCGTGACTTTGGACCAGTCACTTGCTCTCAGCCGAACTCATCTCACAAATTTGTTGCTGTGGGGAAAATAGGGGAAGGAAGGAGTAGGATGTATGTTTGCCGCTTTGAATTTGTTATAAAGTAATAAATATGGGATAAATGTAATAAATAAATAAGTATGAGCAGATGCTGATCCATGAACAGACTTTCCCAAGAAGACCCTGCCAGGGTCAGTGAATGACTTGACAGAGGATGCACTCTGAATTACAGGAAAATCTTTTAATGAGGAAGCCCTCCAGGCCCAGAGGCTTCAGCCTCCAATTTAAAGGCTTTAGGATTCAGGTGGCAGAACTGGGAAAGGTTTCGTCCTCCCTGAGATCCTGCACTACTCAACAAGACAAACAGTAGGGAGATCAGAGGTGTGGTATTCAGCAGGTTCTGACAGGTTCTGGAGAACCGGTAGCGGACATTTTGAGTAGTTCAGAGAACCGGCAAATACCACCTCTGACTGGCCCCTGACTGGTCTATTCTCTGCCTCCCGAGTCCCAGCTGATTGGCTGGCTCTTCTTTTGTTGCCCTGCACAGGAGAACGGAGCTGGAAAGCAGGTTAGTGGGGTGGGGAGGGGATTTTGCAGTAACCATCCCCTGCCACGCCCACCAAGCCACGCCCACAGAACCGGTAGTAAAAAAAATGGAATCCCACCACTGAGGGAGATGCCTCGGTTTAAGGGAGGGTAGAGCAGCGCCTTGCCTCTGACTGGTTGTTTTTTTTGGTGTTTTTTTTTTTTTGCTAATGAGCAAAACCAGTAGCATGGTTTCCAAGCCATGATTCCTCATCTTGCAGGGTTTCTCTCTGGAGCTAAGAAAAATACTCTAGATGTGATCAGAGGCACTTCTGATGCAGTCTAGAATCTATGGGCCAGCACAGAAATTACAACCCAAACCTTGATTAAACCCTTTCCTTTTATTTGGATTAGCAAGGGGTAAGGGAGGGGGGGGAAGAGATACATAGCCACTTGATTGCATTGTTGCAATATTAATTCCCAGAAAAATAAATCAACTTTTGGAAAGCCTTCTCTCCCCAATCTCCACCCCCACTTTCCATGATTTGGTATGGACAACAAAGAGGTGATGTGGAAAAAAAACCCCTCTTTCCTAAACGCAAGAATTCATATTTGTTACAAATATGAGTGTTTGTGTGTGTGGGGGACAAAAATAACATTGTTTTTGCCCATTATTTCCATCCCAAAGGATTAGAGCAAACTTGGGAGAGAACAGAAAACCAACCCTGGAGTTGAAAAATTTCACCACTTCTTCTTCTTCTTTTTTTTTTTACAATGTTTACACATCTTCCCTTTGTTGAAGGAAAGATTTTTCTTCCACCAGAAATGTCACGGCTGGAGACAGACTGACAAGAATTGATCGGAAATGTTAGTGTAACCCAAAGACGCCTTTATTTTTTTTTATTTTTTTTCATCAACAACAAGATGCCAGCTTTTGCAACCAAGAACCAATGCCAGGATCAAGCTATAAATAAAACAATTGAACATAGGATCACATCAGGTAAAAACCCTGCAGATACAATTGTATAACAGGCTAAACTTGGTCAGTGTTAGCCATAATTCCCCCTCCCCCTTGCTGCCTTATCTTCTCATGTGAAGTAGCCACATGTGCCCAGAAAAATGAATTAATTCAGTAACCAGTCTTAAGTGTGTCATGTGAATGCAGGCGTAGAAATCAAATGAAAACCTGAGGCCAACTTGCACTTAAAGGGTAGAATTGGCTCAGTTTTATCCCATGAATATTGTACCTTCCTCTGCTAAATTCTGGGAATTGCTGGCTTGGTTTGTACACCTTAAAAATAGTTAGCTTCCTCCTTTTACACAACTTTAGCTCCCAGGGCGCTTGTATGATGAGGCAAAATAAATATGAACCAGATTAAGTCTGTAGCCAGGATAAATAAGAACAGAATAAACTCACTGTTGGCTTCCAGTCATTCTATCTAATCTAGCGCTTTGTATCCATAGTGACCAAGTGGATGCGTCCAAGAAGCTCAGTCAGGGCAACAGTTTTGTTGTTTGCACTACCCCAGCAGCGACGCTCCTGGTCATGAAGCTCTTTTCAGCATTAATTCTGATAGCTGTTAGCTATTAATTCCCACCATGAATCGGCTTCATTTTCAGGCCACGTATGTCCTACATATTATTTGGGTATCCCATCCGTGCATATCCGTGTTTGTGGATCTGCAGCATGTATAAAAAGGTCAAAGTCCCTGGTGCAATTGCAGCACCCTTGCCAGACTCATCCCTGGCATGGTCTCGTCTTCCCAGGATGGCCTCCTTGGCAGTCTGTTTATGGCTGCAGACTTCTGCATCACCAGTTGTCTGCAGGCCCTATCTGCTAGGGCTTAAAAGAGGTCAAGATGGGTGGGCTGTCTGGGACAAGGATGCTATGGGTTGTGTGTTGCAGCCTCCTTGGGGATCTGAAGGCGCCTGTGTGCTGGCTGGCTGCAACTCATCACGGGAGACGGGAGCTGCCTCTTCCCTGGTGTTCCCCCCATTACCCCACCCAGCAGCGTCTCAGAGATATGTGGTGCCCTGTTGACTGAACACAGCTTTCCCCAAACCTCCAGAGGAACTGATTCACAAAATGGGCAAAAGAACAGGAGCTTCTCTGCTAGATTCCCTGTCGCCTGCTAATCTTGATTGGGCTTCAAGGTGGCAGAACCTCCTTGAAATGTCACTAAGAGAAAGTGGCAATTCTAGCCTCAGTAACAGCGACTCTGGTTGAAGCCATCCATTATGCTGCGTCTGAGTCAATTAAACCTTCAATGAAATCTGGAACGTGTGATGGGAAGCCAAATGCATTCAGCACATGCCCTGAAACTTGCTTTTCATTAATGCAAGCTATCACATTCCAGGGTGAATCCAACATTCGGAGGAGTCCCTGGGGGCTTAAGTCATACGAGCAGAGGAAAGGTGGAGAACCGTCCATTGCCAAATTACTGTTAGCACATCTGAAAGATGGAGGATGCTTGGATGATCAACCAAGTGAGGTAAAAATCTAGCAGATCCATTTGTCTGCAGGCTAAACTTGGGTAGTGTTAAATGGGTTACTTTTCTGTGGTTTAATATATTGTATACACACTGCTCATTCGGTTATGGTTCAAATATTGTGCAAACCCCAAAATGAGTAAATCCAGTAGCTGGATTAAAGAGGTTGAATTGTAGCTCACAGAACTGAAAAGAACTTTTTAGACTATTGGGTCCAATCCCCAGTACCAGCCATTCTTATAAGTTTCAACAACGATTAGAATCCACTCAAAATAATATTCCCTCAGAATTAAATGCCTTATAGAATTCCAGATTTAGATTTTTCACCCCTTGCATCAGTTTTACTTTCCACTGTTTTCTTCTCTGGACTGCTTTAGATTTCTTAGAGCTTTTTCTTTGTAGTTTCTAAAGCATCATAAGTAAAATTTCTTCCAGAATCCACATGTAGATATTGTATTTACCTCAGAGGAAATTCCCCCCCCCCCCCCCGCCCCTTAAATAATGCATGTTTGAGGTTCATTTTAGATTTACTGGAATTCTGGAAATGGAGGCAGATACTTTTGGGAATAAGATCATGAACTAAACTGTGGCTTATCTTCCTTTTTGGCAAAGGAATTGTTATTTAAATCAACCTCCCTTTTGATATTCTGGAAAGCCCTCAAGACATGTGAGCTGGAGACATGTTTAGATGGCATCATTGTTGAGGCAGCATTCTATCCTCTTTTTGCCTATGATTTGTATATCTGTTTTTAATGGCATTTAGTAATATGATTTTTTAAATACTTTTATCTCTTGTTTTTACATTTTCTGTTTTATCTGACTGTTCTGTGCCACCTTTTATGCGAATCACTTTTGGTGAATTGGGAAGCCACTGGTATATAAATTTGCTAAATAAATAGATAGATGATAGATAGATAGATAGATAGATAGATAGATAGATAGATAGATAGATAGATAGACAGACAGACAACAGATAGATAGATGTAAAGTTTATTCAGTATTGTCCAGCTCTAGGGGATGGTGCTCATCTCTGTATCATAGCCTGCACTATCCAAAGACATTTCTGTGGTCACATGGCCAACTTAAGTATACACTGAGGCACATGGAACGCTGTTATCTTCCCACCTGTTTATCAACTGTACTTGCATTTGCATACTTTCAAACTGTTAGGTGCGCAGGAGTTGGGGCAAGTAATGGGAGCTTGTCCTGTTGCACAACGCCCAGGTCTTGAACCTGGACTGTCAGCTTTCCAAATGAGAAGCTCAGCATCTTTAAATGCTGAGCCATTGCGCCAAGATTAGCTAGCTAGCTAATAACTAGCTAGTTAGATGATAGATAGGTAGGTAGGTAGGTAGGTAGATAGATAGATAGATAGATAGATAGATAGATAGATAGATAGATCTAAATTCTTCTAAATAGGGCAAATTTCACATACTTGTTACTTTGGAGTAATTATATTCCTGTTATTTTAAAGTGAAAACCAATGTTGTTATTTTGCTGACTGTTTGCTTAGAGGCAGGAAGGGAGAGTAGATCCACCACATTATGTAGCTTAATACAGAGGTGTCCAAAGTTTTGCTATGCCGGTTCTGCCACATGTCTCTAAACCTACCCAGAATATTCTAAAAGCATCTTGCATGATGATGCAAGTGGTATGATCCAGAACATTGTTTCTCAACGTTAGCCATTTTAAGATGTGTGGACTTCAACTCCCAGAATTCCCCAGCCCGCATGCTGGTTGGGGAATTCTGGAAGTTGAAATCCACACACCTTAAGATGGCCAAGGTAGAGAATGCTGGGAGTGACCAAGGTTGGGAGTTCTGGGAGTTGAACTCCCCCCCCCCATTTTAAATTGATTGAGGTTGAGAAACGCTGTCTAAAAGTCTTCCTAGAAGTCCAGGAACACTCATTTTGCTGTGATTGCTTCTTTGTAAACCACTACACAGTGTAGCCAGGGTAAATCCCATATGACTGGCCACAGCCTTCTATCACAAATGACGAATAATAGGCCGCGCACATGGAGGCTGAAGAAATCAGATGGTGGGATTATTGCAAATGATTTATGAAGGCACAAGAATACAACATTCTGGGCCAGGATATTAATTTGTCTAGTGCTTCTGGAGAAGGGCCAGAATTCTTCACATATATTACATCTTTGTAACCTTGCGTAAGGTGCTCCAGGAATTCATTATTATCACCATATGGTTGATCTTTGTTTTGGGGAAAGGGAGGATACTAAGCCTGATAGATTGCAGCTTAGCTGTTGGTGAGTCTGTGAGAGAGTTGAACTGGGGTCTTCCTGGCACTGCACTCACACACTTCCAGGCGTTTGGCTGTCAGAATGCAAGGAGGGAAGCTTCTTTGGCGCATGAATGCTAGTATGATTGATGGCACACAGCACACTTTAGAAGTGGAGTGCAGATTGTGCCTAGATGCACATAACTACTTGTGCATGGTGTGCGCCAAATGTGTAGACGTGCAAGAGAGACTCCAGGGTGAAATGGCCAAATGAGAGATGGTGGTGCTTACAGCTTCTGTTCATCTGAATTAATGACTAAGGGCTGAGGGCTGAGTAAGATCATATTTTCTGTCATGTGGTTGGGCTGAGTTTACACAACATATCAGACCTGGGTTAAAATGGAGTTGTGTAGTTTTGGGAGCCCAGCTATGGTCTGGGTTGTGTGTGAACGAGACCATAACTTTAAACCAGGGGTGGGCAACTATGGCCCTTTTATGAATTATGGACTTCAACTCCCAGAATTCCTGAGCAAGCCATGCTAGCTCAGGAATTTTGGGAGTTGAAGTCCACAAGTCATAAAGGGGCCATAGTTGCCCACCTCTGCTTTAAACCATGATATGAATCTTCATTTGGCCCATACCATGCAAACAACAAAATGATGTTTTTTAAACCCAAATTCAGCATGTTTTATAATCTAACTTAGGTGCTCAACCCATCAAAACAATGGGGGGGGACGGTATTACTTTATGAAGGCTCACTGGTACGTTTATTTTGTCACTGACTAAAGGTCTTTTTTCTTTTTTCAAGCTGAATACAATGGCTTTTCATATACACTGGAGGGGGGGCAGATACTCTGAGCTCTAGGACAGTATTTCTCAAGTTCAGAAACTTTAAGTTGTGCAGACTTCAACTCCCGAATTCCACAGCCAGCCATACTCAGGAGCCCATCCAAGACCCTTTTCTTTGATCCTTGGAGTCCCTCTGATCACTGTGGGTAGAAATCAGATACTGTTTTCTATCTTGAGACAGGAAAGGGAAATAAAAGTTAGCTTTAGCAACTTTTATTGGCTCTTCTCTAGAAGTCTTCTCTACTAAGCATTCCTGGTGGATTGAACTCCTCCCTGCATTTTTGAAGTTGGGTTGGATCTCATGGTCCACCTATTCTGCCCTTTTTGTTGGAAGATGAACCTGATGCTTTGTGTTCTGCATTCTTCTTAGCCACAGCTGGGTATAAAATCTGCCCTGGTTGGTGTAACTAGAGTCTTTATTGGGAGACAACACAATAAAATTCCTGATCTCAAGTGAGAGGGTGTTGATGATGACAGGAAGTAGACATGGAGCAGAGGCTGCTGGATCAGATTGGGGATTATTAAGGAAGTAATTTGGCTAACCTATTTTACCCATCATAACACTGCCATTGGCTGATGTCAGAATAGGTGGGGGCAAATTATATTGATATGGCTACGGTTCACTGAGGATAGCCTGACTCATGAGCTGGGGATAGCAAGATGAAAGCAAAGGAACAGGGGAATGGTCAAAGAAAGAAGTTGATAGCCAGGATATGTTGAAGTTTTGGCCTCCAACTTTTTTCTTTTGATCCTCTCCTTGTGGTCACCCCCTATTGTAAGATAAATATGTGTTTATCTAAGTGAATTGTAGGGAAGCAGGTTTTGATGATGTAGAAAAAAACCATACTAGGTTACTTGTCTGATCAGAAAAAATATCCCCTATTGCCACACTTCTCCCCATTCCAAAGATGCCAAATTGATGTTTAGAGAACATTGCTGGATGATCAATGCAATAATTTTTAAGGCAGATGTTAGTGAAATTGTGTTGGGCTTGGTAAAGATATCAAGACCTAGAAAATGTGCATTCTTAATTTTTTTTTCTTTGTGTGCCAAAACTTTATTATTTGGATTCTGGACAATTTTCACACTATCTTCAAGCTTTGGATCTTCAGTTTGCAGCATGTAAATCAAAAGAACAATCAGTAAGTGTTTAGGAAGTTAGGCATTTCCCCTCTCAAAACTGGCCTGGGGTTTTTGATTTCATCATTTCATAGTTGCTAGATCCTATTGCCTGAAATCCAGATTTTTTTTGGGGGGGGGGAGGGGGAGGGATCAACAAATACCATATTTCTTAGCCCACTGGATGGGAGACACTGCTGGAAAGAGTTTAGGCAACTTGTTAAAGACCCACCAAAGAGTTTTCAGGCAACTTGTTAAAGCTCCACTAAAGCACTTGCAGAATCTGGATTTAGTTCTCTTGTTTAATTTGCATTGCTTTTTCCCCATAATCCTTTTTCTTCTAAGACTGATGAAACTGCCAAACAGGCCATAAATCTGTAATCCAGGTTTTTTCCAACCTGGTGACCACATTAGTTTCAGCTCCTAAAACCACCAGACTGAAAGCAGATTTGTAAATGCTATCTGTTGTCCCATATACTGCCCCGAGTCTCTCTCTCCCTTTTAATTTAGTGGCATTATAAATTTAAATTATAATAATGAAAAAAAGACTTGCAAATAGAAGTAGAACGACTGTGGCAAAAGAAGGCAAAGAAAGTACCAATAACGATAGGTGCCTTGGGTACATTTTCAAAACATCTGGAGCCTGAGCATCACTGGCATTGACAAAATCACCATCCGTCAATAGGCTAAGCTTTACTTGGAACAGATAACATCCTGCGAAGATATCCTTAGTATTATTAAACAATGACATCTGCCTATCCCAGATCCTCGGGAATGACTCAATAGGTAGACAAACATGACAAATACAGACTCAACATCTGGCTGACTGTGTGATCAACCATAATAATATCCAAGTAATATTAACACAATAATTTTTAAAAAGATTAGGAAGCCCCATGTACCACCAAAGAAAAAAATCTGGAATTTATTTATTTACTAAATTAATATGGAGCCCATCTCCCTGATAAGGCAACTCTAGGAGGCTCACAAATTGTAAAAACACAGATAGAAAAACAATTAAAAAGTTTAAACTATGCAAAAATCCAGAACCATAGAGACAGACAGCATGGGGATGAGGTCTTCTTACCCTGTCAATCAACTCCAGTGATGAGTTGGAATTAAACAAAGTCACTGACCTCCTTTCCTCCAATCCACTCCAGCTTTAGGGTGTCTTTCTTCTACCCACCCTTCTGTTTCAAGCCAGATGTTCTCAAGAGCATTAAAAAAATATGACAACCATAGATATTGTTCATTCTATGCAGAATGCAGAAGAATATTGTCAGCAAATTCTATTTAAAAAAATAATCACAGGCCAAAAGATGGGGAAAAAAAATTGACCGCATGTGGTCTGGAGCCTATTGTGTCTGTTAAACAGATCCCCCCATTTTCTTGGAAGTGGTCCATGCTTAAAACCGCCTCCTAAACTACTTATGTCATGGAGTGCTCTGTCCTGAAATGTACTATTGGTAAGAACCCAAGCTTTGCCTGAAGAAAATACATTGATATGATACCGTTTGTTCAATGATAGCTAGTAAAATTGCGTGTTTTCAGATCACACAGAGCATACAAATAGAAATAAAAATCCATCTGCTTTCTGATTTTTTTTCAGTGAAAAATATTTTGAGAAACATCATTTTACAATTCAGCACTGTGTGTTTGCAAGATGCACAGACTGAGGGTTACCCTTAAGCATGGTGGTGGGATTAACTTCCCTGTCATCCAAAAGCAATCAAGTTACTTATCCTGACAACAGTGACTGCCTAATCATAGAGTTGCAATATTCCAGCAAACTTTGTGCTGATTGGCATTTCTTTAAGATCCACAACAGCAAGAATGCTCATAGCTTTCAAGACAATGGGTGACTCAGTGGGGATAGGAGCCACTAATGCTTACACCTGCAAATTTATTTTAAAAAGTAGTATCTATGCATCTATGAAGGATAAAAAATAAAATAGGAACAAAAGAAAAAGGAGCAAGAGTGGCCTTAGGTTTTATTTGTTTGTTCCATTACTCCTGGTGAAATCTTTATATAATTTTAAGATGTTCTCCTATTCTTAGACATATATATATATTTTAAAGAGTGGCCTTGTTCAATTTCAATGCAATTTCAGCCCTTTGGATTCCTATTCAATATATGGGCCTGAGTTAATTTCTTGTCAGTGCACACAAGAATTCATAGGTACAACAACAGAAGGAGTTAAAGATAGGGGAATGTTTTCCCCTGCCCAGGCAAATCAATGTTGTCTTTTCCCGTTCCATACTCAAAGTGGATAATAAAGGATTCTTCCAATGTCTTCATATCCTATGAATTTATACTGAGAATGTCCCTCTGCTTTGCCTGCTTAATATCACTGTGGAAGAATGATAACAGAGGTGCATGGAAATTAAGGAATTATGTTGTTTTTTTCCCATTTTTCTTCTCTGCATTCCTTCCCTGATTTTGCAAAAATGAGCCAAAAGTTCTCCAAAGTCTTTTTTTAATACGTGATATTCTTATTTTTTTTATTTTTGCAGTTGACTGAAAAAAAAGAGATTCTTTGCAGAATTTTCTTGAAATATGTGGCAGCTGTCATTTTCTTTTTTTTCCTACAATGTTTTCCAACAAAATAAAAACAAGAGCGTTCTGGAGAAGGACAGGCTGCAAATGATGGAGGGGAGTGGGGCCAAAGATATTTGGGAAATAATTAACAAACCAAGTTCCTTTAATGGGGAGGCCTATCCCTGAGAAACATGAGAGAATTTCACTAAAATGATTCTTCATGTCCTCTGCTTGTAAATAGAAGAATTTTAAGAGTCTGAATGGGAGAACTCTGCATGCTGAATGAAAAATCAGTTCTTTATTTCAACTGTATAAAGTAAACTTTCCTTCCTTGTCAGTTTTGGAGCCTGTAGTCTCTCAGAACCTAACCTTTTGCCAAGGACTCTTGATGATGATCTGCCTGAGGGAAATGTCTAAAGAAATAGATCATCTCCGATTTCCCAGATGAGTTTTGCAGTTTCTTGGTTTAGGGGATGCAAAGAGGTCCTGTGATTATCTGGGATACTGCTGTTTCAAATCCACCAATGAGAAAAGCCAAAGAAGAGTAATCCATCCTAGGAAACATCTTCTATCTTGGCCTTCTGACAGCTCGATTCATTGGCCCTTGGCAGCCACGTGCCATACATAATAAGAGTAGAAACCTCATGTAAAAACTCATCCCATAATAAATTTTGCCCAATCTACAGGTAGTCCTCACAACGGTTTATTTAACAATGGTTTGAAGTTATGACATCCTCAGAAAAATGACATAACCAGTCCCTGAAGTTCCAGTATGGTTCACTTAATGATCACATGATTTATTTAATGAACATGTGATTTGCTTAAAGTCCATGGTAAAAATGATTTTAAAATCAGGTCTAGTCACATGATGACTCACTTAATGTCTATATCACTTAGAAATTGAAATTGCAATCCCAATTCTAGCCCAAAGTCAAGGACTACCTGAAATGCTGGTTAGATGCTGTATGATCGGGCTGGTGTTATCTAACAGGAAGGGAGATGTTGGAGAGATTACTTGAGGAAAAAAATTAGAAGGCCTTCCCCCATTACCTTTGACCTGAGAATATCCCTGCACAGAGAGGGGGACTTCAGTAAGTGATATTTTTGGTATGAAGGGCACAATGTAAAGACATCATTTATGCCAGTTACCAATATTTTTATTCATTTGATGGACACATTAGGAATTGTTTCTCCAACACCCATTCTCAATGGTGATGTGCTTCCTTCTTAAAACATGGAGCCTGGAGCAGAATGTGCAGGCACAATTAATTTCCCCCCAATGTGTGTGCTTAATGCTCAGTCAGAACAAGACCATACGGAGAAGGTATTGAAAATGGATTTATAACTGAGCTAAGAGAATGACTTAGAAAATGATGTCTCACTGAATCCACAAAGGAAACTGGCTGAGATTGTAAATTTTAAAGAGAAATATAAATGAAAAACCAAGAAAGTGACCAGGTAATTTGTTATTGTTGTAGATTTACAAAAGAGACTTGTTAAGGCCTTGATGAATGTGATGAGATACAGAAAAAGAAATGAAAAGGAATAAAATCCTATGATAATATTTGAATGAAATAAAGATTAAGACTGTTAGAGGAAAAGGAAGGAATATGAAGTTGACTTATTTGATCAAGGTTAAAACAAGATATGTTGTTATTTTATGGACTTTGACTCACTGGGTAATCATTTGAAATATATGTTCTTACCTAAACAGAAATAGAATTACCATGATGGTCAAAAAAGCAGTGCAAGTGGGAGTGACTTCTGACTTCTACCTGCTTTCCTAAGGAATGTTGTAAATAACAATCATGTGACTGTGGCTGACTACAACAGTGTGACAGCACAGCAACACTGAAGTGGCCACAACCTTGTCAAATCATGGGCCTCAGATTTTGGATGCATTATGTAAGTTAGTCCAACTGAGATATATTGATTCAAAAAGTGTTGCCCTATGGTGCACCATTTCGCACATTTGAAGGTTACAAACAATCAAACAGACACGAGAGTTTTAGTAGGATAGATTTCAATAAAGTGGAGAAGCTTTGCTTTCCAATAGCAATGTGAGCAGTAATCCATCCAGAGAACAGCTCCGTGAAGATAATGCTATCTCAATAAGTAGCATTGATCTCACTAAGTCTAGGTATAGGATAGGTTGTGAGTGAGGAACTTTTGAACTTGGACGGTGTTATGGTTTCCCACCAAAGCTTACCTGCCCATTCCCATCTTGTTATGTATGGGTAGTGCTCAAATTATGATGAGTCACTTAGTAATGTTTGAGGTTATGATAGACCCCCCCCCCATCCAAAAGGCACAACATGATTCTGAGGTTCCTATGCCTGGTTTCTTGATGAGGTCATGTGACCATATTTTGGGCACTCAGTAACTGGCCTGCATTTATAGTTATTAGGAGGATCCCACAGTCACATGATCATGATTTATGATGCTTTGCTGAAAGCCAACATTGATTTGCGGTTTCTGGCAAAAACGCCCCATAGGGAACAATGGGTTCGCTTAATGACCATGACGTTTGCTTAATGACTGTCACAAAAAATGGTCATAAAATTGGGTCAGTCATGCAATGATCCATATAACCATAACGACTTATGACCATAATGGGCAGGCTCCATTATGGTTGTAAGTAGAGAACTACCTCTATGTCATTATACAATCTCACCCCTCTACATAACTACAAAACGCTCTGTTGCACTTGCACACACACATAGGCACACATTCTTCACACACCTCTGTACACCTCCCATGCTTTTATTATGCAGAATTTGTTTCTTACAATAGCCATCACTAAATTCCAAAAGTTAAAATACAGAAGAATCACCAGATTGGCTTTCCATGAAAACTGCCTACAGCAGGGCTGTCAAACTTCCCGCCCGCAGGCCAGATGTGTCACGTGCTGGCCATGCCCACACCTGGTTTAGCGAAGGGGGAAAAAGTCCCAATACGTCACGTGACGCCACTGTGACGACGTGAGTTTGACACCCCTGGCCTACAGGCAGGGGTGGGCTGCTGAGGGTTCGCAGGGGTTCAGGAAATCCTCTAGCTCAGTGGTCCCCAACCTTTTTTATGCCGCGCCCGGTACCGGCATCAGCTGGGCGCCGCGGCCCGGTACCGGCATCAGCTGGGCGCCGCCATCTTGTTTTGATGAAAAAGTGCTTCCGGTGAGCTTTCTACCGGAAAAGCTCACGGAGCGCTGGCGCCGCCATCTTGTTTTGATGAAAAGTGCTTCCGGTGAGCTTTCTACCCGGAAAAGCTCACCGGAAGCACTTTTTCATCAAAACAAGATGGCGGCGCCAGCAAACCAGCGGCCCGGTAGGATTTGTTCCACGGACCGGTCCGGTCCGCGGACCGGTGGTTGGGGACCCCTGCTCTAGCTAAGATTTTGCACAGTTCGAAGAACCCGCAAATCCCATTCTTGGCTGGCCCCGCCCACCCCTCCCCTCCCAGGAGTCGCCACGCGGCCCGTTTTGGATGCAGGTGGAGGCTCGGGGAGGGCAAAAAACGGGCCTCCCAAAAGTTCAGGAAGGCCAGAAATGGGCCCGTTTCCAGCTTCCAGAAAGCCTCCGGAGCCCAGGGAGGACGTTTTTCACCCTCCCAGAGGCTCGAGGGAAGCCTCCAGAGCCTGGGGAGGGCAAAAACACCCTCCTGGGCATGGTGCAGGAGACCGACTAGGCCACGCCTACCCAGCAACTGGGCAGAGACCCCCTTGCTAAAAAATTTTGAAGCCCACCCCTGCCTACAGGATGCAGCTGAAGTGGTGGTTCCACTGGAGATGCAGGCCAAGTCAAGCACATATTATTATCACACTATAGTCCTGCCTGAATCTACTTCATAATACCTGCTTCAAAATAAGTAAAATAGTCCAAGAAAAAGCTGGGAACAGAGGTTAACTTTTTTAGGCTGTGCGTTTCTGAAAAACTCAAATATTTTTTACTTGGATAGGTCAGACCTCAGCACCTGCTTCGAGGCAGGATTATAGGCTTTAGCCAGAATTAAACACGGCCTACGCCTTACCACTTGGCAGCCATATGTGGGCACCCCACATATGACCATTAGTGGTCTGGCAGTGGGATTCTCTCCCAAGGATGTGGTTGGACTGACTTTTTTTTTTTTTCATACAACAGCAGCCACAGTTTTGAGTCCAAAGTTCAAATCATGGAGACAGGCAGAAACTCTAATGAATGTTGGCAGCTTATGCCTAGCCTGAAAAGAGTATCCAAGAGCTGCAAAGCTAATCAGCTTAATGCTGAGACACGGTGAGGCACCAGCCTGAGGCAGGGTTCAAGAATACAAAAACTACACCTTCAAAGAAATGGGCTTCCTATCCACTGCGCAGCGACAGACTCAAGAATTCTTCTAGGCCAGAGGTCTCCAAACTTGGCAACTTTAAGACTTGTGGGCTTCAACTCCCAGAATTCTGGGAGTTGAAGTCCACAAGTCTTAAAGTTGCCAAGTTTGGGGAGCCCTGTTCTAGGCAAAAGGACTGGATGATTGAAAAAAATAAAATAAAATGGAGAGAAGCACAAGTGCTTCTGGATCTTGCATGAATGCCTGTATTCAATTATGACAGTTCGCTTAATGACCATTCAAACTTCCAACGGGCCTACTATGGTTCTACTTGCAATCCGGATTCAAAGTTTTGACAATTAGGCTCCCTTCAAGAGCTCAGCAACAAAGCCACATTTAACAGTATTAACAGATTAACAGAGTTGGAAGGGACCTTGTAGGTCATCTAGTCCCACTCCCCCGCCCAAGCAGGAAACCCTACACCATTTCTGACAGATGGCAGTCCAATCTCTTCTTGAAAGTCTCAAATGATGGTGCTCCCACAACTTCCGAGGGCAAGCTGTTCCACTGGTTGATTGTTCTCACTGTCAGAAAGTTTCTCCTTAATTCCAGGTTGAATTTCTCCTTGTTCAGTTTCCATCCATTATTCCTTGTCTGGCCTACAGGCGCTTTAGAAAATAGCTTGACCCCTTCCTCTCTGGGGCAGCCCCTCAAATATTGGAAGACCGCTATCCTGTCTCCCCTGATCCTTCTCTTCACTAGACTAGCCAAGCCCAGTTCCTATAACCATTCTTCATATGTTTTAGTCTCCAGTCCCCTAATCATCCTGGTTGATTGGCTGTTTACAGCATCCTGTGGTGATGTGACTGTGTTTTAAAATAGTTAAAATGGTTTTGTCATTTACTGAGTTACTTCTTTTTTTCAGTAAAACCAGGCCCACTGGTTCCCTTAACACCCATGGCATTTGCTTAACGATCATTGCAAAACAGGGTTGGTCACATGATTGTCACAACCTATGATTGGCAGGCTCCATTATGGTCATAACTTAAGGACTATCTGTACTCATTTCTTTGTTTTCAAAGTCATCCTGCCAATTTTCAAATCTTTACAAGAACAGGCCAGAAGATGTAGTAAGATAGGTTGGAGTGACAGAAATGTTGAATACCCAGATCATAAGCATAAGCGTACAATCGTGCCTACCGTCCCTATCCTATTGTTCCCAATTATTAGTTCCTATTTCTTGTATTTAAACTTGTGTTTATTCTTGTTTCTGTTAAATTGTAAGCTTTTGACAAATAAATAAATAATAAAATAAATAAATAAATCATGAATGAGGAAGATGGCTCTGTCATCAAACCAGCCTTAGATCTCTCTAGAACCTTCTATCCATTTTTTATGAAAAGCCATACAACTATGACTTGAGGAACTGTGAGAGAAATCACACAAGCACACCATAGTTTACATAGTTTTTGATAGTGTCAACTTGTGGTTCCGTTGTATGTCTGGGGGTCAGGGGTCAAGTTAGCAAATTATATGAATCCATGCCATTTAGTTGAGTTAGAGTTCAGTGGATTATATGTGTGAACACAGAAAATGGATTAATTCAGAAACCAGGGTTAAATCTAAATGTAACAAATGAGGGAAAAAAGGGATAGATATCTAATCTAATGAAAAGAAGGACTAGAGGAGACATGATAGCAGTCTTCCAATATCTCAGGGGCTGCCACAAAGAAGAGGGAGTCAATCTATTCTCCAAAGCACCTGAAGGCAGGACAAGAAGCAATGGGTGGAAACTAATCCAGGAGAGAAGCAACTTAGAACTAAGAGAAATTCCTGGCAGTTAGAATAATTAATCAGTGGAACAACTTGCCTCCAGAGGTAGTGAATGCTCCAACACTTTTAAGAAGAGATTGGATAACCATTTGTCTGAAGTGGTGTAGGGTTTCCTGCCTAGGCAGGGGGTTGGACTAGAAGACCTCCAAGGTCCCTTCCAACTCTGTTATTCTATTCTATTCTATTCTATTCTATTCTATTCTATTCTATTCTATTCTATTCTGTTCTATTCTATATAATAAGGAATGGGATCATGGGAAGTCCTTATGCAGTTACACAAACAAAACAGAATAACAACATAATATTGTGTGAGAAAGAAGACACTATTACTTAGTTTGCACATCTACACTGCCTCGTATGCTTAACCCTGATTGGCTGAATAAGTTATCACTGGTTGGATTTGCTTGATAAAAGCCATAACAATCATGCTTCAAGGAAGCCTGACTGAATTGACAAAGATTCAGATCTTAAACCTCTATGCAAACACTAGATTAGCATGATGTGAGTTCTAATCCCATCTTAGCCATGAAAGCCAATGGGGTGATCTTGGCCCAGTCACACTTCTTCACCCCCAACTCATCTCACAGAGTTGTTGTTGTAGGGAAAATTGGAGGAGGGAAGTTATGTTGCATATGTTCACCTCCTTGAGTTATTTGTAAAAATAATAAAGGCAGGCTACAAACACACAACCAAGTAACGTGTAAACCCAATTTGTTCACAAATGCCTCTAATCTAAACCCGTTGTGGCGCAGTGGTTAGAATGCAGTATTACAGGCTAACTCTGCCCACAGCCAGCAGTTCGATCATGACTGGCGCAAGGTTGACCCATCTTTCCATCCTTCTGAGATCAGTAAAATGAGGACCCAGATTGTTGGGGGACAATATGCTGACTCTGCAAACTGCTTAGAGAGGGTTGTAAAGCACTGTAAAGCGGTATATAAGCCTAAGTGCTATTGCTATTGCTAATCTTTCAGGGGGAGGGGAGATTAAAAGTGTTGCAGCAGATCCTGCTTCCAAATCAGGACACAAGACCACGAAGGGCAGGAGAATACAGGTTTATTTGCGCAAAAGGTTCAGAGCATTAGCATGGCAAATTCTGAACCCCCAGCTATTCCTGAGGGGTTGCTTTTATGCAGCTCACAATCTCAGCTTTTCTCAGGGCGTTTTTCTTATCAGGCTCTACTACAACATATGTACTACAAAAGGGGGAAGTGTCTAATTAGTCATTTCGCACAATTCAGCATGTATGTACTTATCTTACACCATCCATACCCAGCCTTGCCACCCTTGCCATTTAGCTGTTTACAGAAAATATTTAGTTCATAGGTCATTATACTTAGACTTAGATTCAGCAGATTTCCTGATTTTCCACAATATCATATTAAGCAACGTCTATAATGTCTGCAATATAAGCTAAGGAACTTCTGCTAATGATAAGAATATTTTTCTGGTAACTTTCCACCCTGCTTCAGAAGTAATTAATGGAGTGCTTGAGAATCAACTAGCCTATCCCTCTATTTGCCTGACTTAATTTCTCACTTCGAGGAAAGGGACAAAATGATTCAGCGGCTTAAGCAGAGCTCTGCCAATTCCAAAAAAAAAAACACCAAGCTTCTACACACCATTATCTCTATAGAATCCAGGAAGGGATTCCTTTTTTTTTTTTTTTCACACATACCCTCTTTCATGCAAGCCTCAAGTGTCTCCCCTTTATATTTTCAGGTCTCTCCATTTTTGTATTTTATAGATGGAAGAACAAGAATAAACCACAGCAAGAGCTGTAATCTTATCTCACAGGCCCATTTTAACAAAAGAGGTTTCACAAGGACACAGTTCAAAAAGAAAACAAAAAGAACACTCCATAAAGTCGAAAGCCAAACATCTTCACTAATTTGCCCCAGCTTACTTCCAACAGCTGCTCAGTCTCTGGCCCCCTTTGGAAGGGACCGGATTACACCGAGAAAGCAAGTGTTGGTGTTGCCAGGTTTATGAAATTATGAGGTTGGCATGGACTGAGGAACATTTTTCTTTTTCTCTCCTGCTCTGTCCAGCATCCTGTTTTCCACTCATGTGCCTCGAAAAAAACCCCAAGCAGCAAGAGGGTCTTTCAAGGGAGTAGAATCAAAAACTGCCTAAAGGGCAGACTCTCGGACGTGATTTCAAGCTGGGTTCTTTTTTACGTATATTGTATATAAATGCCACTGCTCTTCTCTAGGGATTGTCCCCAGAATCCAGCTCCCAAATATAGACTCAATCCATACAAAGATTTCTCTTCTTAGACTCCCTGGTAAATAGTACTAATTGGGGATCTAGCAACCACCCACTTGTCTTACCCCTCAGCAGGGCCCTTCTGGTAGACATCAAACAAGCCATTTTTTTTTCTACTGTTAGCTTTAAAATACATTTACAGCCAATTTCAGTGTGTGATTTAAGCCGTTCTCAATGATAACATAAACTCTTCTAAACTGCTCCCTCTGTTCTATATATAGTTATAAAAACAATCATGTTCCATGATCCATAGATTTTTTTTTTAAGGAGTAAATCTTCCAAGCACCTTAGTTTTGCCCTACTGAAATCCTGATTGCATTAATATAACGTCACTTTTCTATGATTCTCCCTGTTTGTCAGGACATTTCAAACTTTGGTATATATCCTTTTACAGCCACCTGAAAACACAATGGCTTGATTTGCAGAATAAAAATGAACTCTCATTAATTTCCGGATGCCATATTTTAGGCATCCAACAGAACTGGATTTTTTGTTTTTTTAAGATGCCTTTTGGAGTGCATAAATATAATTGTCTTCAGCATTTCTGTGTCTGCAAGGGAACACATTGGTTTAGAAATGATTGTAGGCATGTTTTTGAGCCTCCTCCATATCTGTCTGATTGCCACTTTTTGCACTGTTTGGTGTCTGCACTGTTCTTCCAATCTCTTAAAAGTTCATTTTAAAAAAATGGTTCATTTAAAAAAAAATTTTGGTGAGGTTGTTTGGCATAATATATTGTTGAAGCTGAAGTCATCATTTTGTTTCTTTGGTTTAACTTGATGCATGGCCTCAGAAGTTGGAGGAATTGGAGGCTGTAATTTATAGTTTCTGGTACTGGTGTGCAATTAGCATCTATATTCACCTTCCATACCCTTTTCCCACTGACCCCCAGATTCTTCAAAACTGCACCACTGAAAATGGCTGTGCTGCAGTAGTGCAATGATCCAGTTTTAAAAGAAAAAATAAGCAGTAAAATAAGTGAAGCTTCCAGTGTGGTTCACACTTGTAAATTGTATTTACTATTACTATTAATAATAAATAATAGAAACCAATTATCTGGGCTGCTGAGATGCAGGTTTAAAAGAAGAGCGCCCTCCAGTGGCAGAAAGGACGCTCAGCTGGTCTTTACGAGGTAGGATAATGTGTGAACATTGTGTTTTATTTGGCAAATAATCAGGACCCTGCATATATTTTTTTTTAAGGGTGAGGCTTCAGTCATGCATTCCTGGCTGCCCTCTTAATTTCTTTTATTCCCTTCCCCCCCAATCCATGGTCACTCCTGCAATCAATAATTGAAACTTAGAGCTTAAACAAAATATGTGAGCCTAGCCAATATTTTGCTGAGAAAAGCAAACACTGGGACAAAGAAACACGGGGGTTTCTTCTCCTTCTATTTGTCCTCTTCCTTCTCCTATTCATTATTCAGTGGATATATTCTGAATTCTTTCTGAATTCTTATAAGTCTTTGGCAGCATTTTATTTCCCAAGGTTTTTGCATTTCAGCAAATGTTAAGCATCGAGAAGATACTGAGCATCTGGCCAATTCAACATTCATTCCTAAAATTTGAAATTTCAGCATTTTGCAAAAAAAAAAAAAAAAGGCTTTCAAGCACGATACTGTATTGAGAATGAAAGTAGACATCCAGAAAAAAGCCAGTTCCAACACAGAAAAAAACAAACACACTCAAAACCCTTCTGAAGCCTTCCCCTTCTGCCACTTTCCACCCGTAAGTCCTTCCTTTTTTGGATCTACTTTCTACATGTTCTGAATGGCTCCAGAAAAAACAATGAGGAAAAAAAGTACCAGGAGAAGTGGGATCAAGTGATTTCTTCAGAGAAACCATGAATAGATAGAGATGAAGCAACAACCCCTTTCTACTTCTATTAATGTTCCCCTCAATGCACGCACATGCGCGCACACACACACACACACCAAATCACTCTGTAGCTTGTTAGTCTGAAAGCAGACCTATTGCATTCCAAGTTTCTGTGCATGGCTTATGTCACAACAGATGCTACCACCTGGATGACTTGGCTCATCTTGAAAAAGCTAACCTCGGTTGAACCTGGCTACTCTTTGAATATGAGACCACCAGAAATTCACCCGTTCCAGAAGAAAGTGACACCAAGGCACTTCTCTACTATCCCCAACAAAATTGCATGGATGGGTCCATACAGCCAGCAAGAATTTTGCTCCTCTCAAGAGAGATTTTCCTTTCTTCTACAGGTCCTACATTTGAGATACTTTAACAATAATGTAATAATTGCGTTCTTTGGAATCTTGGGTAACTAGACCCAAATTTGAAGGGCTGCCAAATGTGGTATGCATCCTGTTTTTCTAAAGCCATTCTCTGCAGTCCGTTGCATGCTTACTTGGGAGTAAGTCCAATTTAAGCAAGTGGGAGTTGTTTCCAGGGAAACACACACAAAAAATTGGCTTGCAAGGGATTGCTTTTTAAGGGAATTTTTCGAGCTCGGGTACCTGCTATGTTGTTCCTCTGTTACATTCTTCTTTACAAACCCAAACATTCAGGGACCTTATTCCAGATTGCATTGCCACTCTAGAACACAGTGGAGTGATAACAGAAATGCAAAAATGCTTTGAGGGGATAGGAAAAAGTGTCTCTGTGTGTCTGTGCATATGAATCCAGTTTCTTTTATGTTTTATCGCTACAACCTGCACATGCAACTTAGGAAACCCTGATATAAATTTCCAGCTCCCTCTGCAACTTTCCCTGCCAAAGGCTAGTCTAAATTAATCCACAAATAGCATGAAAACTGTCCTGTGTTAGTTCTTAGCAAAGAATTTACAAGCCTCTTAGGAATTCATGGCACTAGGACACACTCAAAGACAAAAAAAAGTCAACTCTGCTCTGGTCAATCAGAGCAGAATAGAAGTGTAAGCAAAGGGAGAGAGGGATTGAGAGGGTGAGTTCTGGTTGTCTGAAGCCAGTTTTGGAAAGAGTATTTATAACAGGTGGCATTACCAAGCTGATCTTGAAAAAGTTAGCCAGGGTTAGATCTGATTAGCATCCTGATTAATCACTAGGGTTATTGAGCTGAGAGGAAAATGGAAAAGTCTTCTATAAAAAGGCAATGGTAAATTATTTCCATATTATTGCCAAGAAAACTATAGGCACCAGTAAAATCCAGAAGAAATTTTATCTTCTCATTGACTATGGTTTTCTCCTTCCAAAAAGTTAAAACTCCCAGACAGCCCCCCTTTCTCCACACTCTTGGGACATTTTTTCCTACATAGTATACAGTTTGTAGAAGGAAATAACTCATACATAATTCCTCTGAATACGCTCTCAAACCTGGACAGAACTTGGGGGACATATTTCTGTGGATTTCTGATTTCCTTGTCTCCTCTAATAAATCTTTCTTGAAAAAAGTTCTTGGCTAACATTCCAGTATTCCAGCAAGAATGAGTCCTTGGTTTCTTTTCTGTATTTATTTTTTTAAAAAACTTCTATTGCAGTGTAGCCAAGACTAAGCCCTATTGAACTGATCTTGAATATTCATAGCCACTGCGCCTAAATTTGTTGTATACACATAGCTATGTCCACAACATAGCTTGAAAGTCCAATGTGGAAAGCACATCACACACCCAGACATTCTCCCGAAGTAACCCCATTACAATACGTACAAGATGCCAACGAACCAGGTTCCCCTCTCTTTCAGTTGCAACAGCGAGATAGACACTGCCTATCCCCCCCCCAAAAAAGTTGAAAGCAACAAACATAAAGAATTCTTTATCATCAGTATCCTTTGCGGGGTGGTCACTCGCGTCTCCTTTTGATCATGCAAAGAGTTGGCAAGATTAAAAAAAAAGAAAGGATCTGAATTTTAGACCAGACTTTCCAAAACAATGGAGAGTGAGGATGGGTGAGAGTGGGGATGGATACACTAAAGCATGGAACGGACAACATTTAAAAAAAAGTTAGACCAAGGTATGGGCAGGGTAGGGAGGATTATCAACAAGCCTGAGCTATGGTGCCTAACCTGGCCGTTTGGTGAAGTGTACTTCTGGGCACTATGAACAGACAAGTGGAGATGCAGCCCTTGTCCACTGCTTGTAGCTTTCCTGAAAGTGTTTAGTTGGCCACTGCTGAACACAGGAACAGTCAACCGAATACTAGAAGGATCATTGCTGGAAAGATCCGACAGATTTTTTTTTTAAAAAAAGAATTCAAACCAGTCTAAATGGAGATGGGTTGATCTACTCAGAAAGCAGAAGCTGTCCATCTCACACTGCAGCCTACTACCATATGTGTACCAACAACTCCTGTTGTAAAGAATGCAGAGCAGAAGTTGGGTCACACTGCATTGCCCTCAGAATCCTTCAGGGCAGCAATTCAAGAGATGGGTGTGCCTCTCAAATTGGGTAACGCTGCTTATAAAAGGGATCCAGGCAGGTAAGCTGCTGCAAGTGCCATAAAGCATCATTCACTGCCTACCTGCCTAGGCAATATTTTCGTGACACTGAAAAGAACAAGCCAAGCCAAACGCTCAGTCTTCCCACTGGGATCCTTAGCTAACTTTCTAGGAGAATAGCTTCTCATCGCACCTAGTTCAAAACCCATCCAGTAGATCTTCTCTGTACAGTAGAGGTGTGTTTGTGTAAAAAAAAAATATTACTTTTATAAAGACTTTCAGATCACTACATATTCTGCCCGGAATACTGACAATTCCAAAGGGAGCAGATTGGGCACAGAGGAGAGAGAAGGGAAAATATCCCTTAGGGGCACTTGTATAGAAAGACCTCAAGGTTTACTTCATCATCAGTATCACCAGCTACATCCTAAATCTATGGAACTGATTTGCTCCAAGACAGCAGATCAGTTACAAGGAGTCAGAATATTCAGCAGGGGAGCGAAGTTCCTAAACAAGAGAAATGTCATTAAGAGTGCGGGTGGTTCGTTCACCAAACAGCCCCATGGAAGGATGCAAAAATCCAAGAGGTGGAGCTGGGTTGACCCTCTGGATCCTGGGCAGCCAACATTTGCCTTGGTCCCTGAAATGGGGTAATTTTTCTGTGTTCCTACATGGAGAGTAGTGAAGAATTTTTGGCTGCCACTTATGCTGAGAGGGACCCTCATACCTTGCAGGAGCCACTGCAGGTGAGGCTTTCTACCAGTGAATGCAATTCCGCTCTACAGTAAAGGGAGCCAAGAAGATGCTAGGGTTCAAAAGGAACCCTCCAATTGGGTCTGCAGGTTCTGGGTCTGCTTCAGGAACCTGCCACACCTTCAGAAATGCTCTGATTCTCTTCCAGAACCTGCTTGCAGGACCCAAAGTGGAGTGCTGCATTTGGAAACACTTTTAAGGGATCCACGTGAGCTCTGGTTGTCCTAGAGAGCACTCTGGATTTGTGTCTTCACATCCCACCTTCCCCCATCTCTGCCCTTCCTTCCAAATCATCCTGATTCACACAGCAGAGGTCTTGTATTATTATTATTATTATTATTATTATTATTATTATTATTATTATTATTATTATTATTATTATTATTATTATTATTATTATTATTATTATTATATGCAATATCAGCACCTCTCTTGGAAGCCCTGGGTTTTGGAGACCCCCGAAAAGGGGGCTCAGAAGAGACCCGCCCTGCTCTCTGCTGCCGATGGTAACCTGCAGCAACGGGGTCCCTCGCCCCTTCCCTTTCTAAAAAGGACCGGAGAGTCTTTCGCCTAGAGTGGGGTGGGGAAGGAGGAGAGCCCGGGGCTTCCCGGGTGTCCCCAAAGCTGGAGCTGGATGGAGGCGACGAGAAGGCTCCGCAGCCAGGAGGCAGACGGCCGAGCCCGGCTTTCAGGAGGAAAGCACCTCAGCGGCGGCTGGCCAAGAGGTGAAGCCGGCGCAGCCTGCCCGAGGTGCTTCTCTTACCTCCTTGCCACGAAGCCGGGAGGCTGGAAAGCAGGAGAACCAGGACTCCAGGGAGGAGGGACGAAGTCCGCAGCCTGGCCATCTCTCGATGCAATGCCCTAGTCCGCTGGCAGCCCGAGCGTTTTATCCCAGCGGTGCTGCTTAATTGTGGCTTCCAAAGATGTAAGGGGAAAGGCGGGGGGAGGGGAGGGGGAGGGGAAGGGCTCAGGACACGACGTCATTGGGAAAGGGCAAAGCCACGAGTCTCTCCAAACGGCTTGGGCTGGCTTCCTTTTGCAATTTTTTCTCTCGCGCTGCTCCGCTCCAGATCGGTGCATCCCTTGCCAACAGCGAGCGCGGCTGCCAAGGAGACTTGAGCGAAGAGGAAAAGAGCGGGACTGAACTTCCTCCAGCTTGGTAGAGCAACGCGCCCCTCGGGTCCCTTCGCCCCAGCCCGAGGCCGGAGAAGAGACCCCCCGAGGCCGGAGGTCAGGTTGGCGGGCGGGAGAGGCACGTCGCCTGAGCAAGAAGGGATGGTTTCGGCTCGGGACGCGGTCGCCTCTTCCACTCCGGAGGCACTGGAGTTGGGGGGTGGGGGTGGAGAGCAGGAACAGCCGAGCGGGGCTGGGGGTCCCCACTAAGAGACAAAGAAAGAAAGGGAGGCGCCGGGGAAACTGAAGCGGGAGAGTCCAGATAACTTATCTGCGAAGAGTTTGTTCTCTGGAGCCAACTGGCCAGATTTGGTTGTGTTCAGACACAGGGAGACACCTGGACCGGTGCTCAGCCAGACAAGAGGCAGGATACCAGGTGGGTTAAGGTCCTGTCAGAAGGGAGAACCCGGATGCCTTTTGCAAAGTAGCCAAAGAACCCGATCAATGGTGAGGCCCCGGGAACCAGGAGTTTCAGTTTAGAGACCTCTGGCCTGTCCCACTCAGCATATTGGTCTGGGGGAATCCACCCACCCGGGCCTCCGTTGCCCAGATATAATAACATTCATCCACCCTCCTGACCACGTTGCTGGAAAGAGCTTTTTAAAAAATGACAATACTGTAATGCCTGTTTTTTTTTTTTAATAAATGTGACAATTGATTGAGCACAACTCTGATTAAAATAGATGCCTGCCTTGTGCTGCAGCTTATGATTTAATGTGGGAAAGAATTGTTCGGGTTCTCAGATGTGTAAATTCAAGCTTTGGGGGGAATTCAGCTGAAAACGAAGGCATTGACTTCTCAGAAAAGAAGTCAGCAAAAGCGCCCAAGAGTCCGGAACTTCTAAAGTAAAACAACACAAACTTCAGTTTGAAGAAATCTATATAATGAAACCCTTGAAGCCCCTTCATCGAGCTTTAGCTTTCTGAACAACCACTGAGGAGTAAAAAGTGATTAGAAGTTGTCATCAAAGTTTCTAAGGAGATGGTAGGACTAGGGAAGATCCTGATATATGAGATTCACTAGGTGACTGGAATATATATTTTGCATATGCTCAGAAGAACACATTAAAAAAGGAGTCTCCTCTGCACATTCTAAAAGGTAGGTATGATATATTAGTTACACTTATGATAACTGAAATGTGTTGGCATGTACTTTTAGCATAAATTGACACCTTTTATGGTCTGTCTTGTTAAGGAAAACTTGTGACAAACAAAGGTTTGGCAGAGAAGTCTGCAATCTGGATGCCATCACCAACAAGATCCTGCTTCTTCTCATATCACCCAATGTTCTCTGGATAGTGGAGGCTCCTAGGACAACAGCCAAAAATGTCTACCTTGTCCTGGACAAAACAGATACTGTATATTGGGAGGAAGACATGGTGCATCTGAGGATTTTAGGAGCCCTCCTTTCCAAGGATAGGGACTTCCTTCCCTACCACCTAAGAAGCCCTTTATTTTATTGATTTCTGATGCCAGAAAGTGATGCCTTTTCCAGCACTGGGACCAAATTCACTGGCCCACTGCCATTGTTTCCAGAAAGAATGTCAATGTTTGGAAGGCACTAAGCAAATCTGTTTGATTAGATCAAAAAATATTCAGTCTGGTGCCGTAAACAAGAAAAATTGAGCTCTGCTAGCCAAAGAAGGGCATTTGGAGTGTACTTCCCCAGCCCAAAAGATGAAGGAAGGGAGAACTTCCAAATTAATGGAGAGCACAATATTATGATGTCTCTCGGAGGAGAGCAGTGCTGGCCTCAGAATGCTGTGTGAATTGACTGGAATGGAGAGATCATAATTTAGTAGGACTTAATTAATATCACAGTGTTGAGAAGATGACATTTTAAACGCTTTTTAAAAGGGAATTTGCTGATGTGGCTTCCTTGCCTGGGAAGCCAAGTTGGCTCATATTGACTATAGTCCAATGATTAAGTATATGTTTTGCATGCAAGAGATCGCAAGTTCCCAAGGTCATAGTGTCTCTCTATATGAAGGATTCTACTTGGAACCTAGTCTCACAAGATCTAGTGTTGATAGCTTGCTTAGAAAAAGGGGACTGAGCCAATTTATGGAGGAGGAGGAGGAGGAGGAGGAGGAGGAGGAGGAGGAGGAGGAGGAGGAGGAGGAGGAGGAGGAGGAGGAGGAGATTATATATGGACATACATGATGAAATTCCATTATTATGGGCAGCATTGTTTTTGGGCATCCAGCTGAGAAGCTGGGCATCCAGCAATAGAAGGTAGTATTGAGGGCCTTCTTGGAGGCATCAAATCGATGACTATCAGAAATATAGTCTCCTCATAGTCTATGAGAAATATAGTTTCTAGAAATATATCCCTGGTCCAACAGGGATCTTCCTGAGATTCTGATAATAGATGTCAAGGGGCAATACAAAACATTGTAGATCTGTGTCTATGGAGATTCTCAGTCATCCAGGTCATGGTTGTCCCAAAGGTGCCTTTTCAAGAGACAACTGGACTTTCTGGAAGTCCATCTTGGATGAGAAGTGAAATGTCTTCAAAGAAAAAAACAGAAAGTCCAGTTGCCTCTTGAAAAAGCACCTTTGGATAGATCAGTGTTTCCATATATTTTGGGGCCAAATGGTGCATTTGGAATTTTGAAGTTGTTATAAGAACTCTCACAAAAATGTTGCCATGGTGAGTGTGACTGATTCCAAGAAAGGAATCTTTCTTGCACTGTGAGGTTCCATGCCCCACTTGCTGGCAGCTTCCATTGCTATTATTCCTTGAAAGTAAGATGGTCCAGTGATCAAGCTTGGGTTCTCCAGACTCCAAAGGCAGATCTTCCATCCCTCCCTGCTTGTTCAAATGAAGGTCATTTCAAAGGGAATTTTCAGCATGTCACCGGAAACTCAGAACAATGTTTCAAGGACATTGACAAACACTTTCAACATTTCCTGCACAAATTACACTGTTTTGGCAAGACCTTGCTCAACACATGTGTCCTCAGTTTACAGTAAAAAGAAAGTCAAGATGGCAACTATAGGTGCTATATGCAACACCCACACAAATGGCAGAACTTTTATCAAAGTGTTATGGCTGCCATCTTGATTTCTTTCTTCGGCTCTTGGCCTGGCTATTTTCAAGCTGCCTGGTACAAAGCAATCTGACTTGGTTCCCCCAGTTTTCTAACCTGGGTTGAGTTTAGAAAGCTAAATGGGTTTATTTCCTAGGAAAAAGGAATGATACTAAAAGCCATAGAGAAGGAAACAATAATTCTGTATGTTATTAGAATGGAGGGGATATTTTCTGTTCATACTGCGTTACAGGGGAAAAGGACATATTGAAGAAGCTTCTAATCCTAAGGGCGTGTTATTATTTGCTTGTTTGTTTGCTTTGGCAGCCAACAGAATTCACATTAGCCAAGAAGTCTCACAATAACTGGATTAGGTAGGAGCTGAATGAATACCAGAACATATAACTCTAAAAAGAAAAAAGGGAAAAAATGGCAGCACTGATGATTGAAAAATTGCCTCTGAGCATTTATAGGGACTGCGTTTTCCTCTTCTGCTCATCCTAGGCCAATTTCAGCCATGCTGCAAGATGTCAAAGGCCCAACGTGATTCCAATGCATCGAAGCCTCTTCCATTTAAATTTCTTCAAAGCTTTCAACTTTTATCTGGGAGCTCAAGACAGCTCATTGGGGTTTTTCTCCTCATTCTGCCTCCTCGGTCTGACCCAGTGGGGATCTCTAGCTGAGCCTCCCCAATGTCAATGTTACAGGAGGAAAGACCTTTTAGTCTATGGTGGGGGGAAAAATCATTAGTCTGTTAGCACTTTTTCCAACCAACACATTTTTATAAAAGGCAAATGCTTTTGTGAACATGGTACAGAAACAGAAGGAAAGAATAAATGATGTCTTCAGAAGATACAGTATAGTGCCAGCATTAAAATATTAGACTAGGACAGGTAGATCCACATTCAAGTCTACCCATAGAAATTCATTGGATCACTTATTCTCTCTTAGCCCAATAAGAGCATCTGTAGGAAGAGTCAAACACTTAGGATTATAGCTATGATTGTGCAACTGAAGCCCAACCTTTTTTTATATATATGGTCCCACCCTTTAGATTTCCCGGCCCAGCCTACCCTTCAAAACTGTTGTGAGGATAAAATGAACAGAGAGATCAATGGAAGTAATTCTGGGCTCCAGGACAAAAGGCAGAATATAGACATGGTAAATAAACTTATAAATAAACCCGATGTCCTGCCTCAGTCATAGATAGTAGCTGATTTCACACAACATGTTGAACTTCAAATCAACCAATCTCCATTTTAGTCTAGACTAGTGGAATACATGAACTCAGCTCACCTCTCTCTCAACTCAAAAGCTCCTTTGTCTAAAACAGTGTTTTTAAAACTTCACAACTTTAAGATGTGTGGACTTCAGTTCCCAGAATTCTCTAGTCAGTGTGCCCATTAGGGAATTCTGGGAGTTGAGGTTCAAACATCTTAAGTTGCCAAGTTTTACTGGTCTAAAAAGCTACCCAAGATAGAAACTGGAACTCTTCTACCAATACAGTCTTTCAACTCTGAAAGCTTTTATAAGTTGAAGAGGCCATTTCTTTGGGACTGTTTAACTGGTTTTCCTACACATTGCAGAGGGTTGAACTGAAAGATCTTCAGGGCCCCTTCTTAATCTACAATTGTATGACTCCATCATTTAAACCACTGTTTCTCAACCTTGGCTATTTCAAGATGGGTAGGCTTCCACTCCTGCTGGCTGGAAAATTGTGAGAGTTGAAATCCACACACTTTAAAGTTGCCAAGTTTGAGAAACATTGGTATGAACTGTCCCTCCTTACTTCCAAAACTTGTACGCTGAAATTGTCAGAAAGAGAGAAATTGCATCTTAAACATTACGCTTCTTATCTGTAAGATAAGCAAACATGTTCACAATGAATGCAATGCAGGCGAGTATGATTCTGTCTGTGCACATGAGCTTTGGAATTGCAACCCTTGCTTTCAGATGGCCTGACACTCAGCCATGGGATGTGGGTGGGGAGCATGATTGACTGATGGGAAAAATACTATCGGAGACATTCCTCCCCTCCCCTCCACACACACATACACACTTCCAGTCATTCCTATTACAGCTGAGCCTCATAACTGTAGTCGGAATGCTACATTTTTATGTACACAAAATAAGAATCCATAGTAGGAGCTTTCAAATGTTTTCATTTCAAAATTGGCTGCTAGAAAGGCAAGACACTTGACATCCTCATTTAGGAATCTGCACACTTCGTTCCCTTCCAAGGCAGCCTAATTTCAAAGTCAGCTTTCAGTCAGAAACAGCATCACCGTTGACAAAAGCTCTAACAATTGGGTGGCACTTCAAACGTTTCTTCAAGCTGTTTGCCTTTGCACAGCATGGTTAAACAGATCAGTTAAATGCCTAGTGGTTATATGTATAAACATGCTAAGAATGGCTACTTTTCATCTTGGTTTCCTTATTTACGGTGCCATGCAAACCAACCTGTTTGGTTAATGTAGGAGCTAATCAGTGGTGGGATTCAAATTTTTTTTACTACTGGTCCTGTGGGTGTGGTTTGGTGGGCATGGCTTGGTGGCATGGCAGGGAAGGATACTGCAAAATATCCATTCCCTCTGCACTCCAGGGGAAAGATATACTGCAAATCCCATTCCCTCCCCACCCCACTAACCTGCTTTCCAGCTCTGTTCTCCTGTGCAGGGCAACCAAAGAAGACCCAGCCGATCAGCTGGGACTCGGGAGGCAGAGAATAGATGTGGGTGGGGCCAGTCAGAGGTGGCATTTGCTGGTTCTCCAAACTACTCAAAATTTCCGCTACCGGTTCTCCAGAACTGGTCAGAACCTGATGAATACCATCTCTGGAGCTAATGGGTTGCGGAAACTCAGAAAAGGGGTTAATATATTGGGTTGCACGAATGCAGTAATAGAGATGGGTCCTGGGGAACTGTTTTCAAGCAATCTCAGAAGTTTTCATCTTTCTGATTGGAAAACAGAAGAATCAACCTGACATCAGAGGACAGGAGATTTTGCTCTCTAGCTAAAGGTTCCTTTTTTTTTTTTCTTGGCAGATTAGAAAAACCATTCCTGTACTACTTGGCCTGGAAAAGGTTCGAACAAATAATGGGACACTTTGTTGAACTTCACTTCATGGCAACAAAATGGTTGCATTTGCCATTGTCTTCTGGTTTTTATTTTAAAATGTCCTTGTCGATCTTAGAACCTTAGGATTTCTTTGTGGCATTCTATTAAAATACTAGCCAAGTTTTTTTTCCTCTTCTTCTTCTGAGATCAGCTAAGGTTGGTTTGATGCTGCCATCTGCTGTTACAAAGGAAGCAGCTCCTTAGGTGGGGCTGCTTCAAAAAAGCACAGACAGGTATTGTGTTCATGCTACTTTGTTCTCTAAAGCAAGCTTGGCACCTTTAAGATGTGTGGACTTCAATTCCCAGAATTCCCCAGCTACCATTAGCCATCCCTCCCAGTTAGTGTCATCTATAAAATATTTTAGTGTCTCTTCAAGTTTCTCATTCAGGTCATTGATTAAAAAAGGACAAAGCCCAGGACTTAGCTCTGTATATCTGTACTTTATCCAGATCATATATCTCTGGATCCAGTATATCCAGACCATCTTGCCTTGAATGGGGTTATCCCCTTCTCTAGAACAGGGGTCTCCAACCTTTTGGACTTCAGGGACCACCAAACTCATAATTTTAAATCTCAGGAATCACTAACCGGTTCTGTGGGCGTGGCCTAATTTGTGGGTGTGGCCTGGTGGTCATGTGACTGGCTGGGCATGGATTGTATGTAAATATTATAAATATTTATATAAATATTGATTTTTTTAATAAAAAAAGAACAACTTTTACCCAAAATCAGGCAAAGCAGGCAGGCAGATTGAGTTGCTCACAGAATCATTCACTGATCTATCTATCTGCCATCGGCTAGCTCAGTCTCTCAAATTTGCTTGCCATGAGTCTGCACTGAATAATAGAACCTTCAGTCCTAAGGGAGGTTCAGCTGTGCTTAAAAGCAGAGCCGAAGATCTAAAGACTAGCTAGAAAGCAAGAAATCCAACCATTTCCTGCTTCCTAGCTAATCTAAATCTCCTGGCACAGCAGAACAGATGATGGTCGGAAAAAAGGAAAAACAGCAATTTAGAAGGCAAGTTTGCTGGGTAAGGCGGGGAGGGTTCCTGCGGGCCATGTGGGCGGCGCAGCCTTTGTGTTTCTGTGCAGCCTGGATTAATTGCTTTGTGGGGGTGCTCTGGGAGTGAGATTTCTCTGCAGTCTATCAAAATTTTCTCATAGCCCACTGGTGGGCCGTGGCCCACCGGTTAGCAACCGCTGCTCTAGAACAATACTCCACATTTCACCCATCTTTTGATGTGAAAGCTGTGCTCACAACGGTGAGTTTTTCCAACCTTGGCAATTTTCAAATGTGTGGACTTCAACTCCCCAAACTCCCCAGCCAGCTCAGTTCTGGGAGTTGAAGTCCACATCTCTTAAAGTTGCCAAAGTTGAAAAACACTAAAGCACTTTTTTGAAATCAGATGTGAAATTCTACACGCATGCCTCCTGCACCCTTTGCAAAATATTCTACACTGGACTGGCCTCCTTGTCATGTACCTGGGAGAAATTCTACCATTTCTGCAATAGACTAGAATACATTCTTTATTGGTCAAGTGTGATTGGACTCGCAAGGAATTTGTCTCCAGTGTATAAGCTCTCAGTGTGCATACAAGCAACAAGTGATCAATCATGATCATCATAAAATCATCATAAATCATAACATACAACACTCAGTCATAAGATACTATATAAAAGCAATCAGCATAAATCAAAAGATGCAAACAACAAAGTTATAGTCATAAGATACTAAAGGAAGAGGTAATAAGAAAGGTGAGGAAGATAATAGTACAGCCCTACTACATGGTTTGCAGGGGTGGGATTCTACCAGTTCGCACCTATTCACTAGAACCAGTTGCTAACATTCTAAGCAGTTTGGAGAACCGGTTGTTAGAAGAAATTACTGGCCTAATCCTGTAAGGAAGGCAAGAAGGAAACATTCTGGTGTTGCTTACAGAAACTGCCTCTCTGTTAACTCTTATTACATTCTTGGCAGGACTAGACTTTCTGTCTGAGGAATGTCTCTGGAATATTTTTTCCCCGTCCTTTGCTGGTACTTTGCTTGTGTGGAGTGACCATTCAAAATTAAAATGGCACTGAAAAAAGTGACTTAGGACCATTTTTCACACTTACGACTGTTGCAGCATCCCCACAGTCATGAGAGGCCAGGCGAGGAGATGCGTGCCTCGATGTGAGTGATACTGAGCTGGCCACGCCCAGCCAATAACATGACCACCAAGCCACGCCCACCAACTAAGCCACGCCCACAGAACCGTTTGTTAAAAAAGTTGAATCCCACCTCTGGTGGTCTGATATTCTAAGGCAGGGGTGTCCAACCTTGGCAACTTTAAGCCTGGAGGACTTCAACTCCCAGAATTCCCCAGCCAGCTTTGCTGGCTGGGGAATTCTGGGAGTTGAAGTCCTCCAGGCTTAAAGTTGCCAAGGTTGGACACCCCTGTTCTAAGGCATAAGACAGTATTTGGGGCATTAGTTGTTTAGCTGCATGATGGCCTGGGGAGAGGGGAACGGCCTCTGTGTCTAGTTGTTTCGACATGCATCATCATGAGGGAAGAAGTTGAAACAATATGCCCAGGATGTGAGGGGACTGCATATATTTTCACAGCCCTCTTTCTTCCTGGCTCATGAAGGTCCAGATGCAATACACATATACAGTATACAACGCAAAATCCAACTATCCCAGACTCAGAGAAAATGCCATTAGTAATACCTCCCCATTGTGTTGGCTTGGGCAGAGAGGGTTTCCGTTTTTGTTTCTAGATGAATTACGACTTCACTCTTTAATTTAGTCGTGTCACCATTGCTGGCTGCAGTTTGTGCCTTGAATTCATGTTCAAGTCAAGAATTCATCCACATGGCAATTTATCTATCCAAAATTTCCCTAATTTTGCTCCTCTCACAGCGGGCTGGTCTACAAAGTAGGGGAATGAAGCCGTGCTCTGCTGCTGACTGCAGTCCTGCAATACTGTACCCTTGAACACCGATGGGGTTAGTGATTGATGGTTTCCCCTGGCTAAAATTCAAATGTCACCAATGGTGGGAAAAGCTGCCACCAATCACCATTGCAACATGTGCCAGAACACTGTTGCATGGTGCTGGTATAGATGTGCTGTCCTATCAATTTTTTCCCTTACAATTTCCCTCAAAAAAAGTGAAAGTAAAAATTCCAAAAAAATTCTTCAACCTCAGTGGAAAATTGACTCCATGGCCACCAGGTGGTAGCAAAGAGTATTCTTCGGCCCTTGAAGTAGTATTCTGGGGTTCCAGAGTGGCTGAAGACCTATTAAACTGTGGCTGCTCTCAAGTCAATCCACATAATTTGGGAAAGTGGTTACTGACAGCCAAGATGAAGCTGCTGAATATATAAATATCCTCACTTATCAACTCTAATTGGAACCAGCAACTTTGTGGTTCAGTTAAATGGTCATTAAGCAAAGGTAAAAGTAAAGGTTCCCCTCGCACGTACCTGCTAGTCGCTTCTGACTCTAGGGGGAGGTGCTCATCTCCATTACAAAGCTGAAGATCCAGCACTGTCCGAAGATGTCTCCGTGGTTATGTGGCCGGCATGACTAAACACCAAAGGTGCAGGGACGCTGTTACCTTCCCACCAAAGTGGTCCCTATTTTTCTACTTGCATTTTTACATGTTTTCGAACTGCTAGGTTGGCAGAAGCTGGGACAAGTAATGGGAACTCACTCCGTTACATGGTGCTAGGGATTCGAACCGCCGAACTGCTGACCTTTCTAATCGACAAGCTCAGCATCTTAGCCATTGAGCGTCATTAAGCAAACATCATGGCAAAACATCATATGATTGAACTGTTTACTGATAACAGTTCTGGCAGCCCTAGCAGTCTCAGTTGTGGTTGTTAAGTGAATGATCTATAGTTATTAAGCAAGACATCATTGTGACAGCAACTTGCCTCCTCCTGCTGGCTTCCCTACTGACTTTGTGGGAAGGCCACAAATGATCATCCTGAGAGAGCAGGGATGCTACAAAGGTTATGTGGGATGACTGCTTATCAGTTACTTTTTTCAGTCCTGTCATAATTTCAGTTGCTAAACAAATGGTCATTAAGCAAGGACTATCTATATGCTTCCGAAGAGCTAGCCTTTAAGACAGGGCTTTTGCTGTGTATGTGTAGACATGCAAGTCAAATTAATTTTCAAAATTCAGTAAATAAAGTGGCTGTGGAAACTGGAGTACCAGTCTCTTCTTTAGCCAGAGCGAAGGAAGGCCCTCTGCCTGTTCTCCATTCCCACTAATGTGTCTGAATCAGAAGACCACAGAGTCATAAACCATCAGGAGATGGAAGGCAAAGTCAATTGATAGCTTATCTCATAAAGGGAAGCTCAGCCCAGGTGGGGAGAACTCTGGGAAGAAATACCATGAACCATTTAAATAGCCAGTGCCTCTAGAGCAGGGGTCTCCAACCTTGGCAACTTTAAGACTTGGGGACTTCCACTTCCAGAATTTCTCAGCCAGCTTTGCTCGTGTCTCTTGCAAGCAAGCTTGCTGGCTGAGTAACGTCAGAAGTTGTGGATGATTTTAAGAAGGGACTGGACAAGACTCTCCTGCTTGGGGAGGGTGTTGGACTAGAAGATCTTCCAATTCTGCTATTCAATTATTCTGTTATGTGTGCAAACTCATCCAAGAATACTGGTTTGTTTGGTAGCTGGTTGAATTTGGGTGCTGTGGTTTAGCAGCAATGTGAAAATTTAACCAAAGGCAGAGCCGATTCCATCATTTTTGGGAGCCCTAAGATGGATGGCAAAAAGAAAGCTTGGCCAATATTTCCTTATCCCTTTCCTAGCCCATCTGGAGGAGGGTAGGCACCTCTGTCTGTGGTCCTTGGAGAGCAGGGGTGTCTGCAGGTCAAAAGAGTCAAGATGGTGGGATCACCAATGCAATCCAGCTTCCGCCCATTTTTTTTTTAATGTGCACCCTGTTGGAATCTCCTGTAACTAAAAACAGTGTGGCATGCTTCCTTGCCATTTCTAGATAGGAAAACATAGAAACAAAGCCGCAGTGCACCAGGATTAATGCAATTTTTCAAAGAAGGATATTTCTCCTCAGGAAATGGGGAGGGGGGGAGAGAAAAGAGAATCTGCCCTCCTGACTGCATAAAGATACCCCACCCATTTTGCATCAGAGCTCCGCCCACTGGGGCTCTTGAATGCATCCCCAGTATTAAGGGCAGGTAGTCCTCAACGTAGCTTAGCAACTATTCAAAGTTATGATGGATCACTGGGTGGTGGTGGTGGAGGGAGGTACATAGGACCCAGTTCTCAAATTTGTACAGCTGGTCACATGACCGCATTTTGAGCACTTGGCAACTAGTCCACATTTATGGCCATTTGCAACATCCTGCGGTCACATGACTGCATTTTATGATGTTTTTGCCAAAAAATGGCATTTGGCTCAATCGAACAATTGATTTATTTAATAACCATGGTGTTATCTCAATGACTGCACTGTTCTCTCAACTACCACTAGGTCATATAATGACTCAGCCATTTGGAAATCCTATTTTATGATTGTTACAACTTACATCTCAGAAAGCTCAAACTGTCCAAGGAGCTGCTGATCCAGTTCTACAGAGGAATTATTGAGTCTGTCATTTGCACCTCTATCACTGTCTGGTTTGGTTCTGCAACCCACCAGGACAGACACAGACTTCAGAGAGTAATTAGGACTGCAGAAAAAAACAATTACTATCAACCTGCCTTCAATTGAGGACCTGTATGCTGCACGAGTCAAAAAGAGGGCTGTGAAAATATTTACAGACCCCTCACATCCCAGACATAAACTGTTTCAACTCCTACCCTCAAAACGATGCTATAGAGCACTGCACACCACAACTAGACAAAAGGACAGTTTTTCCCAAATGCCATCACTCTGCTAAACAAATAATTCCCTCAACACTGTCCAACTATTTACTAAATCTGCATTACTATCATCATTAACCTTCTCATCACTGCTTATCACCCATCCCCTCCCACTTGTGACTGTATGACTGTAACTTTGTTGCTTGTATCCTTACGATCTATATTGACTGTTTCCTAGTATGATTTGATTGCCTATTTGTTACCCTATGACTATATTAAGTGTTGTACTTTATGATTCTTGATGAATATATCTTTTCTTTTTATGTATACTGAGAGCATATGTACCAAGACAAATTCCTTGTGTGTCTAATCACACTTGGCCAATAAAGAATTCATTCATTCATTCATTCATTCATTCATTCATTCATTCATTCTATAATGGCCAGGCTCCATTACGGTTGTAAGTTGAGGTCTATTTGTAAAAAAACTTCAGTTCTAATGGGGATGTTCATACCACACACTTACCCAGCATAGATCAATATCTAGCTGATGCATTCATACAACATACTAACCTTGGTAAATGTTAACTTTAGTTTGGCTTTTTGGGGGCTCAGTACAAATTCAATTTCTTGGATTAGTTTATTGTGTGAATGCAGCCAATGTGTATCACAGCAACATCCCATCCCATCTGATAATTTCGCTCTCCTTCCTTTACACCATTAAGTTGCCTAATATTTATCTTCTTTTAATGGATTCACTTTGATTTTGTGTTACTGTTTTTATATTGCTGTAAAGTATTTTCAGTTGGTATAGATAAGACATGAAATAACTATTTGATCAATGAATAACATATAATAGATGCTGGTTTTTTGGTAATTATTGTCCCCTCTCTTTTGCTACTATTATTTCCATGCCGTACTCATAAGGCAAGGGTGTCAAACTGGCAGCTCACCAGTGGTGGGATTCAAAATTTTTTACTACAGGTTCGGCAGGCGGGGCATGATGGGTGTGGCAGGGGAAGGATATTGCAAAATCCCATTCCCACCCCACCCCACTACCCTGCTTTCCAGCTCCGTTCTCCTGTGCAGGGCAACAAACGAAGATCCAGCCAATCAGCTGAGACTCGGGAGGCAGAGAATAGATGGGGTCGGGGCCAGTCAGAAGTGGTACTCCGAACTATTCAAAATTTCTGCTACCAGTTCTCCAGAACTGGTAAGAACCTGCTGAATACCACCTCTGCAGCTCACGGGCCGGATGAGTCACGTGCAGGCCACACCCACCCCAGGTCTACGAAGGAAAAAACATCGCAATGTGTTACGTGACGGCAACGTGACACCGCAAGTTTGACAACCTTGTAGGGTTGTTGTCAGGAAAATCTAAGATATTATGACTGGCTTCAGTTTTGTGACTGAGTGGGGATCAGAACAAATCTTGGATTGCAATAAGCAAAGGAAGGGGAAATTATTGTAAAATTAACATTTCAGCAGCAAAACCACAAAATATATTATTTTCCAACAAGGGAGCTTACATTTTGCAAACAATTTACTTCTAAGCATTGTATGAAGGGAAGAAATAATAAGATGAATATTGCCTCTGGGCCCTGTCTTGAAAATATCTAATCCACCAACTAATGCCACTGGAGACAGGAGGCAGAGCTAGAGAGATTTTTGGGTTAGCTAAATGAAACCTCCATGTTTAGAGGCAATATACCTCTGAAAACCAACAGAAGGGGGGGACCACCAACAGAGCAAAACTTTATGCCTTCATAAGTTGTTTGTGGGCTTCCTGGAGGCATCTGGCTTGCAGCTGTTGGAAACAGGATGTCGGATTAGATGGACCTTGGTTTGATCCAAGAAGACATGCCAGCTCTTCTCTGGGTTTCAAGAAAAGACACTACTGCAGAGCTATTTTGGTGCATTATGAGAGGAAATATCTTCTATATTGTGCACATTATATATATAAGCCATCCTGGATTCTAGAAAGAAGTTAAACTATAAATATCAATAAATAAAATGTTGAATTCTTTTTTTCAATTTGTTGTAATCTTGGCAAAAAGAGGAACCCAAGCAGAATAAAATGTCTTCTCTGCTATGGATAAAAGCCTGGTTTATGTGTGTGTGTGTTTTATTTGCTTTTTATTTATTCGATTCGGTATGTTTTCTATTTTGGTTTTATTACAACAACACATATATAAATCAAAGTATAAAATCCACAATAAAACCAAATTGTGAAATTAAGACAGTATTTTTTTTTTTTAAAAAAAAGACCATTTCGCATCATTTTTAATGGAGGTGGCCTGGGAATTTAAGAAGGACCCTTTTCTATTAGCTATTAAGATATTCCTGGTACCCCTTGCAATGATGGAACACCTTAGAATGGCCAGGCCATCTAACAGTGATCCCAGCACACAGGCAAACTTTTGTAGGAACAGTTGCTACAGCACTTTAGAAATTAACATTAATGGAATTGTAAAAGGAAAGAGATGAAAATGCACCATAATGGCAAAACTATCCAGCAGCAGAGTTATTTATAGGAAGAGTGAGGAAAACTGTCAAAAAAGTCAAGATAGCAATCACAATTGTTCACGGAGGATGCCAATGTTCAATGGTAACTTTCCCCTTCCTCACATTGTGTAAACATTTTTAGTGACTTATCACCTTTGCTTACAATACAACAAATGATCTCTTCTTCCCACATCTCACCTCTTATCTATAAGCAAATACTTAAAGTCTTGTCATTCAGTTCTGGTCAACAAAAGTCTATTAAGGGTTATCAGAGATAACAACGTATCTATTTTAACTGTGATCAAATAAACTAACTGTACATTCCTTCCTTCCCCATACTTTTAACAATATCAAATATCTTCAAATAATGTCATAGAACTTGATTTCATTTCATTTGCTATTTGTCTTTTCTTACTAAATCCTTCAAATCCTTAATAGATCTCTTTTATAAATCCAATACATTAGTTCCTTCTGGTCCCATCTTATTATGCTTTTTGTTTTTTATTTGGAATTCAAAATAACAGCATTTTTCCACAGGGATTCTTATCATTAATTTAAAAAAATCTTATTTCAATTTCATCTGGATGAAATTGTTGGTTTATAACTTTTAGTTGGTTTATAACTTTTCAGAAGCAATATCCTAATCAACTTATGGTATTTATTCCACAAAAATATTTTAAAGTTATTACTCTTGTATTTAAAAACTATTATCCTACGGATTGAATGAAACCTACCTGGTGAGCGCTATAAAACTTGTTGATCCAAAGCTTGTTAATAGTTGAAAAGCAATTAAAAAGTAATTCCAAAAGTGAATAAGCAATAAGGTTTGGAAAATATCCAAACAGGCTATATTACAGCTGTGAACTTGAAATCACCCAACTCCCAGAAACTTGACTCACAATTCAACTGCAAAAACCTACGTTCCTGCAGTTTATTCATAAGGAATAGGTGTCTGGAGTGCAGGTGGGAAATCTCATAATCTCTCCTTTTTCTGGACAGACTTCACCAGGTAGAATTCGCTGTCAGACTGCCAATCTCCACCTAATTGCTGTCCTCGCTCCCTGAGAGATGTCTAGTTCACGTCTAGATGTCTACATCCTCGATAGAAGTCCAGTAGTGATCCATTTCTGAAAAACAGCCTATTGGTTCAAAATTATCACCTAGGAGAAAAATTAACAGGATGTAAATTAGTCATGATTCTAGTTTTGCAGTCCCCCAAATGATGCCTATTAGATCCCTTTGCCATCACATCTACTTTTTCAAAATTTTAAAGATTTACTGTATTGCAATGCAATACAGTCTCCAGACTCAGTTTTGTTTCCAAGAATTTACTCTAATTCCATATTGGCTCCATAAGATTTCTTAGATAATAAAAAACACACATGCCATGATAGAGTAAACCTTAGCCATTTGCTTCCCTTCACTGGTTATCTGGATGCCTATAGCCCCATGTCATAGAGTAGATTAGCTAAAATGTTGGTGGATATATTGAAGAACAAAATGCTCGACTAGTATTTTCTGATTGACTCTATTTCAGCACTGAGCAATATAGTCTCAAGGGAACCAATATGTCCACAGATACCTGCCTTGGTACCCTACAGCCCTCCTGTGTCATCTGATTTTAATTTCTCTAATTTGTTCAATATGTCTATGTGCATAAGTAGCAGGTTAAGGAAAAGGAGCATTTTCTGCACAGGGAAGAGTCTTCCAACAGTATGGATGGACACACTTAAATTAGAAAAGTCAATTTTATTGCGTATAAAATCTATTTTCCTTATTTGGCCAGAAAGACTAGATGACTTGCCAAGAAGCTGTAGCGACGTGGCACTCAATGCTAGGGTCTATGGACGAATCTCCATGTTTCTGAGTGAGTGTGTGTGTGTGTGTATGTGTGTGTGTGTGTGAGAGAGAGAGAGAGAGAGAGGCATGGTATAACATGAAACACTAAGTTCTAGCATCCATTTTAATTGCAAGAGAGCCTCTTGAGATCCTTGTAAGCCCATTGATAAAATGATAGATTATGCCAGCACAGTGCTTTGCTTAAAGTGTGCTAAGAGGATGATAAGATAAAAATTAAGGCCCTTTCTTCACACAAATTATACATTGACTTACGTAAGATCAACACTGGACCTCTATGTCCCACAGTATTTTGGAGTTTCTAGAAATCTTCATAAATGAGGCTGATTTGGAACTTCCAGCTTTAGGCTGGGAATTTTGGGAGCTGAAGTGCATTTTAAGTTGTGGAGGTTGAGAAATATTGCCCTATTGCCCATGGGGTAATTAGATCTGGCTTGCGGGGCCGCCTTGTAAACAGTGAAGGACCAGCCTGCGTTGCCTCTGCCAGCGAAAATGGAGCTCGTGAGGGCTGTGCGTGGCCCTCCTGGGCAGAGTGCTAGCAAAACAAACTACTAGCAAAAGTACCATTTGATCACACAAGCGATGCCAAACTGGCCATGCCCCCCCACCGGCCATGCCCCACAGTCAAACACAACCCTGATGTGGCCCTCAAAGAAATTGAGTTTGACACTCCTGCCCTAGAGGAAACACCGCAGGGACAGGAGCATTGGGACAAGTACTTTTCATGGGTGGGAACCAGAGGTGGTATTCAGTGGGTTCTGACCAATTCTTGCTCTAAACCAGGGGTATCAAGGTCGATTTCATTGAAGGCTGCATCAGGGTTGTGTCTGACCTCTGTGGGCCGTGGTGGGCATGGCCAGATCGACAACACTCCTGTTGGGGGCGCCTGTGGTGGCCCAAGTGCTCTGCCAGCAAAAACAGGCTCCCGAGCTCCGTTTTTGGTTGCCATGGCCTCCTGCAACCCTCTGCCAGTGAAAACAGAGTTCAGCTGCATGCGACCCTCACGAGCTCCGTATTTACTGAGAGGGTTGCAGGAGGCCATGGCAGCCAAAAATGGATCTCAGGAGCTCTTTTTCTCTGGCAGAAACGACACGGGCTGGTTCTTCACTGTTTCCAGGGCGGCCCTGCAGGCTGGATCCAAGTAACCTGCGGGCCGAATCCAGCCCCTGGTCCTTGAGTTTGACACCCCTGTTCTAAACCGCCATTTGAGGCCATAGTCTGTGGGGCAGTCCTTCATATATTGAAGATTACTATCATATTTCCCCTTAGTCATCTTTTATGCAGGCTAAAATGTACCTGAATCTTGTAATCATACCTCATAGGGTGTGGTTTCAGAACTTTCCTGTCTAAACTGGAGTGCTAAAAACAGGATTCTAAATGGGGTCAGATGAGGACAGAGTTACTTCCCCTGATCTGGACTCTCTGCTTTTGTTAATGCATCCCAAGGTACCCTTTGCTGTTTTAGCTACTGCATGATGTTGCTTGCTCATATTTAATGTGTGCTTGACAAGGGCAGACAGATCCCTTTCACATTTCCTGTTGCCAAGCCATCATTTATTTGTGCCTTACATTTTATGCTACCCAGATGTACAAACATACAATTCCTCCTTGTTAAATTCCATCCTACTCATTTGTTATCACAATGAAAGCCTGCTTAGACCTCTGTGAATTTTTCCTGTCTCACCTAAAGCAATGATTCTCAACCTTGGCAAGTCGAAAATGTGTGGACTACAACTCCCAGAAGTCCCCAGCCAGCAATAGCCACCCCTCCCAATTAGTGTCATCCAACAAAGTTTTTCAGTGTCTCTTTAACTTCCTCATTCAGATCATTGATAAAAACAGCACAAAGCCCAGGATTTAGCTCTGTGGCATTCCAGTTGAGACTCTTAGCAGTGTGAAAACAACACTGAGTGACATGTTCCTTAGAGGGTAAATGCTTTTGTTGTCTTTTAAAAATCACTGTGGGAGTTATGTCAAATATTTATTTTGCTTCATCATTGAATCATAGTAAAAACAAACAGTTTTTCTTTTTCTCTTTGGGGGGCAAAGCAATCATCAAATAGAAAGCTGCTGGGGTGGCTGTTGAGGACAGAGAAGGCTGGAGGAACAGGGAGAGCAGCATGTTATTATTTTTTTGGACCAGTGAGCACAGCTAGAATTTGGAAAACATGGCAAAGGTGGTCTCACCAAATGGGTGTCCTGGGAAGTTTGCTTGTACACAAAATGGCAGTAGATGCCAGTTACAAAAATTGTGCCAGAAGGCACCATAGTTCCCACTAGCAGGTTCCATATCATCCCATTTGTTTTTGGTTGCTTGCCCTGCATACTTACATTGATTATTGAATTAGTTATTATCTGGGTTTGCCCAAGGCATTGAAACATAATCTAATAAACACAAACTAGATTTGAGCAATCTTTTGGGGAGTGGGGTTGCATCAATACAATACAGATGGTCCTCAACTTACAAACATTCATTTAGCAACTGTTGCAATGATACCATAGTATTGACTTATGACCAGTCCTCACACTTACAACTATTGCAGCATCTTTATGGTCACATGATCAAAATTTGGGTGCTTGGCAACTGGCACGTATTTATAACTGTTGCTGTGTCCTAGGGTTATATGATTGCCATGGTGGCACAGTGGTTAGAATGCAGTACTGCAGGCTACTTCTGCTGACTGCCAGCTGCCTGCAATTTGGCAGTTTGAATCTCACCAGACTCAAGGTTGACTCAGCCTTCCATCCTTCTGAGGTCAGTAAAATGAGGACTCAGATTGTCTTGCTTATGGTCCCCCAATTTTGGTTGTAAGTTGAGGACTACTTCTACAGACCTCATTCCTTTTGCCTATATGTGTCCCAAAGGGGTGGATTTTGTGGCATGATGGGGACAGTGCTCTTTTGTGCAGTGGAGCATCAAACAACAGGAGCTGTGTGCGTGACCATGCTGGGTTCATAGGACAGGCTGAGCCACACAGAACAACTGTCCCCACAGCCAAGAAGGCGCTTGTGAACATGTGACTGAAGCTCTGCCTCTCCATGTTGCATGTCGAAAGAGCTGGTCTTTGATTGCTTTTTTTATGAAAAGGTTTTTTTATTTATTTTAACAACAGACATTAACAAATGCAAACATAAAACATCAAATCAAACCATATTTTCAATTGTACAGTGTGTTGGTTGGTACATATCTTTTGTGCACAATATCAACAGTCTTTCCCTTCTAAATGTAAATTAAAATTCATATTATATAAGTCAACTATGCATATTATATTATTGTTAGCTCCTTATTAGACTTTAATTATAAATTCATGTCATCTTTTTCGAGCATCATCATATCATTCATTTCATTGTCATCAATTATAACATGTCATTACATTGTCTTTGTATTGTTAAGCTGTCAACTTGGCTCTTCTGATCTCCTACACACGCGCACACACACACACATACACACACAGTCAGTTAAACGTAACTGAGTGCAGCATGTTATATGAACGATGCAGCCATAAATGTGTTGTACAAATCTAACTCAAAGCTTTCAGTCTCCTGCCATTTTACCTTTTCTGAGCCTTTTCTATGAGGCTGGCCTAGAATGAATATGCCACTGCTACAGACCTATACTTCTCTTTGTAAAATGCCACCTATCTTCCAATTTTAAAGAGCTGCTGAAAACGGAGAACTTTTCCATTTTCAAGTGGGGAATGAAGCTTGGCAGACCACAAGAGAGGTGCCGGATGTGTTGTCCTTATTTGAACATTTTGTGACCCTGGCATGGGCTTGGGCCTTTTGGCTTCTCTGAAATGGAAAATGGCTGCCACACATTGCCACACCAAATATGCAAATTATCCTGAAAGGCTTCCTTCCTTCCAGCTTTAGGAATGAGATACTGTCTCTACACCCATGCAGACTTTTACAAGTTTTGAAAGGGCGAGGCGAAAGCAAACAAGTTTTGCAAAGGAAAGTACTGTACAAAGCATATTGGCTTGCTCCGTCAATAACATACAGCTTGATGGCGCACCATCTCTGAAGAGGCCAGACTGAGAGAGACCTCAGCCAGATGTTTTCACATCCAGCTGTTATGTGCTTGGCAGAACTCCTCAGGTCACTGACCAAAAAGCAACTGAAGTGCCCTCAATTAGAGGCAACCCTGCCTTTTGTGGGCCCAGCCTCGCGGGTCTCCATCTTGCTTTTCTGTCTCTCAAGTGGGTTTCTCTCTTTTTCCATTTGGCTCTGGATAGCTCCAGATGGCCTGTCTGGACGGATGTGAATTCTGCTTCTGAATGAACAGAGCCTTTCCCTCCACAGCCCCCCCCCCAAACCCCTTTTCTTCTTTCGCTTCTTCTGCAGCTGCAAGACAGACTTGCAAAACATGGCAACACGAGCATGCCGGGATGTGTGAGACAGGTTGAGGGGAGCCTGCGAGCGGCTGCACAAGAGGAACCACACAAGTTGCACACGAACTCGCTTTCCTCTCGAGGATGGGGTGGGGTGCGAGGGAGGAATTGGCCCAAGAAGCATGGCGGAATTTGAGGGGTGTCGAGACAGCAGGAGGCCATTTCAAGGAGGAGACGGGAGTGGCTGGCAATCAGTGACTTTTGACAGAGCAAGGAAAGGGTAACTCCACTTCCCAGAAACTGTGTCATGTCCATGAGCAAGGAATGTAGATGGTAGTCCCTGTTTAGTGACCGCAATTTGGATCAGCAACTTGGTTGTTAAGTGAAGCGGTCACTAAGTGAAACCACAACTGCGCTTACAATCTTACTTCAGGTTTTCTTTGCTTTACAGACCTGCAAAGGTCATAAATGCAAGGATCGGTTTTAAAGTTACTTTTTCATCACTGCTATAACTACAAATGCTACTATTGTTAAATGAAGAGTACCTGTATCTTCCATCTGCCTTGTGGGGAGTACAAAAACAACAACAACCCACCTCCCCTCCCCACCCAGGCCAGTCAGCCAAGAACACATTCCTCTTGGTTTCACAGCAAGGAGGGGGAAAGGGAAAAACATAATTTGATCTTTTTCGAGGGCAGAGTTATAAACTCAGGCCTTGGGAGACTGAGGAAGATGAGATGGTGGATGGTGGAAGGTCATTTGCTGCAAAAGCAGGAGAGAAATTGCAGGAGGTGACATAAGTTGGAGTTCACACTATTGTACCATCCACCAGAGGTGATATTCAGTCAGTTCTGACAGGTTCTGGAGAACCGGTAGCGGAAATTTTGAGTAGTTTGGAGAACCGACAAATACCACCTCTGACTGGCCCCGCCCTCATCTATTCTCTACCTCCTGAGTCCCAGCTGATCAGCTGGGTCTTCTTTTGTTGCCCTGCACAGGAGAACGGAGCTGAAAAGCAGGTTAGTGGGGTGGGGAGGGAATGGGGATTTTGCAGTATATCCTTCCCCTGCCACGCCCACCAAGCCACGCCCACCAAGCACGCTGTTGTGATATGTATAGAATAACCCTTGAGTAACAAGGATATGCACATGGAAACATTTATGAGAGTAGTTATGAATAATTATACAGCCATACACAGATACACTAAATTGAGTTAAAGTTTACTTTAAGAAATAGCACAGTCCCATAAATGGTCCAGGTCATATACATTTAACAGTCCAAAAAATATCCAATTACAAAGTCTTCTTACCGGTTGCCTTTATCATTTACAGTAAACAAAGATATCAAAGTATAAGCACAATAGAGAACCTTAGATAGCAACAGAATGTCAGAAATACAGAATGTCAGAGATACAGAATGTCAGATAGAGCAGAATGTCAGAGAGAACAAGCCATGATCTCTAGCTCCCTCTTATGGCAATCTGCAATACAATCAACCAATCGGAGCACAGTACAAATCAATACAGTGATTTTGTCTTAAAGCTACAAAACATACATTGTTGGTTTATATATTGCCAACACAACTAATTGGTGGACAGATTCCTAACACACGCCACACCCACCAAGCCACGCCACGCCCACAGAACCGGTAGTAAAAACATTTGAATACCACTGATGCCATCCACTCACAGTTTGAGAAAATGTTGCCAAGCTGTGTTCACAGGAATTGACTTTAAATGTTGTTGGCCCAACTTTCCAAAGTGCCATACCACAGCATTACAGAGAAATGGGGATGGCACTGATCTGAGATTGGCATAGATCTTGGATCTGGATGTGGCTTGGAATGTGCCTACAAATTCATGGTGGTGGTTGTTTTGCAGGGTTTACAAATGTGAACGGTATTAGATTTCAGAATCATACCCTTGTAAGAAGCCAGATATCTATCTAGTACTGAATTTGGACAAATGGAATTACATCATGACCTTAACATGCATTGGCAAGACACGATTGATTGAAATGAGAACATTTAGAAAAGCTGCCACCTGTGTCTTTATAAACCAGGGACAGGTAATTCAGAGTTCATCGGCAACTTGCAACCTCAAGCATCTCTTCCCTGCACAAACATTTTTTTGCAGACATCCCCATTGCCCCTAAGCAATGGCACTATTTACTGTGAATTCACACAGCCAAATGTGGTTTGTTTGATCTTGGCTTAACCTGTTAGGTTTGTATTCAGCCAGCCATGGTAAAGCTGGCCACATCTAATTTGTTTTAATGTTTCCTTGGTAATCCAGTACTATAACTTTAAAATGTGCTCAGATGTTCAGTCAGGTTATTTTTCTGTATAGCTTCTCAGATTTCTGTGCCAAAAAAGATCTCAGAGTATAACATATTTTTTTCTATTTTTTTTAGATATTGTAGGAGAAGGATTGTGTTGCTCTATGATAGCCTGAAATCAGAAGACATATGGATGTACCTTTTCAAGCCAACACGTTTTATATACCTTTTAGTAAAATGTGTTAGTTTGAAAAGTGCAACCACACTCCTGATTTTTCTTCTTTTGCTAGAGTAAAGATGGCTTGATAACTTGCTCTTCTAGAGACCAAAGTTAATGTTTCTCGTCAGACAGTATTAAATCTCTGGCAGGGCAGAAGAAAAAGAGGATAGAGCATCTGTCACTGTCTAAATGTAGAGCAATCCATATGTCTAGTCACTAAGCTGATAAGCAACCCACAACATTTCACCCATTACTCTTAATAGCGTATGTTTTGAACTGCAGGTAACACACTGCAGGAAGCTTACATTTCTATCCTATCATTAATGCAATGTTTCTCAACCTCAGCAATATTAAGATCTGTTGACTACAATTCCCAGTATTCCCCACCAGCATGCTGGCTGAGGAATTCTGGGAATTGAAATCCACAGATCTTAATGTTGCCAAGATTGTGAAACAAAAGAGATGGAACTAAAACTGAATGAATCAATCCATTGAGAAAAGCCGAATCTTCAGTGTTATAATTATCAATGTGTGTAGAGCAATTATTGTTATTCAGAACTGTGTACTAGAAGCAGGGCACTTGGGTTTTTCACCCCACAAAACTTTATTCAAAATTTCAAAAGAACATAAAATACAAAAGAACAACCCACAAATATTTTGGCGGCCAATTCACAACCCCATTTCTCCAAATAATTCTCTACCTTTCAAAGCACCTGAAGGCAGAACAAGAAGCAATAAATGGAAACTAATCAAGGAGAGAGAAAACCAACCTAGAACTAAAGGAGAAATTTTCTGACAGGACAATTAATAAGTGGAGCAACTTGTCTCCAGAAATTGTGAATGCTGCAACACTGGAAGTTTTAAAGAAGAGATTGGACAACCACTTGTTTGAAATGGTATAAAGCTGGAGTCTCCAAACTTGTCAACTTTAAGACCTCTGGACTTCAATTCCCAGAATTGCCTAGCCAGCATGACTAGCTGAGGAATTCTGGGAGTTGAAGTCCACAAATCTTAAAGTTGCCAAGTTTGGAAACCCCTGGTATATAGAGTCTCCTGCTTGAACAGTGGGGTTCGACTAGAAGATCTTCAGGTGCCTTCCAACTTGTTATTCTGTCAAAGTGGTAAAGCAACTGGAAAAGCATTTTCCTTTAAGAAAGATAAACTCTGGAAAGTTTGTGAATATTCTGTGTCCTCACAGTAGCTCACCTACATTGGTTAGCGACTGCTTGTCTTTTCAAAATCATGTAGGCTTACTTTCATTTAAGTTAATTCTGTTTTTAGTCAAAGACACAAGGATGGCCTAGGAGGGAATCAACCTGAGATTTGCCAAGGCTGTGTGCTCAAGCCCAGTGAAGCGCCAAGTGTCTGTTCTGTGAGTCACCCTTTACTATGTTTAGAAGCTTCACAGGATATATTTTGCTCAGAGTCCAAAAACATCTTTCCTTGCTGAAGTCAGGGCTCCAATAAAAAGGGCGAAGATGAAAGACTGGCTAATTCCAAGAGCTGTTCATGCTGGGACCGCAGGCGACTGAAGTTTTGTTGACCTTGGCTCCTTGCAGGCTTGGCATGTTCTTGCCTCACTTGGCATCCCTTTCAGAACTAATCTCCATCTCCAACTAATCTCAACTTGCTCCCCCCCTCCCCCACCATTAAAAAAAAAAGTGAGCAGCAGGAGACCCTTGTAGTGACTTTCTAAGGAATGGTAGGGCCCAAGCCTAAAAACGGGGGGTAAGTCCACCCAGCAACCCTTCCAGGGGAGCAAAGCCTCCAGCTAATCAGGGCTGGAGCCAGAAGCATGGGACGCCTGTCCCAACCCCAAAACAAATGCTTCCAGTGAAACTGAGGAGAGCACATTTAGAGCACTTGGAGAACTGACCGTAGCAAGATGTAGAAGGAGAGGAAAAAAAACACCCCACTGGCTTAAATAACCTTTAAGGAAAGATTTCTTTGAGGAAGAAAATGGGATGTTAATTATCATGGCTACCTGGAGCCTCCAGATCCAGGAGCAGGCTACCTCTGAAAATAAGGGGAAGGAAATAATAGATCTTCATGCCGTGTGAAGAAGCTTCTCTTGCTTCTCCTGCTTGTAGGATTCATATGTAAGAACCGGAGTGTAGAGTAGAACAGGGGTCTCCAACCTTGGCAACTTTAAGAGTTGTGGACTTCAACTCCCAGAATTCCTCAGCCAGCTGGCTGAGGAATTCTGGGAGTTGAAGTCCACAAGTCTTAAAGTTGCCAGGGTTGGAGACCCCTGGACTTGATCGCTTATTGTTCTGAGAACCTGAACCTGCTTTTGATGCTGTTACTATAATAGTCTGACTTTAGAAAACAAGAATTCTGTCATGAAGAATTCCATCATAAAAAAGGAATGAGCATCTTCAATAGCCGAATGACCAAGTTGTTCTATCTCTGTTTCCCTCCCTCCATATACATCATTCCCATTTCTGCCCATGGAAGGAATTAGATATTGTCCTTGAAAAAGAAGAGGACATGCCTGAATCCAACAAGCCTGATATTTTAGAGATATTAAGCAATGTGATCAGATACTAAAATATGGAAATGATATGCTCAAGTTTTCAATGGCTGCACAATTACATGTTATTTGCTATAACACACAGCCAGCATCGGGATCTCTTGACAAATGAGTCTGATTTCCATAATTTTGGCATTGATACGGGAGAAGTGAACTGGGTCTTTTTCTTTGGCTGGCTGGATCCTCCCTCTCTGCATAAGAGATCTCTCAGAATTGTCTTGTAATCTCTTTCTGAGGAATGTAACTTTTGCAGACTTCCTTAATTAAACTTCTGGAACTCTTTGTCAGAAGATGCATAGAGATAATGGTTGCTAGCTCCATTGGCTTTAAAAGGAGATGAGACAAATGTGTGGAGAACGAAAGATCTGTCAATAGACATTAGACATGTTAAGGTTAAGTACTACCAGACTGAAAGGATACATATTGTAGCTTCTTGCCCAAAGACAAATCTTGTCCTCAGGTCAGACTTCTCATCCTCTCATATTTCTCTCTCTCCCCACCCCCTCCAGCTTTCAAAACGAAGCATTCAGAAATCAAGATCCCCAGAAGAAATAAACATTTGACTATTGGAACAAAGAATGTATGTTATGTAGTTCAAGAAAATAAAACAACATTTCTTTTTAGCCCAATTTTTAGTACAATACCCAAGATAGTTTATAATTTAAAACAACATAACACATGGAACAAAAACAAGTGCATTAGAAGTCAAATAATAGCAATAGGGACCTAAAATGGCCTGGCTTTGCAGAATTTCTAAAGGCAGAGACAATCACATACAATTCCCAGAGAAGCACATTTCATAGCTGCTGTGTTTATTACTATTAACATTATTATTTGCAAACCGCTTGCTATTATGCATAATTTGGTTTGGTGGTCTTATCAATCACTGAAAGTACAGAATTCCATCAGCCAAGGATTTGAAATCTCTTTCAGACACCATTTTGGCTTCTGGAACTAAATTTTTCAATCACACAATTCCATACTTATCTTCACAGCTATGAAAATACGGAATTTGTTTACTTTTAAAACAAAAGGCATCATTTTGTACCATGTACCAAAGCTTGGTTCTCACGGTATCTCGGCATATGTATAGCTCTTTATGTAAATAGCTTTATCGTCCAAATTTGCAGCATTTAAAAAAGAGCCTCTCAGCCCCCCACAGATTTGTTGGAGAAGCTCTTGGAATTGCCTTGGTCCTCAAAGGATGAGAATACCGAGAGGAAGAGAGGAGCCAAAGGATTGGAGGCTTGAATGCAGCAACAATCCTTGTTAGAAGATGTGTTCCTTAGCATATGCGGGAGTTCTAAAAGAACAGCACCCTCTTCTTTTATCTGGCTACTTGCCCTTGGGCTTAAAAAACTCATATGTGTAATCTCCATTGCACACGGCATTTAACAGTGGATTAGTATAGAAACTACAATCGGGTCTCACAATATGCTAAACCATAACCATGATTTGCAAGGCGAGCAGGTTTTCCTATCACAATCAACCAAAGCCAAGCAGCAACCTACACCACAGCTTAATGCAGTATCTTTTCAATCTTGGCAACTTTAATTTCAACTCCCAGAATTACTCACCCACCCAATTCTGGGAGTTGAAATACATACTTCTTAAAAGTTTCCAAAGTTGGAAACACTAGCTTAGGGCAACCTGATAACTTGGTGTCTATCTATGGATTCTTCCCAGTCTAATTGTATGGATGGCTGCTCCTCTCGTACCGTCTCGACCTTTTCATAAAATAGATTAAATACAATCCGTGAAAGAAATGTCTTTGGAGGAGCATCCAGGCCCCCTTGAAGTGCTCTGTTTCTGATGATGCTTTTATTCGCACGCTTCTGCCCTCCCTGTTCCCTACCTGCCAAGAGCCTGCCATTCTGGATTAGGCCTTGGCAGTCTCCGAGGGTGACATAAGGCACAGATTTGTTCATGAATAGCCTCTATATTTACCTCCAGGTGCTGCATTCCAGACACTCAGGGCTCTCCAAAGCAAGACAAAGAGGCTTAGAAAATGGCTGGCAGAGCGTATTGGCTCTTTCTCCAGAAACCGCATAAAAAGGATGGGAGAAGCACTAGGTATGCTTGCAAAGAAAATGGGGGTATAAGTGTCTCCAGCTGATCCCCACTCAGTGTCCAGGGAGAATGTTTCAAAGAAAGCCCATGCACAACATGGGGAGGGAGAGCCACAGGGCAAGGTGACCGTATCTAGTGAGAAGAGAATGTCCCACAGCTGGTGGCAGCCCCAGAATGCCCCATTACTGGATTAAAGTCGAGGTTCGCTTAGTCAGAAACAGCTGCAAGTGTTTTGATATCCTGGTACTGGGTCCAAGAACAACTGAATGACCAAGGCTTTTGACTATGTTTCTTATTGAACAAACTGCCAGACTTTACTTAAGCCAGAGGTCAGCCTCTGACCCATGAGTTCAGCTGTGGACTTTGTTTTCAGGATGCTGGGAAAAAAATTACAACCATGATGACCAAGGTGAGGTGGTTTCTGAGCTCATGCAGAGTATATCTTCATTTTCTGGCACGTTCTCCCTAGAAAAGCATACCAGGGAAGGACTGTCTTTGTTTAGAAGGCAGACCAAAACGTTCCTTTCCAGTTGGACCTTTGGGGGATTACAGACAATGGGTTGGTCTTCAAGAAAGAAAGAAAAAATCAGACTTTGGATTTGGCCGTGTTTCACATGTTTGTATGTTCTCAAGGAAGGGGGCCATGCCTGGGAGCAACCAAAGACACCACTGCACTCTTTGGTAAAGAATAGACAATTCACAAAGAAGGAGAGGGCTCGGTGACCAAAGGAATCAATCAAAATGTCACACACAATATACATTTGTAGTTTATCCAGACCATATATATCTGGATCCGGTGTATCAAGACCATCTTGATGGGTGAGGCTATCTCCTTCCCCAAAACAGGGCCCTACAAGTATTTCTCTTGTTCTTTGATGTGAGAACTGCGTTCACAGGTACCTCAGCAATTTAATTCTCAATCTTAGCAACTTGAAGAGGGGTGGACTTCAACTCCCAGCAAGCTGGCTGGGGAATGCTGGGAGTTGAAGTCCACTCCTCTTCAAGTTGCCAAGATTGGGAAACACTGCCCCAGCAGAAGCACATCCAAGCCTTTTTTTTCTTTCTCGCAGCTGCTCTGTGTTTCCTGAGCAGAAGAGATGTGGGGTAGCTGAGAGCAGGGTCGTACAAAACGGTTTGCCAGAATAGCAATAGAGCCCTCTCATCTTCAGACTATCCCTCTGAAGGACAGATAGCAAGGCCAAGTTCTAAGAAAGGACTTTTGTCTTCAACCGGTTTGCAGCTTTCCCTGGAAGCATCTGGCTAGCCTCTCCTAGTTGGAATCAAGCTGTTTGGTAGGATGGAACTTGGTTAAGCTAGTGAAGCTGTTCTTAAGATAGGAGGGTGGAAGGGGTTGTTTGTTTTTAAAGCAAGAGACAGATTTACTCTGCTTTTCACAGTGAGCAGTGGCTTTTATCTTGATTTTCTTTCTTTCTTTTTTTGAAAAAAGCCCCTAATTTGTTGCATATGGTCTCCAGAGTAGATATTTCACAATAAGACACAACTTATCCATTAATATAAGAAAATAGCCTTGTGGCATTCTGAAGATGTTAGAGAAATACATCACGGCTGTGGATGGGTTCCAGCCTTCTATGCAAACTGGGAGTGGATTCTACTTTTAAACGAAACAAGAAACAACAACAAACCCATCAGAATAGTGTGGGTGGAAAAACCTCAATTTTTACCAGAAGAAATAACTCTCTCCACTCTCCTCTTTTCCCTTTTATGTTTAGAACCAATTGCTTAATATATATTTAGGGAACCATTGGAATAGCTCGGATTCTGGTTGTAATATTTGGTTAAAGGGGCCTCTCTTGCACACAAGAGAAAGCAGGAGGCTGGGAAGTCTGTTGGTGCAAACAGGTTAAGATTCTTCACCACGCAGCTTCACCAGGATTGATTCAAATGTGTTTTGCCACGATCTTCTGGGATGTTCTTTGATCGTCTAACTCTAGTCTATAGCCCTATTATTTAGGAGTAAAGCTGCATTTGGAAAAAAAACTTTACCATGCAAAAGTACTTTGTCCTTTTGTGTGATTCAGAGTGTGTCCATTCTGTATCCAAAACATGACTCTTTCATGCTCCAATAAATAAATTAAAAATAAATTTTAAAAAATGCTTTGAGTTATCTGCAGGCAAATCTTTGGGTCACTCACTATGAGGTGACAGCCACCAGAGGGAGCCCTTTTTAAAAAGCCTTCCTGAGCCCCTGGCTTTTTTGTATTTGCCTTGCTCTGACTATTGACATCCCTGGGAAGAGCACATCAGGAATGTTTGCTCCAGCCACCTGACCCCAGTTAGCACCCACAGTTTGGAAAACGCCCTATGGAAGTTCATCGTTCCTTAAGGAAGATGCCCACTACCCAAAGGCGCTGCAGAAGTCGGATCCAGGGATGCTTAAGGATTGTCTGTTGAAAGGTTGGACGTTTGCAAACTGCTGGGTTGCATGAATCTGTGATGGAGGCCCAGACTAATTCACAAGAGTCACTCCGGGACAATTAGTGTCAGCAGAAGTGACAAATCTAATTAAGGCTGATGCTGAATTTCCTTCCCGAGGCTGACTTCCCTGGCCTCTAATTCAAACCAATTCCACTTGGGTTGCGTTCTCTCAGCTTGATCCTGAGCCCGAGGTGACTTTTTAGGAAAGTTGGAGAGCCAAATAGAGTTGGTTGTTTTGTCGGTTATGCGCGTGCGCACATGGACGTTCATGGAACACACCGTCCTCTGTCTGAGAGAGAAAGAAAGTGAGGGGGAGAAAGAGAGAATGAGAATGAGACTCAGTCTGCCCAGCTGGCCTGGAACATGTCGAACCTAGCTGCTGGCTTGCTCTGCAGTGTGTGCTCCAACCCCTTGGTGCGGGTCAAGGAAACTGCCTCCCCTCCTTTTTGGAATGGGCCATCTCCAAGAAGAGAATGAGAGAAAACAAATATTCCAATTTTGTAAAAACACCAGCAAGATGTTTTGTTCTTCAGTTAAACTGATATATGAATGAGGGGCCTCTAGTTCAAGCCTCGTGTTGGCTGCTTTGAACCCCTTTCTGAAGTGTGAAGGCTGTGTCCTTCCTATCTGCCCTTGATTCACTGTTTCCTGAACGCAATCCCATTGCAGAATTCATTTGATCACTAAACTCAGTTAAGTTTGGCTGCCATATTTGCAAGGCTGCTATGGTTGACAGCTGGTCTTCAAGGGAAACAGACATTATTCTAGCAAGTGCTACCTGAGATCTTCTCATTCAGGGGCTTTTTTGAGGATTGGGTGCCACTACAAGATGAGGCCAATGCTCAAAAAGATTTTTAAAATTAACACTTGCCAAAGTCTTAGGGGATACCACGGTTCCATCCCTGAAGGCTGCAGGAACACTGAAACATCCTGTGATTACAGCCATAGTTAGGTTATATATGTGCAGTAAGTTCCATGGACACCACTAGGGTTCATCTGCACATCCTTCTTGCTTTAAGGCAACCACTGATTTTATAAAGGACATGTCCTCACACACTGCCTGCATCTCATTTGTATCCCACTGCTAAAGCAGACAGCCTTTAGGAATTCTGGGATTAAACTGGGAGTTTATCCCTTCAAGGGGTAACCCTTGAGCTATGACTGTAATGGAGGCTTAGAGTTGTAAGTTGTAACAATCATGAAATGGCTTGATCATCCGACCGATCCAATTTTATTTATTTATTTGCAGGAGTTGTAAAATGAATGCTGCAGTTCTTAACGTGAACACCATGGCCATTTAGCGAATCAGTGGTTCATTATGGATGTGATTTTTTCCAAAACCAGGAGTAACTGCCAGTTTTCACCCAAACTGTTGGAAATTGGGGTCATGTGACCACAGGATGCTACAAATGGCCATAAAGTGATGACAAGTGCCGATAGTTGTAGATATATAATTGCCCCAGAACTTTGGATCCAGGTCATAAGTACCTTTTTTCAGACTTTGAATGGTCGCTAAGTAATTGGCCGTAAATCAAAGACTACCTGTAGACAATTTAGGGTCCTTGGATTATTTTCCAAAGCACCAGAAAGCAAGATAAGAGACAATGGATGGAAATTAGTCAAGGAGAGACGCAATCTGGAATTAAGCAGAAACTTCCTTAATGCCTTAAGAGCCTTGGTGGCACAGTGGTTAGAAAGCAGTATTGCAGGCTGACTCTGCCGCCTGCCCACAGTTCAATCCTCACCAGGCTTAAGGTTGACGAAGCCTTACATCCTTCCAAGGCTGGTAAAATGAAGACCCAGATTATTGGAGGCAATGTACTGACTCTGTAAACTGCTTAGAGAAGGCTGTAAAGCACTGTGAGGTGGCATATACAGTAAGTCGTAAGTGCTATCACTATTGCTTCCTAACAGTGAGAACAATGAACCAGTGGAATGACTTGTCTTCAGAAGCTGTGGGTGCTCCATCACCGGAGGTTTTTAAGAAGAGACTGGTCTGAAATGGTATAGGGTCTCCTGCTTGAAGAAGACCTCCAAGAAGGACCCTTCCAGCTCTATACTGAATTGAGGAAGAGCCTGCTTCAACTGATCTGCTGTGGGACTTCTCCCCTCCATCCAGTCCTTGGGCACTGTGCCTCTGTGGGCATTTTGGCTGCAACTATGAAGGAGATTAGATTCCTCAGGTGGGTGTCCTATTCAACTTTGAGGGGAGAGGGGTATTGGACACGGGAACATCCATCCAATGCAAGACCAGATGCAGCTCTTCCAGGAGACTGACATTCCCATAAGCAAACAAAAATTAATCAGAAAAGTCTTTGTCCCTTAAAAGGCTCCAATCATTTCCAGATTGAGAGATGGATATTTTAGAAATGATTCCATGGTTTCCAGCCACTGAGTCTGGATTAAAGCACTACAGATAAACAAAAACAAAAACAACAACAACAACAAAGAGTTTAAAATCAACACTAATTTGCTTATGCATTCTTTTAGGGAAGGGTAGTGGGTTTTCTGATATATGGATATCTTTTTCTCTGACAGGATTATTGATCTCAGCAGACTGATAGTCTCATGAAATATTTTCAGAGATACTCCAATCTAGAGGTCATCTGATCTCTAATTCTGATTCTAATCTCTAATTCCAATCTGTAAAGATCCAGATAATCTCTATGTCAGTGACCTCCAAACCCTTTTACACCAGGGACTGGTTTTGTGGAAGATGATTTTTTCATGGACTAGAGGAGAAGGAGGAGCATGCAATCTAGATCCCACACATGCACAGTTTACAGTAAGTTCACTCACCTCCAATTCTGCGGCCTGGTTCCTAACAGGCCATGGACCGGTACTGGTCCGTGGTCCGTGAATTGGAGACCCCTGCTCTACATAACATGAAAACACTTCACAGGACCACAGCACACCTCAATGTCGTATTTCATCCCTTAACATCTCTGGTATAATTTTTGTCAAAATGCTGTTAATATTGATTTGATGTAGGTTGATAGGTTGATATTACTGGGACAAAAAGTTAGAAGACATTTGATTGGGAACTGTGCCAGAGTATACAAGAGTATACAACTGTGCCAGAGTATACAAGCACCACTACAAGCATCATTATAGCACACATCCTATATAACAGTTTGTTGCAATTTTCCCCATAGTTGATGATGTTGGACAGATTGGAATTCTTGGGAAACTCTAAAAAGTATGATCATAGAAGCCCAGACCAGCACAATATCACTGAGAAAGAAAAACAAGAACTCCAAGAAGAAACCAGCATGGCTGCACAAAGATCTCTCTGGCAAATTGAAAGAAAAAAAGGACAAGTACAAAAAATGGAAAGAAGGACATACAACTAAGGAAGAATATCAGCAGATAGCAGACCCAGGAAACTATAGACCAATCAGCCTAACATCAACACCTGGGAAGATACTGGAAAAGATAATAAAAAAAACAGATCTGCCAACATCTAGAAACAAGTAAAGTAATAACTAGCAGTCACCACGGGTTTGTTAAAAACAGATCATGCCAAACCAATCTTATTTCATTCTTCAACACAGTGACTAAATTAGTAGACCAGCAAAATACTGTGGACATAATATATTTAGATTTCAGCAAGGCATTCGACAAAGTAGATCACAACCTACTTCTTAGTAAGCTAGAAAAAAGGGGAATAGATAGCACCACCACTAGATGGATTCGCAACTGGCTGGCTAACCGTACTCAACAAGTAGTCCTTAATGGGTCTAAGTCTACATGGAGGGAAGTAAGCAATGGGGTGCCACAAGGTTCCGTCTTAGGCCCAGTACTCTTCAATATCTTCATTAAGGACTTAGATGAGGGAATAGAAGGGGAACTTACCAAATTTACAGGTGATACTAAGCTGTCAGGAACAGCTAATACCCAAGAAGATAGGCTCAAGATCCAGATGGATCTTGACAGACTAGAACACCTGGCCGTATCTAACAAAATGAAATTCAATGTAGAGAAAAGTAAAGTCCTACACTTAGGCAAGAAAAACCAAAAGTACACATATAGACTGGGTGAAACCAGGTTCAATAGCAGTAACTGTGAGAGGGATCTTGGAGTCTTAGTGGACAACCAGCTAAATATGAGCCAGCAGTGTGCAGCAGCAGCCAGAAAAGCTAATGCAATCCTAAATTGTATTAACAGAGGGATACAATCAAGATCAAGGGAAGTACTAATACCACTCTATAAAGCCTTAGTAAGACCACACCTAGAGTACTGCATCCAGTTTTGTTCACCACATTATAAAAAAAGATGTTGAGGCTCTAGAAAAAGTGCAGAGAAGAGCAACCAGGATGATTAGAGGACTGGAGGCTAAAACATACAACGAACGGTTGCAGGAACTGGGCTTGGCTAGTCTAGTGAAGAGAAGGACCAGGGGAGACATGATAGCAGTCTTCCAATATTTGAGGGGCTGCCACAGGGAGGAAGGGGTCAAGCTATTTTCTAAAGCGCCTGTAGGCCAGACAAGGAATAATGGATGGAAACTGAACAAGGAGAGATTTAACCTGGAAATAAGGAGAAACTTTCTGACAGTGAGAACAATCAACCAATGGAACAGCTTGCCCTCGGAAGTTGTGGGAGCGCCATCACTTGAGACTTTCAAGAAGAGATTAGACTGCCATTTGTCAGAAATGGTGTAGGGTCTCCCGCTTGGGTGGGGGTGGTTGGACTAGATGACCTACAAGGTCCCTTCCAATTCTGATTATCAGTTATCTGTTATCTGAATTTCATTCAGATGAAAAGATTGAATGCTGGATTCTGGATATATATATATATTTTCTGAGGTTCTCGTGGGTATTTGTATGTGGATCTTTGGTTATTCGGGTTTTCTCCCACATAAAATTGGAAGTATCTAGGCGACGTTTCGATGAAGTCTCATTCATCATCTTCAGGCTTTTGTCTTGGCTTTGTGCTTCTCAGAGTAACTTACTCTGAGAAGCACAAAGCCGAAGACAAAAGCCTGAAGATGATGAATGAGATTTCATAGAAATATATTTATATATATTTATATATATATACATTCATCTCATATACAGTATATGATAAGATATATGGACAATACAATATATGAGATTAAATATTAAATTAAGATAAACCATAATATAACCATAATGTGGGGCCATAGAACTGCAATGGGATGGAGGTTATAATTCGATATCTAAGGAAGCTAACTGTCTAACTCAGTGGTTTTCAGCCTGTGGTCCACAGAACACTGGGGAGCAGTGGTGTCATCACAGGTCCATGTGGTGTCCATGAAAACTTGAAGAAATGTTATGATTTAAATCTTGCATTAAGTCTTCTGGGTCCGTGGCCAAAAAAGGTATTTAAAGGAGGTCCATGGTGAAGAACAAGGTTGAGAACCACTGATCTAACTGCTTCTGGTGTGGCTGTGACGAAATCATCCCAGATGCCTTGAAATTTCCTGAGGAGCCATTCTTGAACTATATGGTTATATCCAAAGGTGCTTTTTTCAGAAGGCACCTGGACTTTCGTGTTTGTGTGTGTGTGTGTGTGTGTGTGTGTTTTTGAAGACGTTTTGCTTCTCATCCAAGAAGCTTCTTCAGCTCTGACAGGATGGGTGAGGAATGAAAGGATTTAATATTCCTTGCAGACAGCTGGTCATTTGCGTCCTTTTAGTGGGTTGTTGAAGCACCTGGAGGTTTATCTGTGTCCTCAGGGTCACCTGAGTAATGGTCCTGGTTGCTGTGGTCTGCAATTTTTCCTCTGGAAATCCATTCCTACTCCCACACAATTCAGAGGGTGTTCATCCCAAATTGTATAGCTAAAAGTCTGTAGAGATTCTCAGTCATCCAGGTCATGGTTCTCCCAAAGGTGCCTCCTGAAAAAAGCACCTTTGGGACAATCATGACCTTGATGCCTGAGAATCTCTACAGACTTATATGGGTTATCGTTTGTTCTGGAGCACATTAGTTGCATTGCGGGTCCTTGGCCATTCCCTACTTAAAGAGCTTTGCCTTAGTTATGGCCTGGCCTCTTCTGATTCTGTTCAGGTGATTTCATAGTTTTGGGTACAACTGCTTTCTTGGAAGTGGTTTTGTTGGAACTGCTCAATTTTTTTTAACAACCGGTTCTGTGGGCGTGGCTAGGTGAGTGTGGCCATGTGACTGGGTGGGCATGGCTTCTTCTTCTTCTTCTTTTTTGCAGCACCTCTCTGCACTCTGTTTTGAGGCATCCTGGGTCTCAGGCAAGCCACCTGGGGGAAGCATTGTTGCTCCCAGGAAGCTTCCCTGGGGCCCAGGAAGGCAAAAAATGGAGGCCGGGGGGTGGGGGTAGGGTGCAGCACCCCCCACCTCACCCCTGCACACCTCTTTTTGCCTCCTTGGCATCAGGGAAGCCTCCTGGGTGAAGCAGTAAGACAGCGATCCTGGCACAGCTGATCATCGGAACAGCTGATCGTTGGGAGGGGGGAAAAAGAAATACCTTAAGGAGTGACTGGGCGGGGAGAACACAGTCACATGATGTCATGCATGCGTGGTAAAGACTGACTGGGTCGGGAGAGGAGGGGCGGGCGGAGATGGGTGGGGCCAGCCAAGGGCACGATTTGCTGCTTCTCCGAACTGTGCAGAATCATAATAATCGGTTCTATAGAACCGATACGAACCGGTAGAATCCCTCCCCTGGAACTGCTTGGTTGTGGTTATCAAAAGTTGCCCATCTTAATTACTGTTCTTCATCTAGATCATAAGGCTGTGTATGTTATCCCAAATTGGTTTTCTAGACTTAAGCCTGGTGAGAGGTAAAGAGCCTAATATTTTATGTATTGGAAGATTTCTTGGAGTTGATGGTGTTAAGTCCTGAGCATGGGCGCAAGGAATGGAGACGAGGCATCGAACTGTAACTTCGACTCTTTATTAGTGACTTCAGAACAGAGCAAAATACTTGGGCAGCAGCAGCTCTTTTATAGAGCTGGCTGCTGTCAAAACAACCAATAACTCGAGTTTACCGCTCTAAGAGACGTCCAATCAGAGTCGACCCGCTGTCAGCCAATCAGATCAGCCAGAAACGACCAATCACAACTCGCTATTCGCGGGCCAATCAGAAGTGCAGGATTACGAGCCTGCTATTGAAGTAAAACTATGAGGGTTGTTAATGAACACGTTAGCTTAGTTCGTAACAGATGGCATGTTTATTTTATACTACTCTCAGATTGTTGCAGACAATCTGTTGTTGTGGTCAGGTTGTTCCTGATTTCAGGAAATGAAATGAGAGCTGTGTGGATCTAAGGGTCCCAGATATTATTCTCATTGTGTCATTAAGGTGACAACTTCCTCCCCAGTATTGGGTGCGTAGTATTTGGCAGTAGACTATACTAATGAGTGTGCCATTGCCACTATATGCAATGTTTTTGCTTTTGCTTCTTAACCTGTTCCTGCAATTCTCCTAATCAATTTCTTCCTGGTTTTCAATTTTTGTCTGATTACTTTGAGGTATTTTCCAAATGGAAGGGATTGGTCAAGGATCATTTAGAGATATTTTGGATGGCAGTTGTGGTTTATCCTCTTTCCACAAAAGATACGTTTAACTCTTCGCTATATGATTGCTTAGATCAGGGGTGGGCAAACTTTTTGGCTCGGGGGCCGCATTGACTTTTAAAATTTGACAGACGGGCCGGGTCAGCACAAGATTTTTGGGAATCGCCCCCCTTCCCCCCTCTTCTCCTCCTTCCCCTCCCCTCGGAGGCTCCCTCCCTCGGAGGCCCTCTGAGTCAGGAGTTGCTACCGCCGGCGCGGCTCCAGTCCCGCGTTGCCTCGGGAAGGAAAGGCAAAAAGGAAGAGCCGCGGCAGTGGTTTGCAACGGGAGCAGCGGCACCGGAGGCTCAGGCTCAGCGGCTCCTGGTTTTGCCTTTTCCTTCCCAAGGCAACGCGGGACTGGAGCTGCACGGAGCTGCGCTGGCGGTAGCAACTCCTGACAGCCCCAGCCAGACACCTGAGCGGAGCCCGGCGAAACTGCCTCTTGCTGCTGCCAGAGCACCGCCGGGTCGCCTCCTCCAAGCAGCCTGCCCGCCCACCGGGCTTCCCTCTGCCGCGCGGCTCAGGGCCAGGCGCATAGCGCCCGCGAGTTAAAAGGAAGCCGAAAGTTGCTGGGAAGTTGCTCGGGTGCTGGGAGCAGGCTTTTAAAGTGCCGCCCGAGCAAAGTTTAAGCCTGGAAGCCCGGAAATCCGAGCAACTTCCCAGCAACTTTCGGCTTCCTTTTAACTCGCGGGCGCTCACGCCTGGCCCGAGCCGCGCGGCGGAAGGGAAGCCCGTCGGGTGGGCGGGCAGGCTGCTTGGAGGAGGCTCCAGGCTTCCCTCCGCCAGGTGCGGCGCCCGCGAGTTAAAACGAAGCGAAAGTTGCTGGGAAGTTGGTCGGTTTTCCAGGGCTTTGCAAAGGCAAAGTTTGAAGGCTGGAGCGTCTTCCCGCCGAGGAGCGGAAAGGGTTTCGCCCAGCGGATGGGGCGGGCTGCTTAAACTTTGCTTGGGCGGCACTTTAAAAGCCTGCTCCCAGCACCCGAGCAACTTCCCAGCAACTTTCGGCCGTTTTAACTGCGGGCGCTCGCGCCTCGCCCGAGCCGCACGGCAGGCCGCTCCAAGCAGCCCGCCCGCCCGCCAGGCAGAACCCTTCCCGCTCCTCAGCGGGAAGACTCTCCAGCCTGCAAACTTTGCCTTTGAAAGCCCGGAAAACCGAGCAACTTCCCAGCAACTTCGACTTCGTTTTAACTCACGGGCGCCGCAACTGGCGGAGGGGAAGCCCGGAGCCTCCTCCAAGCAGCCTGCCCACCCGCCCGCTGAGCTTCCTTCCGCCGCGCGGCTCGGGGCCAGGCGCGAGTGCCCGCGAGTTAAAACGAAGCCGAAAGTTGCTGGGAAGTTGCTCGGGTGCTGGGAGCAGGCTTTTAAAGTGCCACCCAAGCAGGACCGCCGAGCCGGAAACGGGCACCAAGGCAGGGCAAAGCTCCACCAGCAGTGGCCTAGCTTTAGGTGGCTCCAAGCAGCCCGCCCCACCCGCCGGGTGGAACCCTTCCCGCTCCTCGGCGGGAAGATGCTCCAGCCTGCAAGCTTTGCCTTTGCAAAGTTTAAGCCTGGAAGCCCGGAAAAAAAGGGGATCGGCGGGGACTCACCTTCGGAGAGGTCGCACTCGAAGGTGATTTCAACTCCCAGCCGAGGCCTTTGTAAATTTCTTTTCTTTCCTACCCCTAGATCGCTCCGCACTGTTTTGCAGCTTTGGGGCCACGCGGCACAGGGCAATTACGCCACGCCCAGCGATTTTTTTTCAGGGGCGGGCCGGATTGGACAGACCAATGGCAGCGATTTTTTTCAGGGGTGGGCCGCATTGGACAGACCAACGGGCCGGATGTGGCCCGCGGGCCGTAGTTTGCCCACCCCTGGCTTAGATGGATGGTGCATACTTGAGGGTTGTTCTATTCTATTCTATTCTATTCTATTCTATTCTCTTCTATTCTATTCTATTCTATTCTATTCTATTCTATTCTATTCTATTCTATTCTATTCTATTCTATATTGAGATGAACATAATTGGATTGACCTGGGAAGCTGATTTGAGCCAGGTCTTATGGGCAAAAGCAAATAAAAGGACTTCCAAAAACAGGATCTAAATTGGTGTTTCTCAACCATGGCAACTTTAAGATTGGTGGACTTCAACACTCATGCTGGATGGGGAATTCTGGAAGTTGAAGTGTTGAGAAACACTGGTAAATGTAGACCTGAGTTTTATAGACCATGTGCAGACTATCTTTGTCTTAGGCTGTTTTTAAAGCAACCTGAGCAAGGGTGGATGGACAGATAGAAACCTGTCACATCTCAAAGCTTACTCCAACATTTTCTTTTGAAACTATTTCCCAATACAGTTTTGAACACTTTATTTCATTAAGTTGTGTGACCTGGGGCATTTTGCCCTTCCTCCTTCCCTACCACCAGCCAGTTTTAATATACTTAATAGTTTGGGGCAAATCTTGCCCTGCCTGGACTTTGAGATAAAATGTCTCCATCTCCTTCCTCCTGGTAGCTGAATTTATGAAACCATATTTAGGCTGCACTCCTATGTATTTACCTAGGAGTGGGTCTTACGGAACTCTAAAGGAATGTATCCCATTGTGTTGTGCTTTTTAAAGATGCAAAACAAGACTTCCCAAGCCAAGAATAGAGGCAGAGATTCATGAAAGACAAAGGTCAGCAACCTGGGAGTGTCCCTCTCACACCGGGATGGTTGGAGCAAATGTGAGTGAAGACAGATTTGTTGCTTTAGCCTGTCTGCCTCTTGACATTCAGAGAGGGCTTCACTCCTGCCAACACCTGCCGTCAACTCCTGGACTAAGAACCCAGAAGGGCTGCCGGAGCCTGGTGCCAGTATGCCCTTGGCACCTTATCCAGAGGAAGCGGTGTTTCCTTTGGCTGGCCAACCTCATTTCCCCTGGTGACTCACCTCAGCCACTTCCCTCTCAATGCTGCATTGGCACCTTCGATGCCTCCAACTCTGTGCCCTCTCCATTCCTTGGCACAGGAGGGATCAAAATGCCCGTCTTATCACTATCCGGCCATTCTCAGGTTCCTTCACTTGGAGCCAACCCTCTCACACCTTCTCGCCTTGCTGCTGACCCAGACATGCACTAAGCTGAGCGGTTGGGTGTGAGCAGAAGGGTTAGGGTTCAGAGACAGGCTAAATTCCTCCAGGCCTGTTGTAGCGGCCTCAGTGGGGCTTGGCTCCTGGACGTGCAGAGCAGCCACCTGTGGGCGGTCCAGCTCTACTTTTCCTTGAAAAAGCTGGCAGGCCTATTAAATATTACTCTGCTGTGCATGTAACTGCATGCTGATCTCTTTTCCCCTGTCGCTGGGACCTAAAATTTAAAACCCACTGAAACGCATGTTTAACTTATGTGAGCCTGCATTCATGCATGCGTAAGCATCCAGCAGTGGGATCCTACCTGTTCCACTACCGTTTCGGTGATAGTGCACACACGCATGTGCACCTAATGCGCACGCTCAGCTTTCCCCACACCAGCTGAGGCCTGCAGTGCCAATCAGCTGAAAGGAGAAAGAAGAGAAAAGCGCAGGACAGGTGGGAGGGCCGGTCCTGCACTTTTCTCTTCTTTCTCTTCTCAGGTGATTGTGAGGCTTTTTTCCCCTCCTCTCAGCTGATCATAGGAACCTTTTTTTTTTTTTTATACCAGTTTGGTTGAACCGGTCCAAACTGGTAGCGTACCACTACTGGTATGCATGCAAAGACATAAGAGAAAAGCATGTGGCTTCCTTTGTAACCTCACTTTCTAATGCCTACTGGATAGCAAACAAGGCTGGACTGCATTCAAACTGGGGAATTTAGGGGTGGCAGCAGGGAGATTGGCAGCAGAGGACTGGGAGGGACTTTGTTATGTCTGGGTGGTGGGTCCCAAGGAGAGACGAGGCTTGTAATAGTGAACAACAGCTCTTTATTAAGTAACCAGATACTGAGACTAAAACCCTAGCCGCGGCTGCTCTTTTTATAGAGCTGGACGCGGCTAGGCAGCCAATGACAGGTTTTTGAGCTTGCCGCGCTTGGTGTTAGCCAATCGCAACAAGCTCTATATGAGCCAATCAAAGTGTCCCATAGCGACCAATCATGGCCCGGCTTTTCCGGACCAATAGGAACGCAGGCCTTCAAGCCTGCTAGTACGGAACAGACTTGATACAGGAGAAGAAAGTGGGAAAACCACAAAAGAGGAAGGAAGAAGCCGGGAGGGGAGAGGAAACCTGGAAAAGGAAAGCTTGTGGGAATGATGAGGGACCAGAGAGGAGGAAATGACAAAATTAAAGTTAGAGACACAGGTATATCTGCACTATAATCAATCAGGACAATAAAGGCGGGTGGGAATAAGAAAAGGAAGGAAAAACCTGAGGAGAAAAATTCTTTTTAATTCCTTTTTGACACAAAACAAACAGTCCAGCTGCAGACGACCTGTTTGTAGACCGTAATTGGCAATTTCCAACTGAAAACAAAGTGACTGGGATAACTGGTCTGTTGTTTTGAAGATGTGCCTTCATGACATCTGGGCCTGCTAGCCCTGTGAGAAGTAAAACTTTATTGTTAGCTAACGTGAATAGAACCTTTCAAGACTAGAAATTTCTCCTCTTTTCCTTTTACTCTTTGGAAAACTTGGGAAGGCCCCTTCTAAAAGCTTCCCACGCCCTCTTTCCTTCTGCGGACTGAGATACCTTTTATATACCTAGCTGTCCGTTCTGAGTCTGTTTGTCCTGTCTCCAAGGTCATTTCCACATACCCTTACAGGGCACGTGCGATGACATCACTAGGCAAGCCTCATCTGTAATGGAATATGTGAATAAATGACCTTGGGGGATGAGGGGGAGAGATGCTGCCTAAGGCATGATCAAACAAGAGAAGGAAGAACTCATATTCCCCTTAGGAAGGACCCGCCCTAATTGATCAGACAGTTAAAAATGGCAGTGGGACGTTTGTATCATCAGACTTGCAAGATTGATATTAGCCCTCCTGGGTAAGCCAGACAGGAAACATGACTAGATAAGATAAATCTATTTTATTGCAGGGCTACATTAATAACATCTTGCAAGTCTACCCAGTTCAGACCATAGTGACATGATGATACAGGTATGTAAAGGAAGGGTTTGTTGACTGTGCGTACAGACCTTCTCCAGCATCTTTAAGCCACTGAGCCACTGCGCCTTCTCTATGGTGGCAGTCAATTAAGTGGTTTGACTATCTGTTGTATAAAAAAGGTCTTCCATTTATAGGTCCCGAATCAATCCACAAACTTTCTCTGCCCGCTTTTCCTACACAATGCACGATTATCTGTAGCCTTCCACCTTTCTTCTTCTTGCTCCATGAAACGGTGCCGATGGGTATAGTTTCTCCATGTAAGAGTGCTGTTTTAGTTCTGTAACATTTCTGATTCGCCATTCCACCCCCATCTTTTTGCAATGCAGAGTGACATGGGGATGTTTTAGTACATCTTAGCTTTGTGTGCAGGTGAACTGAAATGGTTTAGGGAGAAGACATCAACTCTTTCTTCCCAGAAGAACAGAATTAAGTTGTTTCTGCTCGAAGTCTATCACACTGCTGTTGCTGCTGCTGCTGTTGTTCAAAACCTAAGAGCAATGCCTTTTCATCTTTGCCTTTCTTTTAACCTCAAATGACTTTGGATCGATCCCAGGCAAACCTTGTGGCCTGCTTCCCCATCCTTGGCCCCGTGGTAGACAATAATGCTTGGCACCCAGTTTTTCACGCAATGGCTTTGACGTGTTCATTAAAATTTGTGGTTGCCCCCCCCCCCTCCCCCAAGATCACGCAGGAGAGATTTACACTCAGTCAAAACATCTGAGGAATTTCAAGGGAAGCCAAACAAGAGAGAGGAGGGGGCGCTTGCCATTTCTCAAGCAAGGGGTCCATATATCCCCAGCATCCTTTTTTGCAGGCTCAGACCTGCTAGGGCTTGCCAGGAATCAAGGCACGGCTGAAGCCAAGGGGCGGAGTTCAGGCAGACGGGGTGGGGTCCTTATTTGTGCTGTTTCCCTTTTTGGTCTCCATCTCTTTTGTTCCAATGTTGAACGGTGGTGGTGGTTGGGGAGGGGGCGGTTTTGGACTCCGTCAGCCTTCCAAGTCCTCTTGTTCCCTATCTCTTCTTCCCCCACCCCCTCCTCTTCCAGTCCCACCCCCCTGGTGTTGCAGAGCAAGCTGTTTGCTCCTGTTGGCAAGACTTGCCTGTCTTATGGTGTTGACCTTGGCCAGTTCTTGCTGCGGCTGGAGTGGGATTATACCATAAATTCCTGTCTTCTAGGAATCTAGCCTGGGAAAGCAAGGAGAAATTTGATTAAAATGCTTGACATCTTACCACATAACGGAGCCATTTGGCACAGAGACCTGAGTCTTGGGATGGGGGTCTATGTACAAGCCAAAGTGGATAGGGGAGCGGCCGGGGAGAAGCGGTGTTAAGGAAAGCATTGTTGACCCATGCACAACTGGGCACTGGTGGAATCAGAGTGCTTAAGAGGCCTGGAGTTCAAAGATGGGAAAGCAGAACGCAGCAAATGTTTGCATGCTGAGGCAATCCATGTCTGTTTGTGGCTAGAAGCAATCTTATAACTCCCAAACTATCCCGGAAGGTCTCTGCCTGTCAGGACCTTGCAGTCAAACGTTCAAGCTGGACAGTGGAAGAAATGAAAGGGAGGCAGAGAGACAAAGGGCCATGGGAACTGATTAGACTGAGCTATTCTGAACTGAAATCCTCTCTCTACTGTCTTGGGAGCACGCTCTCTTCAACTAACTAGCACATCTTTCTTGCTTGACATTATTCCCCTTTTCTCCAAATAAAATTTCATTGGGTTGGGTTCGCACGATATGCTTAGACGAGATGAAAACGGGGTTAGATACAAATTCCTGGCTCATCTTGTTGGGGAAACCCAGCCCTTGTCTTAATCAAACCAGCATACCAACCCTGCCGTTATCTATTTCTTTTCTTGGGCATAACATGTTATTGGTTGTGGGTTGCTAATCCAGGCTGAGGATTTTAAGAAACTGTGTCAACCCAGCTACTGTATTAAGTAAGGCTTTCTCCTTGGAATGGGGAAAGAACAGTCCTTGCAGTTGTTGCTGCTGCGTAGGGCTTGAACCCAGCTGTGATGCAGATGTTTCTGCTTTCATTCCACCTGTAGCTCAGCCACCAATCCTCACAGCAAAGGAGGCTGAACTCAGAAAAAGGCAAAAGGCTGAATGCTGGGATGAAGATCAGCTCATTGAAACAGGCTGTGCTGGAGAGAAGTGTGAAAATGTGAAATAGACATGGTTTTGACTGGGAGGGAAGTTTTATTGCTGTTATTTTCCCATCAAGAATGCCCATCAATTGGCATGCCATCAGTAGACTGGGCTATGCATGTAATATACCAAAGTTTGTCATAGATGAGATATTTTACATACTGGAAGATAACATGTATGCATGTAAGATTATATTCAGCTAGATAGGCATGGCATGCATTTAAACAGCCATACCCAGGCAATGTAGGGCCACGTGTATGCATTTCTCTTATTCTGAAAAAACTGTTTTAGTCCAGTTGGGAATGGATCAAGAAGACGAGGAGGAAAGTGTATTGGATACGTTCTCTGCCTTCAGTTATTTGTAAACACAATAAAGGTTGAACACAAACAAATAAAGAAATGAATACAAATTTTGAATCACATCTGAGCTGCATCAAAGTCACTTGGGATTTGGGGAGGGGTGAGGGAAATGTGACAGCAAGAAAGTTGGAGCACCTGTACAGTCCGAAGTGACCTGTGGAGTTTGGAGACTCCATCAGTTGGCAAGGAAGACAAGGAAAAGGGGGAACAAATGTGTGGCAACATAAGAAAAAATATCGTGGGCCACCAAGGACACTTTTGCATTAAGAATTCCACCATCTTAACACTTCCCTTGCCCAACAAGCAGTCTTGGAATGCTCTGTGGTCATTCTTACCCAGCCATCCCAAAGACTTTAACCAAATCAACCACCCTCCTCTTCCCACCCTCCCCCCACAAGTAAGGGAATGCAAAAAATGCAAAGCACACCTTCCCTAACCTTTTCTCTTTTTTAAAAAAAATAAATTTTATTAAGTTTCCAAATTTTAAAAAACATAAAATAAAACTTTATACATTGTTATCAACATCAAGACATCTTTTGCATTTCCTCACATTTTTCAGTATATGTATTTACTTATTCCTTTACCATTGCATCTTACTCTTACTATAAATCAATATCTTTTATCCTTACATCTCAATCTTCTCCATGGTATATTTACATATTTACATATTCCCTCATTGCCATTTTATTCTCTTTTTATTTCTAAACCACTCATACCAGGCATCCCAGGCCCTATAATAAATTGAATTTTCTCTGTCTTTTATTTTCATCGTTAGCCTGTCCACCTCTATGCAATCTATTATTTTTTTTAATAACCATGCCTTCCGGTGGAACCCTTTTTTCCTTCCAGAGTTGTGCATACGAAATCCTTGCAGCTGTTAATATATGTAACATAATATATCTATCTGTTTTATTGCATTTTTGTGTTATTATACCTAATAAAAAAGTTTCCAGATTAAATTCAATTTTCTGATTCGTGATTTCTTCTATCCATTGTCTAATTGTATTCCAATATTTTTTCACTTCCTGGCATGTCCACCAGGTATGAAAATAAGTGCCTTTTTCTTTTCCACATTTCCAACAATTTGGGTCTGAGTTAAACATTTTTGCCAATCTAGCGGGAGGAAGGTGCCATTTGTAGAACATTTTGTATTGATTTTCCTTGTATGCTGTGGATGGAATTAGTTTGTAACCTTTCCTCACTAACCAGAAACAAACCTCAAATAGGCCACCGTTTTCTCAGCCACTTCAAAGGCAGGGTGAGGGCACCAAGGCATTCGAACTGTTTAGCTGGCTTATCAGGGAGAGCCTGGGCGTCAGAAGGCGAGTCTTGCTGAGGGTCCCCAGCTAAGGGGAAATTGCTTCCTCCTGAGCCCTGCAGGGTTCAATAGCAAAAATAGTAAAATGGACGTTTTTCAAATTAAGACGTTGGGCAGTCAAGTTGGGGGAAAATCTCAGGTGCCTAAAGATGACACCACGGTGGGAACCTAGGAATACAATATTGTCCTGGGCACAGCACCCACACCTTGTAAGGCCATGCTCTGGAAATCAGCTCAGTGCAATTGAATGTAGGGACACGTAGCTTCCATGAGTTTAAACATAGAATGGAATTGGGGAAATTACCCTTTCAAAAATAAATGGAGTTCACGGAGCACAGGAAGGAAACCTACTCCACCTCTGCCTTATCTCCCCATGCTCTGCTACCTAAAGCAATTTCTTCCCAGTTTGGCGCTGATACCAGGCCTGAAGCTGATTGTGAAAAAAACACAACTTCATGTAGAAGCTAAAGTCAGTTCAGGGACAGATTTTCCATTGAAACATAGAACGGGAAGGAAAACATCTATGAATTTTCTCCTGTTCTTTCAGAAGAATGTAAGGAGTGTCCTCCTGGATCAAATCAAAGGATTGTCTAGTTCAGTCTTTTGTTTTTATAATGGCCTCAGAGAAATCATGAAAACACACTACCTTTGATTTTGAAAGTATTGCATATTTGCCCTGAGTAGCCTATATTAATTCTTTCCTCCATCAAAAGCCTGGGTTTTGAAGGCATAATAATCTCTGGCATTCACAATACCAGTAGATGGCACCCACTTCCCTCCCCTAATTTGGAAATAAAAGTAAAAATGGCTGCAGTCTGAACATATTCCACAAGTTCTCTTTATTGTTCCATAAGAACGCATGAGATACCAATCAGCTCTTTTAATAAAACCCGATTTCCTATTTTTAAAATGAAAAAAGACAGGGCATGAAATTCCATCCAAAATCACACCATCTGCTTGAAAATATTAATGAGGCCCAGTTTATGCCATATTTTGAATTGTTTTAAAACATATGTTCCAATTTGTCTAATTGCCACAAAGTTTTCATCCTTCACACATTGTTGATGTTTTAACTTTCTGCAAAAGTCTACCTTATAATGAAACATAGCAGGACCTTTTTCCCTGATCCATTTCTTTTGTCTTCTCAGAAGAATTGGCATTGCATATAGAATGCCAGTGCCTACAATCAACTAGGCAAGCATACAGTGGCTGGGGTTGGGAAGAGCTGACAACATAAAAAGAATGGGATTTTCAGGTGGTTTCATTTTTTAAGGGAAGGTTGTTTTTTTAAAAAAAACAGGGTTAAGCCTATTTTAGAATTTTTTGATGTTTTCTTCCTTAAAATGAAAGGAAACTGCACTACACTTCCATCAAAAGTGATGTAATTTAGCAGCCCCAATTCGAGAGGAGCAACGGCTTTACACTTAAGCAAGCAAGCAAGGTTTACCTAAGGTTTTCACTTAGGCAAGAAAAACTAAATGTACAGGTACAGATCAGATGAAACATGGCTCAATAGCAATAACTGTGAGAGGGATCTGGGGATCTTACTGGACAATCAGTTTAATGTGAGCCAACAGTGTGACGCAGCTGCCAAAAAACCCACAATGCAGTCCTAGACTGTATTAACAGAGGGATAGAATCAAGAGCATGTGAAGTGTTAATACCACTTTATAATGCCTTGGTAAGGCCACACTTGGAATACTGCATTCAGTTTTGCTCACCACAGTATAAAAAAGATGTTGAGACTCTGGAAAGAGTGCAGAGAAGAGCAACAAAGATGATTAGGGAGCTGGAGGCTAAAGCATAATGAAGAATGTTTGCAGGAATTGGGTTTGTCTAGTCTAGTGAAAAGTTGGGTTGCGGTGACATGATAGCAGTGTTCCAATATTTGAGGGGCTGCCACAAAGAAGAGAGGGTCAACTTATTTTCCAAAGCATCAGAAGGCAAGACAAGGAGCAGTGTTTGGAAACTAATCAAGTAGAAAACCAACCTAGAACTAAGAAGATATTTCCTGACAGTGAGAACAATAAACCAGTGGAAGGGCTTGCCACCAGAAGTTGTGCGTGTTCCATCACTGGAGGCTTTTCAAAAGAGATTGGGCAGCCCTTTGTCTGAAATGGTGTAGGGTCTCCTACTTGAGCAGAGGATCGGACTAGAAGATTTCCAAGGTCCCTTCCAACTCTTATCTGTTATTCTGCTTTGGGCACCTCTAAGTTAAAGGGTCTTGAGAATCAATGTTGAAGCAAATTGTTTAATAATGTGATTTATCATAGGACAATTCCTTAGTAGAATATCTGCTTTGCTTATAAATTTGCTCAAACATTGGTACACCTGGCACATCTATTTGAAAGGATCACCTGAGGGACATTGGAAAGTTGTTTTCTATGAGAATAAGCAACATTGCATCACATGTATCAAGAGATTGACAAAGGGTAGGGGGCCCTGGACATTGTGCTCCTGGCTTAAGGAGGCAGCAAATAATGCTGCTGCAATCCTTTGATCAGAGTGGAGGGAGGCTTTTTACTACCAACATCCCATCCAAACAATAGCCCAAAGCAAGGAAAACTGCATTAAATACTTGCCCCTGGGTCTGAGATCTGGGATTTCAAATGTGTAACTGCTAAGCAGACTTGAGGCTTGGCAGCACTCATTAAAGAATCGAAGAGCTGATAGAATTCACTCAGTCCAAAGCTGATCTTAGAGACTTGGAGCTGCGCCCAGGGGACTGCCAGCTTGAATTAATTCAAAAGAAAAAGCTGAAGGGCCTGAAGCACAGGCCTGGGAAGAGGCTGAGCTGGCATGAAATTGATCCATAGACCACTTGGCCTGCTAGAGAGAAGTGATACTGAACAGTCTTTGTTAGTATTGACTCCCACGAGGACCTGACAATTAAGGCCCTGGGCTGGGATTTAATGATCTGGTGACCTTGGGGGACTTTTGAAACAGGCTGTGAAAACAATGGTTGAGATGTCCCTCTTCGGGCCTTCCTTCCAGGCCTGTGGAAGTGCTGTCTCCAATGGATATCATCATAGCTCCAGGCTGTGGCAATTGGCCACAGTGCCCAAATCTGGAGCTAGAGAAGAGTTGATGAACTCAGATGCTAAGGGCTAGTTGCAACATGAAGTGGGCCAGGAAGAATGTGCTGGATGGTTTGCCCTGAGGTAAGGCAGGTTGGGCTCTGCTTCTTTATCTCAGGCTTCTGTAATCCAAAAGCTGCAGGCTTTTCCTTTCCCTGCTGACATCTCCAGGTGGCTCATTAGCTTATTGCCCCCATGATGATCCAGGAGCATTCAATAGTCAAGTGGCAGATTATGCTAGGAACATCCATCAATGCTCTCTCTTTCAGAGGTTTCCACAGATGGCTGGGAATTCGGGGAGTTAGGACCTTGTGGGAAGTAGGATATATGTTGAAAGCCAATTTGATGTCATGGTAAAGGCAATGAATTAGGAGCAGGGAGGCCAGAGTCCTTCCTTAGGCATGGAAACCAAGTGGCTGATTTTGGGTCAGGAACTGTCTCTCAGTTCTAGGAAGGAGGGCAAATCACTTTTGAAGAGATTTCCAAGACAAGGCATGGAAGTCATCAGGAGTGAAGCCTGACTTGAAGGGAGACCACATCCAAAGAATGTATTTTAAATAGATGTGTATTTCTATGTGCAGAAATCTAATTTTATCAGGCAGTTGACTACCAGCTTTTTTTTACTCAAGCCAGATACAACTTGAAAACTTGCCCATGGCATATGACCTGTGAATCGTCTGTGTATTTTCTGACCACATCAAAAAAAATTATACTTCTCTCTTGGCAATAAAATACTTTTTTGAGCATGAGCAGAATATCTTTTTATTTGTATTTCACCAGTGATGCAGACACCCTTTCAGATTTTTTTTTATTTTTCAGCGGTGAAGTGTGTGAAATAATAACAAGATTGAAGACCCTGGGGATCTACAGAGCCCTTTATCATTGAGCAGACACAATTAGGCCAAAATGAACTGGAAATTTAAAAAAGAGAGAGAGAAGCACTTTTTGGTCACATCAAACCTGAGAACTCAATGAGGAAAAAGCAGAAGAGGAAGGTGTTAAGTTTGGGAAATAATGGAGACCAGACATCTGACCAGTGACTTCAACTCTTTAATAATTGTAAATAGAATAGAACAGAGCAAGGCTATGGGCAACAGCAACCCTTTTATAGGGTTATCTGCTACCTTGTTAACCAATGACATGTGCAATAAGTTCAAACTTATAACCAATGAGAAGTGTCCAAATAGTGGCCAATCAGGGACTACTTATGGACCAATCCCTAGTTGTTGTATAAGGGCCAATCAGGTATGCAGGTTCCCAAACCCTGATTTGCATTTATGCTAGTAACTTTTATTGATTCACAACAGAAGAGAAGAAGGATCCTTGGTGCTCTCTGAGCTTGGCTGTTTTCTTGCAGACATTTCATTACCCCAAAAGGTAATATCATCAGTTCTAGCGGTGCTGATGATGTTACCACATTGGTAAGAAAACAACCAAGCTCAGAAAGCATCAAGGGCTGCTCGTTTCAACCCTGAGCTACAAATATTCTCCTTTATAGGAACATAAGAAGTAGCAGGAGCAGCAACTTTGGGAGGGCAATCCTCAGTTACTTCCAACTCAGTGGTGGTATTCCATTTTTTTTACTACTGGTTCTGTGGGCATGGCTTGGTGGGCGTGGTGTGGCTTGGTAGGTGTGGCAGGGGAAGGATACTGTAAAATCCCCATTCTCTCCCCACCCCACTAACCTGCTTTCCAGCTCCGTTCTCCTGTGCAGGGCAACAAAAGGATACCCAGCCGATCAGCTGGGACTCGGGAGGCAAAGAATAGATGAGGGCGGGGCCAGTCAGAGGTGGTATTTGCCGGTTTTCCAAACTACTCAATATTTCCACTACCGGTTTTCCAGAACTGGTGAAAACTGGCTGAATACCACCTCTGTTCCAACTGCATTCAGTATAATGAGGTGTTTCCAATGGAAGGGTCATGTCTAGCTTAACAGAGTAGCACTCACGAGGATTATGAATGCAGTAAAGAAATGAAACATGTTGGAAGGACATGTGTTATAAGTGAGGGCGATTCAGTGGATTAGCGGGCTGGTTGGATGAAAGCAGCATCCTAATGAAGACAGGGTGGGATGCTTCCTATCCAAGTTTGTCTGCCAGGACTTTTTCAGTATATTGGGGTTTCTAAATATGCCATTTTGTCTTGTCTCACACCCCTGCAAGGACTGTATCTCTAGCTGATATTAGCAGAGCGTGCAGGACAACTCACTGAAGGGTTGCAAGGCACAACAGAAAACAACTTCCCCAACTCTCAAGGGTCCACTTAAAAAGTGGAGCAATGTGGGGACGCTGTGTTATCAATTTTACAATCCAGCCCTCACCAAAAGGTCTTGGTATGCATAGATGGATGTTAATTGAAACCAGAAAGGCTGGATCCAGGCAGACAAAATACAGGGCTGAGTCAAAGCAAAGAAGACCCAGCCAGCTCCTGGTTGACAAGTCCAATTGGATCATGGCTCACTGCAGTCAGGGGAGGGGCTTGTCTTCCAGATTCCCACCTGCTTTCTATGCAAGCTGGGCCAAGGGCTGACTTTCTGCAGGAACCTAGTTGTTGCTGGTATGTACATTTAGTTCTTAGAATGCTGAGCTGGGAGTTTTAAACCTGAGAGCCTTATTCTTTCCCCCTAGAACAGGGGTCTCAAAACTTGGCAACATTAAGCCTGGTGGACTTCAACTCCCAGAATTACCCAACCAGATTTGTTGGCTGGGGAATTCTGGTAGTTGAAGTCCTCCAGGCTTAAAGTTGCCATGGTTGGAGACCCCTGCCCTAGAATGCCATGAGGTTCTACCATGCAGAACTATAAGATAGCCTGATGACCTCCATTGAAATCTCTTCGCAATCCATGACTTATGCAACTGTTAGAAATAATTCTACAGGTTAAGGCTGTGATGGTATCCCTCTGTCAAAGAGGTTGACTACCATGGGCTTGGAAAAAGTTTCCAGTGGATCTAAAATGACCCTGTCGATTCAACCTACGCAAGAAGCTAAAGCTGGCCTTGGCTTTTTTCCAATCAGCCTCTCTGGGACAGCCAATTCTACAGGATCTCCAAATTAATCCACATCCAGTATAGAGATAAGGCAGCATAACTCACTCCAGCAAAAGCACGTGCACGCATGCGCACACACACACACACGCCAAGGCCAGAACTGGAAATCATGCAGGAGCCTAAGAGGGAACTTCGTCTGAAGATGGATAATTCTGTTTCTACTGCTGTGGTGCAAATGGCTGCAGCATGTACAATGAATTACCACACCCAACCCAATTACAGAATAGAACAGCTTGCCTTCATAGGAGGCTGTCTGTGGAATTTTAACAGGAGACTGATACTCGTTCCAAATTGGAAATGGACAAAGAGTTTCTAATTTTAATTCACAAAGAACATGGTTCATGAGGATCAGAGTTTAGGAAAACATTATTAATAAACCCAAAGATCCTGGGCCTGGCCTCCTCACCATGTTCCTTGCACCTTGATGCAGTTCACTCTGCACACAGGACGGCTCTCAGTAGGACTCGAGGTGGGCTTTGTTTTTCTGTGCAGCAAATGCTTCATCCCCTTGTTTTTGACACCTTTGACCTGGCACTCTCGCTGCCTTGACTCTCCTTTCCACTTGCACGGACGTCTTCCCCACCGAGGCAAACGGGCCTGTTGCTGGCAGGTGCACCGTGGCTGGTCTCTGGTGGCCAGACCTTGTCCATGAAGTTGCATTCCTGTGGGTGGAGGCAGCTCCCCGCTGCTTGGCTGCTGGAGCACTTGCTGTGCAAAAGCAACTTGTGCCAGGGCCAAAATCTTCCAGAGAAATAAAATAAACACAGTTCTAAATGGAGGCAGGAATGAATGAAGTAACATGGAAGGTATGATGCTGTTCCACCCCACTTGGCCACGCCTCTCCTGCCTCCCCCACCCCACCAGCAGCTTCATCCAAAGTCCACAGACATTCTCCCAAGAGGGGGTTTCAGGGGGGAGGGCGGTGTAGAGGGGAAGGGAAGACTGTCGGGGTAAATCAGGGTGGCTTGGCCTTTTTTCAGAAATGGCCTCTCTTTGAAAATGTCATTTGTGGATTGGTGGTGCATGAATTGGTGCCAATGTCTCAGACTCTTCTAGAGAAGGAAAGTCCAGGCTGACTGTGAGAGTTATTCAGGGGAAGGCTCTCTGTATAAGCTTAGAGCAAGGGTGTCAAACTCAATTTCATTGAGGGACTCATCCGGATTGTGTTTGACCTCGGGGGGGCTGGGGGGGGGGTGACATGGCCAGAGGTGGTATTCAGCAGGTTCTGACCAGTTCTGGAGAACCGGTAGCAGAAATTTTGAGTAGTTTGGAGAACCAGCCAATACCGCCTTGACTGGAGATTTTACATATCTTTCCCTTGCCACGTCCACCAAGCTACACCCACAGAACCGGTAGTAAAAAATTGGAATCCCACCACTGGCGTGGCCAGCTCAATGTCACTCCTGTCGGGGCACCTGTGGTGGCCCAAGCACTCTGCCAGAGAAAACAGAGCTCGGGAGGGCTGCGTGAGGCCCTTCAGAGCTCAGTTTTCACTGGCAGAGGGTTGCAGGAGGCCATCACAGCCAACAACAGAGCTGAAAGGGGCCATATGAGGTCCTCCCGAGCTCTGTTTTCACTGGCAGGGCACCGTGGGCCAGTCCTCCGCTGTTTCCAGGGTGGTTATAAATCAGAGGTGATATTCAGCAGGTTCTGACCAGTTCCGGAGAACCGGTAATGGAAATTTTGAGTAGTTTGGAGAACCAGCCAATACCACCTCTGACTGGAAATTTTACAGTGTCCTTCCCCTGCCACGCCCACAGAACCGGTAGTAAAAAAATTCGAATCCCACCACTGATATAAATCTATCCTCACTTTCATCTCACCTTCATCTTCTCGCTGCTTTTGTAGAAGGAAGAGGAAGGACAGATCTCAACAGCCCTCCGGGGTAAGCCAGGCAGATGACCTAATTCTACTTTATTGTAAACCTACATTCACAAAATCTTGCAAGTCTGAAGGTCCAACTTTCTGCTGCCATTTTTAACCATCTGTTCAATTAGGGAAGGTCCATCCTCAGTTTCTTTTCCTGGCTATTAAGCCACTGGGGGCTCCTACCTCTCTTATCTGATTGTTTCCTAGGACTTTGAAGTCATCCACATTTCCCATTACAGTTCAGGATGTCTCTGGTGCAGTGTCATCTTTCATTTCCTGCTAAAGGCATCCCATCTATATCCCCAGGGCTACTCAGCCTTGAACATTTTGTTGTCATTTTATGGCAAAAATGGGTGACACGCTATCCCATCATTTTGGAGTGGGAGACATATGAAGTAGACTTAGTCTGACCCAGCGGTGTTTTCATTAGCATGAGTTAGAAGTGAAAATTTAATGCTCTGAGACAGTCTTCTGCAAAGTATCAATTACAGGAAAGCAAAAACAACCAGAGACCTATTATTTCCATGGCCTGTTTGTGAGTTATCCAGAGGCCTCTGGATGACTTCTATAGAAACACAGATGATATATTTGATGGGCCTTTGGTCTCCTCCACCAGGATTCTTCTTAAACTTTTATACCATAATTCCATCCATGCCAACAGAAAAAAATACGAGACTTTGGTCTTCCGGTTTGAAGGGCTTCGGCGACAGACAGAAATCAGCGATCGTGTGCGATTTCCAACTAGGCTCGTCGCTGGAGCGCCCCGAGCCGGCTGGTTTGGGGGCTAAGCCACCCCGTAGAGGTGGTGAAGAGGGGGGAGACTGCCAGCAGGGTTGAGGAGAGCCGCATCTCTCCTCCTCAGCTGGCCATTACTCCCTTTCCCGAAGGCACTTGCAGCGGTGGTCAGAAATGGCCACCACAAAGAAGAACTCGACCGGAAAAGAATGTGCAGGAGGAAGATAAGAAGTGAAAGTTTTGGCTGACTGGGTTAAATTGTAAAAGCAACAACTAAGGTACCCTGGAATTTAAACTTACAAAAAATAATATCGCTCCCAAAGAAGAGTCGGAAGCAGTGAAGGAAAGTGAAAAGGGAAAGGTTTGGCTTTTTTCCCCCTTCTCTCTCCTTCCCTATACTGACAACTAAGAGACTTAAATAAGAAATCGGAAAAAATCCGCTTTGACATCAATAGGCAATTAAGCTGAAAATAAAACAAAATGCCAAAGGGATAATAAAGATTTCTGGACATTAAAAATTTTCTTTTTCATAAGCAGGAAGGGAGAGAAAAAGAATAAGGGCAGGATCTGGAAGAGGGAGAAGACTGCCTGGAATTAAAAAGAATCTACAGTAAAACTTCAACAAGACTTCTAAAAGATACATTTTAACTGAAACTTTGCAACTAAATAGTAACCCCAGGAAGAGAAAGTGAAAAAAAAGAGCAAAAAAGAAACAGCTTGCATGTATTTGGATTATTTAGTGATCTTTGGATTCTTGGTTATTATATTTGAATGACTAAAATCAATCGGATGGTTGTTTAAAAATTTATACAATGGCACCACTTCTGGATGAATTGAAAATGGAACTTAAAAAGTACAAAGAAGATGCACAAGAAGGGAAGGGTTCTTTTGGCTTCGTTTTTTAATTCTTAGAAATGGAGATTTGGAACTATGAGAAACAACAAGAAAAGACTGCAAAACAAGAAGACTGGGACAAAGAAGAAGCCATCTTTAATGAACAAGCAATTTTATGTGGGGAAGAAAAAGGAAAGGGGGGGGGAAGAGAATGGAGAATTTAAGACTTAAAAAACAACCAAAGAAAAGAAAAATAATTCAAAAAATAAGTATAATACTGGAAAGCAACAGAAAAGGGGAAGACAGAAGAGAGAAATAGAGGTAGAGAGACAAGGGGGTAAAAAGGGGAGAGAGAAGAAGAGAGGGAAGAAGGAAAGGAAAAGAAGTTACAAAGGACTGGAGCAAGATATAGAGAAACAGGACCTATTTAGAGATAATGGGTGAAAATCTAACTGAAAAAGGGATTCTGTAAAGGTACATAAGATTGTATTGTTATATTAGTAATAGAAATAACTTTAGAAAATTGGAAACAACGTATGATTAAAATGAGGGATAAAATAGTTAGTGTAATTTAGTGAAATGTTTGTGAATAAAATAAGTGAAATAAAATAAATGAGAAAATTGAATTAGGAAGGAACAGGAACATTTTAATTAGTTAATGTTTTATAAAATATAAGTGAAGGGGGGGGGGGAATTAACTATGGAAAGCTTATAATTGTTCCCATAAAAGTATGATATTTAATTGAAAAGTAATGTTAAAGATGTTAAGACTTTAATGAATATTAATATTAATGATAGAATTGAATTGGAATGGAATGTTGTTTTAATTATATACATTTATAATTTTTTTCTATTTTTAAGAATACAGTGTGTATTTTAAGAATGTACCAAGCAGAATCCAAATGGAAGTTATGTATTATATTGAATGTTACAACTTTAGGGAAAAGATATAAAGGCGTCATACTCCAATCAGTAACTACAGGAGAAATTTTGTTTAATGAGAAAAGATAATAGATAATTGAAACAGGACAGACAAAAAATATAAATACAATGATTTGAATTGAGATAATTAAAATAAAATTGAGAAAATTAAAAGAGGGGAGAAGCTATGCAGAAAATGTAAAATAGTAATAAGATATGGAATAGAATATAAAAATGAGCATGAACCTGAATTTGTGTCTGTACAATGAAATGTAACCCGGGATTATGCTACTTTCAAAAAAGATGTTTTATTTGTATTTTTTTTTCTCTTTGTGAAAACTCAAATAAAATTTACAAAAAAAAAAAAAAAGTAAGAGACTTTGGTGTAAAAATAGGGCTTTATAAGTCCCAATGAGTGTCAACAGTTTGTGAAACCAGGAGAGAAACAGTAATTAGTTCCAGAAACCAGAGTTGTGAACTATTTTATTGTTTCCCTAAAGGAAGCAACACCAATCAAAGTTGGCCTTCCTAGTTCTCTCTCTCAAGCATAGACATGATTGCAAATCCCTGTTCCACAGCTCTTCACTTTGGATGGTAGCATCCAGAACCTCTCTTCAGGTTCAACCCACATTTAGACTCCTGTGCTGATATTGAGCCTTATATATGCCAAGCTCCTTATCTGTCTTCTAGACTTCCCTTCCCATCTTAGTGCAGGGGACAAATTTGGCATCTTTCCTTTGTCCAAATTCTGCCTAAGTAACATCCTGCTTGGGTGAAGGAAACTCCTTAGCTTCTTACCACTAATGAAACTCACAATCCATGACCTCATTCTGAATTATCCAAGTTCACATCTCCATCTGGCTTCTTTTCAAGTCTCTTCTGTATAGCATGAACGAGGAATTCTGTCATACTCCAATCTAGACAAATAATCAGAAATTTTCAAGGAAAAGACTTTGTAGAATTTTCATATACTTCATCTCGTGAGATGATCAGGTGTATGCATAAAACTCATAATTAGTAATGAAGAGAGGGAGGGGGGGAGGAAGAGACTTTGGAATTTTCTAAGGTATTTCTTTCAACTCCATATACTTAGAAGTCTCTCAGCTTTGTGAGTGGTTCCATTTCCCCCTTTAAATTCTTCCTTAAAATGGACAACCCCTTGACTTTTGTCATGAAAGTGAAACTAACCGCAAAGATATGGCATTGTTCCTGCACATATATATCTCTTCCCTCATCCCTTATTTCTCTCTTCTTGCCTTTCTGATATGGTTAGCAGCTGCAGATACTTGGGCCAAATCCAGCCTTCGAAGGAGATTTTTGGAACAGAATTTAATTCACTGACAGATTAGTTTAAATATTATTTAAAGGGTAATATAGATTCCTTGGAAAAGTAGATTAAACTACAATATAATAAACAATGTTTTCATATCCTTTTATGCTTATATGTATACTTTCCTTTCCCTTCCAATAACTAAGCTCTAAGTGGCTCAATGAACAATTTAATTGTAACATTAAATCATTACCAATCATTTAAAAATCCAAACCAAATTAAACAAAAAAAGAGTCAAGAGCTAGGAAGAATTAACCAATTACATTAAGAAATATAATAATGCAGCTATTCCAAACATTCAATTAAATCTTAAAGTACAAATGTTTGCGTTATTAATGGAATAATAGACTATTAAAAGACAAAATATGACTAAAAGGAAGATAAAGGGCGACCCTGGAAAATACACCATAGCTTACCTTCTACAGCAGGGCTGTCAAACTCCCGGCCTGTGGGCCAGATGTGTCCTGCATTGGCCATGCCCATGTCTGGTTTAGCGAAGAGGGAAAAGCCCACATACGTCACATGATGCTGCCATGACAATGTGACTTTGACACCCCTGTTCTACAGCCTGATAGTTTTTTCTCAACCTCAGCAACTTGATGTGTAAACTTCAACTCCCAGAATTCCATACATCTTAAAGTTGCTGAGATTGGGAAAGATTTGTTTAAGTTATAGGAGAGAGCCAAAGAGTTGGAAGGCAGATATCAGTCAGATTTCCAGCCTCCAGCTCAGTGATGGGATTCTAATTTTTTTACTACCGGTTCTGTGGGTCTGGCTTGGTGGGCATGGCAGGGGAAGGATATGTAAAATCTCCAGTCAGAGGTGGTATTTGCCGGTTCTCCAAACTACTCAAAATTTCCACTACCAGTTCTCCAGAACTGGTCAGAACCTGCTGAATACCACCTCTGATTTATATCCCGTTTCTTCTCTGGAAGCGCGAAAGAATTCTCACATTTCCCATTTTCCAAGGAGAGATCCTCTAAGCCAGGGGTGTCAAACTCAAGGCTTAAGGGCCAGATCCAGCCTGTGGGGTGCTTAGATTAGATCCAAACCTGGCATGAGCACAGATGGGGCCATTCCTTCCAATAAAAGAGTTTGTCAATACTAGTGGCATCCTATTGCCCTACCATTAATTTCAACATGGTATAGGAACATCTGTTTCCCATATTCTGTGGTGGATATTTCTGTCCTCAGTGAGTCCTTCCCTGCCACTGCCTCAAAAGGTATCTGTTTGCTTTCTCTGGATCTCCTCCAAGGGAATGAGGAACAATAAGGGGTCATTGACCCTACACCATTGCCTTTGGACACATTACATGCAACTCTTCCCAAATAGACAATTTTAATTTACACTCAGGGCTTTTTCTAAGTGATTGTTTGAGTCCTTGGCTCTTTCTCCAGAAGTTCTCAATCCACCTCGTTTCTTCTGCGTGGCAAGTGCAAAGCTCATCAACAGTCCAGTGTAATAAAGATTTGGGAGGTAGAGGGGGGAAGAAGGTACAGCAAGTACTTGTATAGTTGGGAAAACTACTTTGCTGGAGCTGAGTGCCAATACAGAACTTGGGAGTTCTTTGACAAACCAGCTGCAGGCAGAGCCTGGCTAAAAAGTTCTGGATTCCCATGATGTGTCCAGATGGGGCACTTGCTGGCAATTCCCCCTCACTCTCTTGGCCAAGTTACCATGTTGGGTTTTTCTTACATGCCTAATCACCACTCATGCACGAAAGTTGATTTTTGTAATGCTTTCATGCTCCCTGAGCAGAGCAGTGTTTCTGAATCTAGGTTCTCTGTGATGAGAGAGTGCAGCTTCTAATAAGTATATGTGCAGTACTAGACATAGTGCATGGGCTGAACTCTTTATTTATTACATTTATATCCTATGAATTCTAGTTGTGCTCATATTATTTTCCACCATAGATTTTTTTTTAAAAAAAAATACCTACCTCATGTAGGGTAATTTTGGATATGAAAATAACTGTCTGAAGGTCATCCAGAAATCTTCAAATCCTGGTATGGCCTTGAACCACTATCTCCTTGGAATACACAGAGATTGGCTGTGTATCAGGAGCCCTCTACCTGGTTCTGTGTTGATGCTGCCCTGTAGACTAGCAGAAAGAACATTATAGCATAATCATGTACTACAAAATTAGGAATGAACTGTTTTTCTAATACTCTAATCAGTTTTTAATTTGTTTTGCAAAACCTTAATGGTTTTATTGTAAAGTATTCTATCATCTCTCTCTCTCTCTCTCATCTATTATCTATTATCTATTATCTATCATCTATCTCTTTTCTGTCTGTCTATCTATCTATCTATCTATCTATCTATCTATCTATCTATCCTCCTTCCTTCCTTCCTTCCTTCCTTCCTTCCTTCCTTCCTTCCTTCCTTCCTTCCTTCCTTCCTTCCTTCCTTCCATCCATCCATCCATTCCTTTTCCCTTCCAATCTTTTTTGCACTTTCTATTTTTTCTTGTTTATATTCTCCCTAGTTTGTGTTCGTTTTTTATAATTCGCCTTTATAATTTTAAACTTCAATTTAAAAAAAAAAATTAAGAGAAAAGGATTCCATGACAGACTAAAGGGGAAAACAGTTCACTTTTAAATGAAGCCAATTTTATACCGTAAGAGCTGCGGTTCCCAAACTGAGCATGACAGTACAATTGGGTGCATCAGATGACTCACAGGGGTGCCGCAGGATATTTTAAATTGGGACTTAACTACTTCATAAATGGAACAATGATGTATTTCTTTTGGCCTAAGGGCATCATGAATAAATTACGGAGACACAAAGAACGCTGTGAATTGAGAAAGACTGAGCACTTCTGCAACAGAACTTTGTTTTTCCGAACAGAGTTTCTGAGATTTTTTTAAAGCAAAGAGATTCTGCAGTCTGAAATAATGTAACAATTCTACTTTAAATAAAGACCAGTTAAACAGAACCAACTCTTAAATGCTGCAAAAACCTGACAAAGGACATATTCTAATTCCTTAGGTAAAATGTTTCTTCCAACTTTAGCCTAATTTTGGAAAACTGGTGACACGAACGTCTTCATCTCTTTGGGGGAAAAAAGGGGTGGACACAATAGAATTCACCATTACCAGTTTTCATCATGGTACAGAATTTTTGCAGGCCGTGACAACCCTGAGAAACCTGGTATAGATATATATTACCTAGAGATGAAAAAAGGGACCCAAAATTGGCATGCCATTGACAAAGGGCTGAACACAATCTTCTTTTGGCCTGTTTATTCTCAAACTACAAAGTGAGTAGAACTAAGGAGAAACTTCCTGACAGTGAAAACAATAAACCAGTGGAACAGTTTGCCTCCACAAATTCTGAATGCTTCATCACTGGGGATTTTTAACAAGAGGTTGGACAACGTTTATCTGAAATGGGATAGGGTCTCCTGCCTGAGCAGGGGGATTAGACTAGAAGACCTCCAAGGTCACTTCCAACTCTGTTATTTTGTTATTCTGCTTCCATATAGACAAACTTCCAATCACTCATATGCATTCTTCCCAATCTGCATTAATGTCCAGAAACTTTGCTCTGAATGAGATCTGATTAAGCCTTGTAGACCAGAAGGACAAATAGGTCTGAGGAAGCATGAGTGTAATAGGACTTTGTTGAAGGACATTTATTTATTTTTTTAACTTATATGTCATTAAAGGACGTCTGTCTATATCTATCTATCTATCTATCTATCTATCTATCTATCTATCTATCTATCTATCTATCTATCTATCTATCTATCTATCATCTATCTATCTCTCTCATCTTATATGCTGCCCATCTCAATCCAGTCATGATTCTTTAGTGCTCTTGCCAGGAATTTAAGCAGATTAGGCTTTGTTTGGAATACAGTATTAACATATCTCTTTGGAGCAGGGATAGGATTCATTTCATACTGAGTCAAAGATCTGAAGATGAGGTCAGTAATACCATTAAAAAGCCCAAAGCAAGAAGAAGACATTTCTATGAGAAGCAGATGGCTCTGGTTCCCTTATTTTGTGTCTTATGATTACAAGACATGCTCTGACTTTCTGTCTTGTTGGAACATGGGAGAGCCAACAGTTAGTTCCAATGGAGTGTTGATTTTAATTTTGAAGGTTTAACCAGAAGAGCATTGGGAACCTTTTGTATGGGGGCAATTGACTCAGCCCCCACATAAAGCAGCAGCATCCAAACATGTTTTAGTATTTGAAATATTCAGATGGATCAAGATTTTTAATTCAAGGCTAGAAAATGAATCAGTGGAAATACGATCACAAGCATTATTTCAGTATGTTGCGATTCCTCCCACACTCCCATTTACTGGACCATTGACTTCAATGAGCAAAACATCATGGAAAAAGGCTAAAAAATCCATTGGCTTAGATTGCAATGAAGGAAGTATGCAAATAATAAAAAAAATCTGCCCATTTCTGCTCCAGACATTTCAGAATTTTGAAAAGTGCCCTATTGACAATCTCATGATAATTAAAATCAATTGGAAAATCCTGTTATCCAAAGTATTGGGAGACAAAATATAAAATAGATTTTTAAATGCTTGGGGATTTAGCTAACTCTTTATAAGGCAACCACTTTTTATGTTTATATCTCAAGCAAGCAAGAATATGATCCTTCAGTGTTTTTTTTCTGCTTCCAGTTCATACCTTTATGTTGTGTTTAACTTGATTTTAAAAGTTGCAGAGTTAAATTACTGAGTCTTCAGGGGGCAGAGTTGTTTTATCTAACAGCCTTAATGTCCTTTCCTTCTCAAAAATATTCCAGAATTTGCTATATGTAAAATAGTTATTTAAAAAAAAAAATCTAAGGGAGCAAGACCAAAACTTAACAAACAGCTATGCAGCGGACAGCAAAGAAAATAAGCAGGGAAATTCAAAACTGGCACTCCCTCCGTTCCTGCCAAAAGTGCTTAGAAGCAGAATGGTTTTTGAATCGTTCTCCAAAAATAAGAATGAGAAGAAGTTGGATGAGGTTCTTCAGGGAAGGGAGTCATAAACTCTAGGTACCAGCTTTGCAGAGAAGCAGCCCCTGAAGAGGAGAGCTACAGGCGCCATAGAAAAAAGACTTCTTAAGGGTTAGCCACACATTTATACCAATATATTGCTTAAAATAATGGGCTAATCTTTTTGATTCTTTGCAACCCCAAAACATGTTGGAACAAAATTATATAAAGGGCCTCAGGACTCTAATTGTTGTAGTTCGCCGGCAGCTGGTGCAGCCAGCAGCCGGGTTGGACAGTGAGGACGAAAGGGAACCAGTCAGGGAGTCTGGAGAGGACTTGGACGAGGGTCCTGCATTCGATGCAGGGATGGGGCCAGGACCATCTGGGAGTAGGGTGCTACCTTCAGAGCCTTCAGAGTCTGGCAGCAGCGAAGCAGAGGACCCAGGAGAGCCTGTTCCCAGTGCGCAGAGCTGCTAGAAGGCGAGAGCAGCTGAAGCAGAAGGGGTGACTCGGGAATAAGGCTGGGAGGTGATTGCCCCTCCCATAAGGGATAGAAGTCAGACCTCAATGACGAAACCTTTGCAGGAAGCAAAGCAGTTCAATTAGATTCTGAGTCCTTCTTGAAGGTCTGTGAACTCTGGTTGGTTTTTTATGGGACTTTGTTATAATTAATTGGACTTCTGTTTTTTGGCAGCATCTACAGCACTGAACAGCATGCTCTTATCTGGGGGAACTGTTTATAATTAGTTCTGGCTGGGAATGCAAGTAATTCCCAGCGTTGCATTAAAATAGGTTTTGCTTTTAAAATAAGTTTGTGTTTTATTAAGTTTGACAAAGCCTGGGTCAAAACAATTCTCACAGACCATTTACTACAGTACAAAGTCATTTTTAGCTATTTCTAAGATCTAGTCAGAACTGAAGAAGCTTCTTGGATGAGAAATGAAACGTCTTCAAGGAAAAAACAAGGAAGTCCAGTTGCCTTTTGGAAAAAGCATCCTCAGGACAACCATGACCTGGATGGTTGAGAATCTCCACAGACTATTTTTGACATGAGACCTCGTGAAGTTACTCCATGCCACTCCAAACTGCCACTAGAACCACACTGAAGCAAGTAGCAGAAAGAAACTCAACTAACCCTGCCTTGATAAGACAGGACAGTGAAACATGCGGAGGCTTTCAAAATTATAATATCCTACATCAATAAAATAACATTTCTGGAATCCCTGCTGGGTCTGTTCCTTGATCTGGACTGCCTTGAAGGGCTAATACATTTGGACAATCTCTGGCAAAGAAGGGTGATGCAATAAGATATATCAATCGGTCCAGTTGACACAGCCAGCCTGCAGGAATGCCCCAACACTTTCCGATTGTTGGGCCCTGCATTCCTATAGATTTTAGCTTTGGCTGCAATAAAACATTATGACCTTGGAATATTAAACAGTTAGGAGAGAAAAAAAACACAGCACAATACAACACAGAGAGAGAAATGTGAATGGGAGGTAGGAGAGAGAAAGCAGTTCTTTGCCTGACCAAAAAAAGAATTCATAGAGAAGTTGGTTCCATAAGAGAGAAAGCAGAGAGTCAGAGAGATACAACATCCCTGAGAGTGATGATTGGGGTTTCTCTCAATAACAAATGCTGCTGCTGCTCCTATGAAAATTCAAAGGATCCACAACCTCTAGTAATAGAAGTCAAGGAGAGCAGTGGAAAAAATGAGACTACAATTAAATATAAATATAAATATAAAGAAGTGAGAACAATAAACCAGTGGAACAGCTTGCCTTCAGAAGTGGTAGGGACTTCATCACTGAAGGTTTTTAAGAAAAGACTGGGCAACCACCTGCCTGAAATGCTTTAGGATCTTAAGCAGGGTTGGACGAGAAGACCTCCAAGGTCCCTTCCACCTCTATTCTGGTTAAGCAGGGGGTTGGGCTAGAAGACCTCCAGGTCACTTCCAACTCTGTTATTCTGCTATTCTGAAGTGGTAGAGAGCTCTTCCTTTTAGGAGCAACTATCAGTAGGAAAGGAAGAAGCAGTCAAAAAAGATGATACAGACTAGCACTTGGTAGAACAGCCATGAAAGCCTTGGAAAAGATATCCAGTTGCCTGGACAAAAATCAGAATCATGCAAGCCACAATGTATCCTGTGACAATCTACGGAAGTGAAAATTGGATTTTGAAAAAGCAGGATAGAAAGAGTATGGATGCTTTCAAATTTTGGTATTGGAGAAGATTTCTGAAAATACTATGAAGAGCCAAGAAAACAAATAGATCATCAAACAAATCAACCCAGAGATTTTATTCAAGGAAAAAGGATCCTATCCTGTTTTTGGACATATTTTGCAATGGTCTAGCTCAGGGGTGTCCAACCTTGGCAACTTTAAGACTTGTGGACTTCAACTCCCAGAATTCCACAAGTCTTAAAGTTGCCAAGGTTGGACACCCCTGGTCTAGCTCTTTGGAAAAGGGTCCAGTGTTGAGACAGGTGGAAGGAAAGAGAAGAGAACAACCAGCAAGCAAAGTGAATAGACTCAGTGATGGCTCCCCTATTTGAAGATCTGATAGACTCAAGTTAGGAACTGGCTATCATGGAGAAAATCTATCTAAGTAGTCCCCAAGAGTTGACACGAACTGTAGCAATATTCAATAATCAATATTTTAATGATTCTGGCAACTCTTTTGATGGGGAAGAGCTAAAAAATATTAATCTTCTATTTCTCTGACCAGTCAAATCAGACCCATTAAAAGAGTTCACAGATGCGGCTATCTAGGTTATGTAGATTAGTGCAAATTGGATTCAGATCAATTCCTTCCTCCAACTCAGTAAATAATACAAATTAAAGCAAAATAATTAAATAATAAAGTTGAACCATCCTCCATGTTCAGAAGATTGCGTTTGCTGTCTGGCCTACTAATAGATAATGGTGGGTGGGAAGGGAAATAACAACATGGAGTACACCAATTGCTGCTCTGAAACTACCACATATGAAATTGTGTGAGGACAGCAACACTGCCCAGTGTCACTGGTGAGAAGTGGTAAAGCTAGATTGTGGGACCAGTGTAATTTATGTTGATATAATTTCCTTCTAATTCAAGAATGGGAAAAGAAAACACATTAATCTGTGGGAAAGAACACCCTGTCTGTCTTTCTGTTTGCAGCATGACTCTTCAAAAACTGAACAGAAAAGGACTAAACTCAGTGAGACATGGAGATTAAAAATTGGCTGGATCAGGCTGGGTGCTGTGGAGAAAAACATTTCAGAAAAAAAATTCTTCCAAAGAATTCTTCCAAATTCTTCCATCCCATTGGGAGATGCAGTTGGCAGTAATGTGGAATGCAACCAACTCCTTTATTTTAAACCCCCTTCCTCCTTCTTTTGGATCATGGGATCCATGGTGGAGCATATGCTTTCTAGTGCACACACCTACACAAAACATAGGCAAACACGCAATATAAGAGGAAAGCAGAAACACACCATTGTGCCTACCCATATACTTCTACCAACATCAGACCCTTTCACACACACAATCAGTGCACAAAGGTACACCCATTTTGATTATTATTCAAGGACAAAATCTACAACATATACAGATGCCACAGAACTGAACAAGGAGAGATTCAACCTGGAAATAAGGAGAAACTTTCTGACAGTGAGAACAATCAACCAATGGAACAGAAGTTGCCCTTGGAAGTTGTGGGAGCGTCATCACTTGAGACTTTCAAGAAGAGATTGGACTGCCATTTGTCAGAAATAGTATAGGGTCTCCCGCTTGGGTAGGGGGTTGGACTAGATGACCTATAAGGTCCCTTCCAACTCTGATTATCTGTTATCTGTTAGAATAAAAAACAGACACTTCCTATGACCACTGCCGGTAAAGATGTAGGAAGAAATCCCCAAAACCATGGTGTCCCTCACCTATTTTTTTTAACTAATTGAAGTATTTGGTCACCATCACTTTAACAATATGAAGAATCTCTGGAATGAGGTTGATTGTTGATGATTCAGCTGTGTAGAAGTGCAGTTTATAGTTGATGACTCCACAGTGTGATGGCAACAATAGCTAGTATGATATTGGGTCAAATTCATTATAATTATTGTTGCCAATTCATGGGAAATAACTATTCTGCAGATGTCACCTAAAGTATAGGGTTGCAGCTCGAAACAGTAGAAAAGAAGGAGGAAAAAAATAATTGAAGAGAAAGAATACATTTATATGTGATTTTTCTGAAGCCAGGAGTCAACTTAGACAACTAAAATCCATAGTTTTATCACATAAATTATAAATTATATAAGTATAGTATATAAAATCATACATTGCAATGTCCTACCTGTCAATGAATACTTCAGCTTCAACCATAACAACACAAGAGCAAACAACAGATACAAACTCAAGGTTAATCACACCAAACTTGATTGCAGGAAATACGACTTCAGCAACAGAGTGGTCAACGTCTGGAATACTCTACCTGACTCTGTGGTTTCTTCCCCAAACCCCAAAAACTTTAACCTTAGACTATCTACCATTGACCTCACCCCTTTCCTAAGAGGTCTGTAGGGGGTGTGCATAAGCGCACCAATCGTGCCTACCATCCCTGTCCTATTGTTTCTTTTATTTTTATTTTTTTATTTTTCTTATATGTATCCATGTATTCATAACTATGTTTTTACTTATACCTATTATTTTGTAACCAATTGACAAAAATAAATAAATAAAATAAAATAAAATAACAAATCAACAAAGTCCTTTTACTTTTCTGGCAACATAAGTGGCTTTAAGTTACATGGTAAGAGACCAGCTTGCTCTTTGGTCATAACTTGAGTCCAGATCTTTGTAAAAAAAATAATCTCTACTGGTCTATAAAATCTGTACTGAAACTTAACCCAACTCCTCTAGGATAATTTATGGGTCAATTAATGCATACTTGAAGGGAAAAGTAGTCTTCATGTGAACATTGAATTTTAAATCTGCTATGTCAAGCCATTACGTCATCTTCTCTACTGTTAGGTTTGAATGGCAATAACTTTCAAAGGCTTCAGATACCACATTCCACACAATTCCTAGTAGAAATTGCCACACCTCAGACCAGCTAACTAGAATATTGCATTGGGTTATGCCATTATCACCACCATCATCAACTCAGAAGACCATGACATATACCCTGTTTCTCCAACAATACAGCCTCCCCCAATAGGAAGTCCCAGCATGTTTTATAGGCATGAAATGAAATTAAGCCCCTCCTCCCAAATTAAGGCCTATATTAAAACATGCGAAATGGGGGGGAATGGTGGGGGGGCTTGCCGCTAGGAAGTACTTTTGTTATGGTGCTGCCTGCGTTGACCCCGATACGAAGTGCCCCACCAACACCAAGGTCAACATCCAAACTGTCACCGCCTGCCCGCCCGAAGATGCAAGGGGGGGAGAAATTAAGTCACCCCCGAAAAGAAGACCTAGCCATTTTTTCGGGGCTCAAAAAAAAATGAGAACCGGCCTTATTATATGAGAAACACGGTATTTTTGTCAGTGCTCATGACAAATATCTTGCAGCATTCATTGTATTCACTGCTTCTTTGAGAAGATAGGAATTTGGTGGCATAAAAAAACCCATAAATTAATAAAACAAATAGAACAAACAAATGAAATACTATATTATATTAAACACCCACCTATTGTGACTTCTTATTTCTTCAGAGTTTCAAGGCCTAAACATGTCACATTCTAGTAAAGGTTTTCTCAAAACGCTGTACAAAATTTAACTATAAAATACTGCAGTCTAAAGCAGAAGATTAGTGTAAGTAGAAGTTAATTATTAAAAATGTATATATTCTTCTACACTACAGTCCTAGTACATAGTATTTGTGAAGATTTATGAATCCTTTGACCACAGGATGTAGGTAAGAGAATTAATGTGCAATACTATTTGATATGATATTTTTTGTTGAATTTGTACCAATTTGGGTTTTTACATGTTGGAACTTGGGGAAGATGATGACACAAAACTATAAAAGAAAAGTTTTTGGTCAGATTGACTTGAGTTGTTTAGTCTGACCAAGATAGTTGTGTTTGACAGAGGAAATGAAGCAAACAATTGTAAGTCATACATAAATGAGGAAAAGTTTGCGCAAGTAGATGAATTTCTAGACTTGGGTAGAATGTTTACTAAAATGTGAAAACGGATGGAAATGTTTTAAGAAGTTGAAATGCTTGCAGAAAGGTAGTAGGTAGTTATGTGGTCTGTGGTGAGGAACGAAAGAAGCAACAATGGCTACATAGGAGTGTGCTTCTGCCCACTTTGCTATGTGGAAATGAGAGTTGGGTGTGGAAAGAAAAACACATAAGTAAATTAAATGCAGTGGAAATATGTGTGTGTGGTAAAACAAGAAGGGATAAGAACAAGAAAGAGAGGTGATGATGGATTGAATACAACAATGAATTACCGCTAAGAAAGAAGTATATTGAAGTGGTTTGGTTATTCAGAAAGAATGAGTGAAGACAGAATTGTAAAATAAATATATAAAAGAACAGTAAATAGCTCAAGAGGAGAAGGAAGACTAAGTATAGTGGTTTGTGAGGAGCTGATATGGATCTCAAAATGAGAGTGGTGAACAAAAAATAGACCATGAGTCAGTGAATGGGTGCAGTAGAAACTGCAGGCTAACGTGGTATTCTTCTGCTATGAATTATTAGCAAAAAGAAATAGAGCAGCCCAATTGATGAATGGAACGACATCTACTATCACTTGTTCACAAAAATTATCTCACTGTGTATTATTAGCTTAATCAAAAAGGTTGGGCCAAGTGGCAATCTTGATGCGATCTCAAGAATATTGGCTGCTTCTAAAGTCTTGCAGAAGCTACAGACAACCTCATTTTCTACATGTTCCTATTGTAAAAGGCCACAAACAGGTTCATCCAGCTTGTACCTCAAAAGATTTTGCAGATTTATGTTCATCATATCACACCAGAGTGCCATCCCATTAAGGAAAAGGTCCACTGGCAATATTCCTGTTTTTATTTCAAGAATTTGTGGAAATTTCTGTAGATGAACTTCTGAAGTCAACTGTTTTCCATGTAAAAAAAAATACTCCTGAAAGATGTTTGAACCACAAAGAACATCCATCTCCATTTCTCTTCTCTTCTCTTCTCTTCTCTTCTCTTCTCTTCTCTTCTCTTCTCTTCTCTTCTCTTCCCTTCCCTTCCCTTCCCTTCCCTTCCCTTCCCTTCCCTTCCCTTCCCTTCTCTTCTCTCCACTCCCTCTCCCCCCACACACACACCCCACACACACCAGGGGTGCAATAGATGCCACAGTCCTCTTAAGCCATCTCTATTTCCATTCTCAACTGTTATTATTAGTTAATAGAATTTTTTCCTGTCTCCATAATTAATAGTATGCCTTTCTCTAACAGCCACTTTCATAAATCTATTCAATTCTGTTAGCCAACAAAACTCCATAGGGAATATGTGATTTGAAATGATTCTAGGTATCCGTATTTGGAGCTTTATTCTCCATCTCATATTGAGAGGGCCATTACTTAACACACCAAGAATGCTTCTGGTCCAAGAATCCATTCTTATGCGTTCTAGTTAAATCCTGAGAACTCATAAGCAGAGGAGGAATTGTGTTGTTGCTGCTGAATTTCAGCCTCTTACGTTTAGAAGCAGATTACCTCCTTCTTTAGGGCTGCATTTGACTCTTGTAACATTTATTTTTTGCTAAATTTTGGCCCCAATGTTTCCAAAATAGCTTTCAGATCAATAAATAAGGATGTCCTTAGATTACCATCTGAAAAAATGAAACAGAAAGGAAGGTAGAATTATTCAGGAGGGAAAAGGCAAATTAATTGTGAATTATTTCTAGGAAACATTATTGGCAAACATCTTCATTTCTGTAAGGTGGAAAAAAGAAAGTTTTGTAGGAATGGTAGGTCCTTCAGGCTTAATTTTTTTTTAATGTTCAGGTTCTTCTCTTTAAGTGAGAGAACAATTGCCATTTCCTCATATGGAAATGTACCACCAAGAAGGAAATTTAATACACATCACGTATATTTCAAGGAGAGGGTTAGACTCAGATGGAATAAAAATAGGAACTGGAACAGGACAATAATATAGTATGAGGAGGGACGGAGGGATGGAGGAAGGAAGGAAGGAAGGAAGGAAGGAAACAGATGTCTGGTGTAGAAGAGATGTATATGAATATTTCATATTATAGTATTACTATAATAATGATAAGGGAGAGTACTATAAATCCTAGACATAGGCAGAATGTCTTTTTTACCTTGGGGGGGGGGGATTTTTAGACCAATAAAGATCACAACATCTTAAGTAGATTGCTGTTCTGACCCAAACCTTGTTCCAAGGAAACGAACATGAAGCAGAGGTAACAGAACAACCTTTTAATGATTCTTTACTAATTCCGTTCCTTCACGGTTAAATGGCTGTTTCAAATTAATTGTCTCTGATAAGAACGAGCCTTGCCAAGGTGGTGCAAGGCTGCCAAGAACACTAGATAAAGTTACTAAGAACTATTTCAAACACAAAGAGTCTCTAAACACCAACCAAGATATTCCGAATGTCCACAAGGCTTGAATGCAAAAACGTCTTTGCTTCCTGCAAAGAACTCTGGTTTCTCAGCTGGCTTTTATCTCTTGAGGGAGGGGCCATTACCTTGCAGCCTTACTCCTGAGTCGCCTGTGCTGCTGCAGCTGCTCTTTCCTTCAAATAGCCCTGCGCACACACGCACTGGGCACAGGTTCCTCGGGAACCTCTTCATCACTGCTGCCAGCCTCCATAATTTCCGAAGGCAGCATTCTACTCCCTGATGGTCCTGTCCTCATCCCTGCCTCACACGCAGGCCCCTCATCTGAGTCCTCGCTCTCGGAGACCTCAGCCGTCCGCAGCTGCTGCCGGTGAACCACAACAGTTGCTTAGTAGGTCCTGCATTTCTTTCAAAAACTAAATATTCTTCTGTCAACTGAAAAAGACAGGGAATCTTACTAAGCCTCAAATCTTAACCCTAGAGAGGCCCAGGGGATCAATATATCTGCAGCTGAACATGTCCCTCCTAGATTTACCATATACATGCATGCATACATGCATATAATCTTTCCTTCCCCAATTGTTTCATCAAAAATTCCACTGCTCCATCAGCACAGAATTACCCTTGCTTTCCGTCCCCACTTCTTCCCCCTAAGCTATTTATGAGTATAGTCTTATGCTAGACAGGACACACTGAGGCTAAGAAAGAAAAAAAGAAAGAAATCTTAAACATGACACCAGAGCAGTATCATTTTTCTAAATATTTTGCAAATCTTTCAGAGCCCGAAGGGCTTGCAAATGTTTTAAAGACACAATAAATTCCACATTGAAAGACAGCATTTCAAAATATTCTTCCTCTCAAAAACACATTTCCAAATGCACTTCTCTCAAAATAATGAATCTCTCAGACCTGTCGTTGGGGGATATTGTCACAGGAGGAATCCTATGTCTGCTCTCTTAGTTTCTTAGAGGTAGTCCTCACTTAATGATGATTATTGGGACCAGAATTTCTGTTGCTAAGAGATGTGGTTGTGAAGCACAGTGTCACATGGCTTTGTAATGGCAGTTCTGGCAGTTCATTGTTAAGCAAATCCCGCACTACTGTGAAGCACAAAGCCACGTGGTCACTATTTGCAACTTCCTGCCAGGTTCCTCATTGACTTTGCTTGTCAGAAATCAGCAGTGAAGATCTCAAATGACAATCATGTGACCGTGGGACACTGTGACATCATAATTGCGAGATGGTCGCTGAGCCCCTGGACTGAGATCATGTGACTATGGGAACATTGCAATAGTCACAACTATGAGGACTATTCATAAATGCCACTCGTTCAGCACCATTTTAAGTTTCCATGGTTGCTGAAGGAGTGATTTTTAAGTGAAGATTACTATGCCTATATTAGGAAAAAAAATAGAAGTAATCCATCTGGTTGGTTCATGTCAGAATTCAGAAGTTTTCATTTTTTTTCAAGGTTCTCTAAGATCTGCTCCAGAGGAATTTGCATCTGTTGAACCCAGGATAAAATAGGAAAAGTGCTTGAGGAACAGATTTTTACACTGATAGTCAAAGGAGACCTTGCTAGCTCTGTCAAGTACAAGAGATAATGTTTCACTCCAACAGGGCTGAATTTACATTAGATTCCTAATACTACAAAAAGAGACTTGATGATCTCAAAAGAGTTCTTTCCTTGTTCTATAAACTATTGCTAGTTGATTAAAAGTTATGTATTCATTTGCATTTATGTCCTATCTGTCTGTACCAAGTACCCACGGCATCTAATAGAAAATAGATGCCAACATAATAAAATGCTTGGTAATTAGTAGTAGTTGCTTGGGTATAGAGTCTTACTGGCTACATTTGCACAATACATGTAAGACACATTTTTAATTAATCTGTTTTCTGGATTTCCATTTTACATGTAACAAAAAACAGGCTGGGTTAATATAATGTACCAAGGCATAAAAACATATATATTTGCTAGAAATACACATTATCTAGTAATGTTGACAGTGTGGTGTGAACATAGCTTACTGGGGAAAGTGCATTAGAAGTGGTGGTATACAACAATCATATCGTTATTATATTATTCAAAGCCAATTTTCCATACTGTTGTATCTCTACATTGGTTTAATATTCTTATCCCATTTTTCTTCCAAAGGGTTGGGGTAGGTGACAGACAGGAAGAGACCAACCACAATTATTTATGTCATGGTAACACAATAGTTACTATACAGTAGATTATTGCAAAACACAGTACACAGTACACCTTGAAGACTGTTCTAGCAATATAATTGATTTAATATATTATTAACTGGCAAAATGCCACTCGGAATGTATTTGCTATTGTTCAGTCAATTTACATTGTTTCTATTAAATCTCTGTGTTACAAAACTCTACCAGGAAAATACCTAGCTGAACTTCCAGAGCCAAGATGTGCAATTGGGCTGCACAATGTTTGTAACAATACACCTCAATATTATTGTATTATTAACATGTGGAAGTGGAGAGAAGATATAGAAGCTCAGAGCTAGGAGACTTTGTCATGTTGTTTTTCCTCTTTCTTCCCCTCCTTTTGTGCTCTCAGTCTTTCTCCACCATGACACCTTTAAAAGGTGTGGATTTCAACTCCTAGAATTCTTCAACATGTTGGTTGGGGAATTCTGGGAGCTGAAGTTCATGCCTCTTAAAGTTGTTGAAGTTGAGAAGCATGGCCTAGGTATAAATGGCACATGGCATCCCTGGATTGTGGAAGCCTTTCCTTTGTTTATTCTGAAAATACTTAATCAACACACAATTGGAAAATGTTTGGGATGAGGAGGGGAACCTGATTCTAATGAAGGAATCCAACCAAATCAACTTCTTTTATTCATAGGGTTTAGCTGGTTCTTCAACAGTATTTTGAATACAGCAAGTCGTTCCAGAAGTATGAGATATTCTTTTTATGGAGGAGGAAGTGACTTCACATCTGACGAGAAGTAGCCATTGCCTGCTTGGAAGGCACTTTGGGGTCAGAGGCTTCCTGGGGACTTAGATTGTTTCCAGGGCACTTAACTTCTTTCTCTCGACAAGACTGAAGCACATAGAAAATCTCCCCATTCTTTCTTTCTTTCTCTCTCTCTCTCTCTTTTTCCAAAAAGAGATGAAGATGTTCTTGATTAAAGGAGTTAGCGTGAAATTAGCTGTAAATGGTTCAGTGTGTTGGAATGGACAGAATGCTGGCAACAGTGAAGGACAACCACCCCTTCCCATTGTTCTCGTGCATGGTTCCTTTATCCAGTGCCTTCAAGGCATCTCTCAAGGCTGGAAGGGAGCTGGCACATGTACTTACCTCTGGTTACCTCTCTGCAAGTTTTCCTCTAAGTTGTCATCAATTGGAGACATCTGTACACCAGGAAGCTCTGCAGACGGCATCAAAGCATGCCTTGTCTGTCATTTGATTGCCAAGAAGATTGAGCCAATCTTGTTCCTGGATCTTATCTTGTATCTGAGCAAGTTATGGATTGTTAAGGATCGTGCAGGCATTTGTATCTTTCCTGCCGCATATATAAGCTGGAAAACAAACAAAAAGGCCACACACGTGGTCACAAACATGCCTGGAGGAAGGGACTGGAGCTTTCAACCTCTGTTTCTGCATTGTTGGGACCAAGACTGTGCCCTGGACTCTATTCAAAAGAACATGGTGTAGATCAGAACATGTGCAACATGAATGAAGAAATGAAGGAAATATTGGATCTAACCACTGGACTGAAATAATATATTCTTGATTCACTAACTGGATCGTTCATAGATGCATACACAGTCACTACTGTGGATATAGTGCCCAGACTTTAGTGTGGACCAAGAATAGCCAAAAGCCTTAAAAACTTCTTTAGCATTTTAAAAACCTCTCTCCAGCCCACTTTTAGACCCAACCAAGTGGAATGTGTGGGTGCCTCTCTCTCGCTCTGTGTGTGAGAGAGGGAGAGGGGGAGGGAGAGGGAGAGATAGATGAAATAAATTTAGCTTTTGTTGCATTGAGGAATGGGGGAGATGAATCCCAAAGCATGATGTTCTTGTACTTCCCTGTCCTCAAATCTAGACAGAACCAGTTATTTTTTAGGAACCAGAAAAAAAGGAGCAGTTGGAAGTTGGAACATATGAGAACATGTAACAACACTGGAGGGAGAGATGTCCTGAATGTAAATTCTTTTAACGAGAAACAAGAAGTGGTTAGAAGTGGAATGAGATTTGGGAACACAAGGTGAAGGCAGGTGAAAATAAAGGAAGACGCTGCTCCATAGCTAAGGTATTTGGCTAGTTGTAGCTTTTGCTGTCACATCAACATTGTGACTTGGCAACCTTAAGTGGGTCATGGAGGGCCAAGAAGACGGGTTGGAATATGCATATTGATTCAAATCAACTTTCCCGTCCTTTGGCTATATATTTTTGTTTAACTCAGATAGAATATAATTAAGATCTTAACCTAATTCCAAACCACAAAAGAAAAAGGGAAATTCTTAAAAACATAAAAAGTATTTTTTTTTTTTTTGGAAATCTTCTTAGAATCATAGAGTTGGAAGAGACCATTTAGGTTGAGTCCAACCTTCAGCTCTATGTACAAATCCAAATTAAAGCATCTCTGAAAAATGTCTATAAATCCTTGAGAGTTTATATCTTTTGTGATGTTGTTCCTTTCATATGGCCAAATCTTACTCCAATACTTCCAGTACTTCATATCCACTGGGATATGCTTCCTTTGTTTAATGATGCAACAAATCAGATGTACCTATGAGCGAGTAACAGAATAAGGACATTAAGAATGACACGGAGGGGTCCATTCAAAAGCCTACCTAGCCCAACAACCTGTTTCTCTCAATGGCCAAACAGGTGCCCTCCAAGGCTGCTGCAAGCTACAACCCTTTTTTTTTTCATTTCTTCTTCTTCCTGTATTCAGAAACAGATTGCTTTCTGAACACAGAGATTATATTTATTTTATCCTTGCTCTTGGCTGCTGACAGTCCTCATCTCCTCCAGAAATCCATTTAATCCTTTCTATAATAACATAAGAGAAGCCATGATGAGATAGATGAAAGGGGAATCCAGCAATCTACTTTCTATGGCAATTAGCCAGATACCTCTGCAAAGTCTACAACTACTTCAGGAAGGCAATAATCCTATCCTGCTGTTAATTACCCACAAAAGATAAATGTGAAGCACTTTAACGCTTTCAAAATCCATACAGATATAAATGCTTATTAACAATAATAAACATTACTCTCCCTTGATTATTTCTCTGAAAGTTGTCCCAGTTCTAGACAGATCTTCATGCTTGATTAAGAACCTGTAGAGTAAGGTGCTGGCCAACTCCCATAATTTTCAGAAATGGTCATCTGCTTGGAGAATCCTGGGATTTGAAGCAGTCCACGCAACTGGAAGTTGCCAAGATTTGAAAACATTGTCCAAGGCCCACACAAATTCTTTGCCTTGACTTCAAAAGCTCTTTGCAAGCAAATAATTCAGACCATCCTTCACATTCACATACTCACCAAAAGGCCCCCTTCCAAATGTGGGATTCTATGATCTCCCACTTCTACCATCAAGGTGAATGACTTGTTCAAAGGTTCAAAGGGAGGAATGTAGTCTAGAGTCACAGGAGGGAGGGGCCATGTCCCAGGTAGCAAAGAGCTTTGAGTCTTTGGTTATGGAGGAAAGAGGTGAAGATGGACCCTTCCTAGCAATTTAGAGACTGTATTTTGCCCTTTGATTGTTGCCTTAGCCGGGCAAAATTCGTATCAGTAAGTATATAAAATAAAGAAACTACTCAGAAGTAACTCCACATGCTGGGTTTTGGGTTCCTTGAGACAGATTGCTTTTGCAAGAGCAGTTCAGATTATTCTTCTCTGAAAAGGAGCACCATACCTTGAGATCCTCAGACCCAAACAGAAGAGATAGAGAGATGGAGGGAGAGAGGGGGAGGGAGAAAGAGAGGGAGAGGGAGAAAGGGAGACAAAGGGGTGGGAGAGATCTATAAGAATGGGAAAGAGGATTGGCAGTGCTGAAAGTTACAAATTTGCAAAAGTCAAGCTGGAGAAAATTCAAAAAATTACCATGAACAGCAGACATATTGGAGTTATATAAACAGAGGAAAAAAGACCAGCTACCAAGCAGGAATTGGTGGAGAAGACTTTTGGGCCAATCCCAAATACATAACGAATGGGGTTTATTATTTTGTCTTATTTTATTTCTACCAGCGAGGACAAAATTATGGAAGGGAGCCACAGTCCACAAAGCATGCAACGGCTCTGTCTGTCTATTTCAGATTCACAGCTCCTCTTGTCCTGGTATTAGGACAGGTAACAGAAACAAATATTTTTATTAAAAGTAAATTATCCCATTAAAAAGCTATTAAAATTCATGGGAAGCTGATTCATTCTGGACTGGGAACAAGCATAAACGATTTGTCTTTATTTGTGTGCTTTCACATAATTTTTTTGTTAAGCACTTCATTTGGGTGACATGTTCTTTACTTCACATGATCCCTGTTTGCTGATATTCTGTGTTGAATTGGCTTAAGCAACACATTTGGTGTTGTTGACAAGGAGAGGCGGCTTTAGGAACACCAGCGGTAGAGAGCATGTTCTACCATGAAAATGATGCTGGGAAAGAACCTGGCTGAAAGCCAGAGTCTTCCTTTGATACAGGGCTGGGAATTATGGAGATTGGAGTTTAACCTATCTGGAGGGAACCCTATTCAAGAAGGCTGGTTGGAATGTCATTGAATGCTGGATCGGACAACAGGGCTGACAACGGTAGCTTCCCAGGGGTGGGATTCAAAATTTTTAACAACCGGTTCTGTGGGCATAGCTTAGGTGGTGGGCGTGGTTTGTTGGTCATGTTACTGGGTGGACGTGGCTTGGTGGTCATGTTATTGGCTGGGCGTGGCCAACTCAATATCACTCATATCGAGGCACGCATCTCCTCCCCTGGCCTCTCATGACTGTGGGGATGCTGCAACAGTCATAAGTGTGAAAAATGGTCATAAGTCACTTTTTGCAGTGCCGTTGTAACTTTAAATGGTCACTCCACACAAGCAAAGTACCAGCAAAGGAACGGGAAAAAAACTCCAGAGACATTCCTGAGACAGGAAGTCTAATACTGCCAAGACTGTAATAAGGCTTAATGAGAGGCAGTTTCTGTAAGCAACACCAGAATGTTTCCTTCCTGCCTTCTTTACAGGATTAGGCCAGTAATTTCTTCTAACAACCGGTTCTCCAAACTGCTCAGAATGTTAACAACCGGTTCTAGAGAATAGGTGCGAACTGGTAGAATCCCACTCCTGTAGCTTCCTAGGATGTGGGATATCACAGAGGTTCTTATATAACAGCCAAATGTTAACAAGGGGAAAGTTCAAGGGTGGAAATGGACAAACCCAACTCCTTCCCAAGTCCACAAACATTCCTTCGATTGTCTCTCCTAATTTCAACCCCTACTGAAGGGTGGAGGGTGAAATGGTAGATAAAAATGTTGGCTCAGTTGTTCAAGAATGGCGTCACTGCTAAGCCACGGCGGCAAGGGAAGGAAAGACCAACAAAGGCAAGAAAATAGCATGTGGTGTCCCAACAGAAGATGGGGAAGAATTACTCAACCAAACAAGACAGATGTGCTGCATGTTTGGTTGTTTGTTTCTGTGGTCTTCCCTGGAATGGATGACTTTTCAAGGAATGGATGACTTTTCAAGGAACACCAACTCTACACCTCTTGGGCACAGCGTCATGGAAGTATGAAGAATCCATCTTGATTCAGGATGCTACAGGAAACCTGGATGGTATAATCACAGCACAACTTTGAGCCAGCCTGTTTCTCAAGAACCCCACCCCAATGTTTGAGGCAAGCCTTTGCATCCCCTGGTGTGCATCTCGAATAATGCACAGGACCACTCTGCCCAAGAGATCGTCTGGGTGGGGCTGTAAACGGAGTGGGGGGGGGGGGAGCTGCCAGAGGCAAATGAACTCATATCCTTTGGAAAAAATGAACAGGCAACAGCTGTTTACTCATTTGCTTAAGGCAATGGACATGAGGGCACTCATAGCTAACTAATTGCAGATTTTGAATGAACAAAAGGAACTGGATCTCTTTCTGTTACCACAATTGGCTTGTAGAACATTTTTTCTCTTTCCCCTCTGAACAGTGACCTGCTGAGAATGTTGTATCAGAGAGAGGGGGGAGGGAGGGAGAGAGAGAGAGAGAGAAAGAGAGAGAGCAATTGATAGAATATTGTTTGTGAATATCTGTGAAGTCCTTAAAAGAATTGCCTTCAAAGATTGATCCATCTTGCCTGGCCTTGTGTTTGTGAAGGCAGCCTGATCCCTACAGCCACCGATGTTCCTGTGCACACCATATCTCCCTTGGTGCCTGATAAATTCTGTGAAGTGTTGATTGCAGCAAGATATATTGCTGCAAAGAGAGAGAGAGAGGTGTTGGAACTCTTGTTCTGTTAAACCAGCATTTTTTTAAACTTGGCAATTTTAAGATGTGTGGACTCCAGCTCCCAGAATTCCCAGGGCAATTCCCAAGACAGAATTTTCAATTCCCAGAATTCCCAGGGCAGCATTAATCAAAAAAGGAATAAGCTCCATTCCAAGTGTTTTGGGTAGGGCAGTTGTTTCTCATGCTGGCTGGGGAATTCTGGGGGTTGAAGTCCTTATATCTTAAAGTTGCCAAGTATGAAAAACACTCTGTTGAACAAAGGAAGAGCTTCACGGTTGTATTATTCTCCCCCCGATCTCTGAATAGGAGGAAATTCCAGGAGCAGCTTCTATAGGCTTGCCTTGAAAGGGTAACACATTGCAAGATTCATGAAATCCATGTCTAGCAGTGTATGCTTATATATAAGGAGATGGTAGAATTTTGCAGGTATTCCACTGTGAATGCCGGTGGGGTTTGCCCCATATTTTTGAATGCAGTAAACTAGCACAGCCACAGGGTTACTATTGGATGTCAACATTTACAGCATGTCACTATTTTAATCACCCAAAGGAGTATAAAAACAAGTATGCTCCCTCCTTTGAAATCCGAAATCAGCTCCACTGATTCTGCAGCATGATCGACCAGGTGAGTTACAAACCTAATAACTGTTTGCACAACATGGTAAATACCTTCATTGTCTTAAACTGGGTTAGTGTCAGCTTTGGAAGCCATATTGAGATTCGATGCTCCGATGCTGCCACAATTGAGCCTGAGAAAGTGGGAGGGAGGAATTCATTTGAGTATATCTAGTTAGACAAAATAAAATTCTTCCGTTTGGTTCAGGGTCACTGAGTGTGGCTCATAATGAAATGGGAATCTGACTTTAAGACAGATGTTGATTTGACCATGTGATGTGGGGGTGGCTAAAGTAGGATGGATTTGTCGTTTTGACTTTTGCAAGGAAGCCCGAAACTTTCAGATTCGGGATTCCACAGTTGTGCCAGTTACTATCCAAATAAAGGTACCTTTGAGAGATGTCAGTCTCGGAGTTATTGGTTGGAATGAAGGATTGCTGGAACACTGACAGTTAATATAGTTTATGGTTCAATGTATTACGCAAATTCAGAAAATGGATTAAGTCGTCACCAAGTGAAACATGGTATAAAATATATTTCTTACCTTTTCATATTGAGTAATATTTTATTTTATTTATTTATTTATTTGATTTGTCAATCGCTTACAAGATAATAGGCATAAGTAAAAACATAGTTATGAATACATGGATACATATAAGAAAAATAAAAAGAAACAATAGGACAGGGACAGTAGGCACATTGGTGCGCTTATGCAGGCCTCTTAGGAAAGGGGTAAGGTCATGTGGATTTGCTTTTCAGGGATATTTGCAACAGAAAGAAATATGGTAGAGCTTTGAAGGAAAGGTATAGGCATTACCATTTCCAGGGGTGGGCTTCAAAAATTTTAGCAAAGGGTTCTCTGCCTGGTTGAGGGGTGGGCGTGGCCATGGTGGGCGTGACCTAGTTGGCTTCCTGCACCATGATGGCTGGGAGGGGGGTTTGGCCTCCCCGGGCTCCAGAGGCTTTCTTCGAACCTCTGGGAGGGCAAAAATGGCCGCTCCGGACTCCAGAGGCTCTCTGGAATCCAGAAACAGGCCCATTTCTGGCCTTCCCAAACTTCCAGGAGGACCATTTTTCACCCACCCCAAGCCTCCTTGCGCACCCTGCACTTACCTGCACCCAAAACAGGCTGTGTGCGGACTCCTGGGAGGAGAAGGGTGGGCAGGGCCAGCCAGGAATGGGATTTGGAGGTTCTCCGAACTGCACAGGATCTTAGCTAGGGGCTCTCCCGAACCCCTGCAAACCCCCAGCAGTCCATCCCTAGCCATTTCCCAATGAAGGGATGCGTATGGGATACATGTATTTAGATTATTGTTTATCAACTTGAGCAACTTTAAGATGTTCAAGTTGAGAAGACTTGAATATCTCAAGACTTCTGGCTGAGGAATTCTGGGAGTTAAAATCCATACAAAATTGCCAGGGTTGATTTAGACAAACACAACCAAACGGCACTCTTCTTGGAATCCTGCCTAGAAGTCATTCTTGTGTGCTGATGATTTGCGGGAAAGATTCTGGCATAAGGGAGCATGCAGAAGTGATCTAGTCTAGCTTGAGTCAAAAACGGCACCGTCCAACCTACTACCTCAGGCCACCCTGCTTCCACCTTTTGCCATGTGTTTTTCTGAAGATGGAAGAGCTTTTGTTCTTCCTCCGAAGAGCTAGTTAGGAAACAGACCCTCGGAGCTTGAATCTCCTCATTGCTTCTCCACGTAGCTGTTCTGGCTGGTGGTGTATCATCCATCTCAAGTCTTGGCTCTCTTTCCTTCCAGATTCACCCAGCCAAGGTTAATCCGCAACGAATGAGCGAGTGAGTGCTTGGGCTGTGCATATGTTGTACATTGCACATGCCAGGAATGTCTCACATACTTTTGAGGGACTGCAGCAACTTAGAGAAGTATATGAGTCATGCCATCCTGTGCCAGAAACCGTTTCCATGCAGAACTGGGAAGCAGGAGATCATAGAATATCTAAAGGTCCACCTAACTCAATATCCAGGAGTGGCCAACTACAGGTAGTCCTTGACTTATGAACACAACTGAGATGGGAACCTCCATCATTAAGCAGTTTGGTCATTAAGTGAGTCATCATTTCACTGTACCTGATTTTTATGAGGTTTTTGCTACAGTCATTAAATGAATCTGGCTTCCCCCATTGACTTTGCTTGTTGGAAGGTAACTGGAAGATCATAAATGGCAGTTGTGCGACCTGAGAATGCTGCAACTGTTGTAAATACATGCCGATGGCCAAGGGCCTGAATCACCACTATGTGACTGTGGGGATGCTGTCAGTGTAAAGACCACTCATAAATACCATTTTCAGCACTGCTGTAACTTCAAGTGATTGGTAATGAATGGTTACAAGTGAAGGTCTACTTGTCTGTGCATCTAGGAGGCCAATCAACTTGGCATATCCCAAGGTTTTATTTTTCATTTTTTATATATTTTAAAATAAAATGCCTGTCCCTGGAAATTCTGTATCCTTATCCTAACAGATTCATTCCGCTTCACAAATCTTTTTCCAAAATTTGTACCTGTAAGATAACAGATATCATTTGTTCTGGCAGCAAGTTGTACATACTGGCTGTGTTCAAAGAAGACGCTTAAGTCAGCTAAAGACTTAACAGAAGCATCTGTATATACCATGTTGTTCTTGGTTATTGTTAACTCCAGTGACCTATTTTGGTAATGTTATGTGGAATGATCTTGGTGGGGGGATAGAATAGAATAGAATAGAATAGAATAGAATAGAATAGAATAGAATAGAATAGAATAGAATAACAGAGTTGGAAGGGACCTTTGAAGGTCTTCTAGTCCAACCCCCTGCTTAGGCAGGAAACCCTATACCATTTCAGACAAATGGTTGTCCAATCTCTTCTTAAAAACTTCCAGTGTTGGAGCATTCACAACTCCTGGAGGCAAATTGTTCCACTGATTAATTGTTCTAACTGTCAGGAAATTTCTCCTTAGTTCTAGGTTGCTCCTCTCCTTGATTAGTTTCCACCCATTGCTTCTTGTCCTTCCCTCAGGTGCCTAGATGCTGCCTAGGGAATGGCCAGATAAGGGAGACCATAGTCCACACCTGCATAACAGGCAAGAAAATAAGGCTCAGAAGGTCCCCATACATACCAGTTCTCAGGCTGTAAAGAAACCGGCGGGAGATTTGTACTTTCAGATTTGCAAAATTCTCTTCATGTAGCCTTGCAATAAAGTAGAATTAGATCATCTGGTCTTGTTTCCCGTCTGGTCTACCTGGGAAGGCTGACAATTTTTTTTTATTGTTTATTGTATAAACCCAACCCATCTTATTAGCTTTTGGATGAATGTTTTAGGCAAATCTAGAAAATGGGATAATGCCATCAGAAGGCTCAGCATGCTATGTGAATGTAACCCTTATGTACCAGAAGTTTAAAACTTTCAGAAATATCTTGAGGAGTTGTTGGAGAAACGCAGAATTAGGTAAGGAGTTCAAATCCCAACCGTACAAGGCCAAAGACATGCAGCAAGTTTTTCTGCTCTGAAGAGAAGACACTTTATAAATCAATTATCCAGCCATAACTCTTGCGAGCTTGTCCAGAGGGGAAACCATGAGCTAATTCTGGTAATAGGGATCCTATAACTCAGGGGTGTCAAACTCAAGGCCCGGGGCCCGAATCTGGCCCACGGGGTGCTTAGATCTTGCCCCGGGGGGTGGGCTGCCCTGGAAACAGCAAAGGATTGGCCTGTGGGGCCTCTGCCAGTGAAAAGGGAGCTTAGGAGGGCCGTGAGTGGCCCTCCTGAGCTCTGTGGTAGAGGGTTGCAGGAGGCCGTAACAGCCAAAAATGAAGCTTGGTAACCCGTTTTCGCTGGCAGAGTGCTTGGGCCCCCACAGGACCCCACAATATGAGTGACGTTGAGCTGACCACACCCATCCTGGCCACACCCACTCTGCCCCCCTGAGGTCAAACACAACCCTGATGCGGCCCTCAATGAAATTGAGTTTGAGACCCCTGCTATAACTGCTCAACCATCTCTGATTTTGATCCATTTAAATATTCACAGTGGGATTATCATGCTGTGTTTCATTACATCCTTTTTGTTTCTGTTGCTGTTCCTGCATCCTCATTCCTTTCTCAAACCCACTTCAATGCCTCAATCCTCACTGCCACAAACCCCAAATAAACAGAACCATAGCTCTCCCAGATCAGGGCTTTAACAATCCAGTCAACCATTAGAGGGCAGCAAAGAGATAGTTCTCCTGTGTGTCTTTGCTGCCATCTAGTGGTATCAAGATATTTGTAGCTCAACTCTTACAGCTCTACCTAGAAACAGCAGGTCAAGTTTTATTTTTATTGAATTTGGTACAGGAAGAACAGCAATATTTGCATTTAGTAATGGGTTTAAAAAAGTAAAGTATTTAGGAATATATCTGACAAAAATAATAAAGTTTGATTTTAAAATGTATCAAGCTGGAAAAGTTGAATAGGCAGATACTTCTAAATGGAAAAAAAACTAAAACTGTCATGGTTAAGAAGTATTTCAACCATTAAAATTATTTTTTTTACCAAGACTTAATTTTGTTTTTCAAACAATTCCAGAATATATTGGCAGTAAGGTATTAAGTGACAGGAATAAACAAATAATGAACTACATATAGTAAATGAACTACATACAATAAAAGATAAAGGGTTATATTCCAGATTTTTTCAAGGTTTGAAACAGAGAAGTACATTAGCAATTGCAAACCTTGAACTGTATTACTATGAGTTGTTTAACATGGGTCTCAAAATGGATTAAATCTCCTTATGGCTCAGCTACTTTTACCAAAAGGACAGGCTTTCCAGGCAATCGCTATAAATATCTTCAAGCTGATACAACAGGGGGGGAAATAAAACATTTTACAATCTTAAGAAATCTCTTAGACATCTGCGATAAATATAGAAAATGAGTAAATCCAGATTTTTCCCCTCTTCTTCATTAAATGGCTATTCCCATGCAGAGGAAAGGATTACAAAATTTGATCAGTGGAAGATTAAGTGGCTAGATTACAAAAATTAATTATCAGTAAGAAAGATAAAATCCTTTGAGACTCTTATTTGGTGATGGTCCAATTTACCTAATTTCAGTAACTTCAAATAAATAGCACCACACTAAAGGAATTGAAGGAATAATGAAAGACTTGACTGAATTCAAGTTTTTATATTATGGATTTGGAACTGATTTAGAAACTGTTGGTGGCATATGACTTAAAATCTGAACAAGTCAAAAGATTCCATGATTAAATGGATGCAGAATTGAATGCAGTAATAGAGATGCAACAATGGAAACTTCGATGGAAGAACAATACTAAATTTGCTTTAAATGTAATTCTTAGAGAAAATTGGTACAAGGTTTTTAAAATTTGCATATCACTTCATTCTTAATTGCTAAAATGAATTCTTAATTCTCTTAAATGTACTGAAAATATAATGAGTAAGTCAGTTCATTTGTTTGTATTTGGTGGTGATTTAAAAGCAGTTCTGGAAAATGAAACTACTATAGAATAAATTAATTTTAAAAATGGAACATCAACTTGCAATATTCTTATTAAACCCTATTAAACCATGTATTCTTTCTAATTATACTGAACTAGCTTTATAATACAGTATATATCTAAATGTTAATTGCTGCAAGGATATTATATACTTTTTACTAGAAAAGTAATCTGATTCCCTCTTTGGAGAATTCTTTTAACCAAATTGTGGGAGCATGCATCCATCTCCACAATAATTCCTTACTTTAAAAATAAATTTAACACAACATGTAACTCAAAGTGGAAATCATTCCTGCACTATAATTTAACACATATATTTTAACATATCAAAAATTTGGATTTCATCGTCAGAATTGATAATTTCAATTTCATGCTCTAATTAAAGCCGAACTAATTCTCAGTTTGACTTAGACTATTGTATAATATATTATGTAATATTGTATAATTTTATATAGTGATTTATACTGCATTGATCGTTATTCTTGATGTCTGTTTAGAGCCCAATAATGATTTTAGTCATTTTAATGACTAACACATCACTTTATCTAATCATTCATAATTTACTAATAATACATCAAAAATTATAATTTCCCTGACATTTTAGGCCCTTTTTTATTGATTTGTGCTTTATTTTTTTAATCTCCTATTTTTTCCCTTTGTGTTTGTTTATATACATTTTCTTAAAAGTTAAAACAAATCCTTTTTATCTAACATTGTTTCTATCTTTGTTCAACTGCCATTCATACATGATTGTTTATGTCCCATAACGTCAGGGTTGACCCTTACTGATGTAGATCACGGGTGTCAAACTCGGGGCATCACGTTGCTGTCACGTGATGTTTTGAGACATTTTCCCCATTCACAGAGTGGGGTGGGCAGGGCCTGCGCGTGATGCATCTGGCCCGTGGACTGCCAGTTTGACACCCCTAATGTAGATAGATTTTCAATCTGACAATCTGTCTCTAACTTGGCTGTTCAGGTCCTCCAAATCAACATTGAAACTGAGTCCATCCACCTTCCTCTAGTCATCTTCTTCCATCTTTCCCAGCCTGAGCGCCTTCTCCAGAGAACTAGGGCTTCACATAATGTATCCAAAGTAGGGTAATTTATTTGTGCCTGCAATGAGAACTTTATTAGTTGGACAATCCATTTGTTTTCTTCACTGTTCATGCTATTCTCAGGAGTTTAACACCAAATTTCAAAAGCATCTTTCCATCTTGCTTCTTCAAAGTCCAACTCTTGCTTCCATTCAGTGTCACAGGGAATACCATTGCATGAACTATTTTGATGTTTGTATGTATGGACACATGACTACTGTACCAAAAACTATCTACCATGTATTTCTTGACTGTTTGTTCCTTTACTGTTGGTAGTTGCTTTTTCAAGAGGAAACTGTTGAAGTTGTTTTTCTTTGAAGACGTTTCGCTTCTCATCCAAGAAGTTTCTTCAGCTCTGAGAATCTCCATAGACATTTAGCTTTACTGTTGATAGTTAATCCCAAAAGGCAGAAGTTATCTACCTCTTCAATATCTTTATGGTCAGTTCTAAGGCAAGTTGTATGTGTTTTCATTGATGTAGCCTTCTTTATATTTAATCTTGATCCCATTTTTTTCACTGTATTCCTTGACTTTTATTACTACAGATCCTTTCCATATTTGGCTATCAAACTAGTGTCATCCAAACAGCATAGGGTATTGATGTTTCTTGCTATAATTGTGAAATCACACTCATCTTCCTCCAATTATTTCCTTCATTGCAGCTAATCTCCAATCTTTTGTGTCGTATTCCAGATTTATTGGCATAGCTTGGTTACAGCTTTTATTGATTCTTCTTCTGCTTTTCCGTATTTCTGTAGATTCTATCAGTTCCTGAAGACTTGGTAATGATTAGAGTGCTGATCTTCTAATAATAGAGGTTCTTGTAAATATGGAAAATCTTTTAAGGTATCTTGGATGTTGACATCTCTGTTGTATAGTATTTCCATCTTTATTTGAATTACTTTCTACCTGTCCATTGGAATCCTTTAAGTTACTGATTTGAAATTGGAACCTCCTTCTGTATTTGGAGATCTTTTGGAAATACTTTTTCCCTCCATGCATTTTCCCATCTTCAGTGTATTTACAAATGTCTTTGTAATACTGCTTCTTGCCTCTTCTAGCAGTTCTTTGAAACATTTGTACACCGAAAGATCCTTAGCTACTCCTCGGTAGTATGTGGAATGCCATCTAACTTGAAGGGCACATCATCATAATCTTCCTATATAGCTGCTGCCCAAAACCTGCTTGCTGTACAGTTGGGATGACTATCAGGCCTTGGGTGACCCTGCTGGGATTGTATACTCTTGGCATATACTCCCAGCATTCTTTGCTCATCTCTCCCAGGAACACTTCCCTGTTTTTTGGGGGCAGCATAGCAGAACTTTGGGATATGCGGAATTCATACATGCACAATCAAAATGTAACTCTTAAGGAAGGCCTTGTTGTTTTGCATACCTTGTTTATTTACCTGTTTCATGACTGTTGTATATTAATCTATAGCCAACCAGTTTGCACAACATGCTAAGCTACAAAAACATTAACCGAGATAGACATTAACCAAATTGAATATATAATGCCAATGCATCTGTTCAATTTTCCCTTGAACTTAATCAATGGCTAGGCTTCCATATTGTGATTGAGGAACATTTATGGTTAAATTCAACCCTCTCTACTTCCAATGCTGATTGTGTTTGTCTGTCTGCACAATGCACTGCTTCTTCTTCTCTTGATCCAGTTAAGTGTGTCATGGAAACCCAACCATAAGGTCAAAAATGGATTGAGAATTGTTGCCTATTGTGCATAACCTTCTCTCAATGCCGTGTCCAATCACCACTTGTAATACTTTCAAAGAAAAGTGGAATCTTGGATTGCTTTTTGCGGATTTACACTGTAGTGTTCAAGGCTGGAGAAGGAAGACTGAGTAAAATCTAGGCCAAGGCTCCAGATGAGGGCATTTTATTTTTTATTTACATATGTATGTGTTTATGTTTGTGTATGTGTGCGTGTGCGTGTCCAGAGACAGGGAGAGAGACAGAAACAGAGAGTGGGAGGGAGAGAGAAAGTGATTGAGGGAGAGAGGGAGAAAAAGAGAGAGGAATTTTGAAGTGTCTATCAAGTTTTTGTCACATTTCCTCCTATCCTTTTGCTTTAATTTGCCTTCTAACCTTCATCTGCTTTCCCACAGGAGCCAGACTGCCCCTTCACAGCTTAAGGTGGCATTCCTGTTGCTTCCAACATTTCAGGATAACGTTGTACAACAAAAAGTTCACACGTGTTACTCTGGGTTTCTTGGAGGAAAGACAACTTGTCATATAAAATATGTGGAGACCTATGAAACTGTCACTGATGTTCTCCAGGCACATCTTTTAAAAAGTTGGAGGAATCGGGATCTTCATAATCACCTCATGCAACCTAGCAATGTGTTAGAGAAGGATTGCTTTTCTACTCCATGTTATTTATTATATCATCATCGTTGTTAGCATAAACATGAATAGATTTACACTGCTGTGCTTCAATTCAAAGGCCTCCAAGAATGACTTCCAATAAAATAAAGCAAAAGTAATTTCTGACTGTAGATTTATAGTCTATATGTCTGGCTGGCTTCAACATAAGGATGGCCTACTTACCATTTCGGGAGGACAGGAATGCACATTGTTATCCTTAACCCACCCCTAACTTGCTGGCAATCCCCACCCCCCCCACACTGTTTTTTTCTTGCTGACTATCAAAAGTTGTGTTTTTCAACTTCTGCCAGTGCAAGAGGGGCTGCGTGATTCTGTCTGCTATACTTCAATCTTGGGCAAATCCCTCCACTCCAATTGGCTACTCTATGCTGTTGTGGGCACGCCCCCAAACCTCCAGCTCCTGGTCACGGCCCAGTCTGAATGCACTTTGGATCAAAAAGACCAGTAAACTAGTGGACACATCCGTAGCCATAGCCTTGTCACATACTGGTGGAACTGTAGAATGGTAAACTTTCCCCCCCTTTTTTTTCTTTTCCCCTTTCCCCTTTCCTTCTCTTTCCCCTTCTCCCTTTCCTTTCCTTTTTTTCCTTTTTCCTTTATCTTTTTTCCTTCCCTTTTCCTTCCCTTTTCCTTCCCTGTTCCTTCCCTTTTCCTTCCCTTTTCCTTCCCTTTTTCCCTTTTCCTTCCTTTTCCTTCCCTTTTCCTTCCCTTTTCCTTCCCTTTTCCTTCCCTTTTCCTTCCTTTTTCCTTCCCTTTTCCTTCCCTTTTCCTTCCCTTTTCCTTCCCTTTCCTTTCCTTCCCTTTTCCTTCCCTTTTCCTTCCCTTTTCCTTCCTTCCCTTTCCTTCCCTTTCCCTTCCCTTTTCCTTCCCTTTTCCTTCCCTTTTCCTTCCCTTTCCTTTTCCTTCCCTTTCCTTCCTTTCCTTCCCTTTTCCTTCCCTTTTCCTTCCTTTCCTTCCCTTTCCTTCCTTTCCTTCCTTTTTCCTTTCCTTCCCTTTTTCCTTCCTTCCTTTCCCCTTTCCTTCCCTTTTCCTTCCCTTTTTCCTTTCCTTCCTTCCTTCCCTTTTCCTTCCTTTCCTTCCCTTTCTTCCTTCCCTTTTCCTTCCTTTTTCCTTCCTTTCCTTCCCTTTCCTTCCCTTTTCCTTCCCTTTTCCTTCCCTTTTCCTTCCCTTTTTCCTTCCTTCTTTTTCCTTCCTTTTCCTTCCTTTTCCTTTCCTTCCCTTTCCTTCCCTTTTCCTTCCCTTTTCCTTCCCTTTTCCTTCCCTTTTCCTTCCTTCTTTTCCTTCCTTTTCCTTCCCTTTTCCTTCCTTCTTCCTTTCCTTCCCTTTCCTTCCCTTTTCCTTCCCCTTCCTTTTCCTTCCCTTTTCCTTCCCTTTTCCTTTCCTTCCCTGTTCCTTCCCTTTTCCTTCCCTTTTCCTTCCCTGTTCCTTCCCTTTTCCTTCCTTTTCCTTCCTTTTCCTTCCCTTTCCTTCCTTTCCTTCCTTCCTTTTCCTTCCTTTTCCTTCCTTTTCCTTCCTTTTCCTTCCTTTTCCTTCCCTTTTCCTTCCCTTTTCCTTCCCTTTTCCTTCCCTTTTCCTTCCCTTTTCCTTCCTTTTCCTTCCCTTTTCCTTCCCTTTTCCTTCCCTTTTCCTTCCCTTTTCCTTCCTTTTCCTTCCCTTTTCCTTCCCTTTTCCTTCCCTTTTCCTTCCCTTTCCTTCCCTTTTCCTTCCCTTTTCCTTCCCTTTCCCTTCCCTTTCCTTCCCTTTTCCTTCCCTTTCCTTCCCTTTTCCTTCCCTTTTCCTTCCCTTTTCCTTCCCTTTTCCTTCCTTTTTCCTTCCCTTTTCCTTCCCCTGTTCCTTCCCTTTTCCTTCCTTTTCCTTCCCTTTTCCTTCCCTTTCCTTCCTTTTCCTTCCTTTTCCTTCCTTTTCCTTCCTTTTCCTTCCCTTCCCTGTTCCTTCCCTTTTCCTTCCCTTCCTTCCTTTTCCTTCCTTTTCCTTCCCTTTTCCTTCCTTCCTTCCTTTCCTTCCCTTTTCCTTCCCTTTTCCTTCCTTCTTTTCCTTCCCTTTTCCTTCCCTTTTCCTTCCCTTTTCCTTCCTTTTCCTTCCCTTTCCTTCCCTTTCCTTCCCTTTTCCTTCCTTTTCCTTCCCTTTTCCTTCCCTTTTCCTTCCCTTTTCCTTCCCTTTTCCTTCCCTTTTCCTTCCTTTTCCTTCCCTTTTCCTTCCCTTTCCTTCCTTTTCCTTCCCTTTTCCTTCCTTTCCTTCCCTTTCCTTCCCTTTTCCTTCCTTTTCCTTCCCTTTCCTTCCCTTTTCCTTCCCTTTTCCTTCCTTTTCCTTCCCTTTCCTTCCCTTTCCTTCCCTTTTCCTTCCCTTTCCTTCCTTTTCCTTCCCTTTTCCTTCCCTTTTCTTCCCTTTTCCTTCCCTTTTCCTTCCTTTCCTTCCCTTCCTTCCCTGTTCCTTCCTTTTCCTTCCCTTTCCTTCCCTTTTCCTTCCCTTTTCCTTCCTTTCCTTCCTTTTCCTTCCTTTTCCTTCCTTTCCTTCCCTTTTCCTTCCTTTTCCTTCCCTTTTCCTTCCCTTTCCTTCCCTTTTCCTTCCCTTTTCCTTCCCTTTTCCTTCCTTTTCCTTCCCTTTTCCTTCCCTTTTCCTTCCTTTTCCTTCCCTTTTCCTTCCCTTTTCCTTCCTTTTCCTTTCTTCCTTTTCCTTCCCTTTTCCTTCCCTTTTCCTTCCTTTTCCTTCTCTTTTCCTTCCTTTCCTTCCCTTTTCCTTCCTTTCCTTCCCTTTTCCTTCCCTTTTCCTTCCCTTTTCCTTCCCTTTTCCTTCCCTTTTCCTTCCTTTTCCTTCCCTTTTCCTTCCCTTTTCCTTCCCTTTTCCTTCCCTTTTTCCTTCCCCTTTTCCTTCCTTTTCCTTCCTTTTCCTTCCCTTTTCCTTCCCTTTTCCTTCCTTTTTCCTTTCCCTTTTCCTTCCCTTTTCCTTCCCTCCCTTCCTTCCTTCCTTCCCCTTCCTTCCTTTCCTTCCCTTTTCCTTCCCTTTTCCTTCTCTTTTCCTTCCCCTTTCCTTCCCTGTTCCTTCCCTTTTCCTTCCCTTTTCCTTCTCTTTTCCTTCCCTGTTCCTTCCCTTTTCCTTCCCTTTTCCTTCCCTTTTCCTTCTCTTTTCCTTCCCCTTTCCTTCCCTGTTCCTTCCCTTTTCCTTCCCTTTTCCTTCCCTTTTCCTTCCCTTTTCCTTCCCTTTTCCTTCCCCTTCCCTTCTCTTTTCCTTGGGGTGAAATTGACAAGAGTTTCCCCATTCTAACTCACGGGACAGTAACAGTGGGAAAATTACACATTTTTTTCTGTAAGACTGGTAAACCTCTATCTAAAATGGTGAGGGAGCCGTGGAAAAGGTCCATCAATGTCCCCAGAGACCCACCCACAAAAAGGAAGATGATTGGTGCTTGTTTTTCTGATACAGATGGGAGGGGGTGGAAGCAGCAGGGTCCAAGACAACTATTGTCTGGACTGATAACTTGGCTGACATCACTGCCAAAGCCGTGAAACAAATTGAACAAATGGGACAGCAGTGTTTTCAGCCAACTTCTTTTCCAGCCAGGTATGACATGGGATACCAACAGCTAAAAGCTAGGACAGAAAAGTAAGAAAGGAAGTCAGGCCAGAGGAGGAGGGGGAAGAGGCAAAAAAAAATATATATATATATCTAGGACACTGAGTTGCAAAGTTAAACGTTGTAGTAATTCAGACAAAGATAATAGAATAGAATAACAGAGTTGGAAGGGTCCTTGGAGGTCTTCTAGTCCAACCCTTGCCTAGGCAGGAAACCCTACACACTTCAGACAAATGGTTATCCAACATCTTTTTTAAAAAAATTGTGTTGAAGCATTCACAAGTTGTTCCACTGGTTAATTGTTCTAACTGTCAGGAAATTTCTCCTTAGTTCTAAGTTGCTTCTCTCCTGGGTTAGTTTCCACCCATTGCTTCTTGTCCTGCCTTCAGGTGCTTTGGAGAATAGCTTGACTCCCTCTTCTTTGTGGCAGCCCCTGAGATATTGGAACACTGCTTTCATGTCTGCCCTACTCCTTCTTTTCAATAAACTAAACATACTCAGTTCCTGCAACCGTTCTTCATATGTTTGAGCCTCCAGTCCCCTAATCATCTTTGTTGCTCTTCTCTGCACTCTTTCTAGAGTCTCAACATCTTTTTCACATCGTGGCGATGAAAACTGAATGCAGTATTCCAAATGTGGCCTTACCAAGGCATTATAAAGTGGTATTAACACTTCACGTGATCTTGATTCTATCCCTCTGTTTATGCAGCCTAGAACTGTGTTGGCTTTTTTGGCAGCTGCTGCACACTGCTGGCTCATGTTTAAATGGTTGTCCACTAGGACTCTGAAATCCCTCTCACAGTTGCTACTATTGAACAAGGTACTATATATACTGTACTTGTCCTGTGCATTTGATTTTTCTTGCCTAAATATAGTACCTCACTTTTTTCACCGTTGAATTTCATTTTGTTGGATAGTGCCCAATGTTCAAGTCTGTCAAGATCCTTCTGTATCTTAAGCCTATTTTCTGGAGTGTTGGCTATTCCTGCCAACACTCATGGTAGGAGCTTTAAGAATTATTCAATTTATGAAAAGATATATATGTTACTTTTCAAAACAGAAGCTTTCTTAAGGTGATTTAACATGGAGTGTTTGAATAACACATTAAATCAGTGTGAATGTCACTTCATTCTTAATTGCTAAAATGAGTAATGAATTTTCTAAAATGTACTGGAAATGCTTATATTGTCTCAGTCCAGACTGTGTCTACTTTATAGTCCAAAAAATAATGCAAAATTAGAAAAGGATTTGAATTAAACATAATTAAGCATATGGTGTAAAACAGCCAATGGTTTAACCAACTCTGATAAAGTCCCAGTAAAGCATGCAAATCTTGGTTAGTGTGACTCATGATTAGGGTTTTCCCCCCTGTGGATTGGCATGTTGTAAAAGTCCAGTCTGTTCAGTTAATTTATGGTTCTGTGTATTCTATGAACCCAGAAGATGAGTTAAGTTAAATATCCTGTTGAATACGACCACTGAGTTGAGCTCATGCAATGATACTGTGTACGGACATTCTCAATCACCCAGATCATGGTTATCCCAAAGGTGCTTTTTCTAAAAGGCAACTGGACTTCCTTGGTTTTTAGAACAGAAAAAGCTTCTTGGATGAGAAGTGAACTGTCTTCAAAGGAAAAAACCAAGAAAGTCCAGTTGCTTTATGGAAAAAGCACCTTTGGGACCCAATGATGATTGTCTTCCAGCCCTGCTGATTAAGCTGACTTTCCTTCTTGATGGTTTAGTGTGTTGCACAAACCCAGTCCATTTAACAAATTTAAAGTTCAATATACTATGGCCATCCAGAAAATGGGTTAAATTAGAACCAAGTTAACTACCTAGTGTGAATAAAAACTACATCTGCTCCTACTGGAGCTGGTGGTACTCTCTGTAACTGGATAAAAGGAGAAGAGAACACATGAGGTTTGCAGTGTATATTGACACATTTGCATTTATGAACATAACTTAGAGCCAATGGGTCCATCATATTCAGAATCCTAATCAGACAGAAACTGACAGAAAATCCCTTGCAGTATTGCAGGCTGCTTCTGCTGGCTGCCTGCAATTTGGCAGTTCAAATCTCACCAGGCTCAAAGTTGACTCAGACTTCCATCCTTCTGAGGTTGGTAAAAAGGACTCAGGTGGTTGGGGGCAATATGCTGACTCTGAAAATGGTTTACAGAGGGCTGTAAAGCATTGTAAAGTGGTATATAAGTCTAAGTGCTATTGCTATTGCTTAATGAATAGCTATGGACTATCTATCCATGTGACTATTGCTATATCTTAGGGCAGTGGATTCTACCCATATTATGTTGCACACTAGAGACACGACAGCTCTGTCCCCCCACCAGCTAAGATTTTGCTCCTGGAAAACGGTGAATTATTCCACTTGGAACATTTTTACCCAGGATCTTAGCCCTTGTCTGAGCAGGAGAACAGTGACAGCATTCAATCAGAAATGTGTAACCACTGCAAAGAGTCTCAGTAAGGATTATGGAGTTGAAATGGAGAAGTGTTTCAGAAGTGATTTAATAGTGTGGTTATCGTGACTCATGAGGGCTTAATCTACCCACCTAATTCTTGGACCACATCTTGGGAACCTTTAATTTGTGCTTCTTGCCCAGTTTTCTTCATCTCCAAGGGATCTGCAAGGCGGATTAATCCCCCCAATATTTCTTACTGCAAAGCCTCACACAACAGGTTCACCACACTTCTCTACATCTCTTGTCAGCTCTGTGTGTTCCACTTACGCCTTCATGGTCTGTATCATTTCCTTGGCAGACTTTGCTCCCTCTGCTTCAAACATTATTTGTTTTCTGTCTTCAGCTATTTGTTCCTCAAATTCCTCTTGGCCTGCATCACTAGACTCTCACTTGCCAAAATTCACACCCTCTTTTTTTTTTTCCCCCCTTCAAGGATACCTTTGCTATTTGTAATAGCTGCTTATCACTATGGTTTAGCCAGTGTGGTTCTCAATGCTGTAATCACCTTATAATTATGGTCTCCTGCTTAACTTGTGGATTGCTAGGCAGACACTTCCTGAATGACCAGAAGTTGGGAAAGTGAAGGCCAAGGTCACCGCTTTTACCCCCAAGCTCATCCTATTGTCATAGCCAGCACCCTTCCTTTGCATCCAAGCTAATAAAGGTGTGGAAGGGAGTCCTTGACCATATTTCAGGGCCAATTTCAGTACTGAGGCTCCCTCGTTTTATTTTGAACACTCCAAGTACATAAACAGACTCCTTTTCTTGTAGAATCGGGTCAATTTTTTACTCAGTACTTTCAATTCAGAAGACATTTGTTAGCATTTTAAAAAATGTTTCATATTGAAAAAAAAATTGGAAGCTTGAACTAAAGAGTATTCCTGCAACTATTACGATGAGGGATGATTTCTTTGAGACAACTTTTATCAGTTGTGTTTGGTTTTGCATGAGAATGCACGGGGGAGGGTAAAACAGTCACCATCTTACTTTTTTTGACTGCCCTCTGTATATGAATCCCTATGGAGGCACCAAAACGCTGGACAGAGTCTGCAGGTTATTTTTTTGTAATGTTATCATAAGGCATTATATAAAAGTTCCGAGGATGTGTCCTTCACAGTGAATACAAATTACTTACCACCCTTCAAATTACTACTCCTCAAAGTCTCTACTGACCATTTTTGTGTTTGTGTGACCAAAAATGATCAGAAGAGTGAACAAACTATTTCAGAGATGGGCAATATACTGTCAGTGAGATCCGATGTGCCCACTGCTCTTTCACTGGACAAATGTCTTTTCTTTTGGTAGAAAAGAACTAAAAATAATAATTTTTAAATGAGAAAATTGGCTTGCTGCAATGCAAAGGAGACATTGGGGGAGAGTAAAACATCAAGATAGTGGCTATGATCATACAATCAAAGCTCTGCCTCTTTTTATAACAGTTTATATATATAAAAGGGCAGCAGAGCTTTGATTGTACGGCCACAACTACAGTTACTAACCGTTGCCAAATATCTACTTATCTACTCCCTAAAAGAGAAAAGTAAACTGAATTATAGAGAATAGCCTAGTCATGGTGATGACTAGAGGACAACAGTTTGTTTTCTAGTAAATCCCTGCCTATGCAAGCATTTGTAAATAATCAAGCTTTCATCTCCACGGCCAAACTATTGAAAGCGAGACTATAGCAAAAGGGAAGACAATAATCCTTCTACACTTGTCCTCTGTTGCTTCTGATCACTATTATGTCATATACCTTCTCTGTCTTCCAATTTATATGGCTGTCCATCTCATTGAAGCAACTCTGGGTGGGAAAGAAAGCAAAGAAAGAAAGAAGGGAGGGAGGGAGGAACTTCTAAAAAGTAATGCTTTTTCACTGGATTCTGTAGCAACTTTTTGGATGTTCCTATAATGGCTCTGCAGATCCATGCAGACTGTTTGTTGATTCTGGTTGGTTGGTTGATTTGGTATACAGTACTTCCTGTGTTTTCTCCAGGAGCTCAAGGATTCTGATTGGATCTCCTTTCATTTTATCCCCACAACAGTAACGCTAGATTGAATACCAGACTGAATTAAGACAGGGTTACTTCCCCCTAACTACTCAGTTCCAATTTGAGTCTTCCGGTCCTAGTCCAACAGACCACATTTATTGTAAACTGCAGGATGATAGAGGAGAATCTAAAATTTGGCTAGTCTAGAACCCGCACCCCTGGAAGGAGATTTCCCATGTCATATTCCTTTTGAGTATCCTATAGAATTGTCCTCCTGATTCTCAAAAGAGAATTGTTCTGTTCACAAATAGCAGAAAAGGTGGTCGGCTCATGTCCTAATGAGTCATAATTAAATTCTTCATTTTCCCCACCAGTGAAAAAGTGCTTTTATATAGAAAGTCAGAGAAGAGAATCCTACATATTCTGCATAGAAGTTATGGACCAGTTGCTTCATCAACAATGAATGGAAAATCCCATTAATTTTAAATGAAGGGGATTTCTATTATGGAAGCTCTTTGTGATGCTTACTAAAGTGGGACAGCTAGATAGAAAGCTGGATCCTCGCATTTGCTCAAGCAGGCAAAATAATATAATTGAGTCAATTGTACGTTTGAAGATGAAGAGGTTAAATCTAAGGCATCTTGAATAATATGGGAAATAAAAAGGGATTTGAAAGAGGTGAAATCAAGTATAAGGGTCTCCAAGGGACAATGGGTTGAGTCAATTGAGGAAGCAGGAGATCAAAAGTTCTGGATGATTTCCCCACATTTTAAATCCACCTCTTTCTCTCTCTCTCTCTCTCTCTCTCTCTCTCTCTCTCTCCTTTCTCTGCAGATGCTTGACTTCTGATTTATGGTCTGCAGATGCTTGACTCTTGGTTTATGGGTTGCATCAAAAGCCCTGGATTCCATAGAATCCAACAATTGGCTCATCTTGCTAAATGTAGCCTTCTCAGATGAATAGCACCCCTCCAAAGATTCAGAATGTCTTTTTCAACTTTGCTAATTAAAATGCTTTAAGTTAAGATACTGAGAAGAGGACTTGGGGATCTTTGGCATGCGAAGGAGGTGTTATAGATTTCTCTTCTGTTTTAAAGCAATTTCCCCTGACTTTGTACCCAGTGAATCTCACCAACCTTAAGGTGTGGATTTCAGTTCCCAGAACCCCCCAGCCAGCATGAAATCCACATCACTTAAAGTTGCTAAGATTGAGAAACCTAGATGGATGGATTGAGACTATCACTGCCACTTCCCAAATTTCTGGCTAATGTACAGTTGCAATCACAGCACAACTGGAAGTTAGCAAGTCAGAAATGCTGGATCTCTACAGTTTATTCTTGCAAACTTAGGGGGCGTGCATAAGCGCACCAATCATGCCTACCGTCCCTGTCCTATTGTTTCTTTTTATTTTTCTTATAAGTATCTATCTCGTGTATTCAAAACTATGTTTATTCTTATACCTGTATCTTGTAAGTGATTGACAAACTGATGGAATAAGGCAGAATCCCTAAAGGTTAATTGAGGGCATCTTCAACAGGCCTGATATTCCCGTCTCCTACTACTAAGTAAGTATGTTTGTGGGCAAGAGACCATGTGTATTTATATAGAGATATATAGGTTTATTAGTTTTGAGACACTAATATCCCTTGCCTTTGTTCCAACTTTGGACTGTAAACAGGATGGAATAAGCAAAATCTCTCTGTGTACGTTGCATAGAGACAATGAGGAACAGAACATTAAGAAACAAAACAGTCAAGATATTTAATCAAGGTGTCTTAAGGACCAAGGACCCGTTTATATTTGCAGTGTATATTTGGGTACAAAAGTTCAGGAGACTAATTGGCAAAACAGACATGGGTCAGTTATTCATACATGGAGCATTTGCATGAAATGAAGTTTACTGTTCATACAGTAAATTATCCATGGGAGGAAAGAACCAGAAATTCATTAATTTTAACTTAGAAAGCTCTCATGACAAGGAGAGTGAGGATTGGATCATATTGAAGTGCAGAAGGAATGGATGGAGTGGAAGATGGATCTTTTGGAAAAGCAGAAAATAGTCTCTGGATTGGCCAGATATTGGAAATGTATTAGTAGTCCGCTTGCAGATTTAGAATGTTTCCACCCTGTTTCTACTCAACATTCTCCCAGGAGCTTATTCTTATTAACAATCATCTTCATTTCCGCTGACCTGATCACATCTCTGTCCCAAATTATAGTGGTCCTGGAATAACAACCTCAATGGTTTATCCCACGCGAACAGAAAATTTTAAAAAATGTTCCGTTTCCTTCCTCCAGTCCACATAATTATTTCATAGTGTCAGTTTCTCTAGTCATATATATAAAAGAATATCCAAGCAATTTCCAGGAATGGAGCTGCAAAGCTGTCAAGCCATCCTTCCCTTGAAAGGTTTGCTAGGATACCAGACAGCTGGAAGCCAGAGGTCTAAGTGAAATGAGCATTCCTGCAAATTGGGAAATGAATTATTTAGGCATGCCAGACAGAACTGCAGTCTTTTGAAGAAAAGACTCGTTTCTGTGGCCTTTCCAGCCAGAAATACATTGCTTCAGCTGCCAAACGTAAATGGTGACCGAATGAAATGATTATAGGTACAGAGATGACTTTGGAATGGGAGAAAATCTCCAGGCAGAAGTCTGATGAGGAGAAGAGATTCTCCGGACTACTTTTTGGAACTTCAAAGTCTCATAACTGGGCTTACTTATTTATTTTATTCATTTATTAGATTTTTAACTCACCTTTATTACTTTATAATAATTAACCGAAGGCAGTGAATCAGCAGTGGGATTCCCAAAAAATTACTACCGATTCTGTGGGCGTGGCTTTGTGGGCGTGGCAAGGGAAGGTTACTGCAAAATCCCCATTCCCTCCCCACCCCACTAACCTGCTTTCCAGCTCCGTTCTCCTGGGCAGGGCAACAAAAGAAGACCCAGCCGATCAGCTGGGACTCAGGAGGCAGAGAATAGATGGGGGCGGGGCCAGTCAGAGGTGGCATTTGCTGGTTCTCCAAACTACTCAAAATTTCCGCTACCGGTTCTCCAGAACTGATCAGAACCTGCTGGATACCACCTCTGCAGTAAATGTACATCATAACCCTTCTTCTTCCTCTTTTTTCCCCACAACAAGCACCCTATGAAGTAGGTTGGGCCGTGAAAGAGAACAACTGGCCGAAAGTGATCCAGTTGATTTTCATGCCTAAGACAGGACTAGAACTTGTAGCCTCCCTTTTTTAGGCCAGCACCTTAACCACTACATCAAGCTGACTCTTTTGCATTATGCCCTGTTATAATGATTTCACAATTGACCGGATTCAAACAACACTCTGAAACAGTCCAGACAAACCATGTTATCAGAACTCAATGGATGGATTCTGTCTCTGGAAATTTTACAAGTCCTGCTATCAGATCACAACCCAAAACTTTCTATCCTATTTCTAAGAGAGGTGGCTAAATTGCCTTTGGGAAACCCATGAGATGATTTTCCCAGGAAATGAAAACTGGGGCCAAGTTGCCTTTGAAATGGGATTCTGAGTTGAATCAGACATAGATCCAGTGGCTACCTTCCATGACTTGCTCAGGCTGTGTTAGATCGGGTACAAAAGAGACGCGAGACCAGTGTACTTCAAGCTCTTTATTTCATGTATAGATCTGTACAAGATCTTGGAGCTGCGGCAGCCCTTCATATAGGGATTGCTCGCGGCTTGCCGGCCAATGACAGGTCCTTGAATCTCCCGCGATCGGCTCGTCCAATCGCGGTTGATTCCTAGCGAACCAATCACTGCCGTTTAGTTGACCAATCATAAAGCTGTATGTGTGGACCAATCAGAAGTCAGTATTTGGAGTATGTTAATACAGAACAGGCTGCATTGTAAACAAGGCAGCATTAATTGGTAAAGGAGTGGGCCTCCATTCAAAGTCTATTGCTGGTTAGGGAATTCTGGGAGTTGAAGTCCATACATCTTAAAGCTGCCAAGGTTGAGAAACACTGGAATAGGAAGTACCTAGCTGCTGACATATATATGTTCCTTATTAATCTTGAATATCCCCTTTGACAAAGGAACACATGTCCTCTTGTTCTGTAAAGTGTAAAAGGATGAAGCAGCTCTTAATGTGGAAAGATGCAATTCTCTTTAAATGGCACACATGGCTTTTTCTCTCATTGTGCATATATTAATAACCCAGCCAGAGAGCCAAAAAATCAGAGGATCAAAGGACTTTTAATTGATAAATATCTAAGATTTTGCTTGCATAACAAGCTTCTCAATCCTCCCTTGGAGGCTTCACCTGGTCTTAATTTACTTCTTGGTTACCAAGGCGCTTGTTTGTTGATGAAACCGGGACCAGAATTTGGCCTAGAAGTCTCCAAAGATCTGAATGATTCCTTGAATGGGCAATTTGGGGGTGGGAAAATGAGGTGCCAAGAGAGACACCTGCAGTGAAAAAATGTTTTTTTTTTAACAAAGCATCAGCAGTAAATTTGCCTAAAGGCTTCTCTCACTGGCCTCTCCTTCGTGTAATTTTCTCTTTGAAAAAATTTTCCTGCCAAAAAGTGTCTACTTTCAAAAAGAGAGAAAAAAACTCTTGGGAATGGCACATTGAGGTCACGTTGATGGGAAAGGCAGGGAGAGGAATATAAAAATACAAAAAATTATTAGTGTACAGCTAGAAACTGGGAGGCAGATTAAAATAGGTAATTTAAATGTGGAATATTAAGACCATCTCCAAATCTCAAATCAGCTAACCCCAGGATCAGCACTAATTAGATGGCATCTACTGTCCTTCAAAAATTTTAAAAAGTTATATTTTTAGAAATATAGGTTTGCCTAAATGGCCACGGAATCTCATAAGATTATCAAAGACTCCAAGATTTCAGGGGCAGTTTTACAATTGACCCCTAATAAAGGATACAAGCAGAGGTGGTATTCAGCAGGTTCTGACCAGTTCTGGAGAACCGGTAGTGGAAATTTTGAGTAGTTCGGAGAACCAACAAATACCCCCTCCAACTGGCCCCACCCCCATCTATTCTCTGCCTCCTAAGTCCCAGCTGATTGGCTGGGTCTTCTTTTGTTGACCTGCACAGGAGAAAGGAGCTGGAAAGCAGGTTAGTGGGGTGGGGAGGGAATGGAGATTTTGCAGTATCTTTTCCCTGCCACGCCCGCCACACCACACCATGCCCACCACGCCATGCCCACAGAACCGGTAGTAAAAAAAAAAAATTGAATCCCACCACTAGATACAAGGCTGATAACTCTGACCGACAAGTTGGAATCCGGGACTCTTGTGGTCTAAGAGGACCTGTTAACTTGGGAAAGTCCAAAATCGAGGTTTTGTGTCTAATGACCAAGTAGGGAATGCTAATTGGAGAAATACTTTCATTCTAGTTCTGCACCAGAGGTGGTATTCAGCAGGTTCTGACCAGTTCTGGAGAACCAGGAGTGGAAATTTTGAGTAGTTTGGAATACTACCTCTGACTGGCCCCGCCCCCATCTATACTCTGCCTCCCGAGTCCCGGCTGATCGGCTGGGTCTTCTTTTGTTGCCCCGCACAGGAGAACGGAGCTGGAAAGCAGATTAGTGGAGTGAGGAGGGAATGGGGTTTTTGCAGTAACCTTCCCCAGCCATGGCCACCAAGCCATGCCACACTCACCAAGCCATACCCACAGAACTGGTAGTAAAAAAATTTGAATCCTACCACTGTTCTGCACAATAAGTTGAGGGCTACAACTGAAGTTAGGAAGACTCTGAAGAGAATGTTTGTGGGGTAGAAAAGCTTGTTCATATCACTTTTAGGAAACAATTTTAGTGAGAAGTCATTGGCTGTGCCTGCAGTCTAGTTTTTCCAAAGATCAAGGAAGAGAAACTATATATGCCTCCATGTAGACACACACACACACACACACACACACACACACACACACACACACACCTCAACTTACAACCATTGTTTAGTGACCATTCAAAGTTACAAAGTCACTGGGAAAAAATGACTTTTTATGACTGGTTTCCACGCAACCATTGTAGCATCCCCATGGTCACATGATCAACATTTAAATGCTTGGCAACTGGCATGTACTTATGATAGTTGCAGTGTTCCACGATCATGTGATCCCCTTTTGCAACCTTCTGACAAGCAAAGTCAATGGGGAAGTTGTTGTGAATCAATAAAAGTGAATAACCTAAATGCAAATTAGGGGTTGAAAACCTGCACACTTGATTGGTCCTTATACAACAACTTGGGATTGGGCCAGAACCAGTCCCTGATTGGCCACTTTTGGGACTGGTCCTATTGGTCAGTAGTTTGAACTTGTTGCATATTTTCATTGGTTAATAAGGCAGCAGCTAACCCTATAAAAGGTTACTGCTGCCCATAGCATTGCTCTGTTATGTTCTATCACTTTATTAAAGAGTTGAAGTCACTGGTCAGATGTCTGGTCTCCGTTATTCTCCATACTTAACACTGGCGACGAGGATGGGATTCGGAGACCGAAGAGCTGACTAACCTACAGAGCAACTAACAGAGCACGTGGTCGAACACGCACCATCAACGGCAACATGGCCAGCGGTGCCGTACCACCCGCTCCATTCAACCCAGAAACTGAAGACTGGGAGGCCTACATGGATCGGTTTCAGATGTTTCTGGAAACCAACAATTTGAAAGATGCGACAACCGGGAAAAAAGAGCTATCTTTCTAACTCATTGTGGACCAACCGTGTTTAAAATGGCAAAGTCGCTTGCCAAGCCAGCAGAGGTAAAAAGAAATGGACTGGGACGTCCTCGAGCCGTTACTACGGGCTCACTACGCGCCACCGTACCAACCCTAGTAAGAAGACACGAATATTACCAGAGGGACCAACGGAAGGGCGAAAGCCTTGCCAATTACATTGCGGACCTCCGGAACCTAGGAGGCCTCTGCGGGTTCGCAGACTTGGAAGAAGCCCTCCGGGACCGCCTGGTTCTGGGCCTAGAAGACGGGCGCTATCCAGAGCAAAATTATGGCTAAGGGGGACATCAGCCTCACCGATGCCCTTAAAGAAGCCTCGGCAGCGGAGGCGACAAAGAAGTCGTCAGCCCAAATGCGCCGCACCAATGCACCGCTACGTAAACTCGCCACTGATACCTCGCCTCGCTCAGAGAGACACCCGGTATCAACTCACCACGAAGACCTAGAGTCCCCGTCCGACAGCGATGAGGAAGAGGTCAACCGACTTCAAACGGAGAGAGACCAGTCCACACAACACTCATTTCGACTGTGTGCCGGCTGTGGAGCAAATCACCCACGATCCGGCTGCAAATTCCTCGATGCACTTTGCCGCCATTGCGGGAGACGCGGTCACATCGCAAGGTTTGCAGAAGCAAACAGAACTCCAAACTCCGACAGGCCGAATTCCAGTCTTCCGGATTCTTCGGCACACACCGAGAAAAAGTGAACCACTCCTACAGAAACAAGCCGTCCACCACTTCCACCAGGCGTGAGGAAACCAGGCGGGAAGAGACCCACCAAACAATCACCATAGGCCACGATACATCCCTTGATGCCGGGAAAATCCGAGTAAAAGTCGCCATCGAAAACAAACCTTGCGTGATGGAGGTAGACTCGGGATCTTCCCTCTCGATGGTGTCGTGGAAAACGCCTCCAACAGCTTATTCCAACGATTCGCCGCCAAGACCTTAACCCTCAAAGGGTTATACTCAAAGACTATCAGGGCAACCGAATTCCCGCCGTCGGGTCCCGCAGGTTCCAGGTCTCATTCAAGGACCGCACCGTCGCACTACCACTGACTGTCGTGGATCGAGACAGGCCTAGTCTTCTAGGCCTTCAATGGTTCAGGCCGCTCGGAATCACTGTAGCCGGAGTCCACAAGGCCGAAAGCGCGATTGGGAGGAAGCACTGCAAGAATTCCAAGACGTTTTGCGAACGGACTAGGCAAGTATAAGGGGACCCCAATCTCGCTTAACTTGAACCCTGAAAAAGCACCCATCTGCCTTAAGCCGCGTCGGGTGCCGTTCGCCTTAAAGCCTAAAATCGACGAACAACTCGATAAGCTGATAGCGCAGGGCGTACTGGAACCCACCGACCACGCCCGTTGGGAAATCCCGATAGTGACGCCTATCAAGCCTGATGGGTCCCTAAGAATTTGTGGAGACTACCGGGCCACATTAAACCACGCACTGCAGCAAAGTGCTTATCCAGTACCGGTAGTGCAACATTTCTCCATTCCCTGGGCAGCGGGAAAGTTTTCGCCAAACTAGATCTAGCCCAGGCGTATCAACAATTGCCTGTAGACCCAACCACAGCTGAGGCGCAAACGATCGTAACACATAGGGCGCATTTAAATGCAACCGGCTCCAATTGGGTAAGCGCGCCCTGGAATCTTCCAGAGCTTAATGGAAAGGTTACTACAAGGGATAAAAGGTGTTGTCCCATATTTCGACGATGTACTCATCGCCGCACCTAACAAAGACATCCTAGAAAAACGACTCAGAGAGGTTTTGCGAAGATTCCAAAATGCAGGCCTCAGAGTAAAAAAGATAAATGCCAATTATGTACCGAAAAGTAGAATTTTTGGGATACCTCCTGGACAGCCAAGGAATTCATCCCAATCGAAGACAAATTACGAGCAATTAAAAAGGCACCCACTCCAAGGAACAAGGCAGACCTACAGGCGTTCCTTGGACTTATCAATTTCTATAATGTGTTTTTACCCCACAAAGCAACAGTAGCTGAACCATTGCATAGACTATTAGACAAAAAAGCAACGTGGGTTTGGGGACAACGGGAACAACATGCCTTCCAACAAGTAAAGAAATTGCTAACTTCTGATTCAGTACTTATGCAGTACAACGAGACTCTGCCACTCACTATCATGTGTGATGCATCACCTTTTGGGGTTGGGGCAATTCTGGCCCACGTGTTACCAAACGGAGCGGAGGCCCCAATCGCGTTTTTCGCGAACCTTAGCTAAAGCTGAACGAAATTATAGTCAGCTGGACAAAGAAGCTTTAGCTATTGTTGCTGCAGTTAAAAGATTTCACGAATATGTTTATGGCCGTGCGTTTACAATAATCACTGATCATAAACTGCTACTGGGGATCATTGCGGGTAATAAACCAACCCCGTATATATTGTCCCCCAGAATGACCCGTTGGTCTGAATTCTTGGCGGCCTACAACTACACCTTGCAACACCGCCCGGGAAATCGATTCTCCACGCCGATGCACTGAGCAGAACACCGCTCCCAGACGCTGTTGTGGATCCAGCCCCAACCCTCTCAACACTACAGATTGAAGCTCTACAGGCACCACCCTTGACGGCTAGAGACATTGCTTTTGAAACGAAACGTGACCCAGTTCTGCAACACATACTACACTGGGTTGAACGGGGTGGCCGACGGACCAAATTGCACCTGAATGGGCGCCCTTCAAAACCTGCCAAACCGAACTGTTTTCCCAAAAGGGCTGTATCTTGTGGGGCGATCGAGTCGTAATCCCTGGCAAATTGCAACAGACTGTGTTGGCGGTATTGCATGAGGACATCCGGGCATTGTGCGGATGAAATCACTCGCACGCAGCTATGCTTGGTGGCCGGGAATCGACAAAAGAATCGAGGCCTGGGTCGCTACGTGCCAACGTTGCCAGGACGTTAGCAACGCCCCACCTAAAGCAAGCCCAACCGAATGGAACGCCGAGGGGACCGTGGTCCTGTATTCATATTGACTTTGCGGGATCTACCAAAGGTCACACTTTCCTGATTACTGTCGACGCCTATTCTAACTGGCTCGAGATTCATCGAATGCACACAACTACAACTGACTCAGTTATTAATAAATTAAACAGACTATTTGCCACACACGGGTTTCCGACGTGTTGGTCTCGGACAATGGCCCACAGTTCACTGCATTGCCCTTTGAACAATATCTTGCTGATCGGGGCATCCGCCATGCGCTAACCTCGCCCGCGTACCCTGCGGCAAATGGACGTGCAAAACGCATGGTACAATTTGTGAAAAAGACCCTGCACAAAATGGAATTTGGCAACATCGCCGAGAAAATCAATCAATTCTCTTATTGCAGCACATCACGCCCCACAGCGTGACCAACAAAACACCCACTGAACTTCTTATGGGGCGGAAAATACGATTGCACCTTGACCGGCTCCACCCCGCTTCGCACCGGAAAAACCTTTCGCTCCAGCAGCAAATGCCGGGAATTTAAGGTAGGAGATTTAATCTTTGCCAAAAACTTTTCCGGCGACCCGTTATGGATACCCGCAACGCTACCCACCTCACCGGCCTAGATCTTACCGCCTGCTAACAGACGATGGGAGGGTGTGGAAACGCCACATAGACCAGCTCCGATCGAGATTACCACCCAGCGGCCATGACTTCCCGGTTCACCAACTCAAGGGGAGGGAGTATCGAGGGAATTGACTTTGATACAACTAATAGCAGGTCAACGGGAGCCCTACAGCCCAGCGAAGCACCGGAACATGAAGCGGGAGGGAGTTGACGTCTTCAGGGAACTTTAATACGGGGAAAACGAACTGAAAAACCCCAAGAAACACGCAGTAGCAGAGACAACCACAGTGAATGCAGCACGGAATTGCCGTGCAGTGAAATAGAATTTAACAAAGGTCATCCAAATGCTCCACGGAACCGGACATTAGACAAAACCCGTGGAGCCTCGAAATCATCCAGACAGACCAAACGGCCTGCCTATCTTGAGGATTTTATTACAGCTCCCCTCAAACGGAACCCAAGGGGAGGGGTGTTGTGAATCAATAAAAGTGAATAACCTAAATGCAAATTAGGGGTTGAAAACCTGCACACTTGATTGGTCCTTATACAACAACTTGGGATTGGGCCAGAACCAGTCCCTGATTGGCCACTTTTGGGACTGGTCCTATTGGTCAGTAGTTTGAACTTGTTGCACATTTTCATTGGTTAATAAGGCAGCAGCTAACCCTATAAAAGGGTTACTGCTGCCCATAGCATTGCTCTGTTATGTTCTATCACTTTATTAAAGAGTTGAAGTCACTGGTCAGATGTCTGGTCTCCGTTATTCTCCATACTTAACAGAAGTCAGATTCATTTAACAATCATGTTACTAACTGCAGTGATTAACTTAACACTGTACTAAGACAATGGTTGGTTTCTCCCAAACACTGAGCCACCAACTATCTAATCTTCTTTTAGCCTGATCTAGCATGTTGTATGAAACCACCTACCAAGATTCTGAAAAAGTCTCATAGAGCCAAATAAAAGGCTAGTTTGTTTCCCTGATTTAAGATGTAAGTATGAGTTTCTCATTTTGTTTTAAAAGGTTCCATTAAGATTTAACATGTCATAAGAACTCTACAGTATAATGTAGGGCCCTTTGTCACAATCACAGCCCTACAAAATCTGTGTTACTGAGAAAAGTGTGCAAGCCATTCAAGATATGCTCAGAAGAACTCTTATTAGTTAACCCTGCACTGTCTACTGCGGCTTACACTGATGTGGACTATTTTATTGGCTGTGTTAAGGAGGGAGATTGTTGTGCTAGCCACTTGAATTAGTTGACTCTTAAGGGCTTCACCTCACATTCCATTACCTAAAAAGCAAAACACACCTCACAGATAATTGAAAGGCTGACCATAGTAAATTGCTAGTCAGAAGAAGAAGGTAGAATTGCTAGGTAGGTATGTTTAGGAGAAGATCTGACTAAGAACTCAAAGTCCCTTTGTGGGGAGGTGAGTCCTAATGCCAGACAGATATAAAGCAGAAGAGTTACAGCTAAAAATTCAAAGCTGGCAGAATTCAGGTCAGAAATAAGGTTTAATCTTGGCATATCTTTTTTCTGTATAATGAGAATTAATGTGTTGGGTTTAGATAATGGAGGAAAAGGCAGAGGTGAATTTCCTGTTTACTTTTCAACCTCATTAAATGAAACTGAACCAGCAACTTTTGCAGAGCCCAAGTAATCTCAAAATTAAAGGGTTGTGAAGCATGATTTTTTTTTTTTGAGGGGAGGGGATACCCCTGTGTTCAACACTCCAAGAATTTTGAGAGACAAATGAGTCTACAGTATAACTGATAAATACCAAAACGTTTTGGATTCTTCTGATTGGAACAGCCTTTGCTCTACAAACTCCATCAGAAAAACAAAAGACCAGCTAAAATTCCAGAGAAAAGCTGTGCTGTGGGGCTGCAGAATATTTTTAACAATACAACTCAATGTTACTCTACTACTGTATTAACATGTAAAAGGGAGGGAGGGAGCTGTGATATATTAACTGTTAAGCAGACTAAGCACGTGCTTAGGGCACCAGGCCCAAAAAAGGGGCACCACAAAAACTTTTATGTAGCCTAAGCTTGGCTTCGTTTGTACAGTATGTGCCAAGATTTGTCGGTGCTTAGGGCACCAGTGAGCCTTAATCTGCCACTGGGAGGGAGGGAGGCAGAGGTGGTATTCAGCAGGTTCTGACCAGTTCTGGAGAACCTGTAGCAGAAATTTTGAGTAGTTTGGAGAACCGGTCACCACACTATAAAAAAGATGTTGAGACTCTAGAAAAAGCACAGAGAAGAGCAACCAGGATGATTAGGGGACTGGAAACTAAAACATACGAAGAACAGTTACAGGAACTGGGCTTGGCTAGTCTAGTAAAGAGAAGGACCAGGGGAGACATGATAGCAGTCTTCCGATACTTGAGGGGCTGCCACAGAGAGGAAGAGGTCAAGCTATTTTCTCAAGCTCCTGTAGGCCAGACAAGGAATAATGGATGGAAACTGAACAAGGAGAAATTCAACCTGGAAATAAGGAGAAACTTTCTGACAGTGAGAACAATCAACCCATGGAACAGCTTGCCCTCGGAAGTTGTGGGAGCGCCATTATTTGAGACTTTCAAGAAAAGATTAGACTGCCATTTGTCAGAAATGGTGTAGGGTCTCCCGCTTGGGTGGGGAATTGGACTAGATGACCTGTAAGGTCCCTTCCAACTCTGATTATCTGTTATCTGTTATCTGCCTCCCGACTCCCAGCTGATCGGCTGGGTCTTCTTTTGTTGCCCTTCACAGGAGAACGGAGCTGAAAAGCAGGTTAGTGGGTTGGGGATGGAATGGGATTTTGCAGTAACCTTCCCCTGCCACGCCCACCAAGCCACGCCCACAAAATCGGTAGTAAAGTTTTTTGTAGTAAAGTTTTTTGGAAGGAAGGAAGGAAGGAAGGAAGGAAGGAAGGTGATAACTTCAATGGTAAACAGGGGCAGTTTGCTCTAAGGCACAGGGAGACTTAAGAGTTCTAATCCCACTTTTGGCATAAGAGTCATTGACATTGATTGATTTTGGGCCAATCCTTCTTTCTCAACCCAACTCACTTGTTGTTGTGGGAAAATAGGAGAAGGAAGAAATATGAGGCATGTTTGCCATCGTATATTTATTAAAATAATAAAGGTGGGATTTTAATTTTTTTTAAATTACATTTCTGTTCAATTTAGGGTTTTCCACAAAACAAAATATAAAAAACCTAGACAAAATCATTACTGTTGAATTGTTCCTCAAGTGTTTGTGTTTGTGTGTGTGCATATGTTTGTATGTATGCGTTCGTGGGCAAACATCACAACATCTTTTTTAAAGCATCTCTCAGACCCCATATTTAAAGGTTGATTGTAATATTGTCCTGGAATGTTGACCCTGTGTAAAACTTTTCACTCACAGGAAATTCTACTCCAAAACCAATGATATTTGCAAAGCTCATTACTTGTTCACTCAAAATGGGTTTATTCCTACAGTCTGTCTGCTCAGCCCCTTAATGAGACTTTAAAAAACAACAACCCCACTGTATTCTCGCATAATTTTTGCCTAAAGCAAAATTTAAGACATATTTGAATGGGCAAAAGAGCTTTGGGAGAGAAAAGGAAAATGATTCCAAGAACATTAGCAAGATTTCCTGGGGTGGCTCAGTTTTAAGAGAAAACCCTTTATATTTCAGGCTGAAGAAAAGTACACATTGGAAAATCTTATTGTTTAGATGATTAGCTCTGGCGTGGGGAAAATGGAGAGAATGTTTTCTCCCTTTCTCATAAAAGCCAGATCTACTGACTAATAGTAGATTCTGGAAAGACAAGAGGAAATACCTCATACACTGCATAATATAAAATTTGTTAACAAGAAATGTAGAAGTGACCCTGGCCTAGACAAGGGAAGATTTAGCATATTCACAGAAGAGGAGGGAGAGAAGTCTATTAATGGTAACAGTTAGTCATTATACCTAAATGAAACCTCCCTGATTGATGACAGTCTGCATTTCAATCCCAAAGTTTATGGACAGAAGAGAGAAGCAAACATTTGGTGGATACCTGGGAAGCAGCAGGCAATTGAAACAAATCTTTGGTGGACTCTAGCTAAACAATTCTCTCTCTCTCTCTCTCCCTCTCCCTTTCTCCCTGTGTGTGTGAATGGGTAAGTGCCTTCAAATCAGTGTTAACTCTAGTGATAAGTCAGAAGAGTTATTCTTGGCAACATTTTCACCAGCAGTTTGCCATTGCCTACTTGCTAGGGCCAAGAGACAGAGAGACTGGTCCAAGGTCACCTATCTGGCTTTTTGCCTAAGGCAAGACCAGAAATCACAGTCTCCTGTCAGCCTTCCCAGGTACACCAGACAGGAAGCATGACCACATGAGCTAATTCTATTTTATTATAAGGCTGAATTTACAGAATTTTATGAGTCTGAAAGTACAGATAGTCCGCCGTCTCTTTTACAGTCTGAGAAAGTAGGGAGGGTGCTTTCTGAGTCTCTTTTTCCACCCATTATGCAAATATGGGCTATGCCCTCTCTTATTTGACCTTTCCCTAAGAAGCATCCCTTTGCCTCATCTCTCAGGGGCTTTCTCGAATACCATTACATCTCTCTTCTAGCTTGGTGCGCTTAATCACTCACCGCACTAGTTGTCAAGCTCAACTTATAGTTGTATATTTCTTGGGTTGGTTCAACTATGTAAAAAGAATGTGCAAGGAAATTATGTTGTAAATAGGAAAATATATATGTAAATAGCACCAACTTAGTAATGTAGAATAAGGAAGAGATCAATTGTTATATGTGGTTTTATGTTATAGCATGTATGGCAAAATAACTGCCAGGAAAGTTGCACTGTGTTCAACTGTTTTAATGTTTATCCAATAAAACTTGTTCATAATTTTTTTTAAATGAACATCTATCACCACCATCATGTGGCCCTGGCTTACAGCAGTGGTGGGATTCAAATTTTTTTACTACTGGTTCTGTGGGCATGGTTTGGTGGGCGTGGCAGGGGAAGGCTACTGTAAAATCTCCAGTCAGAGGTGGTATTTGCTGGTTCTCCAAACTACTCAAAATTTCCGCTACTGGTTCTCCAGAACTGGTCAGAACCTGCTGAATACCACCTCTGGCTTATATTCACATTATAGTCCAATCAAAAAGATGTTCTGTTTTACACTTTTTAAAGGCTGGGATTAACTCATACTCTAGAGCAGGGGTGTCATACTCAAGGCCCGCGGGCTGGATCTGGCCTGCAGGGTGCTTAGATCCAGCTCATGGGGCCACCGTGGAAACAGTGAAGGACCGGCCCACAGTGCCTCTGCTAGTGAAAATGGAGCTTGGGAGCCATGTATGCTAACTCCATTTTTGGCTGTGACAGCCTCCTGCAGCCCTGCCAGCAAAAATGCAGCTCAGGTGGTCTTCCCAAGCTCCATTTTCGCTGGCAGAGCACTCGGGCCACCCCAACTCGAATGACATCGAGCTGGCCATGCCTATCCTGGCCACACCCCCTCAGCACCCCTCAGGGTCAAACACAACCCTGACGTGGCCCTCAATGAAATTGAGTTTGACACCCCTGAATAAAAATAATCAACATGAAAATTGAACAGAGGGACAAAAGTCCCCATTTATAAAATTAAAAGATGACTGAGATTTTATTTCATGTGACTTAAAATTTCATAGATTAACTTTCTAAAGTTTCTAAAGCCACCAGACAAACTCTTCAAAGATGTGGATGTCACCCGAACTTAGTGTAGCCCCTTCTTTTCCCTGTCATTAACAAAATATTTGTAATTTATCCCATGCACTTCCTGAACCCAGAATCCTTACAAATCGGTTGTCATCAGCATCCAGTAATGGTCATTCTGGCTGGGGAATTTTGAAATCCATACACCTGAAGGTCATCTAGGTTGGTGATAGCTTAAAATATAGAACAACTGTATTGAAATTCCATAAATTATTGGGATGGAAAATATAATTTTCTGATAGAAAATATAATTTAATGAACAAAAATGTTTTTATTTTTTTTCACAATTTCTATGATTTTTTTTCTTGGTTTTCAGAACCTCTTTAAGATGAGTATCCCATTTCTTCATTCAAAACGGATCTCTTCTAGGGCTATTAAATTTGGGCTGCAAAACAGAAGGTGAGCACAAGATGGCAGCAAATCACTAGATTTTAATCTACTTCTTTGCTGCCATCTGATGGGTATCTGGATTTTTGCAGGCTGGGTTTACTATTAATTTCTCCAGACGTCTTTATACTAGGCACTTGGGCTTCGCAAATGATTTTTCTGATGAGGAAGCAAAGAAGGGTAGGAGAATGATGGAATCATGTGTAATAGGCAAAAAAAAAATCTGCAACAGAAACAATGCTCTCTGCCCCCTTGCTGCAATTGACATAAAACGATCAATAGAAAACTTAAATACCTTAAGAATAATATGGAAAATCAAAACCTCAAGGCAGAAAACCAAATTAACAAGAGACAGGGATCAGAGGGAGTATTCAGCCAGTTCTGACAGGTTCTGGAGAACTGGTAGCGGAAATTTTGAGTAGCTTGGAAAACCAGCAAATCCCACCTCTGACTGGGCCCACCCCCATCTATTCTCTGCCTCGCAAGTCCCAGCTGATCTGCTGGGTCTTCTTTTGTTGCCCTGCACAGGAGAACGGAGCTGGAGAGCAAGTTAGTGGGGTGGGGAGAGAATGGAGAATTTGCAGTCACCTTCCCCTGCAGTTGGGTGGAAATTGAGATTTTATAGTATCCTTCCCCTGCCATGCCTACCAAGCCATGTCACACCCACCAAGCCATGCCCACAGAATCAGTAGTAAAAAAAATTGAATATCACCACTGACAGGGATCCAAATATGGCACCATGTTAGCTCAGCTTTCTCAGATCACTTTAAAACTCAGTGGCTGTCTTCACACACATTAAACTTGGTTGACTGTAACATGGGTTGGGTAATTTGTTTTGTATGTTAGTGTTTCCTATTCTGCCTTTTCTTCAGGAAGTTAGGTCAGTTTGCATGGGACTTCATTATGTCCTAAAACAAGAGTCCTGTGAAATGGATGGACTTGAAAGAATGCAAAAACCATGTTCCGAGCTTTCTCCTCCCAGTGAATTATCATCTACACCTTTCTACATGCCAGCAGTAGAACTTGGCCTGCACAATTATATAGTAACACTTCACTGACACTTTTGTAGCTAACAAAAAGGAATTTGCTGATCATAACATGGATCAGTTTAAACCAATGTGTTAACTGGGCACTCTTTTTGAAACGACCTTCAGTAACTTATGAAAGCAGCTCCTCAGGATGTGACCACAGAGAATCTCCAATCTGCTGTTTCCAACTGTAGTTAAATAGGTCTAACTGGGAGCCTAGGGGCACCCATAGGGGTGGGAAAGAAAGCGAAAAAAATCAAGATGGCAACAAGCCACAACCATGTAAACTATTTTCCTTCCACCTTCTACTCTTTCTCCCCACTTTTTATTTTCAATCTGAAAACATAAACTGAGATTTGAGTAGACATTTACTTTGCATACACAAACATGGAAATCTGTGTACTGCATTTCAGTGTTGTTGGCAAACCAAAGAGACAAAATCATATATAAGACATTCAGTCAAAATTTGTTTGGCCAGCATTTATTGCATGGGCTTGCAAGATATACCAAGTCAGACCTGAAGAAAGCAAACTGTTTGAAAGCAGGTCAGATTTGAGAATGCAGATGTGGTGATGCACTTGTGATCCTTGATTTGAAAAAAAGGGTAGATGTGCACCACTGGGTACACATTCTTATCTTTATATGTGAACTATGGAGAAATCTTGTTTCTAGTCTTCATAGCTGAGAATGTATGCTGTGATTGTGAGCAATTAGCAATGAATCTGAGAACAACAGGAATGGGATTTCCATGGCTGCAGTAAGGCTCTCTTTGATTATCCTGAAATGGTCTTTGTCCTCGCCTCCTCCTGTGATTGAAAGAAGTCAGCTGAATTAGCCACACCCACACGAATATGCTTAGGCTCACTAGTCTCAGAATCAGGAGCATCCACAAGGCAGTCAAAAAAGTCAAGATGGAGGTGTTGTAATACAATTGAAACTCCATTTGGCTTTTCTAGCAGGACTATCAGATTCTGTAACCGCTTTGTTCCTTATGCCATCCCTCTGGTAAATTCACAAGATTGGTTTTTCTTGCCATGTACATGTATACATCCAAACTAGACTGTGTTGTTGCTCTGTGTCATATATTATATGTGGGTATATATATAATTTTGTATTTATTTATTTTGTCATGCTTATGTAGTGTATATTGGAGGTGGTGATCCTTTGAGAGCTGTATGCAATGAAATTTCATTTTTAATGTATGCCTATTAGTGTACATTCAAAGGGACAATAAAGTTATTATCCTACTCTACTCTACTCTACTCTACTCTACTAGGTGCATACCAGACAGGGCTTAAATTGCACTGTAGCAGTCTTTTCTGACTATCTGAAGACAGCTCTGCCCTGAATCCTGCTCTTTAAGAGCCATGGTGGTACAGTGCTTAGAATGCAGTATTTCAGGCTAACTCTATCAACTGGTCTCAGTTTGATCCTGACTGGTTTAAGGTTGACTCAGCCTACCATCCTTCTGAGGTCAGTAAAATGAGGACCCAGATTATTGGGGGCAATATGCTGACTCTGTAAGCCGCTTGGAGAGGGCTGTAAAGCACTGTGAGGTGGTATATAAGACTAAGTGCTCTTGCTCTTGCTCTTTGTAGAATAGTAATCCATTTGAGTACTGAGTACCCACAATTCTAGAAAGGGGGTGCAAAATGCTAAGGTTAAAACCCTCCTATGGATCCTGGAGGATAGAGTCTCCTTGTAGGGCAGAAGTGGATTGTGGAAAGGGCAATCTGGTTCACAAACAAGTCGCCCTAATGGGACATCTGGGACTGAGACCTGTGCAATGCTCACTCGCCTGGAATGTTAGCCAGAGCCAGCAGTGAGGAAGAAAGAGCGAAAGAGAGAGACATGGCAAATCGGCAAATGAAAATAAACTTTCTCCCTCCAACACCATAAGGCAGCTTTAGCTTAAACAAAACATGATGTCAGCCATTGTTCTTGCAGCAGGAAGTCTGCCAAGGGTACTGGAGCCTTCCCAAGCCTCCCTCCAGCCTGTCTTAGACCCTCCGAGCTAGAAAGACAGATGACTGCTGCTGCCAGAGAAGCCAATTTCGCAAATTCAAACCTTTGAAGGATGGAAAGAAACAAATCTCTCTTATGGATAGATCTGGTGCTGTAGTTGTCGCCTGTGCAACATGATACATGTGTCTTCTGATGGTGTTCACACAACCTGTTCAACTTGGCTAATTAAAACTGAGTGATGGCATTTTTGTGAAGCTTGACTACTTGTGTGTGTGTGTGTGTGTGTGTGTGTCTGTATGAATGTCTGTGTGCATGTTTGCCTTTGGCTTAGTTTGTTGTGGTTTGTTGGCTTTGGATTCGGCATACTCTGCAAATTCAGATAATAGGTTAATTTAGGAAATGGGTCAAGCACGCTGAATAAACACAGGGACAATGTAACCTCACCAGAGGTGTCTGCAGGGTGTTGTCAAAAAATGGCAAAATGGTGGCTACAACACAGATAAAAAAAACAGCACTGTCTTGGCCACCGTACTGATATTTTTGATCATATCTTAGAGACACCCCTGAACATTACTCTCATACAGGGAAGTCATAAAGAAATCAGATCTGCTAGGGCCAGGGGTGTCCAACCTTGGCAACTTTAAGACTTGTGGACTTCAACTCCCAGAATTCCTCAGCCAGCAAAGCTGGCTGAGGAATTCTGGGAGTTGAAGTCCACAAGTCTTAAAGTTGCCAAGGTTGGACACCCCTGTCTAGGCCATGCAAAAGATCAATCCCATCTCACATCAATATTTTTCATAGCAATTTAAAGACGTGTGGATTTCATCTTCCAGAATTCTTTATCTAGCATGGTATCTCTAAGCACGCACAGCTCTTTCAATGAATGCCTTGATCAAATTATAAGAACCACTTCTCCATTTTATACACTGCATCCATTTGATTCAGGGAAGGTAAAAACTAAGCTGTCTTTTCCCCCTGTATGTAAAACAGAGGCTTGATCTGCAAAGACAATATTTATCTCCGGGATGTGACAAAAGCATTTATCTGCAGATTTCTATTTTCTATCTGAAAATATCCAGATAGCTGCTAGAGGGCAGCAAAGAGAATGAGAATATCAACCTCTTTTCCTCCCTCTAACCTTCAGCTGTATTTTGCAGTTCAGATCTGGTTCTCTTATGCATCTCCAACTTCATGAGCTTATCCAATAAATCCTTTAGAAGTGTTTTTGCAGGGTGACAAGACCATCTAGTGGTCACTTGGATTTTTGCAGGGCAGATCCAGCCATCCTAATTTTGTGCCATCCTCAAGCCGCTGTAAATTAGAGTAAAATATTTTCCTCCTTGCTGCCTATTTAACCTGTCACTAATGAAGTTAGTAGTGCACTGAGGAGGAAAACAGGGGGGGGGGCATGGAAGCAAAAAGAAGTGGCAGCAACAGCGTAGAGACAAGGTCTACTTCCCAATTCATTTTATCTCCTTACTCTGGAGCGAACACTGTTTAAATGCACTTGTTCAGGAAGAAACCATTCCGAACAGAATGATGTATGCTACTACTGCCCACTGTTTTATAGCAGTGAGTTCCTACTGAGTGCCATGAGAGGGGTTGAAGTCAATGTACCATGAAGATTTGACAGTTCTTGGATGCATCCCCCAAGCCTGTTTGCTCAAAACCCCTTGGCGATTTTTAAATGGGCTTCTTAGAATAACACATCATTTTCTCATCAAGAGCTTTGCCAGTTTGAGATGCACCCTTGGCTGCTATTTCTTAATTCAAGTTACACATAACAGTTTCTCAGGATTTTAGGACAGTACTCCATTCTGTTCTTCGGTGATGCCCTAGTGGGCCATTTCTCCTTGCTCCACGCCCTGCCGGCCTTGAAAGTTCCTGGCTGGCTCTGTTGCTGAAGATAGCATGCAAACTTTGGAAACCTCCGTTCGATCCTGCACAAGGCAGACCTGATGTTCTTAAGATCCACTCTGCTGAATTGGGAGATGGCATTCTTTCCTTCCTGTGAATGGTTCCTGGCCTATTTGGCATTTTTTTAAAAAAAAAAAACTTGTTTTTCTTCAAATAAAAAATAAAATAAAATCTAGCATGCAACAGAACAATGCCCAAGTCAGCAGTACCATTCTCACATAGTCAGGACATCCTGAGGGGATTTTTTTTTTTTAAAAAAAAAAAAGTCAATTGGTTTGTTTTCTTGGCTATCCACTATGTTTTCAGTAGTCTTCTCCTACCATAGGCCCATTTAGGAAATTGAAAAGGGGGCTTTGGAAGTATGTCTAATCTACCCAGAAAAAATGCTGGGGTGTGTACAGAGCATCCGAGGCAGGGAGAAGAGAGAAGTAGGAAATAATTTTTATAGTAGTTATTTTGCTTTCACATTTGTTGTGTTCTGTGACATCCACTGTGATGGCCCCTTTGTGAAGGCAGTGTAATATGCTCTGAACTTTCCCAACTCATCCTCTGACATAGCTGGCTAGGGAACTCTGGGAGTTGAAATCCACATGTCTTAAACACTGGGTTAAAATATTGGACTATGTTCAAATCTGTTCTCAGCCATAGAAGCTTATTTGGGGCTAATTTATAACTTGGCTGGTTGTGATGGGGAAAGTTGGAGTATTATGTATGCTGCCTTGAGACACCGGAGAAAAAGGTGGGATATAAATCTAATAAGTAAAATAAATCAGTGGTCCCTCTGAAGCAGTATAAGCTTTCAAGCTGAATGGCCATAGTCTAGTTTTCTTTTGTTCTGATGTTTCACTGCTGGCCATGGCCATTCAAACTGAAAGCTCGTTGTTGCTTCATTGATGCCAGCCGTGAAAAACTATACCAGTAGATTGGTTGCCTTCTTGAATTGCTGTGTCTGGGAGTTGAAACTCCCAAAACTGCAGTTGAAATGTGACTTAAATGTCACTATAATAACTTAAGGGCATTCACTCTGTTTCCTGTAATTAAGAGAGCAGGTTCTTGACCTTTATCCATGTGACAAATTTCAGGTACTTGAAAAAAGCTACCATACTATTCTTTTCACAAGATTAAGAGAGTAAAGAATAGAGTAGAATTACACCTTAACGTGATATGGAAATAATATGCCTTACAGTGCCTTTAAAAATTGTATTTGTCTTTTGAGCAGCCAGATTTTACTGCTGATTCATGCTCAATTTGTGATTTGCTGTGATTTCACAAAACTTGTACACGGACTATTAGCATGCCAGGTATCCCTCAACCCTAAACTTGAATTTTATTCTTCCAGTAAAGAACTTTGAAAATTATTATAACGTATTACATTCTGTTACTTTTAGCCCATTTTTCTAAGCTATCAAGAATTTTGTTTCTCTTACTTGGAAACTTTGCTATCATGCCAATTTTTCTGTCATCTGCAAATTTCCCCTGCTACATCTTCCAACTGACTAATGAACGTAGCTGTTTAAAGAGCCTGGAAGCTATCCATTTGATATGCCTCTGGACTTATGCAGAATGTATATCTTCACTTTTTGAGCATTTCTTTTACATTTGATTTGAGTATATCAGGTAGAGGTCTTCAGACCAGACTGAGTTCTGGCTCATGCAGCAGAAATGAAGCAATCTCTGTGGTTAAGAGGTGTTTTGTTTTTTGTTTTTTGCCTTGTGGGTCTACAAAAATCAAATCTAGAACATTTATCCGGCTTCTACATAGCAACTCTGGCGTGGGGGAAAAAAAAAACCCTTTAAAATTCTAATCCTTCCATATTGAATTTAATGTTATGTGAACTATGTATCAATTTGGTTTCATCCCAATCTGTGTCCCTGCAAAGAACTGAAACCACAAAGTTCAACAATTTTAAATTAAATCTAACTGCCCAGAACTGAGGGGCTGATTTGCCAGAACCAAGGTGATGAAAAGAAAATTCTGCAAATCATTTCACTTTAAACACTCAGAGGGATCGAATCTTCTTTTGTTTTGTTTTTAGCTATTCAGAAATGCACCAAGTGGACATTTTGGGGACTTGTTCCAAAAAACGTGGCTGGGTGAATCACCCTAGTTACACTGGGAGGCAGAAAATTAGCATCCAAACAGAGTTGTTGGCAATTGCTGATGGGATTGTATCATCAAAAACGATAATAGATTCTCAGAGCTATGGAGATGAAGAGTGTGTGGGTTGAGAACTGTAATGAAATGTGGTTCTCATCCACTTCTGTAAGACGTGGTGATGATTCCTGTCTTCGGTGGTGTTAAAAGTCAGATGAATTTAAGGCGATGGTGCAGACAATCTATTGATGTTGAGCTTCTAGAGTTTCTGCATGCTGGCTGGGGAATTCTGGAGGTTGAAGTCCAGACATCTTAAAATTGCCAAGGTTAAGAAACACTGCCTAGGTTGCCTATACAGTTTATCTTTGAAAACAGTGGAAGGGAGAAAATGGGAGAAAACTGTCATGCCTTCCAAGTTTCTTTAATAAATCCAGCCAGTGCTAACGAAAGGGTGACAATTAGATGGATCTAATCTGGCAAGATAGTTTACATAAAGGCATATTTATTAATCATCATGAGAGATAACCTTGGGCTTCCCTGCTTAAATGGAGTATATTTCTACTCTCCCAGGATTACTGGACAAAACAAGACCTTTGGACTCAATTAATGGGGCTGTTTGTAAACATTCAGGTGTCCTGTTTTCCAATTGAATTCTATATGGCAAAGTAATTCAGAACTGAAAGTTGAAAGATGCAAATCCTCGGTTCCTTATCCCTTATACGGTAGTGTCCACAGCTAATTGAAAAATAACTTGGGATAATAATTAGGAGAGTCAGGTCTTTTAAGCTTCTGTTTACTAATCTGTTTAATGGGAAAAGGATAATATTAAGACTGATCAAGAAATAGGAGAGGAATTTAAAATTGTTGTGCACTCAGAAGTGAACACGTTCAAACAATGAAAGCTATGGAATGGGTTATCATGGTGTAGTGATTTATATTGCTGGAAATGGTTTGGAAGGAAGGAAGGGAGGGAGGGAGGGAGGGAGGGAGGGAAGAAGGAAGGAAGGGTAATGCATGTAAAAAAGAGGGGGATGGCTTTGGTTGTACATCTTGACATTTTGACACATGGAGAGAAATGCACACAAATACCCCTACGGATCTTAGGTCTGACAAAGAATAGAAATATAGAGTCTGAAGAGGTCATTTAGGTTTTTAAGGGTAATGGCCTATTTAATGTAGGAATTCAAATTAAAACGTTGTGGACAATTATTATTTTTTTTTGCCTTTCTCTAAACTCATCCAGTATGGAAGAGTAATTGGTTGCCCCATCAATTGCTGTTATTGTTACAGTGGTTTTACCCCCTAACATTTAATCTGGTTGCCTGTAATTTAAACCTATTCTTCTATGTGTCCTTGACCTTCTGTGTGACAACTTTTCACATACTTGTATTGTCTTCCTCCTTAGATTGTTTTCCCCCCTCAAGGCAAAACATGCTCAGGATTTTAAAGATCTTAATTTCTAGTTCCCCACCCACCAGTCCTTCTCCTTATCCTTTTCCAATCCTGTTACCATTTATTTATTTGCTTATTTCATAAGTTTTTCACGCCACCTGTGTCCCAAGGGTCTGGATGGCTTATGATAGTAAAAACATCATAAAACAAAGCCTAACATTAAAATCATAAAAGCACTGTTCACTGTGAAATCAAAGGAGAATCAACCCATAGTTTCTAGCCATTGCCTACCTGTCAGTACTCTTATTGTCTGGTTCCCCAAAGATCTGGTGCCTATTTCTGAAGCAGAAGTAATGAATGGCCATTATTGTAACTTTCAGGGGAGGAGAATTTCAAGAGTTACAGCAGCCACAGAAAATGCCCTGGGGAGAGGGAAGCATGCAGGCAAAAGGATTCAAGACTATCTTGAACCATGGAGTAATTTATCTGAATTTCAAGTGTACAGTCTACAACTACACCAAGTGATTGAGATGGCCTCAATGAATGCAGAAAGAAAGACAGTGTTACCTTCCCTGACTTGGAAACTATACAGATAGTCCTTTGTTTAACTAACAATCTTACTTCAGCTTTCCTTTGCTTTACCTGTGTATGATCTATCCTTGAATTTACAACCTTCACAGGTCTGTAAAGCACAGGAAAGCTGAAGTAAGATTTAAGCACGGTCACCGTTTCACTTAGCAATTGTATTTCTTGATGGCTGAGGTTTGCTTTCTCCCCAGGTTGTCCCCTCCAGTCAACTTTTCCCAACCTGGTTGGGATGCAATGCAAGGTCTCTGCTCACAGTTCTTGGTTCTTCATCTTGCTGGGTATGCTCACCAGTATTTTAAAAAAATGCCTTCAGGCCCAGCTTTAAGCAGTATGATGTTGCCTTGTTCCACCTGGCTCTGGCCCAGCTCGAGGGGAAATAACAGCTCAAGTGACTCCCATTGTTTATGAAATGAAGGAACTTGTTGCTTTCATAAAGACACAATGAGACTGGAAGGGGACCAACAAGTTTCCAGGATCAGGAGAACAGGAAAGGGGCAACTCTGGAATGGCGAGAACATGGAACGTTACAAAGAATTCAGCAGCTCATGCAGCATCAATTGCATTAGAATTGTTCAGACTCAGTTCTGGGACATGAGCAGGAATAAGTTATGACACTAATAATGTGTCAGGCATGAAAGATAAGGTCTATACTTGAAGGTCCAATTAAATTCATTTATTGCTACCCAAGTCTATGCATAGGAATCTTCTCAACTAACATTAGCAACTGCTAAGATTTAGATATGGCCCAACAAAATCGGGGTGGGGTGGGGTTAGAGAGAGTTGGACTCAGTACACTTGTGGCTATGTAGAGATTCCAGGCTGATCTCTCATTTAACTCCAGCCCCAGCTGCTGTCATTCCTTCCTCTACAAAATGTGAGCCTTTGGCTTTGGGGTGAAAAAAAAAAGATTTTTGGAGGAAAATAATAGGACAACAGAGCTTCCTTGTATTAACGGCAAGCTAACTAGGTATCTGTTATTAGGACTTCAACTTGATGAAATGGGAAGGGACCAGCATCTTCTGATTGGCTAATTGGGGACAATAACATGCTAGACTGCTTTGAGAAGTAACAGGAATGAGTAAATTTAAGCACATGCAGGGTTTTTTCCATTGCCATTAACACAGTGTCCCTACAACTAGAACATGTTTAAAGGGTCAATATATTTTACAAAGTTTTTATTTTTTACAACAAAAGTACGAACAAAACATAAAGCCCTCTTTCAATTATATACATACAGTGTGTCAGTTGGTTACAATCTTTTGTGCTATCCTTTTTTTACCATTACTCACAAGTTATATAAATGCTCACCTTATCAGTCTAGCTTGTGCTTATATAATATCAATTATTAAACAATTCATTTGACTATTTTTCCATCATTTTATACAAGATATTCTAATTTTCATTATGATTTAATCTTATACATTCATCCAATGATTATATATTTTATATTGTATTCTTTATCAGTCTATTAACTTTTATTGTAAGGCTTACTAATCTATTTCTTTACCATATCTTTTTATCTAACCATTGATAAAATAAATCCCATATCATATAAAAATTTTTATCCTCTTGTTCTCTAATTTCAAATGTCAATTTACTCATTTAAAGCACAGTCCATGATTTTCTTAATAATTTCCTCCTGCGTAGGTATTTTTTCATTTTTCCAATTCTTAGCAAATACAATTCTAGCCGCTGTTAAAACATTTACAATCAAATATTTCAATTCTTTACAATATATTTCTGGTATAATTCCCAATAAAAATATCTCAGGTTTAAACTCTATGTTGTTTTGTCATTTTTTTCCAACCATGTGTGGATTATAGTTCAATATCTTTTTGCATCCGAGCATGTCCACCACATGTGGTAATATGAACCAGGTATCTGATGATGTTCTATCGCCAGAACAAATTAGACTCAAGACCGGAGTTGAGTTCAGCTCTTTATTTAACTGTCAGTAACTTCAACTAAACTCGAGCCGCGGCAGCCTCTTTTATAGATGCTACTCATGGCTCGCAACCAATGGCATCATTTTAAACCTCCCGCCGTTTAGGCGGCCAATCATAATATGTTGTTAACCACCAATCACTAGGTGGTAGTGATTGTCCAATCGGAACGTAGTATTACGAGTATGCAAATGTCTATATACAACAGATGACATTTCCAACATTTATCCGATTAATTATTGAACATCCTCGCAATTCTCGTCGGGGGTAAGTGCCACCTGTAAAACATCTTATACAAATTTTCTTTATATGCAGTTGACATTGTCATTTTATAATTTTGAGACCACAATTTTTGCCATTTATCTAAATCAATCCCATATCTGAAATTTTTCCCCCACGCAATCATTGTTTCTTTTACTTGTTCTTCCTCTAATTTAAACTCTAGCAAATGTCCATAAAGTTTTTTTATTACTTTTTCATCAGTACCTGTCAAAATTTTATCTAAATCAGTCAACTTATCATAGATACCTTCTGTTTTAACATCTTTATCAAATCTAGATTGTATTTGCAAATATGAAAACCAATTCATTTTTACACCTTGTTCTTTCAACGCTTGCATAGATTTAAGTTTATCCTTTTCATTCAATATCTCACCATATCTAACTGTTTGTTCCTTTTTATATATTATTGGATAGGAAAAAGCTTCAATAGTAGATTACCATAGCAGAATTTGCTAGACTGCTTTGAGAAGTAACAGGAATGAGTAAACTTAAGCACATGCAGGGTTTTTTCCATTGCCATTAACACAGTGTCCCTACAACTAGTACATGTTTAAAGGGTCAATATATTGTAGGAATAGCAAAAGGTCCATTTCTGGGAGAAGATGTTAAATTTAGCCCCCAAGTTTAGCCTCATTCTCTCAATTAGAGAACAAAAAAAATTAGAAAGGAGGAAGTGTGCAAGGCACATTCATTTGAGATCTTGAAGGAAATGCAAATTTTGGCTCCTGATATAAAATACATTGCATGATCATATGTGCAGCACTTCTATCAAATTTGGGGAAGATTGACTACATGGCTCTTAGCCACTTCCCCAGTTGATTGGGATTGGGGGATGGCAAAATACAGTATTAGGGCTATCATATCTAGACTGTAATATTCCAAGTGAACATGAGACGTCTTGGGATCCTTTAAAGACCCGTCAAATTTACTGAGGTCTAAATAGAAAAAGAACAGATTGATGTGTATACAGTTGATTATAGTAGAAATGAGTGCACTGTTGGATGATATGAAGTGCCAAATCATCCTGGAGAAGGCCCATCTAGGTGGATGCTGAGTTGCAGGTTACTAGGTTGAGTGATGCTTAAGTGACTTGATAGCACTTCAGATCCAAAATATAGATCTGGGCTGCAAACATAAAGATTACTAGCAGATGGCAACAAAGAGTTGGATAGTTTTATACTGTATTTTGTTGCCGTTTGTACCGTAGGGTAGTAATCCACATTTTCGCAGCCAAGATATGATGGTTGTTCAATCATGTTTGACTGTTGGTGACTTACAAACATGATTTCACTGCAACTATCCACCAGGTAGCCCATGACTGAGTTGGATTGTGGTGAGCTCTATCCTTTCAGTATTGGGAAATTGCCTCTTGAATCCTAGTAATTGGAAATGCATTTGGAACCCAAAGACCTTGCTGCAGGCTGAAAGTCTCTTCCACCTTCGCCGAGAATCTCTCAACCCTCCACCCACAATCTTCCAACTGAATTCTCCCTTCTCTCTTTCTGTCTGGTGTGCAGCCTTGGAAGCAAAGAGAAGGGAGGCATTGGAACAAACAAAATGTACCACTCATTCCTCTCCTCCCTAGGAAAACAGATGGATGAATCTGGCTTTGTGGAATTCAGGTAAGGGGATAGATTTATTTTCCTGGCTTCAATTTGAATTAGGAAGAATTCAAGCTTTTAAACGCAAAGCCTCGTCTGGTGGCACAAAAGTGAACGTGCTTAGTAATGGCATAAACCGTTAATTCAGCGCCCTTTTTCAAATGCCTGAAATATCCTTCAGAACTGAAAGCATATATGCACCTTGCTTTTACAGTCTATTATTAAAAAGTGAATTGATAGAGTTTCAGAAAGAAGAGGCAGCGATCATGAATGGCAGCCATTCATAAAAGTATTATGGGTGGTCACCCCAGGCCTTCGTTTCCTAAACATGCATTGTGGTGTGGTTTTTTTGTTTGTTTTTTTTAAATCCTTTTCCTGTTCTGAATATGTGAGACAGAAGTGAACACTTTTGATGAGTTGTATTCCATCTTTTTTTTGGGTAGAAAGCCAATAACTTTGAGTCCAGCTGCATGGTGGCCTCTACTATATCTTGAATGAGCCCAAAAAGAGCTAAGCAGGGTATAACTTGGTTCCCAGATAGAAGACAGCTCACAAGGAAATTCCAAGGTGTTAAGTGAGACTGAGAAAATTGGAAAAACATCCTGGAAGAAGAGAATGGAAAATCACTTCTGTTTTGTTGCCAAGAGAAAAACCTACAGGGAGACAGCAAGAGACAAGCTTGATTTGGGATTATTATTTTTTTAACTGCCTCTGCAAACCCTTTGTCCTGCAGGGGAGAAGAACATTTTGAAATGCTCAGAATATTGCCACTTCTGAAATCAGATTACCATTTATTTAATGTATCTAATAGAGATGGCTCTGCTCACCTTGTATAAAATGCAATGGGGTTTGTCTGGCAAATGATGGCGTATATTGTTTTGGAAAATAAACAGATGATATAAAGCCCTATTTTTGTGATTGGGATGGTAATTTCCTGCACTATTGTTACAGGAGTAGATAGCATTATCATATCTCTTTTCTCTCTGCCCTTTGCTAAGATTACTTCTGACTGGCAAGCTGACTGTTGATTTTTCCCTCCTGTATTTAAATGTTAGCATTAACATACTAGTAGCCCTAAACAGTATAGAAATCAAACACTTTAAACATAAACTCCTAATACCACCCCATTCTGCTAATATCAAATTGGAGCTCTTGCCTAAGTTTCCACTGGTGGGATGGCTCATAGTGAAGTTACTATTAATGTGACTTTCTTGATGGAGGGCCTCTGTGTTTCATGAAATGAAGCTGATTCTCATGCTATCTTCCTTTATATTACAACTTCTTCTAGGTCTAGGAGAACAGCTGCTGCAGACCTGGATGCCATTTAAAGGTGAACTTTGTTATAATTCATGTAATGCTTATGTTCTTACCATATTGTTCCATTTAAACCAAGATGATTAGGGGAATGGAGGCTAAAACATATGATGAAGGGTTGCAGGAACTGGGCATGGCTAGTCTAGTGAAGAGAAGGACCAGGGGAGACATGATAGCAGTCTTCCAATATTTGAGGAGCTGCCACAGAGAGGAGGGAGTCAAGCTATTTTCCAAAGCACCTGAAGGCCAGACAAGGAATAATGGATGGAAATTGATCAAGGACAGATTCAACCTGGAAATAAGGAGAATTTTTCTGACAGTGGGAACAATCAACCAACGGAACAGCATGCCTTCAGAAGTTGTGGAAGCTTCATCAATGGAAGCTTTCAAGAAGAGACTGCACTGCCATCTGTCAGAAATGGTGTACAGTCTTCTTGGGAGGGGGGGGTTGGGCTAGATGACCTACAAGGTCCCTTCCAACTGTTAAGCTGTATTTGTATCATGTTAGAATAGGTGGCTTTGTTGTTAACTGTTTTCTCTAACCACTTTTACCGAACGTTGCTTTTAAGAGGACCAGTTGGTTTAGCGGTTAATGCACCTGCCTAGAAAGCATGGGACTGTGAGTCTCTTGGCTTAGCCATGGAAGCTATCTGGGTGACTTTGGGCCAAGTACTCTCTCTTAGCCCAACCCACCTGACAGAGTTGTTGTTGTGGGAAAATAGGAGGAAAATGTGTTGGATATGTTTGCCGCCTTCAATTATTTGTAAAAATAATAAACGTAGGATATTAATAAGCAAAGTAAAAATAAATAAAACAAAGGTATTATTTGTATTCAAGGCTTCAGGTTGCTTTGATTTAAAAAAAAGAATAAAAAAACTTTAAAAGAACAATAACCAACAAAAATAATTATATTATGGAGAGCCAGTTTGGTCTAGTGGTTAAGGCATCAGGCTAGAAACTAGGAAACCACGAGTTCTAGTGCCTCCTTAGGCCCAAAGCCAACTGGGTGAACTTGGGCCAGTCATTTTTTCTCATTCACAGGAAGGAGATGATGGCAAACTACTTTTGAAAATACTTGCCAGGAAAATTGCAGTCCAGGAAGTCTCCCACAAACAGACATGACTGAATGGAAGTGGGGGTGGGAACCCTGTAATATGAGGAATGCTGGGTCGAAGTCTAAAGTTTCTGAATCTCCAATACTTTGAATGACCAATTCCCGAATACAGTCCACCAAGATTTTGATAGATAGATAGATATTGTAATATTTCATAATCGTAATTGTTTTTAGTCTGTATATAAGATTATTTCATGACATGGACATTCACTAGTTGTAAATCAAATAAATAAATAAAAGCGTAAAAAGAGCTGTTGAATAAACTTCCTGCTAATCTCCAAAAACGAAACATTGATCCAGTTTGAAAGATCAACATTGCTTCTAGAAATTATTCATCTTAATTGGATAGCCAAAATTTCAGAATTCAAAAGCTGGAGACCATCTCTCTGAATGGCTTTGGCTGCATCGTGAAATCAGTGACTTTAATCCTCCACCAGTTTTATTTATTTATTTTATTTTTATTTATTTTATTTTGTCGAGAGATTATAAGATAACAGGTATAAGTATAAACATAGTTATGAATACATGAAATGGATACATATAAGAAAGAAAAAGAAAAAAAGGGAAAAAAAGAAACAATAGCACAGGGACGGTAGGTAGGTTGGTATTATGCAATAGTAGACAGTCTAAGGTTAAAGTTTTTGGGGTTTGGGGAAGAAACCACAGTCAGGTAGAGTATTCCAGACATTGACCACTCTGTTGCTGAAGTCATATTTCCTACAATCAAGTTTGGTGCGGTTTACCTTGAGCTTGTATCTATTGTTTACTCTTGTGTTGTTATGGTTGAAGCTGAAGTATTCATTGACAGGTAGGACATTGCAATATATAATTTTATGTACTATACTTAGTTCAGACCAAAGGCACCGTAGTTCTAGGTTGTCTAGGTCTAGAGTTTCAAGTCTGGTGGCATAAGGTATTCTGCAACGAGTAGAGGAGTGGAGAACTCTTCTTGTGAAATATTTCTGAACTTTCTCAACTGTATTAATGTCAGATATGTAACGCAGGTTCCAGACTGATGAGCTGTACTCAAGTATTGATCTAGCAAATGTTTTGTATGCTCTAGTTAGTAGTGTGATATTACTGGAGAAAAAGCTACGCAGGATTAGGTTAACAACTCTTAATGCCTTTTTCCCTATGTAGTTACAGTGGGCTTAGATCATTAGAGATGAGTACTCCAAGGTCCTTGATAGAGTTTGGATCATCAACAAGGTCTTGACTATTCAGCTTGTATTTTATTTTCTGATTTTTTTTGCCAATATGTAAGACAGAGCATTTATTTGTTGAGATTTGAAGTTGCCATTTGTTTGACCATTCTGATACATGGTCGAGGTCTTTTTTTAAAAAAACAAAAACAAATTTTATTAGTTTTTAAAGACAAACAAAACATAAAACATAAGAACATAAAACCTCTTTTCTGAAAGTTATTTGTAAATTTTAACACAGCAAATAAAACATTATTTTATGCAGCATTGAGCCATTTCCTTATAAACACATACATATCCTTTCAAATTTCTCATTATTTCTCCCTTTACTTTTATTCAATTATATTTCTTTTCTATATTTATCTATTTTATATGTTTTTACTCATTATACTTATATTTTCACCTGACTTGTTTTATTCTCTTCTATGTTTTATTCTCAATTATCCTCTTCTAACATTCCTCCAAGGTTTTATTAACTCAATCAAACATAAACACACAAAAACACAAAACATAGAAACATCTTTTCTGAAAGTTGCTTAGTCCCGGGTTACAACTCTTCGTACAGACACCAATTCAAGTTCATATTCATTTTATATGCCATTCCATATCTTATTACCATTTTCAATTTTCTGTATAGCTTCTCTTCTCTTTTAAACTTTCTTAGTTTTATTTTATTTATCTCATCTCAATTCAAATCATAATATTTATTATTCTTTGTCTGTTCTGTTTCCAGCTATCCATTTATCTTTCTTCTTTAAACAAAACTTTACAGAAGTCTATGTAAATTTTGTCTATTGCTTTGCCCTGATCAAGTTGTGTAGTCCATATGTTTTTGCAGTGTAAGAGTTGCAGATTACAGGATAGTTTTTTTCTGAAACCAAATTGTTTATTAGAGAGTAGGTTGTTTGTCTTTAAGTGGTGCATAATGAATTGGTTGATAATTGATTCCATGACTTTACAGGAGATGCAGCATAAAGAGATTGGTCTGTAATTTTCAACTAGGCTGGGGTCTCCCTTTTTGAAGATGGGGATGACCGTGGCTAGTGACCATAGGTTTGGCAAGGAGCTGGTCCTGAAAGATTTTCCAAAGATTATGCTTAGAGGTTTGGCTATGGCAGTGGATAGCTTTTTTAAGAAGTAGGCACATATTCTGTCTGGTCCAATAGATAGAGATGGTTTTAGATTGCGTAGTGCTTTTTCAACATTGTCTTCTGTAAAATTGATATGTATTAGATCATTATAGTTGTCTGTGGTTCGACTAGGAAATACTGGGCATGATCCATTGCTGTTTACAAATACTGAGCCAAAGAATGTGTTAAAGAGGTTGGCTTTAATAGTGTCATCGTTGCAGTCTTTACCATTAGGTCCTTTCAGGGGTGGGATGGACCTTGAGTCTTTTAGTTTGTTGTTTATAAAACTGTAGAAAGCGCGGGTGGAATTGGTGTGTAGAAGGTTTTCCTCTTGTTTAAAGTGATAATTGGCGCATTCAGTCTTTATCTGGTGGCATAAATTTTTGTATCGGCTTTTGAAGTTGGCAGCATGACCAGATTTGTTTTTTCACCAGTTCATAAAAGATGTTGGCCTCAGCCACATATGGTTTTGCCATGTTCCATGCTGCTGCACTTTGATTAATCATTGGCTTTCTTTATGCGCTTCTTCTAAGGAGGTTTGACCTTTGCAATGAATATTGCCTATGCCACCACCCACTCTCCTCTGCCTCTGTTTCCAAGCAAAAATTGACCCTGATTTTCCACTCCCAACTACCCTTTTGCCAAGTGCCTCAATCAGATGCCTCTGGGCTTGGATGCCAATTGTGAAACTGGAGAAGCATTAAAGATGCCCAGTAAACCACGCCATACGCCTGTCACAAACATAAGACACAATTGGAGTAGACTAGCCCAGGATTTTATTGTGGATGCAACATAAATTTGAAAAATTATCTTATACATGGAGAAAAAATGATTGACCTGATGGGAACTTTTCCATCCCTTGCAATGTAATTAGCAAAAATACAACTTCTTTTTAAAAAATAAGATAAAAAAGGAGGAAAAATAAGGCTACATAAAGCTCTCATGTTGAACCTGGGGAGAGATTGCTAACATATTTGGGGGAAACTGGTGCTCTGTATCATAAAATAACTGGAGAGGCTGGATTTGTACCACCAGGCTTAGACACGAAAACCTCTAATTGACTCACACTAACCAGGTCTAGCAGCAGGCAGCTACGGATGCTGTTTTTTTTTTAACCTGCTTTGTTTAAGTATGATGTGTGAACACAGGCTATATTTTGTAAAAAGTGTGCAACTGCACAGAAATTCAAAAGAAGAAGCACAATACCTGTTTTTTTAAAAGAAATGAATGAATAAAATTGTTTTTTTCCCTTTAAAAAACAGTTTAGTTGTAATCGATGATTAATTGCCAACTCAACAGGAGGTAAAAGTCTGTAGAGATTTTCAGTTATCTAGGTCATGGTCCCTTTTCAGGAGGCAACTGGACTTTTTTTGTTTTTTCTTTGACTATAAATCTTTCCATTCCCCACTATCCTGTCAGAGCTGAAGAAGCTTCTTGGACGAGAAGTGAAATGTCTTCAAAGAAAAAACAAGAAAGTCCAGTTGCCTCCTGAAAAAAGCACCTTTGGGTCAAGAGGAGGTATCAAAGATTTTTTTTCATGAAGTACTTTTCAGATAATCTACTGTACTGTTTCATTAAATGGGTGTGGAGAGTAGGACAGAGATCCCAGAAATGAGTATTCGGGCTAGAATATTTAACTGTATACAGTATGAAGGGGCTGCCTTTTTTTTTTTTTTACATGAAATTACCTAAAGTAGCTGCTTTAAACAACACTGGAATACCTAGTGGTCAATTGTTTTGTGTGTGTGTGTGTGTGTGTTGCAGGGAGCATTAGGTTAAACAATATGTGCAAATGATCATTTTGAATCAATGGTTATGTAGCTACAGCAAAGGGCAATGGGATTTTAGGACACTTCATGAGGGCTTTTCTTGAAGATCCAGAGTCAGCTCAGCTTCTGGGCTCCACTTTAGCTGACTCCAAGAGCTGAGTTGATTGTTTTCCTAGCTCTACAGCAGTTTATTTGAAATCAGAACAAAGGCAGCATTTTTCTATGCAGCATTCCAAATTCGTCTTCAAAAGCTTTTATGAAACACAGCAGGAATGGTTGCAAAATGACTTTGAAGTTTACAAACGATCATTTTTCATGTAGATTTTACAGAGGATCACATTATAGCACCTGGTAAAGGGAAAGGGGCAAAGGACTCATCTAGCTGTTTAATAAGGACAAGATTTTTTTAAAAATGCTACGACCTGTTGGAGCTTGATGGATGACACGTTGATAGAATCATTTCTTTGTTGATTGGCTTTAATAGAAGTGACAATCACAAGCCAATATTGAATTGCTTTGGCCAAACTGAAAATGATGATGGTGTGGAAGTGCTCATTCAGTATTTTCCAAAGCATGAAAAATAATTGCTCCATTTCATTCTGTTTATTAGCTCTCTCAGTAGGCTGGTGAACCTAAGGTTGCATGTGCTTTCTCTCTGAATTTCAGGCAAAGCCAGACCAGAGTTTCTCAGCAACTTTAAGATGTATGGACTTCAACTCCTAGATTTCCCAATCAGTATGCTAGCTAAGGAATTCTGAGAGTTGATATCCACACATCTTAAAATGTCCAAGGTTGAGAAAATCTGGACTATGGTAGATGACAAGAGAATCCTCTCCAACTCTATAATTCTATGAAATCAATATGAACACTTCTTTCCAATTATTTTTGTGAAAAATAAGCTGAGACACACTATTGGGAGACAGTTCAAGGTGGCTTATATTTTATTTTGCAATAAACATTTTTATTTAGTGATGCCATATTGCATGTCTGAGAGGCTTTATCTGAGTCTAATAGCTAATTTAAGTCATGGAAAATGAAAGATGAAATCAGGAACTAAAATTTACTGCCAAGGCTTGATCTGGGGAGTCTAACCATTTTCCAAAATTCTGATTGGCCATAACTGTGTGTGCATGTGTTAGATTTTTTAACTTAAATCTAGGCATTTAATAAATGAAGCTTATTTGAAGTTGTATTTTCCAAAATGTGTTTGAGAAGAAAACAAAAAAAGTAGCCCTCAAGTTGGAAGAGGAACAAGTTAAAGAAACAATGATAGCGCGGGCAAAAAACTTTTCATATGTTTTAGAACTTGATAAATGGCAGAAACTATGGAACAGAAATTATAAATTAACAATATCAGCAGTATATAAAGAAAACTTGTATGAGACATTTTATAGATGGCACTTAGCACCAGCAAAACTAGCCAAAATGTTTAAAGATAAATCAACTAAATGCTGGAAGTGTCATTAAACACCAGGAACATACTACCATATGTGGTGGTCTTGCATAGAAGCTAAAAGATATTGGACAAAAATTCACACATGGTTCGAAAAAATGATTAAACAACATATAGATTTGAAACCTGAAATATTTTTATTAGGAACTATACCTGAAGCAGAGGTGGTATTCAGCAGGTTCTGACCAGTTCTGGAGAACTGGTAGCAGAAATTTTGAGTAGTCCGGAGAACCGGCAAATCCCACCTCTGACTGGAGATTTTACAGTATCCTTCCCCTGCCACACCCACCAAGCCATGCCCACAGAACCAGTAGTAATTGAATCCCACCACTAACCTGAAGGTTATAGTAAAGAAAAAAGATATTTATTCATACATGTATTAACATCAGCTAGAATTGTATTTGCTCAGCATTGGAAAAGTGACAAGATACCAATAGAGGGAAAAGTAATTGAAAAAATATTTGAATGTGCAGCAATGAATAGATTATCATTGGAAATTAAAGAAAAAGAAGAATCTGAGTACTATATGGATTTGTTTTATCAATGGTTAGGGATATGTGACTATGGTTGCTTTGTTATATTGATAAGAAAAGTATTAAATATAAACTGTAAGCACATGAAAAATTACCCAATCAACACATGCTTGAAATGGAATGGATTGTTGTATATATATAAAAAAAATATTCAAAAAAAGAAGAAAAGTAGCCCTCAACACTGCTTGATAGATGCTACATCATATGCCAATACTTAATGAAATCTTTTAATACTGAGGTTTCCTTTAGGATCCTCTGAGTAACACTTTCTTAGAGATTCAGCAGAATAGAAATGATAGCTATTTTATTTACCTTACTGGAATCTCTGAATATTTTGTCTTATGAAACATCTCTCTTGAACTTTGAAATATGAATTGGACACACATGTCCATAAAATAATTTAAACACCAAGCCAATAACTACATCCATTTTCAAGTTGGAAGTAGAAAGTGCATGCTAAACCTTTGAAAACTATTGGGGAAAAAAGATAAACTGTATGTGCCTAATACAGTTCTAATTTGCAATGAAATGAACTAAATCTAACTGAAAAATTAGACTGTGTTATTTATATGTTTGCCAATTTGTTTTGAGATAGTTCATTCAATGGAGGAACGGCTGGTGAAAATGATGGAACTTGTAGAGATGTCTAAATTAATTTCCTTGATCAGAGAAAAGACAGTATCTACATTTGTGGTTTAGTTTTCTTTAACTTTTTTCTTTATTTGCTCCTTTTTTTTCTTTAATTTCCTTCTTTTCTTCCTTACTACTGGTATCTATTAGTTTGTGTTAGCTTTTATCATCATTTAAAAGTTATATGTATGTATGTATGTATGTATTTGTTTTCTTAAGTTTTCACGGGTACTTACATGTATGGTATTCAGCTTTGTTCAGGTATTTTTCCACGTCATTATAGTTGTGCTTTTAAAGTTGTAGCAACGTTTCGGCAGAATCTCATCTGCCATCATCAGGCTTCTGTATTGTGTTCGTCTGTGAGTCAGACTTTCACAGCCTTTTCTGTTTTAAATTTGGGGCTAGCCTAGTGCTGTGTCAGAATGTTTTTTTCTTCATCCTGATTGGTTGGGAGTCTTGGTCTGTGTTTATTGGTCTTGAAGTTTGCTGTGTTCTACTTTATTGGTGTTTCTAATATCTTCTGTCTGTTTTGTGGCTTTTTTTTTTGTCTTGATTGGCTGGCAACATTGTGTTCCTGTATTGGAGGCTTTTAGTGAAGCTTGGCTCCGAGTAAATGGACGGCTATCATTTATTAGGAAGCTAGGTTTTATCTGGGTGACTGGTTGGGGTGTGTTTGAGCTGGAGGTATCGGGGGGGGGTCTGTTTGTGCCCAGGTGTTTGCCTGGCTTGTGGTGTGGAGATTTTTTTGTTTGTGAGTGCAGGCTTCCAAATAATTGACAGTCTGGTGGAATCATCTCTTCTATTCATGCTTTCAGGTCTTTTTTCAATCTCTATGGCTTCTCTGATAATTCTGTGGCTGGGGTTTTCTATCGTGGCTAGGGTTTTGGTTTTATATATATATGCAGGTCTTGGCGTGTTCGGGTCTTTTCCCGTGTAAGATTGAGAGTATCTTGGCAACGTTTCAACGAGGTCCCACTCACCATCTTCAGGCTGGTGCTTTCGGCACGACACAGACCAAGACTCCCAACCAATCAGGATGAAGAAAAAAACCATTCTGGCACAGCAGTAGGCTAGCACCAAATTTAAAACAGAAACGACTGTGAAAGTCTGACTCACAGAGGAACACAATACAGAAGCCTGATAATGGCAGATGAGATTCTGCCGAAACGTTGCTACAAATAGAAAACAGAACATGTATATAGCAATAGCACTTAGACTTATATACCTTCTTTACAGTGCTTTTACATCCCTCTCTAAGCAATTACAGAGTCAGCACATTGCCCCAACAATTTGGGTCCTCATTTTACCTACTTCAGAAGGATGGAAGGCTGAGTCAATTTTGAGCCTGGTGGGATTTGAACTGCCAAATTGCAGGCAACTGGCAGTCAGCAGACGTAGCCTGCAGTACTGCACTCTAACAGTACTGCACCACTGCATCACCGTGGATGTGCTTTAAGCCATAGAAAAATCCTACCAACCAAAGTTAGCATGATGAAAGAAATTATCTAGGTTTTTGTTTGACTCACTTAAGTAGCCAGACCAGATAATAGTCTAGGCTCTCTCTTTGCTTAACATGCTTAGCCTTAATTGGTATTGAAATTAGTTAGCGTTTAATACCTTTCGTGTTGGGTGAACCCAGCCCTTCTGGTTACTTATTGTTTAGCATGTTTTGGATACCCAGTTAAGCATATTTTTGGAAAGACAGTCATTGAGAAGCTTTTCCTCAACTCTGCACTGTTATTATGAAAAGTTCTTCTCCATCCCCCACAATGTTTTTTGGTTGGTGCCAATGTAAAACCCAACTGGTGCACACATGGTGTAGAAGTTGTGTAGTACAGAGCAGGGGTCTCCAACTTTGACAACTTTAAGCCTGGAAGACTTCAACTCCCAGCTGGCTGGGGAATTCTGGAGTTGAAGTCCTCCAGGCTTAAAATTGCCAAGGATGGAGACCCCTGGTACAGACCATCTATGCAGCACTTGATTATTCTTAAAGTATGTGGCAACCCCCTTCCTGAATTACAACTTTCTAAATTTCCACATCAGCTATAGGGGCTGAGAAATCTGGAAGTGATAATCCTAAAGTCATCAGCTAGAAAAGACCAGGTTAGAAGCACAGGCAAACTGCACCCCTCAAATTCAGCTATGTAACTTCTACACACTATTTGGAAAGAAAAAAAAAGAGGCAGCCAAATCTTGAAAAATTGTAAGACTAACAACTTTCTGTGACTTTTATTTTTTAGGTAGCCATTCTGAAAGCCAAAAATCAGTAGCATGATATTTTTCCTGGAGCTGCAGGAAAACAAATTATGCATAGATCCTTAGTTTATTATCAGAACTCATATTATTTTCCCAGCAATGGTTCATGGACTTGCAGTTTGGCAAGGCCAGGGCTGATAAGTGAACCACAAATACAATGTCTCTCCAGAGCTCCTCTATCACAGGGCTGTGTTGGATATGTGTTGCGGCAATCTAGGCAACACTAGGAGGAGACAGCAAAAAGGTACTTTAAACTTGGCTGCCATCCACTGCTTCCAAAAATCCTAAATGCAAGTGCTCTGTCAGTGATGCACACTAAATGTGTGCGTTCCCAGATATATATTACCCGAGACATTTAGACTCCCCCAAAGTGGCAGGCGTTTGGAGGCTGCTGCCAGACACACACTATAAATCCACAAGACATATAATTCATATCTCCTAAATCTGAACACATCACCAGATCCCCACCCTTGAGAGTACACATTGTGGCTATTCAGCATTCAAGCCCTTCCTTTAACAGACAGAAAGAGGAAAACACCTTTTGATTCTGGTATGTATCTTCCTGACACTTGGACATCCTGTTTGGCCTCCTCAAAAGTATGATTAGTTGATAAACACAAAAGATGAAATGCTCACAGTGTTCTGGTGCACACCCTGCCTGCCCCTCGTTTTTCTGCACAAGCATTTCTGCACAGCATTTGGCAAAAACACTCAGGAGCAGTGATCTTTGAATACTTGTGATAAAGGTGACTGTTTATTCAGGAAACATTTGCATCACTTAAACAGTGCTCATTTGTCTCCAGTCCAGGAAATACGCAAATGTTGCACATAAAAGGGGGAGGATCTTTGATCATGTGTGGCCTCAGCTGCCATCTTGACTTTTCTGACTCTCTGCTGTGGATGTCTGTGCTCCAGTCTCATACCCTGATCTGATTGGTTATGTATCATCTAGCCCCCAGTCAGAGGTGGGATTCAAAAAAATTTACTACCAGTTCTGTAGACATGGCTTGGTGGGCATGGCTTGGCTTGGTGGGCATGGCTTGGTGGGCGTGGCAGGGGAAGGATACTGTAAAATCTCCATTCCCTCCCCATCCCACTAACCTGCTTTCCAGCTCCATTCTCCTGTGCAGGGCAACCAAAGAAGACCCAGCCAATCATCTGGGACTCGGGAGGCAGAGAATAGATGGGGGCGGGGCCAGTCAGAGGTGGTATTTGCCGGTTCTCTGAACTACTCAAAATTTCCACTACCGGTTCTCCAGAACTGGTCAGAACCTGCTGAATACCACTTTTGCCCCCAGTGTATGATCCTTGATTCACCAAGTCACCCCTCTGTAAGAACAAAGAAGAAATACAATATCAAAGTAGTAATGGAGAAGCTAGAAGCTTAATTTTTTTAAAAAGAAAATATTTAAATTTAAGAATATTGAAAAGAAGACTCCTTACTAAATTAAGATTTTTTTTTCCTGGGAAATGTTCCTGTTTTTTCACTGAAAAAACACTACTTTTAACCTCAACGGTGAAATGAAAGGTGATTCGGTTTCAACCTAATTTATAATGGTAAAACTTGAATTACAAGTTATGTTATGCTTAGCTAGGCAAAATACGAATAATTTCCCCAACTTTAGTTACTGCACATACAGCAACAGATGTGTGGCTGAAATACAAACTAGGGAATGGATGAATGGAAAGATAGATACGAGGGAAAAACAGTTTGGTATAGTGGCTAAGATGCTGGTGTCAAGACTGAATTCGCTTATTCTTCCTGTAAATATTATCACTTTTCAACTTGCCAAAGAACTGGGGGGAGGGAAGGGGAAGATGGAATGCAGAGGTGTACCAAGGACAACCCCCAAGACATGAACTGTTCTCAAAGCAAAAGAATTATTCATTATTGGACAATGTGGCTGCCCAGTGGGAGGAGGGAAAAAGCTATTCTTTAACTATGCAGGGTTGCGCAGGAAAAGTTAGAGCTGGTTTTGCATTCTTCAGTGTCAAAACAATGTACAGAATAAAGTTTTGCTTTTATGTCTATGTTTGTTGGGTTCGTTAGTCAGGCAGTTGACATTAAACCAGCTCTTCTAAAGCCCTGGTTCTGCCTAGCCTACTCAGCCACCTCCGAGAGCTCTGTGAAGAGTCTGGAGAACAATGTCCAGTACGGAGTGAAAGGTGGAGATGGCAATGTAGACCAGGGTGTGTGTGGCAAAAGAAGCCCTGCCAACAGTGCAGGCGGACTTCAGATCCCAAGCGGTCGTGACCCAGTCAAAACTTTCTCAGCCAATTTATTTATTAATTAAGGAATTAGTCTATCTACCAAAATGTGTGTATCATTGTAATCACACACTTCTCACCAAGTAATAATATGAACAGAACACAAAAATAAAGCAAGAGAATAGATAATATTAATCTAAACCAGAGGTGTCAAACTCAAGACCCGCAGGCTGGATCCGGACCATGGAGTGCTTAGATCTGGCCCACGGAGCCACCCTGGAAACAGTGAAGGACCAGCCTGCAGTGTCTCTACCAGTGAAAATGGAGCTCTGTTTTCACCGACAAAGGGTTTCAGGAGGCGTCTCTGCTGAAAACGGAGCTCGGGAGCCCATTTTTGCTGGTAGAGCAACTTGGGCCACCACAGACACCCCCGACACAAGTGATGTTGAGGTGGCCCCACCCACCCTGACCCCTCAAGGTCAAACACAACCCTGATGCGGCCCTCCATGAAATTGAGTTTGACACCCCTGATCTAAACTCTAAACCAAATCTCAAATGCAGGCAGTCCTTGCTTAACAACCAGCCACTAGATTTAGTGATCATTTGAAGTTACGATGGAGCTGAAAAAGTGACCTATCCTTGCACTTACAACAACTGCAACATCCCCACTGTTATGTGATTGTGATTCAGCACTTGGTAATCACTGCACTATTTATGACTTTCCCAACTGGCGTTTGACATGCAAAGTCAACGGGGAATGTTGCAAGTTGTGCATGTGATATCTCACTTAACAACCATAGGGGTTCGCTTAATGACTGTGACAAAAGAAAGGTCATGAAATCAGGTGCCTCACTTACTGGCCATACTAATTAACAATCAATTTTGCAGTCCGGGAGAGGACTACCTCCATTTCCCTAGTCCTTCAAATCTCTCTGAAAAACTCAGATGAAAAGTGTTGTAGGAACCGAGCCATCAAACCGGAGAGGGTCATTCAAGCCACTGCATCCAAATAGGCCATTCATTACATTCTTTATTTCTGGTCTCTTGCAAACTTTAGTCAGCTGCCTTCTAAATATGTTTGACCTCAACTTCCATTATTCCCAGTGGCCATTCTTCATGCATTTCCCTGTTATTCAAAGGAGTAAGAGAGAATGAATTTAATCTCCCTCAAGCATTTTTTTTAAAATGTCTGACTGCTCCTGGCCCCTGAGATGAAGAAACTGTCCTAGTTTCAAAGCATTGTTTTAGTAATTGGAGTTTTTGTGTGTAGCAAATACTAGGTTTCTAGGCAGCCTAATGATTTGGATCTCTGAAGAGGGCGTTAAGTCACCAATCAATCTCTGAAGTGTCTTTTTCTCTACACAAGACTTTGATATATATTTAAATGGGCAATAAGAATAGGGTATTCCTATTGATAATTCATAAAAGTCTATGAAACATCTATTAACATCGGAAAAGTAATTCAACAAATGCTAAATTAGGGATCAATTCTTCTACTTTCCACACAAGGAGAAGGAAAGAGGGGGAGGCAGGAAACATGCTTTTCAGAACCATAGGCAGATCTGAAAATTGTGTCCTTCAAAGTTGGTGTGTCCTACCAATTTACAGTATGAATAGAATAACAGAGTTGGAAGGGACCTTGGAGGTCTTCTAATCCAACCCCCTGCTTAGGCAGGAAATCCTGTAGCATTTCAGACTATCCGAAAGGTTATCTCTTCTTAAAAACTTCCAGTGTTGGAGCATTTACAACTTCTGGAGGAAAGTTGTTCCACTGATTCATTTTTCTAACTATCAGGAAATTTCTCTTAAGTGCTAGGTTGCTTCTCCCCTGGATTAGTTTCCACCCTTTGCTTCTTGTCCTGCCCTCTGGTGCTTTGGAGAATAGCTTGACTCCCTCTTCTTTGTGGCAGCCCCTGAGATATTGAAACACTGTTATTATGTCACGCCTAGTCCTTCTTTTCATTAAACTACCAACCAATTCCACCAACCGTTCTTTATATATTTTAGCTTCCAATTCCCTAATCATCTAGATCAGGGGTGTCCAACCTTGGCAACTTTAAGACTTGTGGACTTCAACTCCCAGAATTCCTCAGCCAGCAAAGCTGGCTGAGGAATTCTGGGAGTTGAAGTCCACAAGTCTTAAAGTTGCCAGGTTGGACACCCCTGATCTAGAGTCTCAACCAGGGGTGGGATTCTACTGGTTCGGACCGGTTCTATAGAACCTGTTGTTATAACTCTGCACAGTTCGCAGAACCGGCAAATCATGCCCCTGGCTGGCCCTGCCCCTCTTTGCCTGCCCCTCCCTTCCCCACCCAGTCAGCCCTTATCGCGCATGGCAACATTGTGCACATGCCCGACATTGCTGACCGCGTTCTTCCCTGCCCAATCATTCCTTAAGGTATTTCTTTTTTTTTCTTTCTCCCGACGATCAGCTGTTCCTATGATCAGCTGTGCTGGGGATTCTCTTTGCTGTCTTACTGCTTTGCCCAGGAGGACTGACCCTGTTACCTTGTACCATTGGTAATACATATTTCATAATGAATCTATGGGAAGCAAAGTGTCCAGATTTGCTCCTGGTAAGATCTGCTACAAAACTTTTTTACGGAAGTACTTTTAAAATCAGGCTCCTGATTTTATTAGGGATTGGTCAGAACCCTGACATTTAGCTACAGCTACAGTATTTATCCAGAGATAGGTTGCCTCTGATTCTGGAGGCTCTGCTTAGTGAACATGGATAGCTATGGACAGACCTTTTAAAACCGTTCAGGATAGTGACCATTCCAACAATCTATGTTGCAAGAGGAAATATTTATTTATCCCGAATCTCTTTGACTTGGGAGGCTTGGAGTTCTACCATTTGAAAGGAAATTTCTTTCTCTCTACAGTATCCCTTTTACAAAAGTTTACCATGGTTTTTGTAGTACATTCTTCTCATTCCCCCTTCTCTGGTTTAAATTGGTCTGGAAATTCAGAGGGTTATTTTCCAGTAGTTATAAGCTTCCATGGCTTTGCAGCAGAAGAATGGCAGAGACCCAGATTTGAATTGCCCTGATTGTGTGTCTCAGTTTGTTTTCAGTAAGGTGTGGAGGTTATACTCTTAGCAAGCAGTGGAAAACTTAGAAACTTGTTCGTAGCTGCAGTTTTCTTCGTGGCCATACGGCATTGAGCTTCTTTAATTGTTGAGGAAAGGGTGTTCTCTTTTTTTTCTATATAAGTTTCCACTCCTACCCCCAAATCATCATCATTTGCCTTCATCTGCTTTTAGAGTAATCACATTAAAGGCATTAAGCCAAGAATGGATGGATGAAATAATAATATGTGGACAGCAAGTTAAGGAGTACTATTATATCTGACCACAAGCCAGTGCTGGAGAACAAGTCTCATGCAATGTAATCTCATTGTGGACCACAAAGCATGTCAAGCAGAGAAAGTTTGGCAGGTCTGTCTTGAATTGGAGGTGGAGATGAGGGCAGAAACTGGATGCAAAGGCATCTCATAGTTGTGCCGCCAACCACAGAATGTGGGTTTCAATGAAAGCAATGCTGCTTCTTTTGGGAGTGTGAGGAAGTCAAGTAATGCTGAGCCCCTTTGGCAATCAAAAAGGAAACCAAAGAAGACTGATCCAGTTGCTCACCAGACCATTTCGTCTTCTCATTTGGGTTTATAATAAGAGGGAAAGGAAGGGAGGGAGGGAGGGGGAGGGAGGGACAGAGAGAGAGGGGAGAAAGAGGGGGGAAGGGAAAGGGACAAAAATGTCAGCTTAAACTTGACAGTCAAGCTGAAACTAAATTAATCTAGTAAAAATAGCAAATGGGGGGAAACCTTTTGCTCAACCTTCCTCAAATCTCCAAATAAGTAATCCACGCCTAATCCACATATCAAAGGATAAGGTCTGCAGACACAAATAGAGAATTCTAGAGTGTAATATTTGGTGGCATCAAGCGCTGTTTGCCAAGGTTGAGTCTGCCTGTCTGGTAAGAACATTATGAGAAAGCTTAGAGAAACACTGACCAAGTAACAGCCCTTATACTTCAAAATTCCTTGTTTCTGGAGATTCAGAGCCTCCTGGCATTTGTAAAATAGTCCTAATCCAGGGCGTCAAACTCACATCGTCACAGCGGCATCATGTGATGTGGCGGGACTTTTTCTCCTTTGCTAAATTGGGCATGGCCATGGCTAGCATGTGATGCATCTGGCCTTTGGCCCGGAGTTTGACAGCACTGTCCTAATCCATCATGCTTTTAACCAAAATTAACTATTTCTGATGGCCACCTGGAGGACTCTTGTTAATTTTGTGCTGGTCTTTCTGTTTTTGTTTTGTAGTCTTACTATGTTGTATGTTATTCAAATCAGCTGAATGTGGAACAAAAAATCTATTAAATAAATACATTTATTTACAGTCAAGATTACGTAAAAGTTAACTTTATAAGGCCTTGGTAAGACCACACTTGGAATACTGCACCCAGTTTTGGTTGCCATGATGTAAAAAAAGTGTTGAGACTCTAGAAAGAATGCAGAGAAGAGCAACAAAGATGATTAGGGCAGGGGTAGGATTCTACCAGTTCGCGCCTATTCGCTAGAACCGGTTGTTAACATTCTAAGCAGTTCAGAGAACCAGTTGTTAGAAGAAATTACCGGCCTAATCCTGTAAGGAAGGCAGGAAGGAAACATTCTGGTGTTGCTTACAGAAACTGCCTCTCCGTTAACCCTTATTACGTTCTTGGCAGGACTAGACTTCCTGCCTCAGGAACTTCTCTGGAGTTTTTTCCCCTCCTTTGCTGGTACTTTGCTTGTGTGGAGTAGCCATTCAAAGTTACAATGGCACTGAAAAAAGTGACTTATAACCATTTTTCACACTTACAACTGTTGCAGCATCCCCACAGTCATGAGCGGCCAGGCGAGGAGATGCATGCCTTGATGTGAGTGATATTGAGTTGGCCACGTCCAGCCAATAACATGACCACCAAGCCATGCCCACCAACTAAGCCACGCCCACAGAACCAGTTGTTAAAAAAATTGAATCCCACCCCTGGATTAGGGGACTGGGAGACTAAAACATACAGTGGAACCTCAGGTTGCAAATGCTCCTATTTGTGACCAAATCGAGTGGCAAACAAAAAATTGGGTCACGATTCAAAAATCAGGTTGCAAACAAAATAGGCATGGAAAGATTCCCTTTCCATGCCGATTTCCCCTTTAGCACCATTTTTTTTTTGACTGCGCACATGCGTAGTTGGTCATGCTTCCAGACATGACCAAATCGGGTCATGACCGGAGTCCGGGAACGGATTATGGTCGCATAATCCGATTAGGCTCCACTTTATAAAGAACAGTTGCAGGAATTGGGTATGTCTACTTTAGGGCTAACATGATAGCTGTGTTCCAATATCTAGCTGCCATAAGGAAGAGGTACCTATTCTTCAAAATATCTGAAGGCAGGACAAGAAGCTTCGAGAGAAACAACCTAAACTATGTTTGACCTCAACTTCCATGGAAGTTTTTAAGAAGAGATTGGACAATAATTTGTCTGAGCAAAAGGTTGGACTCTATTCCCAGTGGCCATTCTTCATGCATTTCCCTGTTATTCAAAGGAGTAAGAGAGAATGAATTTAATCTCCCTCAAGCATTTTTTTTAAAATGTCTGACTGCTCCTGGCCCCTGAGATGAAGAAACTGTCCTAGTTTCAAAGCATTGTTTTAGTAATTGGAGTTTTTGTGTGTAGCAAATACTAGGTTTCTAGGCAGCCTAATGATTTGGATCTCTGAAGAGGGCGTTAAGTCACCAATCAATCTCTGAAGTGTCTTTTTTCTCTACACAAGACTTTGATATATATTTAAATGGGCAATAAGAATAGGGTATTCCTATTGATAATTCATAAAAGTCTATGAAACATCTATTAACATCGGAAAAGTAATTCAACAAATGCTAAATTAGGGATTAATTCTTCTACTTTCCACACAAGGAGAAGGAAACAGGGGGAGGCAGGAAACATGCTTTTCAGAGCCATAGGCAGATCTGAAAATTGTGTCCTTCAAAGTTGGTGTGTCCTACCAATTTACAGTATGAATAGAATAACAGAGTTGGAAGGGACCTTGGAGGTCTTCTAATCCAACCCCCTGCTTAGGCAGGAAACCCTGTAGCATTTCAGACTATCCGAAAGGTTATCTCTTCTTAAAAACTTCCAGTGTTGGAGCATTTACAACTTCTGGAGGAAAGTTGTTCCACTGATTCATTTTTCTAACTATCAGGAAATTTCTCTTAAGGTTGCTTCTCCCCTGGATTCGTTTCCACCCATTGCTTCTTGTCCTGCCTTCTGGTGCTTTGGAGAATAGCTTGACTCCCTCTTCTTTGTGGCAGCCCCTGAGATATTGAAACACTGTTATTATGTCACGCCTAGTCCTTCTTTTCATTAAACTGCCAACCAATTCCACCAACCATTCTTTATATATTTTAGCTTCCAATTCCCTAATCATCTACAGTCTCAACCAGGGGTGGGATTCTACTGGTTCGGACCGGTTCTATAGAACCTGTTGTTATGATTCTGCACAGTTCGCAGAACCGGCAAATCATGCCCCTGGCTGGCCCTGCCCCTCTTTGCCTGCCCCTCCCTTCCCCACCCAGTCAGTCCTTATCGCGCATGGCAACATTGTGCACATGCCCGACATTGCTGACTGCGTTCTTCCCTGCCCAGTCATTCCTTAAGGTATTTCTTTTTTTCTTTCTCCCGACGATCAGCTGTTCCTATGATCAGCTGTGCTGGGGATTCCCTTTGCTGTCTTACTACCCTGTTTCTCCAACAATACGGCCTCCCCCAATAGGAAGTCCCAGCATGTTTTATAGGCATGAAATGAAATTAAGCCCCTCCCCAAATTAAGGCCTATATTAAAACATGTGAAATGGTGGGGAATGGTGGCGGGGGCTTGCCGTTAGGAAGTACTTTTGTTGCACACCCGGATATGGTGCTGCCTGCATTGACCCCGATACGAAGTGCCCCACCAATGCTGAGGTCAACATTCAAGCCGTCGCTGCCCGCCCGCCCAAAGATGCAAGGGGGAAATTAAGTCACCCCGAAAAGACAGCTAGCCATTTTTTCGGGGCTCAAAAAAAAATAAGACCCGGCCTTATTATATGAGAAACACGGTACTTTGCCCAGGACGACTGACCCTGTTACCTTGTAGCATTGGTAATACATATTTCATAATGAATCTATGGGAAGCAAAGTGTCCAGATCTGCTCCTGGTAAGATCTACTACAAAACTTTTTTACGGAAGTTCTTTTGGCTCTTTAAAATCAGGCTCCTGATTTTTTGTTAGGGATTGGTCAGAACCCTGACATTTAGCTACAGCTACAGTATTTATCCAGAGATAGGTTGCCTCTGATTCTGGAGGCTCTGCTTAGTGAACATGGATAGCTATGGACAGACCTTTAAAAACCATTCAGGATAGTGACCATTCCAACAATCTATGTTGCAAGAAGAAATATTTATTTATCCCGAATCTCTTTGACTTGGGAGGCTGGGAGTTCTACCATTTGAAAGGAAATTTCTTTCTCTCTACAGTATCCCTTTTACAAAAGTTTACCATGGTTTTTGTAGTACATTCTTCTCATTCCCCCTTCTCTGGTTTAAATTGGTCTGGAAATTCAGAGGGTTATTTTCCAGTAGTTATAAGCTTCCATGGCTTTGCAGCAGAAGAATGGCAGAGACCCAGATTTGAATTGCCCTGATTGTGTGTCTCAGTTTGTTTTCAGTAAGGTGTGGAGGTTATACTCTTAGCAAGCAGTGGAAAACTTAGAAACTTGTTCGTAGCTGCAGTTTTCTTCATGGCCATAAGGCATTGAGCTTCTTTAATTGTTGAGGAAAGGGTGTTCTCTTTTTTTTCTATATAAGTTTCCACTCCTACCCCCAAATCATCATCATTTGCCTTCATCTGCTTTTTGAGTAATCACATTAAAGGCATTAAGCCAAGAATTTGGATGAAACAATAATATGTGGACAGCAAGTTAAGGAGTACTATTATATCTGACCACAAACCAGTGCTGGAGAACAAGTCTCATGCAATGTAATCTCATTGTGGACCACAAAGCATGTCAAGCAGAGAAAGTTTGGCAGGTCTGTCTTGAATTGGAGGTGGAGATGAGGGCAGAAACTGGATGCAAAGGCATCTCATAGTTGTGCCGCCAACCACAGAATGTGGGTTTCAATGAAAGCAATGCTGCTTATTTTGGGAGCGTGAGGAAGTCAAGTAATGCTGAGCCCCTTTGGCAATCAAAAAAGGAAACCAAAGAAGACTGATCCAGTTGCTCACCAGACCATTTCGTCTTCTCATTTTAGGTTTATAATAAGAGGGAAAGGGAGGGAGGGAGGGAGGGAGGGGGAGGGAGGGACAGAGAGAGAGGGGAGAAAGAGGGGGGAAGGGAAAGGGACAAAAATGTCAGCTTAAACTTGACAGTCAAGCTGAAACTAAATTAATCTAGTAAAAATAGCAAATGGAGGGAAACCTTTTGCTCAAACTTCCTCAAATCCCCAAATAAGTAATCCACACCTAATCCACATATCAAAGGATAAGGTCTGCAGACACAAATAGAGAATTCTAGAGTGTAATATTTGGTGGCATCAAGCGCTGTTTGCCAAGGTTGAGTCTGCCTGTCTGGTAAGAACATTATGAGAAAGCTTAGAGAAACACTGACCAAGTAACAGCCCTTATACTTCAAAATTCCTTGTTTCTGGAGATTCAGAGCCTCCTGGCATTTGTAAAATAGTCCTAATCCAGGGGCGTCAAACTCACATCGTCACAGCGGCATCATGTGATGTAGCGGGACTTTTTTCTCCTTTGCTAAATTGGGCATGGCCATGGCTAGCATGTGATGCATCTGGCCTTTGGCCCGGGAGTTTGACAGCACTGTCCTAATCCATCATGCTTTTAACCAAAATTAACTATTTCTGATGGCCACCTGGAGGACTCTTGTTAATTTTGTGCTGGTCTTTCTGTTTTTGTTTTGTAGACTTACTATGTTGTATGTTATTCAAATCAGCTGAATGTGGAACAAAAAATCTATTAAATAAATACATTTATTTACAGTCAAGATCACGTAAAAGTTAACTTTATAAGGCCTTGGTAAGACCACACTTGGAATACTGCACCCAGTTTTGGTTGCCATGATGTAAAAAAAGTGTTGAGACTCTAGAAAGAATGCAGAGAAGAGCAACAAAGATGATTAGGGCAGGGGTGGGATTCTACCAGTTCGCACCTATTCGCTAGAACCGGTTGTTAACATTCTAAGCAGTTCAGAGAACCGGTTGTTAGAAGAAATTACTGGCCTAATCCTGTAAGGAAGGCAGGAAGGAAACATTCTGGTGTTGCTTACAGAAACTGCCTCTCTGTTAACCCTTATTATGTTCTTGGCAGGACTAGACTTCCTGTCTCAGCAACTTCTCTGGAGTTTTTTTCCCTCCTTTGCTGGTACTTTGCTTGTGTGGAGTGACCATTCAAAGTTACAATGGCACTGAAAAAAGTGACTTATGACCATTTTTCACACTTACAACTGTTGCAGCATCCCCACAGTCATGAGCGGCCAGGCGAGGAGATGCATGCCTTGATGTGAGTGATATTGAGTTGGCCACGTCCAGCCAATAACATGACCACCAAGCCATGCCCACCAACTAAGCCACGCCCACAGAACCAGTTGTTAAAAAAATTGAATCCCACCCCTGGATTAGGGGACTGGGAGACTAAAACATACAGTGGAACCTCAGGTTGCAAATGCTCCTATTCGTGACCAAATCGAGTGGCAAACAAAAAATTGAGTCACGATTCAAAAATCAGGTTGCAAACAAAATTGGCATGGAAAGATTCCCTTTCCATGCCAATTTCCCCTTTAGCACCATTTTTTTTTACTGCGCACATGCGTAGTTGGTCATGCTTCCAGACATGACCAAATCGGGTCATGACCGGAGTCCAGGAACGGATTATGGTCGCATAATCCGATTAGGCTCCACTTTATAAAGAACATTTGCAGGAATTGGGTATGTCTACTTTAGGGCTAACATGATAGCTGTGTTCCAATATCTAGCTGCCATAAGGAAGAGGTACCTATTCTTCAAAATATCTGAAGGCAGGACAAGAAGCAATGGATGGAAGTTAATCGAGAGAAACAACCTAGAACTAAGAAGAAATTTCCTGACAATTAGAACAATTAATCAATGGAATGGCTTGCCTCCGGAATTGTTGGTACTCTAGCACTGGAAGTTTTTAAGAAGAGATTGGACAATAATTTGTCTGAGCAAAAGGTTGGACTAGCTAGAAGATCTCCTAGGTCCCTTCCAACTCTGTTGTCGTTATTATTATTGTTATTCTAAATATATAATGTAATCTTTTAAATTAAAAGTCCTTTTACTTTTACTTCCATTCTTATACAAATTTCAAATCCATTATTGCTGATCAAGTATGATTATATCATTTCATTGTTATTCAAACTTATTTAATATATTGAAAGTTGTTCCTATTTAATAATAGAAACAAACCTAACTCATTACCTTGGATAAGTTTTGACTTTGCCAGTGGAAAGATTTACGAACAACACTGAGATAATACACACTGCACTCCCAGTAAAAGATCTAATTACTGCATTTGTGACAAATTAAACTCGATTAGTTTTATCAGATTTTTATACGGTTCACATAATTACTTTATGATCCAGCATTCTGTGCAAAGCAAGAAAATGGGTTCATGTCAGCATGCTGTATGAATGTGAATTACACTCAGACGCTGTCGGAGAGCTGGTCAAACTGGGAGACTCGGATGAGAAATCTGCAGTGCCTCTTCCTTTGGAATTTGGACGTCCATAGAAATGAAATTACGGAGAGAAGAAAGGAAGAATATTGGCTAAAATGGAGTGGGGATGAGAGGTTTGTGGCTGCAATTCAGCAGCTTGAGGAGGGACGGGGGACTCCTCAGCTCCGATGGGGAATTCAGGCCCTGAACGCAACCAGCTGTCCTCATGACCCAATGCAATCAGTCTCTCCACACAGGCTTGTCTGATGTGACTTGGGATAGGGGCTTGCTCCCCCTACCCATGTGTTTGTACTCAGTAAAATTTAATAAATAGAAGAAATCAAAACTCTGCCCATTGAGCCTCCACAGCCACCCTGCTGAGAGGTTGAGAAAAGCAGCTGGAAAGGAGCATCGTCTTAACACCAAGGCAAGACAGTAGAAAAGCTAAGTCAGGCCGCTGTGATTGAGACAATTCACTACTCAATTCCAGATGCTGAGGAGGACAGAGGTTCAGCACCCCATTAAGTTTCTGTAGCAGTTTTGTAGCCCTTTTGATGTGTTCTTGAAAGATGTTCCCTGTCAAATCCAGGATGCTAGATCTTTGGGTCTCGTTCAGCATGGATTTTGTTGGATTCACAGCATGGATTTTGTTGGATTCACTTTGTATTCTCATTCAAAAAATATTAAAAGAACATTTAATTCAATTTCTAACTGTGACAGATTATGGGCTGGATTTGCATAACGAACAAGAGTGTTTTAATTTTATTTCAATTCCATTTAACTTAAAATGAATCCACTTTAAAGTTTCTTCCGACCTTACCCTTTTATGTGTCCCTGTCACTTTATTGCGTTCTTGGCATGACAGCCGCGGGTGGACCTTGGCCCAGCAAAGTTTACATACTTTTGGTTAACAATTGCATCTATGTTACCCGGACTCGCTGCCAAACCATTGTGATAATTGAAACATTTTAGTAAAATGTCAAGAAGTGTTGACCATTACCCCATGCAGTGAATTGACTCTGGATTTATTAGCTGTATTCACAGAGCTTGCTTAATCTAATTATTACATTAATTCATTTTCTGGGTTAGAGTAAACCATTTCATTCTGGGCTGGGTTTGTATAAGATGCTAAACTATAAAAAAATTTGTTGCCAAGGTTGGCTGTAAACCAGGGGTGTCAAACTCAAGACCCGGGGGCCAGATCCGGCCCACAGGGTGCTCAGATCTGGCCTGTGGAGCCATCCTAGAAACAGCAAAGGACCAGCCTGTGGTGCCTCTGCCCGCAAAAATGGAGCTTGGGAGGGCTGTAAGCGGCCCATCCCAAGCTCTGTTTTCACTGGCAGAGGGCTGCAGGGGGCTGTCACAGCTGAAAATGGAGCTCGGGAACTGTCATGCCCTTGTTGGAGTCTGATTCTGAGGGGGAGATTGAGCAGCTGACAGGCAGTGGGAGTGTGGCTCCGGTGGCTGTGGAGGAAACAGGGGAAGGACACAGTCCAGCTGGATATTCAGAGGAAGACCCAGGGCCACCACCTCTTCATCCTAGAGCACACAGGGAGGAACAGAGAAGGGAGCAACGTGACTTATGGGAGAGAAAAAGGCCCTGATCCCTTTCATTAGTTGCAGCTGGGAGAACAGGATATAAGAAGGGCGTTTGCACAAAGCACCTTGCTGGAAGCAAAGCGTGCATTATCTTTGTTGAGGCTTATCTAGGTTTTGTCGTCCTCCCAATTGTGTGTGCTTCGTTATCTTTGGAAGTCTGCAATTTATCATCCTGGCCTGCCATGTTAATTACTTCAGTGTGGTTTGTGTTAGTTTTTTTATTTCTAATTATCTTTACTTTGAGTTTGAACTGCATTTCTGCCCTTCGTAGACTGTTTTTTTTTTTGAAGTTTGTTATCCAGCCGAGGATAATTGGACACTGGGGCCACGTTGGAGGCATTAGAGGGAATTTATTCTACTTTTGTGACTTTGTTATCGTTGTGTCACACTCTGGGTCATCACAGGAGCCTATTTTCACTGGCAGAGCGAGTGGTAGACCACATGTTGATGTGGTCATCAATGAAATTGAGTTTGAAACCCCTGCTCTAAACCAGCTCAGCACCCCGGGCATATCTATCCACCAGGTTTGTAACTGACCTGCTCAAATATTTTGTGTGAATGCAGCCACTCTGCCTATTAAGGTGGTGTCACTCCCCTTCTGATGAATTCTTATTAGAAATTGAAAATTATCCACAAAACGTGTTGCAGGCATCATCTCGTCATTTTAAAAAACAAGGCAGGGGAATTGAGAAGCACTTGTAAACCACAGTGGAGGAAATAACCTACCCAGGTTTAAAAACCAAGCGTTACTGTGCAGTTGCACAGATTCAGAGATGGTTTTGAACCAGTGCAAAGTCCAAATGCAGAGATGTCATTTAACTCTGCAGAAACTCTGATTCTTGGATTACCCCTGATTTTTGCTTTTGGACTCTTGTCTTGTCTGGTGCCTCATTTTCTTTAGCCTTGGATTTGGACTTCTGACCCTACTGTGAGTGTCTGACTGTATGCATTACTAATTACTAATTCAGTTATTGGCTTGCTTGTCAACAGCTTAGCCACATGCAAAACAGGACATTTTCCATTTCCTTTAATGGCTAAATGTTGCAATAAGCACCATGGGAGCATTTGCGAAAACAGTCTAATTAGACCGACCACACAGAGACAATGGAAACAAGCTTGCAATAAATCTCATGAAAACATTAATATTTTGTTGAATCAAAGACAGGAGGAAGTATTTCTCCAGGACCTATGGAGAGCTGAGGTTTAGTACATAGTACACTTTAATACAGCTAATTAATTTTTTCGTCAGCAGGTTTTCTTGAGAGAAAATACCTTGGTGGGCATATGGCACTTATTTTTTATTTCATTTATTTTCTAGCCATAATGAAACTGGAATATATTAGGAGAACTGGAAACAGGTAGTAAGGAGGGACTTACTTTCTAGGGCAGGGGTCCCCAACCACCGGTCCGTGGACCGGTGCCGGTCCGCGAACAAGTCTTACCGGGCCGCTGGTTGCTGGCGCCGCCATCTTTTTGATAAAAAGTGCTTCTGGTGAGCTTTTCGGGTAGAAAGCTCACCGGAAGCACTTTTTCATCAAAAAGATGGCGGCGCAGCGCTCGTGAGCTTTTCCGGGTAGAAAGCCATTTCTACCCGGAAAAGCTCACCGAGGCTGGGCCGCCATCTTTTTGATGAAAAAGTGCTTCCGTGAGGTCACCGAAGCACTTTTTCATCAAAAAGATGGCGGCGCCAGTTGATGCCGGTACCGGGCCGCGGCACCCAGCTGATGCGGTACCGGGCCGCGGCATAAAAAAGGTTGAGGATCACTGTTCTAGGGTACAGAGTAAATTACTGGATATTCGATGTTTTTTAGTTATTACATTACAGTGGATTTTCCAAAACATTCTTTCATATCCTAAATCTCCTTAGGAAAACAAACTAGATTGACACCATTTAGGGTTCCAATGCTCCTTGTCAATTCACCGCTACTTATCTATCCTCATCAAATAATAAGACAGAATTGCTTATTTGTGTTATATTGTATGCAGCAATTTCTTAAAGCAGTGTTCTCATGCAAACGAAGGCAAATATATGTGCCCCAGGATAATGTTACAGAATCCAACCTGGGTCCATCACCCAGGTTGGATCCTGCAACGTTCTCATGAATTATTTAGCAGTTGCAAATAACTCATATTCATGTCTGCTCAACTGGAGGACCAAGAGAAGTGTCATGCCCCTGGGGGAGACTGAATCTGAGCAGTCAGAGGAGGACCCAGACCCATCCCCTGTCCATCCTAGGGCACGCAAGGTGAGGATTAGGGTAAAACGTGGTCTACTCAGGAGGAGAGGATCAGGGTAAAAAGTGGTCTACTCGGGAGGAGAGGGCCATGATCCTCTTCATGGGTTGCAGGTGTGAGATCTGCATAAAAGGTTGGACCTGTGTGCTAACAGATGCTGGAGACAAATTAGTGTTTTATTTCTAAAGAAGGTTTATCTTGATTGGCGTTCTTCCAACAGACTGTCCCTGGTTATCTTCCTGAACTTGGCAATTATCTATCCTGGTCTGTCGAGGAACTTTATTCAATGCGGTTTGTTTTTGGTTTTTGCTTCGTTATCAGCTCTTTGAATGTGAATTGTGTTTCTTGCCTTTGAAATGTTATTTTTGAAAATACTGTAGTTTACTCCTCCACTGTGAACAATTAAACAGTGAAGGCAAGTTGAAGGCATTAAAGGACTTTTAGTTACGTTTTGGGTTTTGTTCTATTTCTGATATCCTCTGGGTCATCACAAGAAGATTTGGTCAAATTATTCCCCAAAGCACCAGAGGGCAGGAGAAGAATCAAAGATAGAAACAACCTGGGATTCAGAAGAAACTTCCTAACAGTGAGGACGATTAATCAGTGGAATAGCTTGCCTTCAGTAATCATGGGTGCTCCATCACTGGATGTTTTCAAGAAGAGACTAGACAGTCACTTATTTGAAATGGTATAGGTTCTCCTGCTTGAGCAGCGGACTGGATTAGACCTCCAAGGTCCCTTCCAGTTCATTCTATTCTATTTTAGGTTATCTTGCTCCACACTCCTGTTCTGGCCTTTGGGAATTGAATGCCTTTATTAGCAGTTGCAAATAACTCATATTCACGTCTGCTCAACTGGAGGACCAAGAGAAGTGTCATGCCCCTGGTGGAGACTGAATCTGAGCAGTCGGAGGAGGACCCAGACCCATCCCCTATCCATCCTAGGGCACGCAAGGTGAGGATTAGGGTAAAACGTGGTCTACTCAGGAGGAGAGGATCAGGGTAAAGGCCTGCTGATAAAAGCCGAGACTCTCCATGGCAATAGAGTTAGTATCTCTTAGCGGGAGGCTTTAGCTAGTGAAGAAACTTGTGTAGGGAAGGCAGTCAGCCAAAGCAAATATATTATGCAGCCTGCAGTCACCTGGCCAAGAAGGAAGTGGACAGAGAGGCACCTGCTGTGTTGATGACATGCTGGAAGGAAGGTGTGTACCTCTAAGAACACTGTTTGCTGAAAGGCAGGGCCATCTCCCCAAGACCTACCCTGATCATTCCTGTCCTTCCATTCTTCTTCTTCTTCTGTGGAAGGGATGAGCAATTCAGGGTCATAGGCAGCTCCCCGACCTTCCTTTCCAGCCATAAGAGACTCCTCTCACCATCCTGACTGAAAAAACTGATAGCCCCGCTTTGAAGCTTGAAATACTTGAAAACTGACCTATTATAGGACTTAAAAACAAAGAACTCTCACCATAGAAACAAAGAACAAAATGATCCCCATAAATTGTACAATACTGTCATCCTTAGGCTCTGCCCAAAATGTGAAGTTTAGTCTATGGTTACAGGACAACAGCTGTGATCTCATGCAACAGCCCCAGGTGTCCTGCTGAAAAATTACACCCAAATCCATTAAGATCTGGCATGTGCGATTGTCAAAGTCTTGTGGGATACGGGTAGATTTTAAAATTTGGAGGGAGATTTGGATGGGTGTTTTAGTACCCACTGCTTTTTGACTACCGTCAGATGAAGAATACTCAGAAGGATGTCCTTATCAAAGACAAGAGAAGAGGTTCCTTACGTTCATCACACTGTAATTGACGTTACCTTTGGTAGTGCAGGGAAGGGATGGTATCTCTGGTCAATGTGTCCTTTCCTGCAGGATTAATAGAACAGTTTCCCCAATCTATTGCTCTCCAGATTTGTTGAGACTGCAATTGACCAAAGTCCTTGCCAGATAGCAGGGAATTCTAAGAGCTGCGGTTCCAAAGCATCTTCTATAGAACACCAGACTGGGAAAACTAACATAGAAATTATAGCAATAGGGGACATCTAGGATCATTTCACACATTTTCCAGATACAGAGTCCTTCCAGATTAGTGTTTTAAGCAATCTTTTTCTCATTTATTGAATTTCATAGGGAATTTAGACGTCCCCAGCTGTTACTTATAACCAAGCCATTATGAAGCCTTCAATCTCCAAAGTTTGAAATTTCTCGTTTCACGAGTATTAATACCTTAGAGCAGGGGTGTCCAACCTTGGCAACTTTAAGACTTGTGGACTTCAACTCCCAGAATTCCTCAGCCAGCAAAGCTGGCTGAGGAATTCTGGGAGTTGAAGTCCACAAGTCTTAAAGTTGCCAAGGTTGGACACCCCTGCCTTAGAGAATCTGCATTAGTTCTCCCATTCCAAAGTGTGGAATCTCTATGTGTAATGTCTTTGGGATGATCTTCCAATGATGTCTATAGAGATTCTCAGTCATCCAGGTCATGGTTGTCCCAAAGGTGCTTTTTCAAGAGACAACTGGACTTCCTTGTTTTTCTTTGAAGAACTGAAGAAGCTTCTTGGATTAGAAGTGAAACGTCTTCAGAGAAAAACCAGAAAGTCCAGTTGCTTTTTGAAAAAGCACCTTTGGGTCTTCCAATGATATTCACACATTATAGTAGTGCATGTCTTCACCATTGGCTTTCAACGCCTAGCTTTTAGGCTCAAACAATATGCAAAATCTATGCTCCTTTACAATCAAATTACTCTCCATAGTGTTAAAATGGGCTGAACTGGGGCTGGAAAGAAGCATCAATCTTCTTGTGTGTAGCCAATCTGTGCATCTAGCATAGTATTTACAAACCATATTCCTGTAGAAAACTAGCAAGAAAATTAAAGATGTGTTCTTCTTACGGTCTTCATCATCTGGTAATCACAAGTAGATTTAAACATGAGAGCCGGTGTGAAGCTGAAGTATTGGACCGGCACAAGGAAGATCTAAGTTCTACTCCACCGCCAGCAGAAGCTCACTGGGTAATCTAGTCACGCTCTATCAGTCCAACCTATCTCACAGGATTGTGGAGAAAAACAGAAGGGAGTATCTTGAATGCCACTTTGAGCTCCCGAGTGGGATATAAATCTAATAAAGATACAGCAGATATGTTGCCAGGTAAATGGATTAATAGATAAATCAGGTAAATAGAGAGGGCTGTCTTAATGCATGGGCCTGATGGGCACTTGCCCATGGGCCCCACGAGCAGAGGAGCCCCATACTAATCTGTGTATGTTAACCCTTCAATGCACCTTGTATCCTATAAATACAGCAACATATTTATTACATGTTACTGCATTTTTTAAAATTAATACTAACATGCAAATATATGTTTTATTTTATCGACCATTTACATTTTTATTCCTGTGAGTAGTTGTCGTAGGGGCCTCAGTACACTGCTTTGCTTGGGCCCATTATGCTGATAAGATGGCCCTGTAAATAGATGACTTAATGTGGTGTGAGTTGCTTTATTTTGAATGAGCAGAGGCAAATGAGAAAAGCATCACTCCTTTCACCCTACCATAATTCTCCAAAGGCAACTTTTCTCTCTCTTGCATTTCACGCTACTCCTTTTTTTTAAATGTAAAGATCTGCTTCCTTGTCTTTTGCACTGTTGGAAGAAATATCCTTCTGGGTTCAGTTCCAAGTAGGGAAGAAAGACACTGGAAACATGGTAACTGCTTGGAAAGATGGTTTAATGGTGGACAGGATCACATGCCTTTGGTGAAGAAAGAAGGGTGGAAAGGGTTGAGATGCTGAGAGGCCCTTATTTTTATAACCTCTGTTGGCCCCCACCTTAGTGTTTCCTGTTCTGTGCAAGAAATGTATTCCATTGGCTGTCAGACTCCCAGGGGCGGGGGTCATAGCTAACTTTGTAGGCTTTGTCTGGACCACATGGCTACACTTGACTGCTGTCTGATGCAAGGTGGTAAGATGGGCAGAGGCCTTTATTATGTAGAATACTCTGGCCTAGGCCTTAATGGCCCACCCATTAACAAAGGTTGTGGGGGTTGAGTTTCTGCCTCTCTGAGTTTCTACTTTTCTTTTTAGGGGAAATATTCTGCCTTTTTAGTATATCCTAAAATATTTCATTTTCCTAGGAGAGGGGTGGGTTTTAACTTCCAACAGCATTTAGCCATCAGTGCAGCATTCCAACCTCACACTCAGATTATATTGTTCTTCTATTCATGAATGGTGGTGAGCATCTGCCTTTCCTTTTAACAACAGGCATTGACCCTACTCTGTGTATACGTAAGGGAGAGAAAGGGATGGGAGGAACAAAGGAAATATGGAGGTTGTTTTGTAATGGGTGAGGCTTGGGGAGCCCATTATACCAGAATAGCTAGAAATATTGGTGTCCAGCCAGCACTGATTCAACAGGAAATCTGGGATATGAGGAACCATAGCCAACAACAATTTGTCTCCTTTTCTAACAAAAGTTCCAGAAAGTTTGAAGGCATGGGAAATGTAACTGTATGTTCCCTATTCTGAAACAGAGCAGGGGGAAAGTACGTTCGAGTTATAGTAAACATGCTCTTTGGGTATTAAAGAATGATCCTGCCTCTCATTGTTTTGCAGAGCTTGGCACTTAACATGGGTTGCAAATAACTGATGTAGTTTGAAAACCAGTGGCTGATTCACAACTCTGGAATATAGACTGCACACATCCTACCTGCCTGGGAAGAAGCTGCAAAGTTAATATTTTCAGTCTGACTGTGGGAGAGAATAGGAAAACAGTTCTAACAATGGATGCCTCCCCCCCCCCCAAAAACCCCCTGGAATACTGGAGCTCAATTCTATTCTAGTATATATGAAGTACTGAATGTAGTAATATTGCTGATATGCATACATTCATTCAACCCTGTACATTTGGGACATTTTCAAGATCTACATTTCTAATCCTCTCACTGTCAATAAATTGTCCTTCCAAACATCAGACTAAGTGATTCATAATGGCTCTTATCACAGGATTGTTGAATCATAAAACTGAAGCTACCATCCACATCTATTCCAAGCCTAGATTCTTGGTATTGGATCTGCAGTTTAAGATACCTCTACAGCCTCTCTGACTGAAAGACTATTCTCTCCTGTCAATCTCTTACCATTAGAACATTTCTCCTAAATTTAACCAACATCTGCGTTTTCTGAAATTGTCCCCCTATTGACTTTTATCCCATCCTTCTGAATCACCAGAGATCAACTCTGTTCTAACTTGACTACATAACTGCTATCCTCTCTGCTGCCCAGCTGGTGCCTTTCATTACAACTTCTAAATTTTCCTGATTGTAAATTGTTTTTATGCGATACAATTTCATAGTTTTATTGTATGCTGCTCAGTCACCTTTTTCATAAAAATGAGCAGCCATATACATTTGAAGAATAAATAAACAACCCCTCAGATGTTTGAAGTCTACTGTAAGTATATTCTTGGTAAGGAAGCAACTTTTTCAGTCCTAGACAATCAAAATAGTCAAAAGGTTTGATTTTTTTTAAAAATTTCAATTTAACATTGTGGGGAATCATAGCCATAGTTTTGTTATCCATGAGTCAGAAATAAACTTTCTTCAGTTCCAACTCTGTTGATGTCTATAGAAATGGTATCTGTTAAACTAATCATGTAAAGTTTGGCGTCTAAGATTGACTTGGTGAGGTCTTCAGTTGCGCCAGAGTTCAAACTGAGATTTGCTGGATTGTCAAGGATATCAGTGACTGAGAGCTTCAGCTGAGGAGAGGGAACCTCTCCAGTCTTTGGAGGAGCCTGTAGGGCTGTTATTTTCCAATGTGGAACTTCACGTCTTGGAAAAACGGGAGGAAAAAAAAACAGGATCAAGCTGGGTTGAATCATAGGTCAACTGGATCCAAAATTCTCCTGATTCTGTTATGTTCAGGTTATGTTCCTGAATTAGGTGCTAATCAATAACAATTTAAGATGTCAAAGATTTTTTTTAAATGATTCTTTTTTATTCCATCCCATCTGCAGGAACCCAGCGGGCCATTGGAATTTGCAAAAGCTCTGATGTTGGCATTCTTTGAGGCAATAGATCTGCCTTTGTTTTTAATCCTATAAGTTGGTTTGTGTTTCCACTGGCTGAAAGGAATGATTAAAAAGCAGTCTATTCAAAACAAAATCTTTTCTAAGGCCCCAAGTTTTCCTGTGAGGTAATACTCGCAGAAAAAGGACCAAACCCCAGTTTCCTCTTTCTTAGTATTCCACTGTTAAAGCATTCCTAGGACATGGAAATCTAAGTAGAGCTTTGCAGAGGGCTACTACCTCTGTGTGAGTGTGTGCTGCCTTAGGCACCCGGTGCTGCCTGCTCTGCCCCCGGCAATCATCTCCAGAATTTGCAACAGAAACTTTCTCAGACGCAACAGCCTCAGTGACTCATGGAAACTCTGTGACCACACCTTTACGATGTCGAAGGCCACTGGCCAAGCCAGTGTGCTTCAGGTGGTTTTCCTGTGTCAGTGATCATGTTCCTGTGTGATCCCACATAGGACAGGGCAGGTGATGGAGAAGAACACATCCTCTCCCCAATTTTTGGAAGCCTCAAGGCTGTTTGGCATGTGGGAAAGGTATTCATCGCTAAAGAGGGCATTTTCTCTTCCCCTCAATTGTTTTCTGGCTCATAACTGCTCATTCCAAAAAAATCAAAAGCAAACATGTTGAATATAGAGGGCAGAAAACAGGTACAACAAAACTTGGCATAGCCAAGTTGGATAAAGGAGACAAGGATCAATGGAAATTTGATGTCACTCTACACATTAATTTTGTACAAAGTTTCTTTTTAACAGCATGGCTAAAGGCAAAGCTCTGGAAAAGTTCTGGAAGGGAGATGAGAGCAGATGTAAATTCTTTTTTAAAAAACAGGAAAATTTATTCAGTGTAACTAGTATAGCTGGTTCAGTTTGAGCCACTTTAGCTTCTCCCTTGGCATTATCACTGCCATGTTATCCAAGCTTTGGGAAGAGGCTTTATTCAGTCAGCTATCTTGGATTGAAGGAAGGGCCACAGAAGGGCCAATCTGAGGATAGCCATCCTTCATGGACACCCCATTGCAGTATTTGTTGCCCCTATTGTGGTTGGCAAAGACTCCTTCAAGGCCAGATCCTCTCCTAGAGATTCCATGCACCTCTCCATGTTGTTGGAAGTAGATCCAATCTACTTCAGTCTTTTCAACAGTTGCAAGAAGGGTCCACACCCATTTGCATCACTCAGGTAACCCTGATGACACAGATAAACCTTAACTACTCTCTAAAAGAATGCAAATGACCAGCTGTCTTCAAGGAGTATAAATCCTTCCAATCCCCACCATTCAGTCAGACCTGAAGAAGCTTCCTTGGTTGAGAAGTGAAACATCTTCAAAGAAAAACCAGAAAGTCCAGTTGTCTCTTGAAAAAAGCACCTTTAGGTTGAAGCCCTGTTGTTGTTTTTTACGTATGAGGCAAGTGCAAAGAGTGTAAAACAAAGGCTGTGCTTCAAGAGAGCTATTGCTGATGCTATCTTGACTTCCTCCTTTGACACCCTTTCCCTGGGGCCACCCTTTTGCATGGGGAAAATCTAACTAAATCTTTCCTGGGGCCAGTGAAACACAATCATTAGTGTCATTGTCACTTTGTTGAGTGTAAGCCATTATGACTGAGTGCCTTATATGGGGGTTACAGTATTTGCACCTGGAGTCTGATGCCACACAAAGATTTGTGTCATTCTTCTGTGACCCCCTCGCTGTTGTCAGTCTGTGCAGATGAGCCAGTTTCCTCCCATTTCAGTTGCTGCATTTTTGTCTTTTATTCTTCCTATTTTCAGAATTTCTCCTTATATCAGTTGTTAGATCTGAGGTGGATCGGTTCGAAGGAGACGCGAGACCATTCTAGTGAGTTCAGCTCTTTATTTAGAATAGGAACAGTCTGAGGAATACAAGCCACGGCAGCCCTTCATATAGGGCTGGCTCGCGGCTCGGCGGCCAATGGCAGCGCTTTGAATCTCCCGCGATCGGCACAGCCAATCGCGGTAGATTCTTAGCGCTCCAATCACAGCCGGGGCTTCGACCAATCAGGTCGCTGTCCGTCTGAACCAATCAGTTTGTGAGGGTTTGGAGTATGCTAATACAGCACATCAGTAATGTTTGAAATTAAACTCTGATCCTTCCCATTCAAGTGTTATCTCCAATCGCTTATTTAGAGATAATTCCTTGCCCCTTCTTCTCTGGAGCTCAGCATTTATCTGGGCCAATGTTCGTCCGCCTCTGGTTTCCTTGCTTCCTTCTTTCTTTACCTATTTTCAACATGTCAGTATTGTAAACTGTCAATTCTAGCTTAGTTTGCTTTTTTGCCTTTTGGGGGTATTTTTGTCTGCTTCATCTTTGACGTTGTCACTGCATTCAATTTAGAAAAACTATCAAATCGGATAAATTAAATATAGCCTTCACCTTTACCATACATTATACTATGGAATATTGTTGAGGTTGAATGATACTGATCTGGTTATTTTATTTGCTTTCTTTAGTTTAAGTTATAGTTTTGGAAGGTACAGTTCATATTCTGAGCCTCAATTGGTTTTTGATTTTGCTGACTTAATAGAGCTTGCCTGCATAGTCAATTCTCACTCTGATATCAGTGTTGTCTATCTAGTGATATCTATGTGTAGTGTTGTCTTTTAGGTTGTTGGAAGAAGATACAAGCTATAAGTATTGAATTTTCTTTGCAGAATTATTAGTCTGTTTCCTACTTCATTTTGTACATCAGGGCCAAATTTTTCTACTATTCAAGACACTTTTTTACTTCCAACTTTCCAGACTCTATAATTAGTATAACTTTTTGTGTGTGTGTGTGTTATGTTGACATAGCATTTCAAGTCACCATAAAACTGTTCAACATCTGCCTCTTTTTTCCAGACTGCAAAGGTTCACAGACTGAAAGGATGCAGGAGATGGTTTTATAAACTGCTACCTGAGAGACACTTTATTATCAGTGAAGACCTGCCAAAAATAGTTTTAAAAAATGATAAGGAAGATTCCACCCTAATATATATTAGGAATAAACTGCTTATAGTGAAAAATAAATTACTTGCTAGCATTTTTGTAATCCTATCTCTTTCTCCTTAATAACTCTTGCTACAGATAGTTTGCGAGCGACAAGCTCAGAAAAAGAATTACTTTTTTTGTTTTAGACAGAGGTCAAGAGTCTGATAGCATCTGTAGTTACAGCATAGACTTGGATCATCATAATGTTGATTGTCTTGCCTTGGTCTTCAGTTGAGATCATTCTATCATTTCTGTGGATTATATCCAAGCACTGACTAGGAATTGCATTTATTAGTTACATCTACTTCATTTCTTCTATGACTTATTTTTTCTGCAATAGATCTAATGCTCCTCTGATGTAAAATGACTAATTTCACATCTGAGGAGTTTACAACTAGAAAAATGCCAACGTGATAATGGAAGATGAATCCTCTGGTGGAATGCATTGAATGAGCTGCAGGGAAAGAGCAAACATAAAAGGCACTGATACTTGTGATATGGCAAGAAGGAAGCCAAAGAAATGTTCAACTATTAAAATACTCAGAGGCAAAAGGAAAATTTTATGCTGCAAGCATAGGTACCTGAAATGTTTATCAATTCTGAATGTCAATGTTCAACAGGAACATTTTGCTCCTGACATTTCAGGTACCTATGTGATATTTCAGGTACCTATGCAAAGCGGGTGGGCACATGTGCACACACATTTTCAGTTCTGCACTAGGTGAACCGGTTGTTACATTATGTGCAGCCCACCTCTGGCCACCACGCATAATAAGCAGAATATAATAAAGCAATTGGCTTGAACCCTACACACATGGATTTAGTTGCTTGCATCTGACACCCTTATTCCATGTCCCATACTTTTGGATCCTGATATTTCTTCAGATATGTGAACACTGCGATCTCTTTCCTTTTTTAGCATTTCCCCCCAAAGCCAAATATATTTATTTGCCTCACTTTAGATGCTCTCCACATGGGAACAGTGGCAGGTGACCAGATTACTTCTTCCTCATGGTATGAAGGCTTTAATGCTTGAGGAGAACCTCTGCTGAATTATCAGGAGAAAAGTCGCATTCTACAATATAGGCATCAAGTACCATTTTCCTAGCACAGTCAAACTGAGAGCCTGGGAGTCAGTATGTATGATGTTCAGAGGATCGGATTGTTACCTAAAGGAGACCAAGGGAAATTCTCTTTCTCTACCTTTCCAAAGCTTGAATTGCTTCCAGAGAGGAAATTAGGTGAGAGAGCTTGAATTAAGACTCCATTCAGCGCAAAAACACTTTTTTCCAAAAAGAATTGGACTAGTTCATTTGCTGACGTCAATTTCTGTGCAGCCCATCTCTATCTGCAATTGCCTTCTAACCTACTCAAGACCCCCCTCTCCCCAATTTCCTAAATGCAACAAGATAAAGCATTGTTCCCAGGCATCCCACTTCCCTTGGCACAGGTACAGCTCTTTCTAATATCTCCAAAGAAATTGGCTTTCTCTCTCCTCTAAGGGATAGCCAGTCAACTGAAAGCCAGGCAGACGCTGTCCTAGGGCTGCCTTCCAATCTGCTTTCTGAGTGGCCAATAGGGAAAAGGGCTGCTGTGCCATGAACGTGCCTTTCTCTGTCTTTGTAGCCACAGCCTTTATTCTGAAGCCATCAGCTGTCTCCTCCACCCCCATCTTTAGCTTTCAATTACACATTTGAAAAGAATCTGTGCAAACATGGCTCCACTCACGGTTGAATTTGTCTCTGGCTTTACTGTCTGAGCTTTACTGAGAGGGGAAGCGTGTGAGGCTTGCTCAGGAAACAAGCTTCAAGTGCCTGAGAAATAAATGGTGTTGTGTGATATGAGGGGACAATTCAAGTTTGACACCGGTTTTGATATTGGAACATTCATTTCCATATGTTTCACCTCTGATCTGTGACTTCCTGAATAATTTTGTATCTCCTCCAACTTTTTACAGATGAAACTAAATAACATTAGTTCCTTCTAACATTCCTTCTCTTCCTCCTCTTCTTCTTCTTGTATTAAAAATTATTCTTTCCCTTCTATAGACTTCAATGTGTCAGCATACAATGGACCTGTCCTAAATATTCTCCCTCCCCCGCTCCTTCTCTCTCTCTCTCTCTCTCTCTCACACACACACACACACACAGAGAATGCATAAGGGTTCAGCAGTGAAGAATATACTGTACGTAGCTCAAGGTTGAATTATTTGTTCTTGGTGCTCTCAGAACTAACTTTTCAACTGACATAACATTTCATTACTCTCCTGTAAGATATAAGAAAGCATCTCCTAAGAACAAAGTGTTAAGAAACAAGGACACCTATCTCTGGAAAATAAAGTATAATGGAATGTGTACAATTCTGTATTTCAACCACATATGTAAAAGTGAGGGTTTTTTTTTTTTTTTTTTTTTTTGCCTCCTTGAGGAAATTGAGAATTGTGTCTCATTACATTGTTTTGCTTTCTAGAGAAGCCTCTTCAACCTGTCTTCTCTTCCTTTTCTTCTACAGTGTAATATTTGGGAAATTCTGGAATTATCAGGTTGTGGTTCCAGTAAATCAGAAAGGCACCCATTTGTGAAAACTAGGTACTCAACAATGTTCTCAGCGTAGAACAATTCTTGACAACTTAATTAGATCATAAAAACAATGGATAGCTATTTTGGTCTACCAGAAGGGGAAAGGGAGCCAAAAAGCACAATTACTCTAATTTCATTTGCCCTAAAATATGAGTTTTCAAGTTTTCAAGAATCTTCATCAGACTGTTACAAAAAGCAGGAGACAGGAAATAAATGAGCAAATGCAAAAGTTAGGCTGAGTGTTACAGCCATATGTTTTGTGATTCAGCTGGTGTTTCAGACAGAATGCATTTATCAATCTGAATTGTAACTGGTGTCAAGTTTCACCTCACATTTGAGGACAAAGCAAAGACTTTCTTTCCCAGCTGTAAAGACACAAAAGCCACCAGGCCCCAAATCTATCTCTGTGTGAAAACAGAGGATTTTAAGATTGGCTAGGGTTTGGGTTGGGCTTATTGCAAATACAAACTAATTGTCTAATAATGCAGGCAGAACAGGCATAGAAAGCAAACAATGAGGCAATTTTGGACTTCGTGACTCCTAAATACCATCCTTAAAAACTTCTTGGCATTTTACTCGCAATCCATCTCCAAATGACGAAAAGTGAAGGTAGGAGATTCCAGAGCTCTGGTGGTAACAACTATCCCCCATCACGTTGCATCCAGAAGAGAAAAGTGGCACCAGCAAAATATCACTCCGCTCCCAAGTATCTATATGTGTCCATCTCTAAAAACTGGCAGGCAGCAAAAGGCTGCAGCCAAGAAAACAAATCTCTCAATGTCCTGCCAAATGATCATAGCATGCAAGAGCCTCTTTGAACCCCTTCTATTCACTGAAATCGTCATCAACAAAGATGGTTAGGGGACTGGAGGTTAAAACATATAAAGAACAGCTGCTGGAATTAAGTATGTCTAGTCTAATGAAAAGAAGGACTAGGGGAGACATGATAGCAGTGTTCCAATATCTCAGGGGCTGCCACAAAGAAGAGGGAGTCAAGCTATTCTCCAAAGCACCTGAGGGCAGGACAAGAAGCAATGGATGGAAACTAATCAAGGAGAGAAGCAACTTAGAACTAAGGAGACATTTCCTGACAGTGAGGACAATTAACCAGTGGAACAGCTTGCCTCCAGAAGTTGTAAATGCTCCAACACTGGAAGTTTTTAAGAAGAGATTGAATAACCATTTGTCTGAAATGGTATAGGGTTTCCTGCCTGAGCAAGGAGTTGGACTAGAAGACCTTCAAAGTCCCTTCCAACTCTGTTATTCTGTTATTCATCAGCATCATCTCTAACCCGCATGTAGACAGCATTGCTTTGTGGTACATTGAGAAAAGTGTCCTAAACTGCTCTCCCAGCGACTTTGGATGGGGTCAAATTCTCAAAATTTCCAAGCTGGTGCAACAAGGGATTATAAATAGCAATAAAATGACAGCACTAAGTGCAAAGTTCCCCTCCTGCGGCAGACAAAATAATTCCTCCAGGCCACAATTGATTATTGCTGCTGGCCTCCTTCCTTGTTTTCCATTCCTTTTTGGAGGAGGAAAAAGAAGAGGAATGGCTGAAAACATTGCACAACTCTGGGCGTAAAAACCTAAAAAAAGCAAACTCATAAGAAAGATTGGGATAGGATTGGAGAGTGATCTAAATCATAATAAATATAAATCAAAAGTCCAATTGCATTAGAAATAAAGTGGGCAAGTTGTGTTGCTTTATCTCCAAAGGGGGAAAAAACAAAATAAAAACCATGCACACAGTCATGGAATAAGAAAAGGGAATTGACAATTAAATTATCTAGGGCAGAGGATAACTGCTAGTGCTTATCCCCAGATTCTTTGTTATTTTCTTTAGAGTCTTTCCAAAAGTGGCCCCCAACCTCTAATTTTGCAAATGGAGAAGAATTAACTGCATTTTGCTATATTGAATTCCAGCTTTATTAATTAACCTGTTAATCACATTTATGAAACATTGTAATACCAAGGGACTCTAGGCAGCTTTCAAAATAAAACACATAATGAACATTATGCAATAACAATACACACATTTTTAAAAATCCCCAAATCAATTTAAAGGCACAGAATAGAATTAATGAACCAAGCTAAACTATATATCTTGACCAAAATAGAATCAAAGTCCAAATACCCTCCACTGGAATTCCACTTTTAAATAGGGAGGGTAGAGCCAACCAGAAGTCTATTGGGAGGCCATTCTGAAAGATTGGGCTAGCCATAGAAAAAGCAGCAGTATTGAGCCTTGCCCAACCTTCACTTATAATAGGAAATCACTTTTTCCCTGCGTTGATCAAACTGGACAAATCAATTCCAATGGGAGAATGTGGTCTTATAGAAAACTTGGCATCAGATCAAAGAGGCTCTGTATATTAGCATCAATACTTTAAATTGCACACAGAAGGCTATTGGTAACCAATAGGACCCACAGCACTAGTGTAATATGTTTCCATCATTGAACACTAATCAGTGGTGATATTCACATTTTTTTACTACCAGTTCTGTGGGTGTGGCTTGGTGGGTGTGGTGTGGCTTGGTGGGCATGGCTTGGTGGGTGTGGCAGGGGAAGGATACTGTAAAATCCCCATTCCCTCTCCACCCCACTAACCTGCTTTCCAGCTCTGTTCTCCTGTGCAGGGCAACAAAAGAAGACCCAGCCAATCAGCTGGGACTCGGGAGGCAGCAAATAGATGGGGGCAGGGCCAACGAGAGGTGGTATTTACCAATTCTCCAAACTACTCAAAATTTCCGCTACCAGTTCTCTAGAACCTGTCAGAACTGGCTGAATACCACCTCTGACACTAATTAGAAATCACGCTGCTATGCTCTGAACCAATTGTAGCTTCTCAGTGGTGTTTGAAGGACATTCCATGTAAAGTGAGTTTCAGTAGTCTATAGAGATGATGATGAGAATGTGAGTCACTGATGTAAGATCCTCCTGCCCCAGTTAGGTATGTAACTGGTACATCAGCTGAAGATGGTCATGGGTATCTACCTACTGTTTTAGCAGAAGCGACAGATCCAAAAGGACCTTCAGGTCATGGGCTTGCCATGCTCCTTTGAGAGTAGTGTCGCTTCCTCAAAAGATGCAGTTGGAGCAGACAGAGAAGTCTGATGCACGTGCTGTAACTATGCCTTGAGAGGGTTGAAAGCCTGTTCTTTCCCAGACCTTCATAACCTCCAGGTATTGGGGCAGGATGTCAGGGACATCACCACATAGCCTAGGGGAGTGATATAAAGCTGGGTGTTATCAGTAAATTAATGATACCAAACTGCCAAGCCACTGGTGACCTTTCTCAAAGAATTTATCTAATTGGAGGGAAGAAAGGAACAACACCCAACAAGGGAGTGGTGATTGGACTGACCTCTTCTCCCCCTGCCCATTAAACTCTCGTGATGTTTGCTCCTGAAAGGTGAAAATTATGATGCCACACATCTGGAATGTGAGATTGGGAAAGGTGATTTTGAATGATTACACTACAACAACAAAATCTTTGCAGACTTTTTTTACTTCAGAAAACACCAGATAAAAGTAGCAGGATATTAATGACTATTACATTATTTAGAATATGGGAGCAAGTAATTTATCACTTGTGCAATGCCCTAGCAATATTTTCTTTTCTAGGTGATAAGAAATGTATTCCATGCAAAAGGATCTTATGGAACTTGCTAGTTGAAGAAGTGTGTGAGACCATAGGTTTTGGATCAACCTTTTTCAACCCGATGCCCCCTTGAGATGCTGAGATCTTTAACTCCCGTAATTCTAAATCAGCATGGCTATTGGCATCATATCAGAGAAGGCTGCTTTAGATTTTATGGAAAAATTCAATGGGATCTTCATGTTTAGAGAACATCTATATTTCTAACTGCTACAGAGAAGGTGAGTAGTATATATGCATCCCCAGCTAGCTGCTTCTTTAACAGATTAACAGGGACCTTGTAAGTTATCTAGTCCAACCCCCTGCCCAAGCAGGAGACCTTACACCATTTCTGACAGATGGCAGTCTAGTGTCTTCTTGAAAGCCTCCAGTGATGAAGCTCCCACAACCTCTGAAGGCAAGCTGTTCCATTGGATGATTGCTGTCGCTGTTAGAAAATGTATCCTTATTTCCAGGTTGAATCTCTCCTTGTTCAGTTTCCATCCATTATTCCTTGTCTGGCCTTCAGAAGCCTTGGAAAATAACTTGATAACTGTTCTTCATATGTTTTAGTCTCCAGTCCCCTAATCATCCTGGTTGCTCTTCTCTGTACTTTTTCTAGAGTCTCAACATCTTTTTTACAGTGTGGTGACCAAAACTGGATGCAGTACTCTAGGTGTGGTCTTACTAAGGCTTTACAGAATGGTATTAGTACCTCACTTGATCTTGATTGTATCCCTCTGTTAATGGAATTCTTGGCCATCCAATGCTTAGCTACATTGCCTTTGGGTTTAATCCAACAGATTTGTGCTTCTGAAGATGAAAACGCAGGTGACCCCTATCCTTTCAAATAGCATACATGCACAGCCTTCACTAAAACAACAGCCATTCCTAAGCAAAATCTCTGAGATTATTCTGATGGCAGGAGATTATGTTTGGGGAGGGTGGGGGGAACCACCCAGCAAGGCGAGACGGTCTGTGCTGCATCAACAGGCCTTAAGCTCCAAGCAGTCCAACCCGGGGAGGGAAATGTTATGACAAGCCAAAAGACTTGGGTGATGGCTCCGGCGTCTACAGAACAGGAAGGCTGAAACCCAAAGAAATCTCTTGGCAAAGCAGTAGAAGGAAAGGCAGTGGGGATGGGAGGGGGGAAGGTCTCCTAACCAGACCCAGTGCCAAGAATCAGGTAGACTATGCTCTCCAGGAATTCTTGCAACTAGCCAAATTGTGGGGAAGCAGGCAATCATCCAGATAGATGGCTCTGAGCGCAACAAACCGTGCAGCTTTTGAATCTTTACCTTATTACCAAACAAAAAACAAAAAAAAACCTGGGAAATGGGAAAAGGCAAAGTAGACGGTACATATGAATACAAGGAGAATTCCAAGTAAAAGAAATATCAGCTGGTTCCCCTGTAAAATCCAATTAAGGAGACATTAGTCATTGAAATCCCATTAAATCCCCATTAAGAGCCACCCCAGGGATTTATTCTAAAGATTGGAACAATTCCAGTTAGGTTGAATCCAGCACCTGAAGAATATAGAATTTGAGAAATCAGAGCAGATCTGAAGGTGAGGTAAGGTGTCAGGGGAATTGAGGTGATCTGAATCACAATTCCATCTGTACATCAATTTGACCCTAGCAAATGTGCTGTCTAAACTCAAAATACATGCATGTATATTGAACAGTTGTTTATTATAAAGTAAATCATACTATAAATTCTTCCCAAAGTCTGTATGCCGTTTGACTAACTACAGAATATTTGTTTCTATGCTTTTCTTGCTACTGAGAAGTCATACTATTTGTTGCTTAGTTTCTTATTTCATGGAGGAACAAAGAAAATAGTTCGTGATGATCCTGATACCTAAACTGAATATCATTTAGGAGCAGTGTCACACTCAACATCAGTTGCTGCATTCACTTGTAATTTTGTCCGATACATCTGGCTAGCCATTGATGAAAACCAGATGTTAGGCAAGATCAACTTGTGGTCCTATCCAGCCTTGGGGCTCTTCTTAGCATCTCTAAGTAGAAAGCAGAATTTTCTCTGCTACTCAAATGCCTGCTTTCCTGACTTTCTCATACTATTTCAAAGACATTATTCTAACTGGTTGGCAAAAAAACAACAGAGCTGGGATCCAGAAAAGGATGGGGCTTTTTTTTTTTTTTCAAAATTAAGAAAACCTCATGGGCAGACTGAGGTCCCCCCAGATGAGTTGGTTACAGGGGATAGGGTTCTCAGAACTAGTTTCCTAGATAAATGCTCACGGACCATATTATTCTCCTACTCAGCAAGTGTTTTTATTTTATTTACACCCAAGATAGACTTTACACCCAAAATACATCTGAAAACACTTTCTGCCTTGTTAGTGGCAGGAAGTCATAGAACCATAAAGTTGGATGGGCCATTTAGACCTTTCAGTCCAACTCTGTGCAAGAATCTAAATTGCAGATGACTGCCCACCATTTGAACAAATGAAGAACTTATCACCTCTCTTGGTAACTTGTTCCATTCTTGAACTGCTCTTACTATGAAGAAGTTTTTCCTAATGTTCAGTCAGAATCTGCTTTCCTACAAGGCGCAAACTATTACTCCATGTTTTCCATTCTGGAATGATAGAAAACAGATTTTCACTTGCATCAGGGTGACAATTCTTTCAGATGTTTGACATGCTTTTATACTCCCATTTGGTCTTCTCAAGGCTAAAGAAATTCCCCTATCCTCCCAAGAGAAGACAAGTTGCAGGCATGTGGAGAACTTTGCCATTGACTGAAGTGGCTATCTGCTGAGGAACATCTGCTCAACAGTGTCCTGAGCTGACATTTTTCTCTCACCTCTGCCCTTGTGCTCTCATAAATTATTTCTGTTCTCCTCCCTTAGCTTTTTCTGACCAGGAGCCAAGAGATCAGAATGTTTGGCTTGTCTTGAAAATGGCATTAAAATTTCACCCTAACTCTAATGCTGGCGCCCAAGTCAGCTGGGTAGAATCTTTTCCAACCATTTGCTTCCAAGAACAAGCCAGATGATTGCTGCAGTCTTGGCCTTTCAAGTAAAATAAGATCACAGATCATACCACTCCAAGGAGAAAATCAGGAGAGCATCGTGTTCTACATTCTCTTCCTCTATCGCAGGTGAAGAGTAGAAGACAGAAGAGCTTTGGCAGAACAATTCACCAGCATTTTAGATGAGTGAATTCTTTGTGCTCGTTGGAAAGATGGGTGACTCCATGCAAAACCCATCTCAGTTGAATGGCAAGGCCATCATTAGCCATCAATACATTATACTAGCAAGAACAATCATTATGGTTTATTGTCTCTTCCCCAAACCCCAAAAACTTTAACCTTAGACTGTCTACTATTGACCTCACCCCTTTCCTAAGAGGTCTGTAGGGGGCGTGCATAAGCGCACCAACGTGCCTACCGTCCCTGTCCTATTGTTTCTCTTATTCTTCTTTTATTTTTCTTATATGTACCCATTTCATGTATTCACAACTATGTATACGCTTATACTTATTATCTTGTAAACAATTGGCAAATCAAATAAATAAATAAATAAATAAATAAATAAATAAATAAATAAATAAATAAATAAAATGTTTGTTGAAAGAAGCAAAACACGGGCTTATGCATGCTCCTTCTTTGTTATGTAGAAGTGAGAGTCAGGTATGGCAGGAGAAGCACAAAAATACATTGAATGCAGGGAACGTGGAGTAATTAAGGAGAGACATAATATAACAAGAAGTGATAGGCTCGAGAATGAATGGATGCTGCATGAATGTAGATTGAACACAAATAAGAGAGACCCGTATGAAATAAAAATATTGAAATGCTTTAATCATCTTGACAAATGAATGGAAATTGAAACAGAGTGAAGGAAGACTGAGAGGATTGTAATTAGATGGAGTTGATAAAATCCCGAAACACAGAAAATAGTAAGAATTGTATAGGACAGCCAATATATGATGAACATAAGAATGCTTTGCAAAGATCAAAAGCTACAGTGAGATTTAGTGAATACTGTTTATGTAAACTAGATTTAAATTTCCCTCTATTTATTTCCTGCTCCTCTCTCATTTTGGGGCCAAAGTATGCAATTGCTTTTGTGTGGTAATATATTTTATTAATCATTTTATCATTTTCTGTAAGGCCTTTGTATAACTAGCAGTAAGTCTAGGAGATGTGGGCATTCTTGGTGGGGGTAGGAGTATCTTGCTCAGAGTGCCTCATTCTGTTTTGATTCTGCCAGTTTAGAAGGAATAGGAAAATGGGTGAAAGTTCAAGGTACAAGGTACACAGTTGTGCTTTCTCATGGGACTTTCCAAACTTTCCCATGAGACTTTCCGTGGCTGTATGATCTCATCCTAGCAAGGTAACATCTGGGACTTTCCAAGATTGTGTGTTCTCATGCTGGTGAAGTAATCTCCTGTTGAGGTCATTGTTTTCTGAATATGCAGACTGTATTTTGCTTGTGTTTTTCTCAATAAATACTGCTACCTGAGTTCTCTCAGGGTTGGCATTTTTCTCAGAGACAGTTCCCTGTGTCTCATTTCAATGTCAAACCACCATAAATGGTGACCCCGACGTGATAGCTTGGAAGGCTATACGTTTCCCGCATCCTATACTCATCGTCGCGGACGTCGACTGAGCCCTCATCTTCTTCGCTGGACGAAGATAGATTCTTTCGTGAGTATGGGGGAGATCTCTCGAAGGCTCAGAAAGAGCACATCAGGGAATTGAGAGGGATCATTGGGAATAGTTTTGGATTTGGAATTGGCAGTAGGGGTTGTGCTGTAGGAAAGAAAGAAATTGAGGACTTACTACAGTATGTTTGGAAAAATATTAAGTCATATCCGGAGGGAGGTAGTATTAAAGTAGAGTCCTGGAAAAAGATAGGGAAATTTTTGCACGAGGAACCTCGTGCCCCTTCTTCAATTTTGTTAACCTGGAGGGTGATTATGGATGCGTTAGCTACTTATGAACAACCGCTCCTATCACCCCCGAAGAAGGTTTGCCGCTTTACCATGCGGTATGCACGTTTGTTGCCGCTGACGGCACCTCCAGATAAATCTGGGGAACTGTCCGGCGCTAGAAATACTTTGTCAGAGGATAAGAGTTTACCTTTAAGGGTTCAGGTGGATGCAGTTACTGCAGCTATTCAAGAAGCAAAGAATAGAGGGGAACTATCAGGAGATGATTTGGTGGAGTTTGGAGTAGAAGTTCAACTTAATCCAGTAGAAATTGTCATGGATGCTGCATTAAATCCGCAGCGGGAGTGGAAGCCTTTACAGCTCAGAATTTTGAGGGAAGTTAAGCAAGCAGCAAAAGAATATGGTGTTAGAACGCCATATACTCAGGCATTGTTAGAAGCAGTTGGTTATGGAAATAAAATGATTCCAGCTGACTGGAAAGCTCTGTTGAATATGATTTTAACTCCAGCTCAATATTTGGTGTTAGATCAGAAATGGAGACAGCTGGCAGTCCAGAGGGGAACAGCAAATGTTACCCCAGATCAGCTTTACAGAGCTGGTAATTTTACAACAGTGGAACAACAGAGAGATGGTATGCCTGAGGAAGGGTTCATTCTTCTCCCACAAATAATTTTTCAAGCCATAGGGTCTCTCCCTGACGGCGAAGGTGGTGAGAAGACCTTTACTAACATCAAACAAGGGAACAATGAACCCTATGAAAATTTCATTAGCAGACTGAAATTGGCTATTGAAAGACAAATTGATAATCAATTCGCCCAGAAAGAGTTGCTTTTTAAGTTAGCAGTAGAACAAGCTAACACAGATTGCAAAAAGATTTTAAATCCACTTATAGCAAGTGGAGAGCGAGAAATCGCGGATTTGATTAATGCATGTAGAAAGGTAGGGAGTCAGTCTTTTAACATGGAGACTTTAGCTCTGGCTTTACAAACAGGACATGCTCAAAAGGGGAAATGTTTCAATTGTGGGAAGCCTGGACATTTTAAAGCGCAATGTCGGGCTCCTGGAGGAGGTCAAAGTCAGCAGAATAAGAGATCAATGGGACAGGGTGTTCGTCCTAAATCAGTGTGCCCAAAATGTAAGAAAGGATACCATTGGGCATATCAGATGCTCCTACAGTTTTTACTGATGGAGGGAAAGTTTTTGGTGCTTGTGTTTGGAAAGATAAATCTGGAATTTGGCATACAAAAGTGACTTCAGAGCAGAAGTCTGCCCAGCAGGCAGAACTTGCTGCTGTAGTTTTGGCTTTTCAAAATTTTCACAATCAGGATTTTAATTTAATAGTGGATTCATTGTATGTGTATAATTTGTTACCCTTTGTAGCAGGTTCTTATTTGTCTCCTGGAATATCACCTGATATTTTAAGATTGCTTTTGCTTTTACAAGGATGTTTGGAGCAGCGTGTGAATGTGTGTTTTGTTGCTCACATGCTACGCTCAAGACCATGTTGACTAAATTAAATAAAAAGGAGGGAAGCTCCTGGGGCTTCCGGCGATTCAAGATCAATTAAATCTAGCTTTATATACTTTAAATTTTTAAATTTGTCTGGTAACCCCCTGCGGCAGCGGCCAGCAGGCATTTTTCTTCTCCTTCTACAGATGCGGTGAGACCTCGGGTGTTGGTGCGGTTCCTTCCAGATCCAGCATGGGTTCCTGCTGAGCTGATAACGTGGGGACGTGGTTATGCAGCAGTTGAACATCTTGGTCAAATTCGTTGGGTTCCTGGTCGGTGTGTTCGACCTGATCATTCGCAGGCACCTGTGAAGGAAGTTTCGAACAGCAGGATGGCGCATCTGTGGTTCCTGATCCTGCTGATTCTGCCTAATCTGTCCTGGGCTGCTCGGGTGCGGAGAGAGCAGCGACAGCATGTTCAGCGTGCCGGAGATTTGGGCGATGATTTGTGGACAGATAATAATTACATTAAAGATTTGCGCTCAACTGCCAAAAACTTGAACATCACCAATTGTTGGTTGTGTATGCACCTTCCTGGGAGAGTGGGAGAAGGACTAACATTGCATGGAGTGCCTTTTGAGGAAAAAGATTTAATAAAGAATGCAACCTGGAGAAAACAGTTGTCTTGTGCTACAACAGAGCAATTCCAGATCCTAGCCATGGGAGGTAATCTATGGACACAAATTTCTCGAGGTCTTATCCCGCCTTTGGGAATTGCTATGAACTATAGGGATATTCATATTTTAAATAATTTTACTGTTGCTATGTTTAATGATACTATAAAGAATATTAAGATGATTAATGTAGAAATGTCTGAAATTCGTACAGTTACTTTGCAAAATCGATATGCTTTAGATATTATGTTAGCTGCTCAAGGAGGAGTTTGTGCTTTAATTCATTCACATTGTTGTGTTTTTATACATAATTATGAGCCAAACATTACAAAGACTGTTCAGGACATGGAAGATCGTATTGCTCAGCATCAATCTGGAGCCGATGGGTTTAATGCATCATTCTGGAACAGTCTGTGGTCCTGGCTTCCTGATGGATCATGGTTTCGCTCCTTATTGCAAGGGGTTGTTATTTTTATTGCTATATGTATCTTATTATGTTGTTTTATTCAATGTATTCCTAATCTATTACAAATGTGTACCTCAGTCTTCCGGCGTGTGGGATCAGGTCATGAGGAACTGTGTACTATGCCACTAAAACACCCCTATCTTTGAATAAATAAAAAGGAGGGAATGTGGTAATATATTTTATTAATCATTTTATCATTTTCTGTAAGGCCTTTGTATAACTAGCAGTAAGTCTAGGAGATGTGGGCATTCTTGGTGGGGGTAGGAGTATCTTTGCTCAGAGTGCCTCATTCTGTTTTGATTCTGCCAGTTTAGAAGGAATAGGAAAATGGGTGAAAGTTCAAGGTACAAGGTACACAGTTGTGCTTTCTCATGGGACTTTCCAAACTTTCCCATGAGACTTTCCGTGGCTGTATGATCTCATCCTAGCAAGGTAACATCTGGGACTTTCCAAGATTGTGTGTTCTCATGCTGGTGAAGTAATCTCCTGTTGAGGTCATTGTTTTCTGAATATGCAGACTGTATTTTGCTTGTGTTTTTTCTCAATAAATACTGCTACCTGAGTTCTCTCAGGGTTGGCATTTTTCTCAGAGACAGTTCCCTGTGTCTCATTTCAATGTCAAACCACCATACTTTTGTACACTAACACTGTTTATCCTGGAATGGAATAGGATGATCCTTATATATGTACATACTTACTTCTGTGTGTATTTATATAGTGTTTCTCACTATAACGAATTCCAAAGTGGTTTACAAATCATGAAATATTTCAAAATAGAGTAGAAATCAGGATAAAAATCTATTGAAAGAGAAATGTTTGGCAAGGCCACCATCAAAGGGCAAACTTATAAAAGGCATTGTTGGGATGTGGCATTCTACAGAGAGGGCATTATTCAGCATAACACATAACACATCAACCTTGTATTCAGGTTGCCACCAAATGGCATACAGAACAAGATACTAGCAGAGAAGAGAGGTTACATTTATTTATGTATTTTTTCTTTTTTACTTTTTTTATATTTTACAATATTGATTGATTTGGTAGCACCAAGCTGATATCAGCCCAAAGGATAAAAGAAGAAAGAGACAGTAATACCTAATGCAAATAATTAAAATATCATTAATAATAAACATAAAACTTTAAGGGTGCATTTAGGTAAATTAATCTAATAGTGTACTGCTGGAAATACGTTGCTTTGGCTACTTTTCGAAATGCCAGCAGGTTAGCAGCCACCTCCACCAATTTTTTTTTCCATAAATGGATCTTGTTGTATATAGACATTTGCATACTCGAAATACCGCATTCTGATTGGACGTCCACTGCCACCTAGCCATTGGCGGTTTAACAACGGTTGCGATTGGTCCACCAACGGCGGGAAGTTTAAAACGATGCCATTGGCCGCGAGTCGTGAGCAGCCGCTATAAAAGAGGCTGCCGCGGCTTTGATTTAGTTGAAGTTACTGATGCTAAATAAAGAGCTGAATTCAACTCCAGTCTCGAGTCCGTCTTTGTTCCACAACAGAGCAGATCTCATTGTAACTGCTTCACACCCTGTATACCTTAGGAGGAGGGGAGATCTGTAAATAGGCAGATTTTGATAAATTTGGTTGCCTAATGTATCCTTGTGCTTAACTGGAAAGCGCACTATGAATTTGTTCTGGAAGCTAATGGCAATGAATTAATTTCAAAATAGGTATTGCCCCATCATGGTTTAGCCACTGCATTAGTGGCAGCTTCTAAATCACCAGCAAGGACAGCCATACATTGAATGCTATTAATTGGAAAAGTTGTTTCAGAGCTAGAAAAAAACTTGGGCCATCCTTCACTTATTGCTAATGATAAATACTGTATGTATGGAAACAATGTTTTCAGCAGATGGCCAAAAACAAATAGGGAACGGGCCAATTGGACATCTCCTCTGTCTCCAGAAGTGTGTTTGTTCGAATGCAAAGGGGCCACCCCTGAGAAAGCCCTGTTAACCTGCTAAACTTCAGCAAATACTGGGATACAGAACAAGACATCTTAATGTTCCCTTGCTTCAAAGGGAAGATGTCCATTGTGGTCCTAGGACTACGTTTATTTAAGGATTTTGTATATATTGTATGCTTCAGTGCCAGAGCTCTGTCAAGGACAGTGAGATCTCCACTCCCCAGATTCTTGACTAGATTCTGCATCTCTAGCTGTAGTAGACACTTCTGGAGGGCACCAAATTGAAGAAGGCAGTTTGAGCGGCTTGACTTTCTGCCCTCTTACCTGATCAATGAAGCAGCTCCAGAAAATGAACTCCGAGCCATATTCTGCATTCAGTACAGGATCTTGGCCTAGCATTGGTAGCAGCCATACTAGCAATATTTGGGCCTGAGCCAGTAGCCAAGATGCCAGGCTTCCCAATCTCATCATGGTGTGTGTGTGTGTGTGTGTGTGTGTGTGTGTGTGTGTGTGTGTGTGTGTATTGAGCCAGGTGTGTGGCACAGCTTGTGCTGACACAAAGCCATTTCGCTTCCTAAGCAGCTTTGAGGGCAGGAGATGTCAGCTGCCTTTCATTAGCACATCTCAACCCTGCCAGGAGTAGCGCCAGGGGCCTCATTTGTTCCTCAAGCCAGTGGCTGCAGTTTAAAAAAAAAAAACATGGGGCTTGTTTCCAGCAATGGACACTGGCCAAGGCCACCCCCAGCAGCTCCCTGCTACAACCTCTTTGGGCGTGAGGAGCAGCCATTTCCTCTGCACAATGAGGGGTCGCACTCAATAACCAAAGAAATGGCAGCTGCTGCCTGCTTCTGTGGAAAGGCAAGGCAGCTTGCCAAGCTGGGCCTTTGCCCACAGAGCTGGGCCAGGCTGAGAAGAGAGTGAAGAGACCCTACAGCCTATGGAAGAGCTATGGAAGAGGGGTTCTGGGTGCTGTAGAAGAAGCAAGCCATACCAAAGGCATGAAACTTGGGGCCAGGAGGAGTGGCCTTTGCTTCTGGGGATCACTCAGTGTAACCCCTTGCGCTAGTTACATTTCAGCAAAGCATTGAGGCCTACTCAGATTTTGGTGCCATACAAGAATAACTGCAGAGAGTGGGTTAAAAAAGCAAGATGGTGCCTACAAGCATATAATCCAAGCTCTGGCCTTTTTTTAGAGCCTGGCAAGGAGCAAGTTTGTGGCAACATCTTGACTTTTTTGACCTACATGGATACCATTGGCACCATAGAACTGCTGCATCAATCTCTGCGTGGAAAGTCAAAAATACTATCATGGAGGTCAATTTGGAAAGGAGCAGGCAATAGGAGGGAACTTGTCCTTGTGAGGCACTTCCAGAAAAGAACATTAAATAAAAAGATATGTGCTGCAGAAGTGATGATGGCTACTTAAGATGAGATTATACAAATCCATGGAGAATGGTATAAAGAATGTCACTGCTCAGTTTTTGGCAGGAACAGCTAAACAGAAGCACTCTATTCAAAATCTTGTCTGCTATAGAATAATCTCACTTTTTCAGAGATAGATGCCACAGTGCTAACAGCTCTTGTTCTTCATCTTTGCTCCTGCTCTCCCAGATGGAGATATTAAAATGTGGTTCTGGCTTCAAAAAACGATTGGACCAATTCATGGAAGTCCTAAGGATGAATGGCTAGTAGTCTCTAAAGGCCATCTGCTGGGAAACAAGGAAGCTTCCTTGTGAAATGGGTTGACCATTGTGAGAACAGACTGCTGAATTAGAATTCATGAGCTAGGGGGTCTGGTCCAACAGGGCACTGCTGAAATTTTTAGGCAAGGCCTAGTCCCTAGGATTTCCCCAGGTTAGTTATTGTTGTTTCCTTTTCTCTCTTTCTTATGGATTTTTTTTTATTCTGTTAGCAGTGTAAATACAGCATCACTTCAAAGGTTTCCAAATCCCTCACTCTTTCTCATTCTCTTTGTTTGGGTCACTTTCTTTTTTTTTCTCTTCTTTCAAAGAAATGTGTGTGTGTGTGTGTGTGTGTGTGTGTGTGTGTGTGTGTGTATATATATATATGTATATGTATATGTATATGTATATGTATATGTATGTGGATCTTTGGTTATTCAGGTTTTCTCCAGCGTAAGATTGGAAATATCTAGGCAAGGTTATGAAAACATCATTCATATGTTTTCTTAAGTTTCGGCTCATGTATGCTTTCAGAGTTCGAGATTTTCCAAGCCTTTTAAGATGATGAATGAGACTTCAGCAAATCGCTGCCTCAGATCACTTCTGTACGTGTGTCCGAAACCCACAGGCGAACCAAAGATCCATGCGCAACTACCACAAAGAACCTCAGAAAACATATATATATATATATATATATATATATATATATATATATATATATATATATATATATATATATATATATATATATATATATATATATATATACACATATATATATATATTCGTATTTTCACGGGTACAGGTATGTAGGTCTAGGTGTGTTGGTCTTTCCCATGTAAGATTAAGAGTATCAGGCGACGTTTGAGGTCCCACTCGCCATCCTCAGGCTGGTGTTCGGCCTGCAAGCAGTGTGTATTGGAGCTGCCGTGTAAATTACTGGTGGTGGGGCTGGTGTGCTGGGCTGGTGGCTGCGCTGCTGCCTCTTGATTGGTGCGCAGCCAACCAGCCCAGCACACCAGCCCCCACCACCAGTATTTATAGAGAGACGGCAGCTCCGATCACACACTGCTTGCACTGGCACGAATATGCAAAGCAAACTTATTGTGGGAAATATGGGCTCAAAGAATATCCTGCTATCACTATATTGCTGGGGTAATAGATTTGGTATTTAAAGTTCAATTCAACTTTAAAATGCCATTTTAAATGCCTTGCAACACTCCTGGCATGCAGTCCTGCCTATAGGAATAGTAGCAGTCCTTGGCAGATAGGTGAGAAAGGGAGGACAGGAACAGAGGTAGCCAACTCTGCTAGAAGCTGAGGGAAACACGAGCCTTTTTCCTAATCTGCTGTTTGGATTATTTTGTTAGGCTGATGCTGAGATGAGCCTAACAAAATATTGGATTGACCATCATTGAAAGCAAATGTTTGACTTGACCAGGAGTGTCCATAGAGCCTGATTGGAAAAAAATCAAGATGTCAACTATGATGGTGCAATTAAAGTTCCACTTATTCTATATGTGCCAGATTTTCATTGCAGAGGTAAACCAAATTAGGGAAGCAAAGCATGCAAGCTAATCCACTGTTTATTATAGAATTATAGTAACAAAAATTTGCATTCTGAATGTGCTTCTCCCTCCCCGCCCCCCTTTATATTTGTGAGAATTAAGGAGCTTGCATGTAACACTTACACAAGTTACAGATTTGGACTGGATTCAAAATTGCTTGAATTTTAATTACATGACCATGGGGATGCTGCGTTCAGGGGTGGGAGTCTACAGGTTCGCACCTGTTCGCTAGAACCTGTTCTTAACATTCTAAGCAGTTCAGAGAACCGGTTTTTAGAAGAAATTACTGGCCTAATCCTGTAAGGAAGGCAGGAAGGAAATATTCTGGTGTTGCTTACAGAAACTGCCTCTCCGTTAACCCTTATTACATTCTTGGCAGGACTAGACTTCCTGCCTCAGGAATGTCTCTGGAGTTTTTTCCCCCTCCTTTGCTGGTACTTTGCTTGTGTGGAGTGACCATTCAAAGTTACAATGGCACTGAAAAAAGTGACTTATGACCATTTTTCACACTTACAACTATTGCAGCATCCCCACAGTCATGAGAGGCCAGGCGAGGAGATGCGTGCCTCGATGTGAGTGATATGGAGTTGGCCATGCCCATCCAGTCACATGATCACCAAGCCATGCCCACCAACTAAGCCACACCCACAGAACCAGTTGTTAAAAAAATTGAATCCCACCCCTGGCTGTGTTGTAAGTGGAAGGATCAGTTGCTTTTTTCAGTATTGTTGTAATTGCAAATAGTCACTAAATAAAGGTTTGTAAGTCAACGATTACCTGTTTTTGGAAATGGGATCCCATTCAGGTGACCCTAGCACAAGAAACTGAGTTGGGTAGATGTCTGATCCCTGAAGGAAAGACTCACATTTGGTTTCACACCGAGTAGCTAATCAGAAGGACTAACTTCTGTGGGCTTAAAAGGAATTCCCCATCCCTACCACACTTCTCATCCACAGCAAGACTGGCATAATTGCAACATGTGGCTTGATCCAGTGCCTGAGTGATCCGAAACTCGCTGCTTTATATCACCCAATGAGTTTGGGGAACACTGAAGCAAATGATGTACAACTGAACCAGATTCTGATTTGGAAAGCGAGGCATGATTCAGCCAGGCTTGTGATCTGATACATTTCCTTGAATTCAAAACTGCTTCTAGATTTTGAATTTAAAATTGATGAGAGAAAATCTTGACGAAGGTTAAGAGAATAATAATAGACGATGATACTTCCTCCCAGCTCTTCTTATCAGTAAGTGAATCTCTTCTTCTTCCATTTATGCTAATCCCTCTTGTGCAAAGAGCTGTTCTCCTGAAGCAGATCTATGTCCAGATGTTTAATAAAATAGACAAGACATAAAGTTTCTATTGGTCTATTTAATGTCAGAGGCAGGGGTGGGTTTCTACCAGTTCTGTCCACCTCTGTAGAACCAGTAGCTCTGAAGAGCAGCAGACATAGAACCGGTTCTATGTCTGCTGATGTTTTTGCCCAACCGCCCAGCTGGGCTCTTACCTGATCTTTATTTCCTGATTTTTCAACTTCAGCTGCTGAAGTTAAAAAAAAAACTTCAACTGCAGTTAAAAAAACAAGAAAAGGGGGCTAATGCTAATGAGTGCTAATGACACCAGCAGCAGGGAAGCTCGTAAATCCCAAACCAGAAGTTAACCCTTTCGTATTCCACCCCTGGTAAGAGGGTTTTCTTATTTACCTTTGAAAGTGTAAAATGGCAGTTTGGCTTGTCTTTATTCTAAAATATGTCAAAATATGCACTCTCATAGCAGCACGAGCCTCTACTCCAAAACTAATTTTCCCTTGAAGCTCTGTCCTCTTCACAGAAGATACAGCCAGTCTGAAATACCATATGACAAACTATGGTTGGCTCTCTCGAGACAATCATAGCAATATGTCAGCAGAAATAAAATACTGAACACACAGATATGAGGGATAGGTAAGGAGAAGTCTCTATGCTCCAACACTGGAAGTTTTTAAGAAGAGATTGAATAACCATTTGTCTGAAATTGTATAGGGTTGCCTGCCTGAACAGAGGGTTTGACTAAAAGACCTCCAAGGTCCCTTCCAACTCTGTTATTCTATTCTAGACAGTTTTAATGTTGATTTGTTTTCTTATGGTGTAGTATGTTATGCAAATATACTGCACAAACCTATCAAATGGGTTAACTCAATGAAGAAATAGCATTTGCTGTCTTCTTCTCCCATGCCACACCATCCTTTATGCTGTTTCATCTTGTGATGTCAACTTAATTTGCAAACAAAGCCATATCCTTACAAAAACTTACGTTGCTTAATAAGGTAATTGTTAAGTGAGTCACATCCAATTTTACAATCTTTTTTGCTGCAGTTGTTAAGCAAGTCAGCATGATTGTTAAATAAACCACCCAGTTATTAAGTGAATCATTATGATCGTTAAGTGAAACACCTGGTTGTTAAGCAAATCCATCTTCCTGCATGGACTTCGCTTGTTGAAAGCCACCTGAGAAAGTTCTAAGTGGTGATCAAGTGATTCCAGGATGCTGCAAACTTTATAAATACATGCAGGTTGCCAAGCACCTACAGTTTGGTCACATGAACACAAGGGCTCTGAGACAATTCTAAGTGCGAGGACTTGTAAGTCATTTTTTTCAGAACCATTGTAATTTCAAATGGTCATTAAACAAATACTGTAGCTATAAGTCAAGGGCTGCATGCATTACTTTGAAACCTTTAAGGAAGCTGCATGTGGGGGGGGGCAAGGAACGTGTGCGTTGCATTTTGGCAACTTGGTGCCCAAAAGGTCAGCCATCACTGCTCTAGTGCATATAGCTGGAGAACTGATTCAGAATCAATCACTGAATCTCTGGGATCTAGAGAGGTGAAAGAGGTTGGATCTTATCCAGTCTTCAATTCCCATGAATAAGCAAACATGAGAACCAACCTGTGCTGCAGCCTTTTAGGACAACAACATCCTGAGATTCCTTTTGAAACAAAACATTTAAAGTTCACAGCAGATGGAAAGAGTCCCCTGGAGCTATCTGATGCCACCTTTTCCATTTTCAACTCCATGGGGTGGGTGTCAGGATTTTTCCCTTGCATCAGCTCAAATTTTTTTGTTTCATTTCTACCAAAGTTGGTAGATTTGGGTAAGCTATTGTTTTTTTCTATAATTGTGGGAAACTCTCCCCTGCTTACTGCAGAACAATAAACATGTGTGCCAGTTGTCGGTAAAGGGAGGATCATGTTGTATCTGCCTGTCTTGAAACTTCTACAAATGAGAAATCTTGAGAGAGAGGTAAAGAAAACAAGGTGGGAATTTTCATAGAGCAACGCAACATACTTGCAATACGGAACTCAAGCCCAAATTTTGATAAGCAAAAATATTCCAAACCTTCTGCCTGGATAGGTTCATTTATTTATTGTTATCTTTTTTTAATAAAAAAAACCCCAACAACTATTCAAATTTTGGCCTGTGGGTGAAGCAATTAAATTTTTTAATTAAAGGTCATGAAGTTCTAAGTCTAAAACAAATAAAATTCTGATCCAGCCCTACATCCTAACAATTATGGGCCACAGATGCATTGGGGTGCGAACGGTGCCTTGGATCCTACCCAAGCTATCTTTCCCAACCTTTTTATCTGCCCCCCCCCACACACACACAGAGTGCAGGATCAGCAGACTTGGCCCGTTTAGTGTCAGCCAGAGAGAATCAATCCATCATCTGCAAATATGGGAGAGAGCTGGCTTGGGATTGTGTCTTTGGGCTGTTGCTGTGGAATTGATAGCCATTTGGCCTGCCAGAATGGGAACAAGTGTGGGGCGCTGGCCGATGTTACCATGGACGCAATCTGTCTACAATGTTGTTTCTGTGACTGGAAGAGATATTTATAACCAGCCCCTTCTTTTTGTACAAAAGGAAATGGTTAGAATACTTACATACCTGCCCAAGGAGCCAAGCAGGGCCAAGAACCAGACATATACAGATGGGATTTGGGCCAAGAATGCTCCAAGTCTCTCCAAGGCTTGGGAATGGTGTTAGGGCAATGTGCCACCACCTCTGGATCCCAGTTGATTGCACAATCTCTTTTAGGCCTAAAGCACCTCATTACTAAATGCAATGCCCTAGTCATCCTCTCTTGGTAAATATGATTCTGTCTGTCCTTGTAGGTGATATTCCAAGAATAAAGACCAGACCAAATTTTTTTAAAAAAAGAAACATCTGGCTTATATTGTTCATGGTGCTGTCTGAGCTTGGTTGTTTTCTTGCAGATGTAACATCATCAGTGCCTCCTTTCTGAGCTACAAATATTGTCCTTTATCGGTACTATAGTTTAGTTGGGCAATTCTTTTCTGCTACAGGAGAGGCTGTGCCTTGTGGAATTTGAGAATCCCAAAGCATGAGAAACATGTTGGTTTGGAAACAGTAACAGGCAGGTATTTGATAATATCAAGAAGAGGATTCTGCATGGAAAGTACATATTATTGAGCTTCTTACTGAAGTCTGGAAAAGTTAGAATTAAAAGGAAATCAGGCCACCAAAACACAAGGTGGTTGGATACCATCAAAGTTGACACCAGCCAGAGCATAGAACAACTCAATGAAGTAGTGCAAGATGAAGACCTGGCCCCAGCCTAGTTGAAAATTACAGACCAATCTCCTTATGCTGCATCACCTGTAAAGTCATGGAATCAATTCTTAACTAATCCATTATCCTCCACTTAGAGACAAACAACCTACTCTAATAAACAATTTGATTTCAGAAAAAAATTATCCTGTAATCTGTAACTCTTACACTGCAAAAACATATGGACTACACAACTCAATCAGGGCAAAGCAATAGACGCAATCTACATAGACTTCTGTAAAGCCTTAGATTCAGTGGTACACGACAAAGTACTACTAAAACTAAAATCTTATGGTATCTCTGGACACCTACATAACTGGATAGAAACATTCATGTCAAACAGACAACAAATGGTCAAAATTGGGAGCGTCCTATCAAATTCTGTACCTGTCAACAGTGGTGTCCCCCAAAGCAGTGTTTTAGGACCAATTCTCTTCATACTCTACATAAAAGACCTCTGTGATCATATTAAGAGCAACTGCATTCTCTTCGCTGATGATGTAAAGCTGTTCAATACCACAGACAATACCCTTCAGAAAGATCTTGACTATGTATCAGAATGGTCAATCAAATGGCAACTTCAAATCTCAACAAATAAATGCTCTGTCTTACATACTGGTAGAAAAAAATCAGAAAATAAAATAGAAGCTAAATAGTCAAGACCTTGTTGAGGATCTAAACTTTGTCAAGGACCTTGGAGTACTCATCTCTAATGATCTAAGTGCTAGAGCCCACTGTAACTACATAGCCAAAAAGGCATTAAGAGTTGTTAATCTAATCCTATGTAGCTTCTTCTCTGGTAATATCACACTACTAACTAGAGCATACAAAACATTTGCTAGACCTATACTTGAATTCAGCTCATCAGTCTGGAACCCATATCATGTATCTGATATTAACACAATTGAAAAAGTCCAGAAATATTTCACAAGAAGAGTTCTCCGCTCCTCTACTCATTGCAGAATACCTTATGCCACCAGACTTGAAACTCTAGACCTAGAAAACCTAGAACTACGCCGCCTCCGGTCCGATCTAAATATAGCATATAAAATCATACATTGCAATGTCCTACCTGCAAATGAATACTTCAGCTTCAATCATAACAATACAAGAGCACACAAAAGATACAAACTCAAGGTTAACCACACCAAACTTGACTGCAGACAATACGACTTCAGCAACAGAGTGGTCAATGTTGGGAATACTCTACCTGACTCTGTGGTTTCTTCCCCAAACCCTAAAAACTTTAACCTTAGACTGTCTACTATTGACCTCACCCCCTTCCTAAGAGGCCTGTAGGGGGCGTGCATAAGCGCACCAATCGTGCCTACCGTCCCCGTCCTATTGTTTTTTTATTTTTCTTATAAGTATCTCATGTATTCAAAACTATATTTATTCTTATGCCTGTATCTTGTAAGCGATTGACAAATCAAATAAAATGTTTAAAAAAATGTAAACGTAAATAGAATCACCAAGAGTCGGATACGACTGAATGGATAACATCATCATCATCATCATCATCATTACTGAAGTCCTTGTCCAGGATGTCTTCATACTGAAGTATGTCTTCATACTATTTAGTTGGAGCAATACTGGGAAATAGGACTAAGTTTTCATATATATGTATAACATATAAGGGTCAGAACCCCTTAGAACTGTTTCTGGTGTCTTCTCATAACTCATTCATGCACTATGCTTTGTGATTTCAAGGAGGAAAGCCTTGAAAGAAAGAATCCCAAAGGTGCTTTTTTCTGGAAGCAACTGGACTTTCTGGTTTTTCTTTGAAGACGTTTTGTTTCTCATCCAAGAAGCTTCTTCAGCTCTGGATGAGAAGCAAAATGTCTTCAAAGAAAAAACAGAAAGTCCAGTTGCCTCTTGAAAAAAGCACCTTTGGGACCTGGATGACTGAGAATCTCCATAGCCATGAAGCCCAAAGCATTAACTCATACAGAGGCCAATGGACAATCTTCAGGGATAATGCTACGTCATACCTTATCAGGGACATAATAGCAACATGGAGATTCTTCCCCTACCTACCCTCATCAAATAAAACACGAAGAAGCAAGAGTTCAAAATGGTACAATTTATACTGAGCCCCAGTGGACATCATCCTCTATGAAAGGGGTTTTTAACAGCTGTCTGTATCCAAATGTTTCAGAAATGTTTTTCACTCAATATAAGATTGGAAAGCTAGATGGTCCAGTGCTTGGCCCAAATTGTAAAAGAAGGTAAAGCCATAGTTTATTTGACTGGATTGTATTTGCAAGTCCATTCAGTTCAGCAGGACCGCAGCTCTCTGCCAGGCAGCAACAGATAAATAGTGTTTTTCTGTCTCCTTCTCTCAATGTCATACCATCCCTTATGCTGCGTTCATCTTGTGATGTGTCAACTTACAGCATCATAAGTTCATCATTGTGTTGGTAAATCTTTCCTGAGGGCTGTTGGACCTCGCTCAGTCAATGGAAAGAGGAAGAGCTACTCCAAAAAGCCAACAATTTTGAAGAAATAATGATTTTTTTTTATGATGAATAATTAACGTTGTGCTTGTTTTCTTGACACTTAAGAGACTTTGGCTGAGTTGCAGAGGGTTTGAATTCCTTCCTGGTCCTGGACAGAACTCACCGTGCAGGAGCCTTTTTTTCATGCAGTCACCCAGTCCATGGGAGCAGAACATAAGGACTTTCTGGCGAAGGGACAACAAAACAGCCTTGTAATACGCTGCCCTGAAGCTCCACTCAGCACCATGAGCCCCTGGAGAGGCCTGGATAGCTGCCCACTTTCCCAGCTCATAAATCTAGACATTTCTGCCCATGCCTTCAGCCAGCTCAGCTGTCACTAAGGCATTCACACTGGCCCTGCAAACCCATGGCTCTCGACCAGGTAGCAAGCAAATCGGCAGTAAATCAGCCCAAACTAGAGCAGTTCTGGCAGTTCATCAGATGAAAAGCCTTGCATTCTCAGGCAATCCAAACTCTATCGAGGACCAGACACTCCGGGAGTCCATTCCTATGTACAGCTTCCTCCCAACTCCTCTGCCGTAGTAGACAGGGTCCTCTAAAGTCACATAGTGACATCGGTTGTGTCCTTGTTCATCCACTAGCAGAGAGATCCACTAGCACAAGAGATTGGGATGAAGAGTTTTGGATTATTTCTGGGCTACTAAATGCACGCCTGGTTTGAGCCGCAATCTGCAGCAGGTTTATCTGAAAGTATGAACCATTAAATATAATGGAAGCAGGTATTCATATCTTTGTATTGATGTATAAATGGCTATGCAGAGTGTTCGCCAAAAAATAAGCGAGGAAAGAAACGTGCTGTTGGAGACACAAAATGTTCCCTTGAAAAATCTGCTTTCCTTCAACTTGTTTGTTACCCTGTTCATAGCAATTACCTTTCCTAATTGTAGCCTCATTGCATTCTCCTTCTCCAAAATCCCAGCATTTAAGGACCCTGCAGCATACATGTTTATATATAAATGAAGTCACTGCCTCCTGATCTTTATGTAGCGGTGAATCCTGATCAAATAAGGATGCCTTTCTTTTTTTTCTAAGCACACAAGAAAAAAGGGAAGGGAATTATGACTAACCACTGAGGTACCATTTGTCGCAGGAAACTATTTTCAATCCAGAGGTGGTATTCAGCAGGTTCTGACCAGTTCTAGAGAACTGGTAGCAGAAATTTTGAGTAGCTTGGAGAACCGACAAATCCCACCTCTGGCTGGCCCCGCCCCCATCTATTCTCTGCCTCCCAAGTCCCAGCTGATTGGCTGGGCCTTCTTTTGCTGCCCTGCACAGGATAACGGAGCTGGAAAGCAGGTTGGTGGGATGAGGAGGGAATGGAGATTTCGCAGTATCCTTTCCCTGCCACGCCCACCAGCTAAGCCACACATACCAAGCCACACCCACAGAACCAGTAGTAAAAAAAAAAAAAATTGAATTCCACCACTGTTTCAGTCCATGAAAAGCCAGCTGGTTCTGTCAAGCTAGTTAACTAGAGAGTGGCTAGTTTACATCTGGGAACTGAATGGCATCCTTGCACTTGGAGGAGAAGTGGTAGTGTCGGACAGATTGATTTAATGAGGGAGGGGCAGGGAAGGGGCAGGTGGTAACATCTTGGTGATGATGGGCAGAGGGAGAAGGCATACCCAGTGCCTTGTATCAGTTCCATCTTTCAGCCTCCAGTTCTAAATCCTGGTCATCAGATCCTCAGTGGCTTTACTTTCAGGCTGTTGTTGCTTAGGCCCAGGTCAGCTTGAAGTGAGGAGTTCCTTAGCAGAATAACAGAGCCACCCTGGATTGTATTGCTGAGATCTGGGTGGACACTGAGGTGGAGTACCTATTGATCCCACTAAGTAAACCAGACCAGGAAATTAACTCTACTTGAAACCTAACACTACTTTTATTGAGATTGGCTATAAGACAATCTTGCATATCTGATTGTTCTGTATCTCCTCCTTATGCTTAAGTAAAAGAGGAATGTCTACTCAAGCCACTTTGGAATGTTATCTTGTATTTCTGGACTTTAAAAATGTTTCAGCGCCTTTCCCTTAGGCGAATTCCTGCCTATTTCCATTAAGGTCAACTTCCTTACTTTCTACAGAAATGTGCTCGCCAACGTTTGAATGTTACATTAGCTAGGACTAGGATAGGGCTTGGGTGTAGCTATTGGCATCACGGAGACAATTGTGACTTTCACAGATGCCGCTCTGCAAAGAACATGAAATTCTCTTTGTGAAATAGGGAAGAAATTGGAATGCCTTGCAGAAGGGAAATTAGCACAGTGGCTTCTCTGCCTGAACTGCTGAAGGCCAGGGCTTGATTGACAGAGTGACATTCCTCAGACTTATTGTACTGGGAGACTTCAAACTGCCTTCCATAGGCACAGAATTGAACTCTGAAGCAGTTTCGGAATCCATATCCATCAGGGTAATCATGAACCCAACGTAAGTCATCAAGGGACTGACAACAGTGGAGGTTACACACTAGGTGGGAGTTTTTGTCTCAGAGCAGTGGCAATATGATCTGGAGTTGGGGATTGTCTGTTAACAGGGCAGATTGCTCTTTGAGATTCTTTGTGCATGCTCCCCATCATAAGAAGATAGGACCATTTCAGAGACGCCAACTCACATTCTGATGGAGCCCACTGGATTTCATAGAGTGCTTGGGAAACCTCTGGAGAACCTGATATACACAGTAGATTCTGATAATGTGGACATAATGTCTGGAGGTGTGAGTTGGAGGTGTGAGTGCTGAGATCTCTTATTCAGATCCATATCCCTCGGTTAACACTTTCTGGGATGGGACATACGATTAGGTCTAAACAATGGTGAATATATCTTTGAGGGAGGGGGTGTTTTGCCTGAGCTTAATGAGGCAGTGGCCTGCCTCCTTTACAAGAAGCTATTACTAGACCCAATGGTGTTGGACAATTCCTGACTACCTCCAATCTTCCCTTCTAGGGAAATTTGTGGAGAAAATACCAGGCTACAGTTTCAGAGAACCCTGCAGGGAAAGGATTATTTGGATCCCTTCCAGTCAGATTTCAAGTTTGGGCACACAATACTGAGATAATATGGGGCCATGCCTGTTGATGACCTATGTGGGACCAGAATAGGAGAAATGCATTTATCTTGGCAGTCTTCAGTATCATTGGTATCCTTCTGGTCCAACTCAGGAGGTTAGAAGTGGGAGGCCCAGTTCACGCTGCCTTTTCTCCTTGTGCCAGAGCCAATTCCAGTCATGTTGATGCTAGCCCTCAGCCTTTGCTTCAGGGCTCAATTCTCTTCTCAGTGCTGCTCAAATTCTACATAAGGCCACTTGGTGAAGTCATCCATCAGCATGTGTTTAATATTATCAATCTGCTGATGATACCTGTGGTAGTTATATATTTCAACCTTTGACTGGCTAGCCAAGCAATTCTTTTTATTTTTATTTATTTATTCTTGTCAATTGCTTACAAGATAATAGGTATAAGTAAAAACATACTTACGAATACATGGATACATATAAGAAAAATAAAAAATAAAAGAAACGATAGGACAGGGATGGTAGGCACGTTGGTGCGCTTATGCACGCCCCCTACAGACCTCTTAGGAAAGGGGTGAGGTCAATAGTAGACAGTCTAAGGCAGGGGTCCCCAACCACCGGGCCGCGGACCAGTACCGGGCCGTGGAGCACTCTCTACCGGGCCGCAAAGAATTTTTTTTTAAAAAAATGGCGGCTTTCTTCACCTTCGATGAATGCTGCTGGGATTGGGGATCAAGGACACAAATGAAAGAAGGGGAGGGAGGAAGCAACCGAAGCCTGTCCTTCTCTCTGGGTCAGCTCTCTCAGTCGCTCTCTCGCTCCTCCACCAGCCCAGGAAGAAACTGCTTCAAAGAAGCGGGGGGCTTTCCTGTCGCCGAAGCGCCCGTTTCTCCCCACCCCACCCGTCCACCACAAGGCTGGGGTTCAACCCAGTGCTCCGTTCTGCCTGCCTGCCTGTCTTCGTTAATGGTTGAATTGGAACAGCTTCGGCTGAGTAAAAGAGGCGATAATAGTTATTATTCTCAGCCAAGCTGCTCCCAAACAACCAGAAACTAAGGCAGGCAGGCAGGCAGGCAGAACGGACACTGTGGATTGGCCTGATAGCCGCGGCGGGCGGGTGGGGTGGGGGTGAAACGGGCGCTTCGGAATAGCTGCGGCGACAGGAAAAGCCCCCTCCTCTCTCCCCGGTCCTTGCAAAATTTTCTGCTTGAAACCGGTCCCTGGTACAAAAAGGTTGGGGACCACTGGTCTAAGGTTAAAGTTTTGGGGGTTTGGGGAAGAAACCAGAGAGTCAGGTAGAGTATTCCAGACATTGACCACTCTGTTGCTGAAGTCGTATTTCCTGCAATCAAGTTTGGTGCGATTAACCTTGAGTTTGTATCTATTGTTTGCTCTTGTGTTGTTATGGTTGAAGCTGAAGTATTCATTGACAGGTAGGACATTGCAACATATGATTTTATATACTATCTATACGTAGATCAGACCGAAGGCGGCATAGTTCTAGGTTTTCTAGGTCTAGAATTTCGAGTCTGGTGGCATAAGGTATTCTGCAACGAGTAGAGGAGTGGAGAATTCTTCTTGTGAAATATTTCTGGACTTTCTCAACTGTGTTAATATCAGATACATAAAGTGGGTTCCAGACTGATGAGCTGTATTTGAGTATTGGTTTAGCAAATGTTTTGTATGCTTTAATTATTAGTGTAATATCACCAGAGAAAAAGCTACATAAGATTAGGTTAACAACTCTTAACTCCTTTTTGGCTATGTAGTAGTTACAGTGGGCTCTAGCACTTAGATCATTAGAGATGAGTACTCCAAGATCCTTGACAGAATTTGGATCATCAACAAGGTCTTGACTATTCAGTATTTTATTTTCTGAATTTTTTTGCCAATATGTAGGACAGAGCATTTATTTGTTGAGATTTGAAGTTGCCATTTGTTTGACCATTCTGATACATAGTCGAGGTCTTTTTGAAGGGTAGCAGTATTGTCTGTGGTGTTGAATAGCTTTACATATTGAGGTTGTTTCCATATTTATAGTATGTGGCATTCTAAATGGGGAAGAAAAGGCTCAGGCTCAGCCTTAGCAAGATTGACTATAGGTTTTAAGGCTTCCTGAACCTTAAGATTTTCCAATTTTGGTTCTGGAGAGAGTCACGTTGTCCTAAACATACCTCATGTGCAATTTGGGGATCCCCCTAGATTCCATCTGAGGAGCAAAGTGGCAACTATACTTCAGAAATCTTATGTGCCAATTGTACCAATTGCTGGATTGGCGGTGCCTAGTCATAGTCATTCATGCCTTGGTCACTTCTCATCTGGATTACTGCATGGGATTGCCTTTGAAGGCCACTTAAAATTTATAGCTAGTCCAAAAGACAATGGCACAAGTAATTGTGAGTACACCACTATACCCCATGTAACAGTGATGTTTTGTGAGCTGCATTGATTGCTAGTGGGTTCTGAGTGCGATCCACGGTTCTGAGAACCCCTATCTCTGATTACTCCTGCCTATCCAATAAGATCGAAGAGAGTTCCCATGAACATGGGCCCACCATCCAAGCAATGTTATGCCTGATGGAACAGCACTCCTCCCAAGAGTCAGATGTCCCCAACTTTTTCCACCATGTACTGAGTCAGAAGGTTTCAAAATTATTCCTAGTTTTTCAGAAAGACTTTGTCACAGTATGCTTGGGTGTGTGTATGGTGGCGGGGAATATATTTGCTTCATTTTAATTATGTACAGCACCCTGACTCACATGTGGGGAGGGAGTATATAAACTAAAGTAATAAATAACAATAAACTCACATGACGTAATACAGAAGACATCTGTCATATAGCATGAATGCCTATCCTGAATTCACATTTCCTATATAAATCATAAAAGGTTGCTGGGTCATCTGATATCTCTCTGCTTACATTGGAATCTCATGTACAATAGTGAGGTAGCTAGAATGGCAGAGGTTAGCAGCAGCAGCAGCCAGAGTGCTAACACAACTGGAAATCACCACTGCATATTTTGGGGAAATAAACATATATCAAGCTGTTGTTCCATCCTTTTCATGTACTGTAGGTGAGAAAGATGGAGTTGAGAAGATGGAATGTGCAAGAGGGGCGGCCATTATGCCGCTTATACCTGGACACAGGTATACACAGACTTGAATAAGGTGTTTCCTCATGCAACAATGGAGTGAATTAGAGAATCTTGGAAAGTGATAAGCAGGAGGTCTGCAAGGTGTCATCAAAGCTCTGCCCATTTTTCTATGCGCATTGCACATAAAAGCTTTGAAATTTTAAAGAAGTGTCACTCCTAAAAGCCAGCTTTGGCCACACTGTCGTGACTAATCTTGACTTTTCTGCTCACACCCTGTAAACACCTCTGGTCCTAGGACAAGTGCCTGAGACAAATCCTGGGGGTGTATTGTCTGCACCATCAAATGCAAAGAATGGTGGCATTGAATTGCCTTGCAGCATCCCCAAAGCAAGCAGCATTCCCACCTCCTCCTCCCCTTAGGATTTTCCCTTTTGTAACACCCAAACACAACTCACAGCCCGATCTAGCAGCCGCAACTCTTGTTCCATTGCTAACTGTGGGATTGGGTGGGGAGACGACTCCCATTTGCCCAAACTTTGGCAAGGAGAGGCTCTTTCTGCTGGATCTTCATTCAGTGGGAAGAGCCTCTGCTTGCTAAACTCTGGGCAAATGGGAGTTGCCTCGCCTCCATCCCACAGTTAACGGTAGAGATTTCCAGCCTTTGTTTATTCATAAATTCATTCAGGTATTGATGTGAATGTTTTGAATTTCTTCTTTCTGGACTTTTTGCAGCCTGGACTGAGATGCCACGTATAAAATGACCAACTGATGAACTTGTATCCATCTCATGTCTGTTTACCTTTTAACATTTTTCGTGTTACTTTCCCAGCCTCTCCATGGGGAAGATGGAGGGAAATGTCTGATAATAAGCCCCCTTCGCTGGAGTTCAACTTCTTTGCTCTTGTCCACAGTGGTGGGATTCAAATTTTTTTACTACCAGTTCTGTGGGCGTGGCTTGGTGGGCGTGGCTTGGTGGGCGTGCCAGGGGAAGGATAACTGTAAAATCTCCAGTCAGAGGTGCTATTTGCCGGTTCTCCGAACTACTCAAAATTTCCACTACCGGTTCTCCAGAACTGGTCAGAACCTGCTGAATACCCACCTCTGCTTGTCCAGTTCCAGATCTTTTCCTGGTAAATCAGGACCCTAAGCGAAATTCTTCTCCCCAAACCATGTTTCTTCTCTAAGGCATCTGGTAAGCCTAGATCATCATAATACAGAATGCTGCTGAGAGTTATTTCTGGGGCTGGAAGAACATGAGGTCATTCCAATCGTATGGAATTTTTATGGTATGCTTGCCCTATACAAGTCTCTTTGGAGTTATAAAGATTTGAGCCAATACATGCCTTTAGGATAAAATAAAACAATCCTTAGAGATTCTATTAGTAACCCAGAGCTCCCGTCTGAGACTTTTCACCAAATCATTATTGATGTTTGCAAGCTACAGGCTCCCTCAGCTGAAGACAGGATGGGAAGCAGTTTGAGAGGTGTGTTGTTTCTTTTGGTTTGCTCAGGCGTAAACATACATCTTTTCTCTCATGTTTCCTATCAATCCAGTGGATTTTAGACATGATGCAACCAGAATGGAGATGGGATGAATAGTTGCAACCAAAGCTTCCAAGCTCTCCTTCACATCTCGCAGCGTCAGTTCTAAGACCTTCTCTCTGCTTAAACAGGCTTCAGCAGCTCCCCCAAAATAGCCCTGTTTTCTGGAGTGTTTGCTCTTCTTTTATTAGCAACATGCAGAGGTGGTATTCAGCAGGTTCTGACCAGTTCTGGAGAACTGGTAGCGGAAATTTTGAGTAGTCCAGAGAACCGGCAAGTACCACCTCTGAAGGGAGATTTTACAGTATCCTTCCCCTGCCATGCCCACCAAGTCACGCCCACAGAACCGATAATAAAAAAAATTGAATCCCACCACTGGCAAGATGAGTTGGGACAAGAAACCCCATCCCTTTTTGGTGGTTTCCATAATGAGATTTGTCTACATGAGCCTCAAATGGTACCTGCAAGCAGCAGTTGTATCATTTTAATCCAAGGTTAGGATTTAACATGTTGTATGAACTCAGCCATTGAGCCACAAACTAAATAACTATATTGGGCTAGTGTGTCATGCTATTCTATTCATAATGGCATTTTATTTTTTAAGGATTTTTGGAAACAGAAAAATGGAATCAATTGACTTAATAATGCTTAAGTCTAGATCTCACAACTGGTCTTTCAATTTGACATTGTCAGTCCATTGGACCAGGACAGGATGACCTAGGCTGCAATCTCTCATTTAGCCATGGAGTTCAATGGGGGACTAAGATTTCTTACTATGTTCACACAACATGCTTAAGTCATGTTCTTACTATGTTCACACAACATGCTAGGTCAGTTAAAGATCTAACAGCTGCATTTGTGAAGTGCATTGTGTTTGATTAATACTAACCATGGTTTAGGTTTTTGAAGTTTAGTGCCTTATGTACTTGACACACACTTGAATACATCAAGTACCAGTGTATTTTCTGAACTCCAAAAAATAATTAATTCAATAAATTCCCAAAATGGGCTAATTCAATAAACAAAGAGTGTTCTGTGAACATTGTTGCTATTTTTTTTTAGGTTTATTCACCTAACAGACTTGTTCTGGGGATAAAATGGGAAGGATATAAATGCAAACTTGAATTTTTAGAGGTAAAATGGGCCGTGATTAATGTAAAGTTCTGCTTGATTGATTAGTTGCATTTTTATATTATTATTTTTTCCTGGCAGCTTAAGCTGGCCTAAACTCTAATTTTCTCCTCAGACAGCAATTTGTGAGGTAGATTGGGGTGAGAAAGAGTGACTGACCCTTGAGCTACATAGCAGATCGGGGGACTTAAATTTGGTTCTCCATCCACGTCCAACACCTTAATCGTATAAAATTCTGCTTGAAATCTCTACAGACTTTGCCAAAGATTGATTCAGGAAAGCCTACGACTTCCTTCTTCACAGCCTGCTGTTTGGGAAAGAAATGAAGCAAATGTCAAAAACAATGGGATGGAATAAAAACAAGACGTTATAATTTGAGAAAGAAAAAGGACAGGTTCCCATTCACTTTTGGCTGAGGCACTGACTGCTATTGTATTTGCTTCAGGCCTGCTCACCAGGTTGGTTATAAGATGCCTTCTATGAAAAAGTCTTTGATGGGGGGAAAAAAATGCCCATCCTCACTTTGAAAGCAAAGCGGGATAGAAATATAATAAAATATTTCTAAGAACACATTAAAATTCAACCTTAAAATTCTAAGACTTGCATTTACACAACAGGTAATCTTGGTTTGTCTGTAGTTGTGTACAGGGGTGGGATCCGACCAGCATAACTGGTTTGGGGAGTGTGTGCATGCATGTCAAATGCGCGCTGCATGCACATATGCGCTACCAGCTCCGGCAAGCATTTACCTTCTCCAGCTGACGAATGGCACTCAGCTGTGCCGGGTAAAGCAGCTAAGGAGGAAAATGCAGCCACTAAAGGACAGCCTAGAGTCCGGGCAAGCGGGATGGCCAAACAGCAGACTAAAACCTCGTCCCAGTGAACTAGTTCGGTGTCAGCTGCTCTTCGGAGCTACCGGTTCTATAGAACCGGACCGAACCGGTAGGATCCCACCCCTGGTTGTGCATAGTTTAGTATGTTGATGAACTCAGGCCATTTAGTTAATGTAGGGTTATAAATTTTGAAGCCAGGTAAGACGCGTTGTCCAAATACAGACAATATATCTGAAAAAAGATGCTCATTATATTTAGGGATAACTTTTAATCCCAATACTCTCTGGAAGACCATGTTTCACTAGGCCATCCTAACTGCTCCCACCAGTTTGCAATGCACCCATCCCAGATAAATTTGCTTGGCAGCTATCCCTTCCTATGTCCTATACCTGACAGGCGATGAGCCAGGGTTTGCAGGTGCTGCGAATGGAACAAGTGAAGTTGACCCCATCGGCACCTCACTGGGGCATCTGAGATTTCAGCTTAGCTTTGCTTCCAGCTCCCCTCCCAGCGCTGACCAAATCCCCAGCCAAATGGCACAACGGAGCCAAGTGGAGCTGTTTGCACAGCTGTGGCCGCCTGAGCTGAGCGCCAGCCCCTGGGAACATGATGTCTAGGAAAGCACCAGCTAATTTGAGAATTTCTCTGCAAAGACCCAGCCTGTCAGAGGGGCCAGTCCAGGAATGTCTGCTTGGGAGCAGAGCCAAGAGGCCAGGCCGGTCCAGTAAAGTGACAGATTCAGAAGGGTTGGGCTAGATGGCCTGCTCCCTGCTGTGTTTGTACCGCAAGAGGATCCGCGGCCTTGGTTAGCAATGGAAACAAAGTGAAACGTGTGAAACAGGCGATTAAAGAAATGGTTTCAGAACGCAGCTGAGTTTTTGGCCTGGAGGATGATTGCACATTTCAGCATGATCCAAGACAGTGCTGGAAACCCAGCAGAGCCTAGCAGTGGGATGGGGAAGGAGGACTCTTTTTTTATCTCTCTGCCAGCTGCTAAAATGATGTGTGAGCTGCAGCCTGCAAAAACTCCATCACTAACACGCTTCTGGAATAGAGGGAGCAGTAGTGTCTCTTTTCCATAGAGAAGAGCATACCTCAAAATGGGCAAAGATATACATAGGCCACTAGGGGGAGCTGTGCTTCTTTAAACACTTCAATGTGAAATGGAAATGGAAATGGAAATGGAAATGGGAATAGAATAGAACAGAACAGAACAGAACAGAACAGAATAGAATAGAATAGAATAGAATAGAATAGAATAGAATAGAATAGAATAGAATAGAATAGAATAGAATAGAATTCTTTATTGGCCAAGTGTGACAAGGAATTTGTTTCTGGTGCAGAAGCTCTCAGTGTACATGCAAAGCAACAGGTATTCATAGTAATGATACAAATATCATAGTAATGATATAAATAAGGGGTTAGTAGAGAAGATGAGAAAGGTAATACTACTACTACATCATACAACATGGGTAAATATACTTACACATAAGACAGTACTGTGAGTATTAGGTATTCAGCAGTGATGGCACAAGGGAAAAACTGTCTTTGTGTCTAGTTTTGGCATATAATGCCCTGCAGTGGCATCCCAGCTGTTGAAACAGTTTATGCCTAGGATATGAGTGGTCTGTAGTTAGTTTTTTTAAAAAAGGGGGGGGGGGGGGGGGGGGGGGGGGGGGGGGGCCGGCAAAAAACCTTTAGGGGGGGGGGATTTGGGGGGTTTCTTTGTCATTGGTGTGCCCTCCTCTCTGATTTCTAAATTACTGAAGAAGAATCTAAGTTTTACTCCTAAGAGATATAGCATTTGTTCAGCTTCCCCTGTACCCCCGGCCCCCCCCCCCCTCTTTTTTTTTGGGGGGGGGGGGGGGGGGGGGGGTTTCTTTTTTCTTCCTCCTTGCTCCCTTTCCCTCCCCCTTCCTCCGGGGGGGGGGGGGGGGGGGGGGGGGGGTTTTCCTTTTCTGGCCCCCCCCCCCCCTTTTTCCCGGCGGGGCCCGCCCCCCCCCCCCGCCCCCCCCCCCCCCCGGGGGGGGGTGGTGGCCCGGGGGGGGGGTTTCTTGGGGGGGGGTGGGGTTTCTTCCCCCCCCTTTTTTTTTTTTTTTCTGGGGGGGGGGGTTTAAGTTCCCTGAGCCCTTTACATAATAATGTCTTTTTAATAGCATTGGTTAAATATTCTTCAAATATCTTGTGGTTTTGGCGTTTTGCCATAGCGGCAGAATATCCATCTGCTTTCTTGTGAGTAAAATGTACATCATATAAATTGGATTTGTTCAGGCACTAAAAGGGCCTGGTTGCAGAGTTTTATCTAAAAGGTATGTTTCTATATCAATGTTTTGAGCCTTTTTTTTTTGTTCCAGCTGGGAACCCTGCTTGCATCCTCTCAAAGACTTTTGTCTACCCCAGCATCTTATTTTCCACCATCTTGGCTAATATCACAAACCCTCCAGAAAACCCACAAGTACAGTTCATTTCCAAGGTTTGACCCCAGAAACTCAGGGAATCTTGCTCAGAACAAGGAGGTTCCACTCATCGTGATTTAGACCAGTCTCTCTCAATCTCAGCAACATTAAGAGGCATGGGGCACAGCATGCAGGCTGGGGAATTTGGGATTTGCAGTCCCCACTTTTTAAAGCCGCAGAGGCTGGTGGGGAAAAGCACTGAACTGAACTAACAAGAACATAGAGGCTTTATTTGAGCAATACATGACCTATCAAACAGAACAAAAATGAGGTCCCCAAAGACTTAGTCCGTGTATCCCACAAGTAAGCCTGTGCAAAATGTTCTGTCGTGAAATATTCCAATCCCAAAATGGGCTGCTCTTATCATTTATGGCATACTTATCATGCCTTGATTTGAGGTCGGTCACTTTTGGAACATTTGGAATGTTCAAAACAGCCTTCCAAACCTTGGGAATTAAAACATTATTAAATTGTTATTATCAGCAACTGAGTGTCTTAGAATAGACCCAGAATCCTTTGCGACTTGTATGGCTGCCAGTTTGCTTCAGATCATATTGTTGAGTCTGGCTTGGTCCTGACTCCCTCGGAACCATCCAATATGGATTTGATCTTCACATCCCGCACTGCATGCTTGCTTGATCTTCGGAACAGCAATTCTCAAGAGAGTTAAACTCCTCCCTTGCTCCTTTGGGGACACTTGTTCTTGATCTATTTGAAGTTTGTTACTGAACACAACAGGAATTCGGGTTGCATATTACACATATAGTACTGTAAAAGGAAGGCCAATGGAGGAAGATGATTCTTTCTAAGGATTTACTGAAAGGAGGAACTTCTAGAGGTATCTGGAATTGGTGGAGAAGGGTGCCCCCTTATGGGCACCAAGCAAACTGTTGCTTTCTGAGGCACTCCTTTGGGGAATGGAACTGCTAGAATAATATCAACCCATTTTTATTTTTTTGTAAAACTCAGCAGCAGTTTGGGTCCAGAAGGTCTGGTGGCTTGTCACACTTACACCATCAAATGATACTCCTCCATGTTAAAGTACTAGCTTCAGTAGCAGGTTAGCAGGGGTGGGATTCAAATTTTTAACAACCGGTTCTGTGGGTGTGGCTTAGGTGGTGGGCATGGCTTGGTGGTCATGTTATTAGCTGGGTGTGGCCAACTCAATATCACTCACATCGAGGCACACATCTCCTCCCCTGGCCTCTCATGACTGTGGGGATGCTGCAACAGTCGTAAGTATGAAAAATGGTTATAAGTCACTTTTTTCAGTGCCATTGTAACTTTGAATGGTCACTCCACACAAGCAAAGTACCAGCAAAGGAGGGGGAAAAAACTCCAGAGACGTTCCTGAGACAGGAAGTCTAGTTCTGCCAAGAATGTAATAAGGGTTAACGGAGAGGCAGTTTCTATAAGCAACACCAGAATGTTTCCTTCCTGCCTTCCTTACAGGATTAGGCCAGTAATTTCTTCTAACAACCGGTTCTCTGAACTGCTTAGAATGTTAACAACCGGTTCTAGCGAATAGGTGCAAACTGGTAGAATCCCACCCCTGTAGGTAATAACTAGCTTTCTCCATCAGCACAGGGCAAGGCAAAGGTAGTCTTGCTGAATTACAGCCCTCTCCCCTGAAATCCTTCATCATTGGCCAGGCTTCCTGGAATTGCAATCAAGTGACATCTCTATAACCTAGAACAGTGATGGCTAACCTTTTCAGCACCAAATGCCCAAAGTGCGCTCCTGCACATGCACCCCCCCGAATGCAATGTGCGTGCGCAAACCCCCATGCCCTCCCACACATGCGCGTTATGTCCCCCTGCACCCCGCGCAGGTGCGTGCAACCCCACGCACCCCACACATATGTGACCCCCAAACGTGTGCCTCACCCCTGCGCATGTCTGCACGATCCCCGCACGCACCCCTACCCCTGCACATGCGCAGCAGAGACCCAAAGACTAGCTGGCTGGCGCGCACATGCATGGCAGAGCCGAGTTGGGGAGATCACTCGTGTGCCCAGAGAGACGGTTCTGCATGCCACCTTTGGCACACGTGACACAGATTCGCCACCACGGACTTAGAACATCCTGAAAGGTCTTTAAAGATTTTGAAGAGCAATGTGGCAGACAACAATGTAAATTAATTCCAAAGTGGAGTAGGTAACACCATTCCTCCATAAAGATCTGCTGGAAAAGAAAAAAATAACTTTGAGAAAGAGTGAAGTGGGAATTGTCTATTATTAGAAGAAAATGTGTGTGTGTGTGTGTGTGTGTGTGTGTATATATATATATATATATATATATATATATATATATATATATATATATATATATATATATATATATATATTGGCAAAGATCTATTGGAGGTGACACAGTGGCAGGACATGTGTTATCAATTAGAGTGCATAATGATTATATTTCTAATCTCGTCTAACAGCCTTAGCAGATTGCAAAATTAGTATGATAGTAACAAAGGTGAAAAATAAAAATTAAAAGCAGTAAAAATGTTAATAAATAGCACAAGAAAGATATGCTCAAACATGTGATAACCACAACACCAGAATAGTGTTGGCATGTAAAAGAAATTTTTTTCAAAATGCTTGGAAGAAGAACATAGAACGATAGAGTTGGAAGGGACCTTGGAGGTCTTCTAGTCCAGCCCCCTGCTCAAATAGGAGACCCTATGCCATTTTAGATAAATGGTTGTCCAGTCTCTCTTTGAAAGCCCCCAATGATGGAGCACCCACAACTTCTGAAGACAAGTTGTTCCATTGGTTGATTGCTGTCACCGTTAGGAAATTTCTCCTTAGTTCTACATTGCTTCTCTCCTTGGTTAGTTTCCATCCATTGTTTCTCATCTTGGTTTTGGTACTGTGGAAAAGAGGTTGATCCTCTCATCTCAAATATTGGAACATTGGTATCATGTCTCCCCTCGTCCTTCTTTTCATTAGTCTAGACATACCCAATTCCTATAACTGCTCTTTGTATGTGGACCTTGTAGGTCATCTAGTCCAATCCCCCTCCCACCCAAGCGGGAGACCCTACACCATTTCTGACAAATGGCAGTCCAATCTCTTCTTGAAAGCCTCCAGTGATGAAGCTCCCACAATTTCCGAAGGCAAGCTGGTTGCTTGTTGATTGTTCTCAACGTCAGAAAACTTCTCCTTGCTTCTAGCTTGAATCTCTCCTTGATCAGTTTCCATCCATTATTCCTTGTCTGGCTTTCAAGTGCCTTGGAAAACAGCTTGACCCCTTCCTCTCTGTGGCAGCCCCTCAGATATTGGAATACTGCTATCATGTCTCCCCTGGTCCTTCTCTTCACTAGACTAGCCATGCCCAGTTCCTGTAGCCGTTCTTCATATGTTTTAGTTTCCAGTCCCGTAATCATCCTAGTTGCTCTTCTCTGCACTTTTTCTAGAGTCTCAACATCTTTTTTTATATTGTGGTGACCAGAACTGAATGTAGTATTCTAGGTGTGGTCTTACTAAGGCGTTACAGAGTGGTACTAGAACTTCATGTGATCTTGATTCTATCCCCCTATTAATGCAGCCAAGGAGGTTGACAGGGATCAGATACGGCCATCCCTGGATAAAGAAACCTTGGCAATTGCAATTCAGGTGAACATTGCCACACTCTCCACGTGAAGCTACCTTTGAAGGCAATTCATGGACTACAGTTGGCAGAGCACATAGCAGCCAGGCAAACACTGGGTGTAACATTAATAATAATGTTATCACATTGGTTGCCAAGAAACTTTTGAGTACAATTCAAAATATCCTCACTACACACACAGCTTGGGATTATTTTAGGGATCTTCTCAAAATTGTGAAATTGCGTAGACAAGCTATGCTCAGGAACCTGCTCTATTGAGAAATGAAATGGGCAAGAGCCTGAAAACAGCCTTTCTCTGTGGTGGCCCCTTCCCTCTGAAGCAATGGTTCTCAACTTTGGTTACTTTGTGTGGACTTCAGCCCCCAGAATTCCCCAGCCAGCATGGAGGTACACCAGCTGTTTCCGTTAGACTTTGGTAAATTGATGGGTCCCCCTTCCTGTATAGTGATTTGATGACCTCTATGCTTGTAAACAAGTTATGAATCTAGGTCTCCCTGCTCACAGTAACCACAGAGGAACAGAGTTGGAACAGAGTTGGAGGTCTTCTAGTCCAAGGATCTTCAAACTTGACAGCTTTAAGACTTGTGGACTTCAACTCCCAGAATTCCTGAGCTAACGTGACTGGAGGAGGAATTCTGGGAGTTGAAGTCCACAAGTCTTAAAGCTGTCAAGTTTGAAGACCCCTGATCTAGTCCAATCCTCCTGGTCACACTACTTAGCAATGACAGTTCTGCTTGCTGTCATTAGGTGAGGACCTTCTGCTTCTCCTGCCCTGCTACACTTGTGTCTGCTCTTTTGGCTGCTTTGCATTCTACTGCCATCCACCCTGATGCCCCCAGCTGAGCATCACTGCTGCTGACCAAGTGTGCCAGGCTCAGGCACCTGCTAGCCCTTGGTAAGGCCGTGCCAATCTTTGAGAATTAATTTGGACTTCTCCACTAGTTCCTAAATTCATGAAAAGCTTGGACTGAGGGTTTCCACCTATTGTGAATTATTTTTTGTTTCAGTCTTTCAATATGCACCAAAGTGAGTACCCATAAACATGTTAGAATGCTTCTTTTTGTCTTTAAATGCTTAAAAAGCAAGAAAAGCAAGCACATTTTCCAATATACTTCAATCCTACACAGCCATGTGACAAATGCAAGATTTAGAATAGAAAACAAAGTTCATAAGAATTCATAACCCTAGGCAGAAGTCAAGAATAGATGCATCAATTGACTGAAATTCTTGCATGTTGCTCTTACGGATACTGTAAGTGAGAATCAATTTACAAAATACATTCAGAAAATATGTGAAAGCAAAGTGAGGGGATCAAGAGGTTGGAGAAGACCAAGGAGGTTGTGGCTGGAATGGATATGTTTAGAAAGTTTAAGAAGAAAAGGCATTGTATGAAGATATATAGAGATACGGTGGAAGGATGGTTTGCTGGTGAACTATTTGGTACTAGAGTCAGTTATCATAGCACAGGTTTTAATTTCTTTGGCTTATTATTTCTTATTCCCATACTATGGGTTGCGTAATGTTACTTACACTGAGAGGAAATAGCATAATGGAACAGGAAATATTAATAGAATAGAATGGAATAGAATGGAATAAGGATAGGGATAAAATAACAGAATTGGAAGGGACCTTGGAGGTCCAACCCCTGCCTAGGCAGGAAATCCTACACCACTTCAGACAAATAGTTATACAACATCTTTTTTAAAACGTCCAGTGTTGGAGCATTCACAACTTCTGGAGGCAAGTTGTTCCACTGATTAATTGGAGGAGGAAAGCAAAATTGCCTGCCGGGTCTGAAGAGGCATTGCCACAAGCGAATAATGTCCTTCTCCAAAATCTGATTTAAGAATTGGAAAAGATGCTTTGGGGCACTAAAATCAACCCCCAAATGCATCACAGTGCTGAGACCACCTACCCCCCAGGGGTGCCGAACTCGATTTCATTGAGAGCCACATCAGGGTTGTGTTTCACCTCGAGGGACCGGGGTGGGCGTGGCCAGGATGGGCGTGGCCAGCTCAACATCACTCATATCGGGGGCGCCTGTGGAGGCCCAAATGCTCTGCCAGCAAAAACTCTGACCCCAGGGGAAAAAATGCACAACGCTCTTACTTAAGATCTCCTTCAGCAATGTTTAGTGAATGCCAGCTAGATCAGCAATTCCTGCCTTGAGATAAGGGCTGAATGAGGGGTCACCATGAGTGGCCTTGCTGTTTCCTTTTTGTCTTCTTCAGTCTGGTCTCTGGCCATCTGGGCAGCCTGCTTGTAGCTGGCTTCCAGGACCTGAACAATGCAGGACACAACCCAGATGAAGCAACACACGGAGGTCCACGTTATCTGAATCAGGAGGTTCTCCAGATTCCAGTAGCAGCTTTTCAGTAGTGAAAGCCTCTGGGTAAGCTGCTTTTCCAGGACCTGGCAAGCAAAAACGGGCAAGAATGTGTCAGGAGGGGTGGGAGGAATGGCTTGAATGGTGGAATTTTGGAAAAGGGGAAAGGCCCAAGGACTCTCTGCATCACCCCCTTCATCCTAGGGCACTCCATTAGCTGAGTTCAGACAATCTTCCTCCTCTTGAATAGCTTTGAAAAGAGACTCAATACATTGATGGAGGGCGGGTAAATTGAAGCCTATCATTATGAGCCGTGGGGGCGCAGTGGTTAGAGTGCAGTACTGCAGGCGACTTCTGCTGACTGCCGGCTGACTGCAGTTTGGGCAGTTCAAATCTCACCAGGCTCAAGGTTGACTCAGCCTTCCATCCTTCCAAGGTGGGTAAAATGAGGACCCAAATTGGGGAGAATATGCTGACTCTCTGTAAACCGCTTAGAGAAGGCTGTAAAGCGCTGTAAAGCAGTATATAAGTCTAAGTGGCATTGCTATTGCTATCAGACTTGACACTGCCCCAATCTGCACACTTCCAGCTTTTGATACCCTGCTTCTGTGCCCTATTGGCTTTTATCACTCTGGGTCTCTTACCATTCTTTGTAGGAATGATCTCCAGCCATATTCCTTGGCTCCACTGTGAATTTGCCATGCCAACAGCAGGAGCATCATGGAAGCTAGGAGGACATTTTGCGCCCAACAGAAGAAGAAGTCTACAGTTAGCTCCAAGGAAGCCTGGATCCAGCACAGGAGATCCCACTGAATCTGCTTCAGACATAAATACCAACTCAGAATCCCCTCTTGCAGTGAAAGAAGGTGCAGGTACAGAGTTCTCAGCCCCCCTCGAACTGCACCCTGTAGGTTTTTCCCCATAGTTGGCAGCGAGGATCCTGACTCAGGAAATTTGCTAGAAGGATGTGTCTTGGGCTCCATGGGGAAGCACTACTTGACAAGAGATGGCACAGCACACAACACTCTTCAGAGATCTGTGAATGAAGACAGCCACATACTATCAGGTTCTTCCTCTTAACCAAGAGAAACGCTGTGCTAAACTACATATCCTTGTGTTCTTTTTGCTATCCTATTTAATCTATCAACTAAGCATTTATTCCTTCCTCCCCTTAACACAACAATCCTATAAAATTGCTTAACATTTTTAAAATGGCTAAATAATTTGAGAACAGTTACTAAACATGCTAAACTGCAAGTCAAAACACATCAACAGTGACCAAATTAACATGTGTAAATATTATACAGGTACACATAAATGAACCAAATTAGTTACAATATGCAACATGCTAAGCAACAAAATTAAGCAGTCTTAACCTGCCTTTACTGCCACAAAAATCTTTAATTAATTTGATTGAATTATATGCATCAACCAGAGGCTATGTTTGTCCAACTGAACCCCTTTTATCAGTGCAATCATTTCAGCTTGCAAGAAGCCCTGGGCAGTTGGGAGGGTGGCACTTTCTCTTCTAGTTCCTATTTATAATTTTTCACTGGCATATTTTCACTTGTAATCCCTGGAATACTCTCTCTCATCCATTCCTGTCAATAAATTCAAATCCAGGAACTGGACACCTATTTTAACCCCGATCACCACCAGCGTTCGTCTCAATTTCTTTGCTGCCTTCAGTATGAATTTTAAGAATTCATTAAGAATAGATTCCTCAGTCATCTTGCTTGTTTCCCCCCAGTAATCATTCTTCCTTTGGAACTATTTCTTCTCGGGTGGGAAGAGGGAGGGCCCTTGGGGCAGTCTCTCTTTCACTCTCTGCACTCGGAGAAGAGCAGAATCAAACTTCCCTATATCTAGTAGACACCTACAGTTTCAAGATCCTGAGAATTTTCAAAGAGGCAATGACTTGTCTACAACTTCCCTTTTACTCCACTCTCAAGCAGCTGTTAAGCAGGTTCCAGTTACATACCTTGGCTTTCAGCTTTGTGACATGACTGTGATGTCATGGCAGAGTGTGAAATCCTGCAGACTGATCCCAGTGTGACCATACACCAGGGCTGGCTTTACACAATGCACTATACCTTATACACAGGTTAATAGACCTCAACGTTCACTTTGCAAAATGGAGTTATATTATTGCTTCACACCATGTGCTACAACAATGGCTGACATTGCACAGTATCCTGAACCACAAATTTTCAATCCCTAGGGCTGCATAGATCAGCATGTTGTTGGACTCAAGGAAACATATTATGCTTGGCAATTATATTTAGCAAGGTTTGGTTAAATATAAGAGGACAAACAGAGAAAGGGAAGGGAGCATCAGAAAGATTACTTGGGTCTCTTTGGAAAAGCTAGACATTGATAAAAATTTGTCATGATGGAGAACTTTTTTTCCATGCAGTCATCAGGATCAAATCCATCTTGATAGCCTTTTATTAGCATGCTATGCACTCAGCTGATCAAGGACCAATATAAGTTCTGGCCAAACACTTAACAAAGGCAAAGAAACTGATACATATAACGAGGACTTTCATATTAGGAACTCAACCCTATGAAGACTACGAAGACAAGCTCAGGAATAAAAAGATATTGACAGATTTGAACAATGAGCCCTATCCAACAAAATGAAATTTAATGTGGAAAAAAGCAAGGTTTTACACTTAGGCAGGAAAAACCAATGCTACAAATACAGATTAGGCAAAACCTGGCTCAGAAGCAGTAAATTGTGAGAGGGGCCTTGGGAGTTTTAGTGGATGATCACTTAAATACAGCAGTGCAGCAGCCAAAAAAGCTAATATAATCCTTGGTATAAATTGAGGCATAGAATCAAAATCATGTGAAGTATTAGTACAGCTTTATAAAGCCTTAGGAAAGCCGCACCTGGGATTCTTTTGGTCACCACATTACAAAAAAGATGTTGAGACTGGAGAAATGCAAAGAGGAACAACTAAGATAATTAAAGGCCTGGAGACTAAAACACAAAAAGAACAGTTGCAAAATTTGGGATTGGCTAGTCTAGAGAAAAGGAGGGGGGAACATGATAGCAGTACTCCAATATTTGAGAGGCTGCCACAAAGAGGAGGGGTCAACTTATTTTCCAAAGCACCAGAGGGCAGGATAATAAACAATGGATGGAAACTAATCAAGGAGAAAAGCAACCTGGAATTAAGGAGGAACTTCCAAACAGCGGGAACAATTAACCAGTTGAACAGCTTGCCATCAGAAGTTGTGGGTGCTGCATCACTGGAGGTTTTTAAGAAGAGACTGGACAGTCACTTGTCTGAAATGGTATAGGGCCAGGATGTCAAACTCACGTCATCATGGCGGCATCACGTGACGTATCGAGACTTTTCCTCCTTCGCTAAACCAGGCGGGGGCAGGGCCAACATGTGACGCATTTGGGCCATGGGCTGTGAGTTTGACACCCCTGGTGTAGGGTCTCCTGCTTGGGTTGGGCTAGAAGACCTCCAGGGTCCCCTTCCAGCTATCAGAATAGATTGGTTGAAGACTGAAAGAGCATGCTGTGTTCAACCTTGAGAAGAACAAGCAGGGGCTCTGACAGCACTCTTTGCTTCCCCTCCCTGAAAGTAGAACTGTGTCTTTTCCTAAGCTTGCACTAAATTGCACAAGCTCAGGAAAATATTACTTTTTTCCCAAGAGCTTTTGATAGTTCTAATGAAGGAGCTAACACTGGGTCTAAAGCCTCTCTGTCTTCTTGTCCAAACATTGCATGTCTCTGCCTCAAAGGATGTCACACACAAGGTTAAGAGAATTATTTTGAAGAGTGTTTCTCAACCTCAGCAACTTTTAAGGTGTGTGGACTTCCAACTCACAGAACTGCCCAGCCAGCAAGGGTGGCTGGATAATCTTGGGAACTGAAGTCCACACATCTTAAAAGTTGCTGAGGTGATGAAACATTGCTTTAAAACCTCTCCCAATCCAGAGATTCTGGACAGGGGGAGATGACAAAGTGAATTGGGGTGGAATATCCCATGTTTGGGTATCTCGGAGCAAGGCCAATTGCTGCTCCCACCAAGATAACTTAAGATGGAGGTCTTTTTTAAAAATAAAAATAAAAATCCAAGGATTAATTATTGAGTGTCCTTAAACTTCTAGTTTCCCTTGGACTGTACTCATTACTGCCCCAGCTTCCGGATTGATAGATAAAGGCAGCAATAGGGCATATTCATACAAAACAGCAATCACACCTGCCCTTTAGATATTGTTTCCTTGTCTCCTTAATAAAATCCTTGTTGGCTCTGGAGCCAACTCCGCTTCATGGGAGCGTCCCAAATCCCACCCGCAGCAGCTCCTGATTCCTCGCCCTTTGTCTTGTTGAAGAAACGGGAGGAGTAACCTACTATCGCAGGTAGCCAATCTAACGAGCGGTTCCCCAAAAGAGAGCAAGACCCGCCGCTGGCAAAAGCGCCGAGGGAGGCAGCGTCATAAACGGCTGGGCAGGAGCCGCCCGCCCAATGGGGGAGGGAAGGCCCCGCCTGCTTCCAGCTGGCCATGGCCGCTCTCTCCAGCTGCCGCCTAGCCGAAGTGCAGCGCCGCGTGGCCGAGGTGCACCGCCAAAGCGATCTGCAGCAGCTGCTAGGCTTCTACAACGGCTGGGCCCAAGACTATGACCAGGTGCCACTCCCCGTCCTTCCCCGCGTCGCTTAGGCGAGAATCTCGCTTCCTGCGTCCGGAAGGAGTGCTCATAAAGGGGAATGTTTGTAGCCTCAGGGTTGAAATAGGGATTCTTGCCTCAGCAGGGGTTGGACTAGAACACCTCCGAGGTCCCTTCTAACTCTTGTTATTCTGAGAGCACCAACGAGGGATTCCTTGGTGCTCTCGAACGAGCTTGTTTTCTTGCAGACGTTTCATTACCTAGACTAGGTAATATCAATACTAGTGCCTAAAGGGTTTGCCCTCCTGAGCATGTGCAGAGCGTGTTTACCCTGCTGTCCACTCTTGACAAGGTTCAACTGTTGTCTTCATGCAATCGACTTGGCTGGCGGCTAGAAGTGCGGGGGAGGGGTTAAAAGGAAGGAATTTGAGAATTCCCTATCTTTCCCACCGTAATACCCTATATCGAGCCTGAAGCATAGAGCCACTTTAATAGTTATATTGCACTGGCAGAGTATTTCTGTATTAATATAAATATTAGAGCTGTATATCCCTTTTCCACAGTGTAATAGACCAAACAAACGTCTTTAGGAAATCTAGCCCCCTCCCCCCACTTCCTTAACCATCCAAAGGTTAATCTATAAACAAGTAGCTGATCTGCACTAATAAAAAGTGTTAAGCAATAAAAATATTAATCTTATCGAAATAATTTACTCTTCATATGTTGAAACATGCTAAAAGAGCTTTTTTGAAGCATCCTGTACTTATGTCCTGCCTTATCTCTAGAACTTCCAAGCAGCTTCTGTGGGGATCTCCCTTTATTTCCACAACTCGGTGAGGTAGCATAGGTTCCAAGGGTTAGTGACCCAAAGTCACATCATCGGTTTCCATGATTGAGGGTAGATGCGAAATCAATCTCTCTAATCCTACAGGTAGTCCTCGACTTACGACCATAATGGAGCCTGACCATTACGGTCATAAGGTGGGTCACCCACATGTCCGATCCAATTTTGTAATATTTTTTGCAACAGTTGTTAAGCAAACACTGTTTGTAAAATGAACATCACTGTTGTAAAGCAGACAACATAGATTGCTATGGGCTGTTTTTGATAAAATCATTAGAAAATGCTGTTGCCAGACCAGGGGATGCTGTAAATGTATGTAAATGCAGCCAGTTGCTGAGTAGCTAACATGCAGTCACATGACTGTGGGTGTGGGTATGTGCGTGTGATCGACAGAACTTTGAAACCAGGCACAAGTAGCACTGTGGAGGTCTGTTATAACTTGAATAGTTGCTTAGTGACTAGTCCAGTGGTGGTATTTAATTTTTTTTATCACTGGTACTGTCGGCGTGGCTTGGTGGGCATGGCAGGGGAAGGATACTGTAAAATCTCCATTCCCTCCCCACCCCACTAACCTGCTTTCCAGTTCTCTTCTCCTGTGCAGGACAACAAAAGAAGACCCAGCAGATCGGTTGGGACTCAGTGGGAGGCAGGGAATAGATGGGGGCAGGTCCAGTCAGAGGTGGTATTTGCTGGTTCTCCGAACTACTCAAAATTTCCCGCTACCGGTTCTCCAGAATTGGTCAGAACCTGCAAAATACTACCTCTGCACTAGTCGTAACTCGAGGCTCTCCAACTTCTTAAGCACCACAGCTCAGAGACTTCTTAATATTCTCTCATCCAGGTATTAACCAAGCCTGGTCAAGTTTCAGGTTATCTTCCCAGAGAAGGGTCTCTGTGGCCTGGGAGAAACAAGACTCTGGTCCAGCACAAGAGGTGGTATTCAGCAGGTTCTGACCAGTTCTGGAGAACCGGTAGCAGAAATTTTGAGTAGTTCGGAGAACCAGTAGTAACCTTCCCCTAAGAATGGGGAGGGAATGGAGATTTTACAGTATCCTTCCCCTGCCATGCCTACCAAGCCACATCCACCAAGCCACACCCACAGAACCAGTAGTAAAAAATTTTGAATCCCACCACTGGTCCGGCACATCTGAAATGGAGCCACAAAGTTGAACAAAACTAAAATTACAAAATGTTCTGTTTGGACAAAGGACAAAGTTGAACTCTTTGTACAGTTATAAAGTTCTACAGGTGGCCTTCAGCAAATCTTGGTCTTACTTTCTGGAGCTGATACTGTCTTTATTAGATGCAATTATTTTAACCACCTAATAGATAAACACGCAAACTTTGGAGCTCCCCCATTCTTGGAGTGATTAAAACTCTTTTCTCTTCTAGGATGTGGCAGTGTTGCAATACCAGGCCCCAAGTCTGGCCGCTGCTTTCTTGGCCTCCGTTTTCCAGGGTTCAGCTGAGGATGCACTAGTGCTGGATGTGGCCTGTGGCACAGGACTTGTGGCCCAGGAGGTAACTGAGATCAGAGTCGTGCTTCAGCCAGAGACCTTAGGCTGCTCTCCACCAGATTTTGAAAACAATCAGCTTATAATTGTCCCTGTGATGTGTTTTGGAAACTCATCACTGAGTTTTCTGTCTCCTGCACAGTAGTGGATTTTTAAGCTGTGCAGATGTAGATAGATAAACTCAACAAGACGTCCATAAGAAAGTACATTTATTGGTTCATCAGGTATCCTCATAACTCACATTTGTGATGAAGTTCTTCTTTAATGACCAATCCTTTGCATATCTGCCTTGTAGTAAAAGATGTTTATCTCCTAACCCATCTCGTAGCGATAGAAAGCAGCTGCTATGAGTTAGGGAGTTCAGGCAAAAGTGAGGAAAACTCCCCCAACCCACTGAGGGTCAAAACAGTGACCAGTCAGGATTACAGATGTGGCCACGTGACATGAACTACACTTCCCAGGATACCTTTAACTTCATTTACCATGATGCATACCCTTAAGGGGATAGCTCATAATTCCTAAGTAACTATCCAATTCCCATAGACTGGTTGGGACAGCACCCTGAGGGGAGCTCCTTTTTCTTAACGTTGCCCTACAGACAACATGCAGGCCTTCAACCCTGTTTTTGCCTTGTGTCATTGCCATTTGACAATGCCTCCTCATTCAATTTTCCCCCACCCCCTTGAAATGAGGCTAATGAGAGGGTTGCTCTCATCAGCACTGTTTTCAAATGGTTTTTAAGGCTGGGGCTAATAAGAATTTGTGTAATAATTATTAAGAGTTACATGTTATCAATGAAGAAACAGAATAAGATGAAAAAAATCAAAACCTCAACAACCAAATTCAGAACTCAGATTAATATCATATAGTATTTACTACCTCATTGACATCAACATACAAGAGATAGCAGAGTGGGGACATGAAATGCAAGAGTTTCTTGTTTATTTGGGGCCCAGCAGAAGCCTTGGCCTACAAGCAAGAACATCATCGTTCATTTCTGTAACTGAGGGTACGTAAGGAGAGGTAACAATACATGTAGATAACTCCACAAAGCATCCATACAAAGTCTTTTTATTGGTTCATCAGGCATCCTCAATATAACTTACAGTTATGTCGAGACTCATCTCAATATTCAACTCTTTGCATAGCTGACTTTCTGGTGTAAAGGGTTGTGATCGTTCATCTCATAGTAGTGGAGCAACGGGAGAGATGCCAGCATGCTGCTGGGGTCTGAGCAAGAGTGAAGAAACCTCCCCCAACCCACCAAGGGTCAATTCAGTGACCAATCAGGATTACAGATGTGGCCATATGACATGGACTACATTTCCCAGGATACCTTGACTACATTTACCATGATGCATTCCCTTAAGGGGACAGCTCTCAATTCCTAACTATCTCAAATCCCATTACCTATAAACTGTCTGGACAGCACACATGTCATGACATTATTGCATGAATAATACTTCGATGTAATTTCCGTCATTGGCATGATGACATTATTTTGATGCCCTTGTGGTTTCTATCAGATAACTTGGATATGCTGCTGAGGGTGAATGAAGCAGTTCAAAACCTCCAGAGAACATAATGGGAGAAGAATACACTTTTTAAAAGTATGTTCTCTCTTTTGCAGAAGGAATGCTTCTTGATGAATGTGTTCTGCTTTCAAACACTTGGTACTTTCTTGGTCCCAAGATTTATTTTAATTATGACATTACTGGTAATATCAATAGTTGCTTAATAAATAGATATGAAAGAAGTAGGTCCATTTTTGTCAGATTACATTCTTATTTACTTGTAGGCACCATCTTAGAAGATGCCTTCCCTCTTGTGTGACACAAATAAAGAAGAGAATGCCTCTCTTCCAAGACTGTTTCAGATCCCTTGGAAAATAGTTTTAATAAATAGTTTTAAAATAACTGGATGAAACTAAGAGCATTGTTTTGATCTCATCAGAACAGTCACCTGTTACAAGCTGCAATGACACCAAAATAATGACATGTGCACTGTGATATCATCATGCAAATGACTGATTATGTATGCTCATGCACAAAAGCATGTTAAGCATTGCAAAGCAACCTGCTTCCTGGCATAAGAACATGAAGTGCCAGTGCACACACACAAACACACACACGTTCAGAGGCTAACTGCTGGAATCCCAAAATTGAAAGCAGCCCAGAGTTAGCTAGAAGATGGGCAGCTATATAAACGTTTTAAATAAAGAAATTAAATTAATGATGAAATGTGTCATGATGTCATTTTGCCTTTCCATATAGGTAATGCGGCATTGCATTCAACTACATAAGGATTATCATCATCCACATTTCATCACTTGTGTGCACTCCATGTGTGCACCCCTATTTGATTCTATCTTGGCCAGACCCCATTTGGCTTGCAGCATTCATTTAACTGTTAGCAAATGGGGACTGACTGTTTTTCTGGCTGGGGTCCTGTAACTTAACACTTTGTGCTCTAAGCTTCAGGCAAAAGGTTTTCGCCATCTCCATGGCCTGGATGGCAGCCGGGAGATGTTGGAACATGCACAGCACAAAGGACTGTACGAGGATTTGAAGTTGTGCTTGCTGGGCCAGGAAACCTTACCAGCTCCTGAAGGTAATAACGGGAACAGTTGTTCTCAGCAATGGACAGAATAGATTAGAGAAAAGGAAGAAGTTGGAATATGCTGGCATGCATGGAGATTTCTAGAGCGTCATGCCCCTGTCGGGATCTAATTCGGAGGGGGAGGCTGAGGAACTGACAGGAAGTGGGAGTGTGGCTCCACTGGCTGTGGAAGAAACTGGGGAAGGGCAAAGTCCGGCTGGGCAGAGCAGGGGAGAGGTAGAGCAAGGCAGAGGGAATTCAGAGGAAGACTCAGGGCCACGCCCTCTTCGTCTTAGGGAGGAGCAGAGAAGGGAGCAACATGAGTTGCGTGGCTTATGGAGGAGGAAAGGGCCCTGATTCCCTTCATTAGCTGCAGCTGGGAACAGTGTTTAAAAAGGGAAGCTACGCACAGCAAAGTTGTTGGAAGCAAATTGTGAGTTATCTGTTATTGTCGAGGCTTATCTGGGTTCCAGACATCTTCCCAACTGTGTGTGTTTTGTTGGCCTTTCAAGTCTGCAATTCCTTATCCTGCCCTGTCAAGTTAATTGCTGCAGCGTGGTTTGTGTGGACTTTTATTTACAGTTTGTATGTACTTTGTTTTCGGACTGAATTTTCTCCACTTAAAGACTGTTCTTGGGAGAGTTTTTTCTCCAGCTGAAGGTAACCTGGACATTGGGGGCAAAGTTGGAGGTATTAAAGGGACTCTTCTTGCTTATTTGACTGTGTTGCCTTTGTGCCACGCCCCAGGTCACCACATAGAGAATGATGCCCATCTCCTTCCTTGACACTACCTGTTACTCCTTCATCTTCTCCTCTGCAGGCTCTTACGATGCTACTGTGATTGTGGGTGCGCTCAGTGAGGGACAGGTGCCCTCTGGTGTCATTCCCCAGCTTCTTCTGGTCACCAAACCAGGTAAGCTTTTGCAAAAGAGACTCAGATGTAGTTTCAGAGGACTTATAAATGGGTGAGCAACTTTTTCCAGTGTCTGATCATCATGTAATATCGTGCCAATGAATGTGAAACAGTGAAAATGAAAAATTATTCACATTGACCAAAATTGCCAAATTTCATAACATTTTACCTATTCCCCTGTGAGAATATCAAGCATTACTGAGATCTGGCCTTTAAAAATAGTTAATTAGTTCATTAATTTTAAACTAATTTTAGCAATCTGTAATTATGGTTGGTTGTGGAATTTTGGGAGTTGAAGGCCAGGTGTCTTAAAGTTCCCAAGATTTGGGAAACCTTGATCTAGATCAGTAGTCATCAACCAGTGGGCCGGGGACCATTGGTGGTCCACGAGAAAATTTTGGTGGTCTGCAGAGAAATGTCACCCCCAAAGCAATTAATCCAGGCTGCACGGGAACACAAGGCTGCGCCACCCACATGGCCCGTGGGAACACAAGGCTTGCGTCGCTTGCATTGCGAACAACAGGAGGTAGTGAGGGGAAGGGGGAAAGGGCGGAGGGGGGGAAATTGCCCCATGCGCACCATGCACCATGCCTGGCCACCGGGCTGCTTCTTTCCGCTTCTTCTTCTTCTGCTTTTGGCTGCACGCAAAGAAAGCAGCAAAAGTCTTTCTTTCTCCCTCAAACTCTGCTAGAAATGAGTCTTTGGGGCCCTGCAAGGCATCCTGCTCCAAGAGGCTGCGCCGGTGCAACAAGTCTCACAAAGACTCGTTTCTGGTGTAGTTTGGGGGGAGAGAAAGAAAGACTTCTGCTGCTTCTGCTGTTTTCCTTGCATGAAGCCAAAAGTCTCTCTCTCTCTGTCTCTCTCTCTCTCTGTCTCTCTCTCTCTCTGTCTCTCTCTCTGTCTCTCTCTCTGTGTCTCTGTCTCTCTCTCTCTCTCTCCCCCTGAGAACGGAGCTGGAGATGGTATCCTGCAATCCCAAATAAAGAATGATCGATCGGTAGGAAAACAGGGTGGGGAATTTTCCTGCAGACTTTTTTGGGGATTTTCCCAGGGTCACTGGTCTGCGGGATTTAAAATTATGAGTTTGGTGGTCCCTGAGGTCCAACAAGTTGGCGACCCTGATCTAGATCACACTTTTTTAAACTGGGGGAATTCTGGGCGTTGAGGTCCATGCATTGGTTTAAGTTGCTAAGTTTGAAAAACAGTAAACTAAGTTTATGGCAGATGAGGTGCAATAAGCAGTTATAAGGCTTAGACTTATACTTTCCTTAATAGATTTGCTCTGGTAAGAAAAAAAAATTGGTGAGGAAAAAAATACAGGAAGATTATATCATGTTTTCTGCATTCCCCATAAATTTTTGTGGATTAGGCAATTGCACACTAAACGCCCTTTAAGGAAATACCATCACACTTGCCCTGAGGAACATCAAGGAGCTGGAAATCTCAGATTCATTTGGTTGAACCCCAATTCCCTCCAGCCATTGATGGAGAGAAGGACTCCCCCCAAGTGAGTCCTTTTGTGCTATGCTACAGCTCCCAGCTGACCAGAATCGACTCAAAATGCTGACGTCTGCAAAACGCTTTAGAATAGATCATTCCAGGCTTTTATTAAATATCCTATACAGTAGTTGTAAGAGGAAGCATTTGTGAAGAAATCTTTGCAAGCAGAAATGAGACCAGGCTGATTTTAGCCAGCATAATTGAAAATACTGTCTGAAGCATCATGAATGAAGCAAATATTTCTCCTCCAATCTTCCAAGGAAAATTCAGTCTTGTGAATGGAGATAGGAGTAATGCTTGATCTTACAGCACATATTATGAACAAAACTATCCTAACCAGATGCAGTGATAAGGACAGAATCTAGTATTTTTAGTATTTATTTGATTTGTCAATCGCTTACAAGATACAGGTATAAGAATAAATATAGTTTTGAATACATGAGATAGATACTTAAAAGAACAATAAAAAACAATAGGACAGGGACGGTAGGCACCATTGGTGCGCTTATGCACGCCCCCTACAGGCCTCTTAGGAAGGGGGTGAGGTCAATAGTAGACAGTCTAAGGTTAAAGTTTTTGGGGTTTGGGGAAGAAACCACAGAGTCAGGTAGAGTATTCCAGACATTGACCACTCTGTTGCTGAAGTCGTATTTCCTGCAATTGAGTTTGGTGCGGCTTACTTTGAATTTGTGTGCTATTGTGTGCTCGTGTATTGTTATGATTGAAGCTGAAGTATTCATTTGCAGGTAGGACATTGCAATGTATGATTTTATATACTATATTTAGATCGGACCGGAGGCATTCTGATCAAAGATAGCAACAACGATTGATTGAGACTAAAGTTTTATAGGTAACAAGGAAAGTGCCATGTTTACCAATTTCTTTGTCAAGGACATATTAAAATATGCAATTAGGTCATGGGTCAAGCCGATAAGATGAGTTAGTAGTATATGATTGTCTGTAATCAGTGGCACATTAACTGAATTTTTTATTGCTGAAACTAGAAAGAATGGGATGTACTCACATCGTAACAGTCCCCAGTAGGAAGTTCATTGTACATACCATGTTGCTTAATGCTTTATGGCAGGGGTCGCCAACCTTTTGGACCTCAGGGTCCACCAAACTCATAATTTTAAATCCCATGGACCACTAATATGAATTTTGACGGACGGTGGCTTGCTGACGTTGGTGGGAAAGTCGGTCCCATATTCCAGAGCTACAGTAGTCACAGGACTGGCCCTTTGGTCATCCCAGAGCAGCTGCTCCTCCACCTGGTTGCATCGGCTTGCCATGACCAAAGGGCCAGTTTTGTGACTACTGCAGCTCTGGAATATGGAACCGACTTTCCCACCAACGTCAGCAAGCCACCCCGGGGCGGATTTCCTTCCCCCGCTGTTGGTCTTACCTTCCAGTTCCAGCTTTCATGGCTCTACTCAAGGTAAGGTTTGCGCTCGGCCAAAGGCCGGGGGCCAGTGGGTGGGCAGGCCATGTGGGCGGTGCAGCCTTGTGTTTCCATGGGCAATGTGGGTGGCGCAGCCTTGTGTTCCGGCACAGCCTGGATTAATTGCTTTGGGGGGGAACATTTCTCTGCAGACCACTAAAATTTTCTCGTGGACCACCAATAGTCCGCGGCCCACTGGTTGGCGACCACTGCTTTATGGGACCTTAACAGATGGATTTATAACACTTTAGGGACTAGAAGCATTGTTGGTGAACATTTGCTTCATCAAGTATTAGACTGAGAACATAGATGGGTAATCTGAGGTAGAAAGGACCATAGCTTGTGATTCAGGAATTACAGATTTGGAAGAGATCCAAATCTAGGAAGCTGCTGATGGTTATGGCAGTTAATAATTCTAAGCTAGATGGATTGGTGATCTGATTTAGCGTGAGACCATTCTGAGTTCTTACATATAATAATTAAATCCCCTTTGGCATCCTGGGGATTAAATCGGGCAAGATGGGAGCTGCAGTGTTGGATCACAACTTCTTCTTTTATACTGGTGTAGGAGTAGAAGAGAGGTGGGGCTTGGATTGCAAAGTTAGGCTAGTCTTCTTATTTTTTTGACCCACTCAATGGACACTGATTTATTCCCCTGAGATTTAGGATGCTTGGATTCGTGATGCTTTTCATTAGAATTGGCCCAGTGCATGTTAAGAGGGATATATGGTTTATTTCAGGGGTGTCAAACTCACGGCCCGTGGGCTGGATGCATCACGTGCTGGCCACGCCCAGCCCCTTTTTAGTAAGGGGGGGGGGCAGATGCAATACATCACGTGGCGACAATGTGACGACATAAGTTTGACTCCCCAGGTTTATTTGAATGCGCTGTAGCTTGAGCTTCCTCCAAGGCACCTGAATATCATTTCCAGAAATTGTATGTGCAACTGGATCTCAGGCTGATCTTATGAAACTGGGTGATGATTAAAACGAGAAAGAGAAAGGACTGTCACACAACGTGCAATTAATTTCTGAAACGCCCTGTTGCAAGATGCAGTGATAGTTGCGTATCTTTTTAAAAAGAGTTCAGACAAAATACTTTTGAGTGGAGATGGGAAAGGGATCTAACAGGGATTGCGAAATGGACCACGCACACACACACACACACACACACACACACACACACACACACACATTCAGAGGCAGTGGACCTTTAAATAGCTGGTAACCAAGCATAAGAGAAGCCTTTGGGGGGTTTTTAATGCCTTGAGAATTTCCCAAAGGGACTAAATCAGCCCCTTTTGGACACAGGATGTTGGACTGGCTTAGATAAACAACTCATAACCACTAGATGGTGCTGCTATCTTGCCAACACTTCATAAACAGACCATGGAGCAGAAATATACACTTTCAGGGGTCTTGCAAGGCTGAAAGACAGAAACGCCACTTAAAATGTGTTTTGATCAGAATCTTGGAGAACCATATTGGTTGAATTGTCTCCTTTCTTCAGATTGCCTATATTTCTGTGTGCACACCTATGTGTATATCTGGAATCATCAGACATGTCCTTTTACAGGAATTTAGTTTTAGTCATTGCTTGCCTCTTCCTCCTTTTGATCTCCTTACATGCATTTTGCAATGGTTTTATTTGTTATTTCATTTCTCTTCCCTTTATGAAGATGTGATGAACAAACCTTGCCAGTTTCTTCACCGCAAGCTGGCTTTTTGGTCACCTCTGCCCTCTAAGTTTCTAGGTGAACAGGGTGAGGTTCATACATCATACTCAACCCTAAACCTGGATTAACAATGCTAAGTCCTCAAGGGAGGTATTAATACCACTCTATAAAGCCTTAGTAAGACCACACCTAGAGTACTGCATCCGGTTTTGTTCACCACATTACAAAAAAGATGTTGAGACTCTAGAAAAAGTACATAGAAGAGTAACCAGGATGATTAGGGGACTGGAGGCTAAAACATACAACGAACGGTTGCAGGAACTGGGCTTGGCTAGTCTAGTGAAGAGAAGGATCAGGGGAGACATGATAGCGGTCTTCCAATATTTGAGGGGCTGCCACAGGGAGGAAGGGGTCAAGCTATTTTCTAAAGCACCTGTAGGCCAGACAAGGAATAATGGATGGAAACTGAACAAGGAGGGATTTAACCTGGAAATAAGGAGAAACTTTCTGACAGTGAGAACAATCAACCAATGGAACAGAAGTTGCCCTCAGAAGTTGTGGGAGCGTCATCACTTGAGACTTTCAAGAAGAGATCTGTCAGAAATGGTGTAGGGTCTCCCGCTTGGGCGGGGGGGTTGGACTAGATGACCTACAAGATCCCTTCCAACTTTGATTGTCTGTTATCTGTTATCCTGTACCCAGAGAATACAGGTAGTCCTCAATTTACAACAGGTTTATTTAGTGACTGTTTTTAAGTTTCAACGGCACTGAAAAAACTGACGTATGACCATTTTTTACACTTACAAACGTTCCCGCATCCCCATGATCACACAATCGAAATTCAGATACTTGGTAACGGACTCATATTTATGACGGTTGCAATGTCCCGGGGTCATTTGATCACCTTTTGTGACAAGCATTGTCAATGAGGAAGCCAGATTCACCTAGCAACCATGTTACTCACCTTACAACTGCCATGGCTCACTTAACGAATGTGCGAGAAAGGTCATAAAATGGGGGCATTTAACAAATGTCTCACTTAGCAACAGAAATTTTGGGCTCAACTGTAGTCGTAAGTCAAGGATTACCTGTATGCTGTTGCCTGCACAGATAAAACCATGCTACAGCTTAATGTAATAGCTTGGCTCTCACAATTTAAACTGTAGCTGTGTTCCACTGTAAATTGCTCAACCGCATTTTATCTTAGTCTAGCATTTATGGAAACTCACCCATTTAGTTTCATCAGTAACATCTTTGCCTTCTTGCCCTTCCCTTTCTCCTACTTTCATTTCATTGCCTGATTGTAAGAGGGAGAATGCTCCTGTATGAGAACATTAGTGCATCTTAAACAGTTTCATCTCTACCTCTTTTTGAAAACCTCCAGCGACTTTTTAAAAACCTCCAGTGTTGGAGCATCGACAACTTCTGGTGGCAAGCAGTTCCACTGGTTGATTGTCCTCGCTGTTGGGAAGTTTCTCCTTAATCCCAGCTTGCTTCTCTCCTTGATTAGATTCCTTCCATTGCTTCTTGTCCTGCCTTCAGGTGCTTTGGAAAACAAGTGGACCCCTTCCTCTTTGGGGCAGCCCCTCAAATACTGGAATGCTGTTATCATGTCCCCCCTAGTCCTTCTTTTCTCTAGTCTGGCCATACCCAAATCCTCAAAAAAAAGGAACAGCTTGCCCTCGGAAGTTGTGGGAGCATCATCACTTGAGACTTTCAAGAAGAGATTGGACTGCCATTTGTCAGAAATGGTGTAGGGTCTCCCGCTTGGGTGGGTGGGGGTGGACTAGATGACCTCCAAGGTCCCGTGCAACTCTGGTTATCTGTTATCTGTTACCTCTCTTAAAAAGGACTCGGTATTGGTGGATTTTCTGCCACAGAGGAGCATTCTGTGTCTGACCTTTTCTGGATTTTGAAGTTAAGCTAGTTCAAGCTTTAACTTGTAAGGAACAGGTCAAAACAGTAGACATGGCAGCCTAAATTATATGGTTATGGTTGCTGTCTTTATTTCAGGTTTTTTTTTTACAAATTCCTTTCATATTGTAACCCAGGATTCAAACTCAGTGTGAAGGAGATTTTACCTTTATCTTGTTTCAAGGATGATCAAGGCTTTCCTAATAATTTTAGACTGAAATGCTGTGATCTTGCACAACAGGTGGCTATGTGTGTCTGACCACACGAAACAACTCAAGCAACGTACGATACAAGATTGAATTGCAGCAGTTGCTGAATGACCTGGAGCAGCAAGGATTGTGGGAAAAGGTTGGGATGCAGGAAGTTGAAAAATGGGAGAGAGCAACATCACATCAGGAATCCGATCAGGACTCAGACTATATCTCTGGCGTGGTCTACATATACCAAAAAAAAATAAAAGTCTGGTTTAAACATTCTTCATGTTGGAAGACCTTCTAAATAGACCCAGGAGCCTCTCCTGAGAGGCTTAGCTTCAAAATCTGTAGTGTGTGTGTGTGTGTGTGTGTGTGTGTGTGTGTGTTGTGAAGCAGTGATAAAGCAGGCTGGACCGTGGTTTGTTTGCAGAGTATTTTCTCTTTACCACTTAAGAAGCTGCCATAAATTCAATGTGTTCCAGACCAATTTAAGGTTCTGCACTTCCAAAATTTCACGTTTTTGCATTAAAATGTTCCCAGCTTCCCCTCCTCCAACAGTCTTCATTTGTGAAGTCTACATGGAGTTTTCACTACTGAATGTAGTATTTCCTTCATTTTAGCAGTCAACACTGCTGAATATTTGCAATACAGTGCATATTCTAAGATAGTGTATTTGTTGCTTTGTGGCTATCTCCCCCCACCAATCACTCACCTGATTCAAGGGACTAACCCTCTTGTAAATCCCACCCAGTACATCTATTTGTTCTACTAGCTGGGAATTATGGTGCTTATAAGTCATCATTTCTCAAAGGCCCGGGTAGGAAAAGGCCAGCAGAGGAAATGTGGCTGCTTGTGGGTTGAACTCTTTGCAGATACCTGAAAGTTCATGAAAATTCCCGAGAGGGTGAAGAGAACTTCAAGGAAGAAAGCAGAATCTCCAAATGTCCTCTTTCTCTTTTTTCACACCTTCGAAGTCAACATCTCTCCAGAGATGAGACTGTATATGGTGGGTAAAAGCAACGAGAACTGGAGAGTACCAAGGTTCTAGGTAAAATGTTTGTTTATGGCAGAAGATAAGGCAGGGAGAACAGGGAAGAGACATATAAAATAATGCACAAAAAGCAGAAATGAGAATTGTAATTCTGAACACAGGTCTTCAGTTTGTTCATGGGAATCAATCGGCAGTTGTGTGCAGGACAGACAGCGCTAGAGACAATCAGGTTCCAAAAACAATTTATATTTCTTTGGGGCCAAAAATACTAGCAGCAGTATTGTTAGGGTGGCTTTAAAGAGGATTTGGGCGAAGAGGAAATGCATGCGACGAGTAACGCCTAGCAATTAAAACGATATGGAATCTCCCTGTTGAGAAACAGTTTGCTTTTTAATGTCATTTGCTGGAGTTCTGAGGAAAGAAGGCGGCCATCCTTGGAGTCACGGCTGGAAGCAGGCCTTTTCAGTCTGCTGGGTACTTATATTTACACCTCAACTGGAATGAGTGGTTTGGACACATTCCTTTGAGAGGCGTTCCAGGGGCCATATTCATAGAAGTGGGCGAGGCCAGGACAAAGAAGCACGTAAGGACCGAACAATTTAAATTTAAATGATGTTAAATCAATTAAATGCTGTTATGATGAATACTCCCCACATAGTTAATAATTTCCATCTTCTGTCTCGCTAAAAATTACAGTTGCACTGTGTCTCTGGGAGGAAGTCTGGAATCTTTAGGGCTTAGGCTGTTTACCTGAAGACTACGCCTTGCCGGCTGCCTTGAATGTCATTATTCCCACCTTTGAAAAAGATCCAGTGCTCTGAATGGTTTAACACAGGGCTGTCCAAACTTGGCAACTTTTAAGACTTGAGGACTTCAACTCCTAGAATTCTCCAGCCAGCATAGCTGGGATTTGAAGTCCACAAGTCTTAAAGTTGCCAAGTTTGGGGATCCCTGGTTTAACATCTCTGCTCCTGCCACAGAAGCTATCTGGGCGGGGATGTGTGGACATGAAAACAAAATTTCAGGGGATGAGTGGACATGAGGGGGGAAAAACAGATTTAAACATTTACAGCTGGCCCCAATTTGGCAGCATCATTTGAAGAGCGCCTCTCATTCCTCAAGAGTAGTTGTATTGTAGGGGTCTCTAGCTCCCAGGCCCCAGCCAGGCTGCAGAAGTGATGGGTGAGCATGCATGTGTGCACACATGCACAGCTGCATTTGTGAAAGCAGTGTACACACATGCAAAACCGTCCTCTCTCCCCCCACCGCCATTGCCACGGCCTCTGCCAGCCCACCAAGCCAGAAAGGCTGGAGACCAGTGTTGTATAGTACTGTAGTAAGAGTAGTATAGGTAGTCCTTGACTTATAACCATTAGTTTAACGACCGTTCAAAGTTACAATAGCACTGAAAAAAGTGACTTATGACCAGTTTTCATACTTAACACCATTGTAACAACCCCGTGGCCAAGTCATCAAAATTCGGGCATTTGACAACTGACCAGTAGTAGGATTCAAAAAAAATTACTACAGGTTCTGCGGGCGTGGCTTGATGGGCTTGGTGTGGCTCGGTGGGTGGGGCAGGGGAAGGATACTGCAAAATCCCCATTCCCTCCCCACTCCACTAACCTGCTTTCCAGCTCCGTTGTCCTGTGCAGGGCAACAAAAGGAGACCCAGCCGATCAGCTGGGACTCGGGAGGCAGAGAAGAGATGGAGGCGGGGCCAGTCAGAAGGTGATATTTACCAGTTCTCCAAACTACTCAAAATTTCCGCTACCAGTTCTCCAGAACTGATCAGAACCTGCTGAATACCACCTCTGCAACTGACATGTATTTATGACAGTGGAATTGTCCTGGGTTCCTGTGGTCACCATTTGTGACCTTCCCAGCCGGCTTTTGACGGACAAAGTGAATGTGGGGGGAGCCAGATTTGCTTAATGACTGTACAATTCACTTAATGCAGTGATTCGCTTAACAACTGTGCAAAACGGCTGTAAAATGGAGCACAATTCACTTAATAATTGTCTTGCTCAGCAACAGGAATTTTGGGACCCATTGCAGTCGTTGAGGTAGTTGAGGACTACCTGTATAATTTTTACAACGGAGATCATCGTCCCGGAATGGAAAAGCATTGAATCCAAAAGTAAAAGTGATTAAGGCAGAAGATTTGGAGTGTCCCCTCCCCATCAAACAAGTTGAAACAAGGTCCATGAAAATTGAGAGTGCTTATCAAAAATGGCTTTGCTGTCTTTGAAACCTGGAGTTGCCAAGCTTGTTTCTCCTTCCAGGAGGCGAAAGAAAGAATTTATGGGGAGGCGGACGATAGGAGAGGAAGGAAAAGATGGCTTGAGTGCTGAGCTGCCTTCAATAAAAAGTTTGGGCTTGTGGACAATGGACCATCAAACTAATCATGGGGGTTTAGACTGATATACCTACAGGCTAATTCATGCAGGTGCAACCCAGTTAATGCCAGCTGCATTCAGGCAATCACACACTTGGGCAAATTTGGCTCAAATTAAGCTTAGATTTGGGAGTCTTTTAGAGCAGTGGTCCCCAACCTTTCCGGCTTGGTGGCCCAGCAGGAGTGGGGGAGGGAATGGTTCTGTGTTAATGGGAGGCGCTCATGAGAGCACATGCAGCTCCATTTGTACAAGCAGCAGGTGTGCATGCCCGCCGCTTGCAGAAACGGAGCTTCAGGAGCGAGCGTGAGCCCCCATCGCTCACACACATGGTTCCAAATGGGCTGCACCCTGAGGATGACCCCTGTTTTAGAAGGGTTAGCATTTTGTGTGAATCTTTCTACCCATCTGGTTGTTGGAAGAAATATCCTCCTAGGCTCAGTTTCAAGTGGGGAAAAAGACACTGGAAACATGGAGGCTGTTTGGAAGGTTTAATGGTGGACAGGAGGACCACATGGCCTGGAGCCCCAGAGTGAAAAAGGAAGGATGGTCACATGCTTCAAACTGAAGGAAGAGATCAAAAAAGGGCTGAGGTGCTGAGAGTGGCTGGGTTTTATAACCTTTGTTGGGATTTGAATTGGAGCTTGTATTCTGATTGGTTGTCAGACTCTCATGGGGCCATGCAGGGGCAACTTTGTAGGCTGTCCTGAGTTCCATGCTTGGTTGAGCCTTGCTGGATGATGACGCGCTGAAAAGGGCTTTTGGCAATTGCTATAGCTTTACCTGGAGACCTTTGTTATGTAAAGTATTCTGGCCCAGGCCTTAATGGCCCACCCATTAACAGAGATGGGGGTGAGTTTCTGCTTCTGAGGTAAGTTTCAGCTCTTGAGTTTCTACTCTTTTTAGAGGAAATATTCTGCCTTTTTAATATTTCCTAGGATATTTCTATTTTCTAGGAGAGGGGTGGCATGATAATTTGTGATCCATCATATAATAGCATCAGACATGCTGCGACCCATTGGGTCATCCTTTCAAAGACATTTCCTTATCTGATTCCTCAATGCCTTCAATAATGGCAGAGTTTCTAGTGTAGGGAAAAAGTTTTTGGTTTTTTTTAAATCAGAGTAAAGATGCAGTCTCAACTTAAGACAACAATTGAGCCCCATATCTGTTGCTAAGGAAGACAATTGTTAAGTGAATTTTGCCCCATTTTATGACATTTCTTCCCACATTTGTTAAGTGAATCTCTGCAGTTGTTAAGTTAGTAACTAAGTTATTAAGTGAATCTGGCTTCCCCATTGAGTTTGCTTGTCAGAAGGTCTCAAAAGGGGATCACATGACTTGCAATGATACTGCAATGGTCATAAATATGAGTCAGTTGCCAAGCGTCTGAATTTTAATCACGTGACCACGGGGATGCTGCAAACGGTCCTAAGAGAAAAACAGCATTAAGTCACTTTTTCAGTGCCTGTAACTTCGAACAGTCATTAAAAGAACTGTTGTAAGTTGAGCTGTACTTACCTATTCCATGTTGATTCTGCTATAGTCAAGCATCAAAAGTGGGCCACAGAAGGTCTTTATGACATTTTGTATTGTGTGCTTTATGGTGTTTTTATGTCATAAAATGTTTTATAAAACTTGCCAAGTTTTAATACCATGCAAGTCATGGATCCCAGATTTTCGGTGCATCCTGTAAGTTACTCCATTTGAGGTACTTGTGGTTCAAAAGATTTTGCCTTATGATGCATCATTTTCACCCAGTTAAAGTTTTGAGAGTTTTCGTAGTGTACAGATTTCAGAAAATGAGTTAATTCAGTAATCAAGATAAAAATGTATGGTGAACAGAGCCTCGTATGCAAATATAAGGCAGTGCAAACCTTAAGTTATTGCTGGGAATGATGGCAATAGAGAGAGTATTTAATACCAGGAAAGTACAATTTCGTTAATTGACATTCAATCTAATATTATTTTTTGTCCTGGCCTTCCCCACGTTTCGGCCGTTCCTTCCCTTCCTGCACATTCTGCTTACAGGCCAAGGGTTAGGGTTTCAGTCTCCTAAAGGCACACACACCCCTTATGTACAGTACGATGTCCTGTTTTCTGCCAATAGAACAATGGATGGACCCTTTTGATGAAGATCTTGATAAATGCTGCCTTTCTCTCTAATTCAAACAATTAGAATTGCTTGTGCAAACTGGATGAAAATTCCTGTCAGGAAAGTTCTTAGCCAGCTGAACTCCTGGTCTAAAAACCACTTCCTCCTCTTGAGACAATATTACTTCAGCGCAGTTTCATTTAAAAAGTAACCGTCGTTCTCCCTTCAGTTTGTGCCTAGTTTATGAGGCTTTTAAATTTCTGCTTGTTCTTTTCCGTTCGAAACTGTTTGTTTTAAAGTATCAAAGTGTGTGAGGTGGATCACATGTCTCTTTGTGAACCTAACTGAGAAGAGGCACAGAAACGGATTTTATGCAAATCTTGTTGGACTCTGACAGTTAAGGGGACACCGGCACAACACCAACGCCTGATCAGAAGAATGTTTTGGAGCAAAATACACAAGAGGGGAACAGAAGGATTTGAATTTTGGGCGTGGCCCAAAAATAACAAAGGCACAAAAGTAGATAAATTCCTTTTAATGCCTCCAACTTGGCCCCCAATGTCCAGTTATCTTCAGCTGGAGATCAAACTCTTCCAAAAACAGTCTACAAAGGGAAGAAATGCAATCCGAACCCAAAGTACAGATAAATTAGAAATAAAAAAGCCAACACAAACCACACTGAAGTAATTAACACGACATGCCAGGATAATAAATTGCAGACTTCCAAAAAATAATGAAGCATACACAGTTGGGAGGATGCCAAAACCCAGATAAGCCTCGACAACGATAATGCATGCTTTGCTTCCAGCAAGGTGCTTTGTGCAAATGCCCTTCTTATATCCTCTTCTCCCAGCTGCAACTAATGAAAGGGATCAGGGCCTTTTTCTCTCCCATAAGCCATGTTGCTCCCTTCTTCGTTCCTCCCTGCGTGCCCTAGGATGAAGAGGGGGTGGCCCTGGGTCTTCCTCTGAATGCCCAGCCGGACTGTGCCCTTCCCCCGTTTCTTCCACAGCCACTGGAGCCACACTCCCACTCCCTGTTAGCTGCTCAATCTCCCCCTCAGAATCAGACTCCAACAAGGGCATGACAGGATTACTAGGATGGGAGGTTCTGAAATGGATGGATGGGTTGCCCTCACAACAAATTATTTGATAAATCAAAAGGAAACCAGATGCTATCCTAGTTAAATAGACCTTAGGTCTGATCCAGAGGTGGTATTCAGCAGGTTCTGACTAGTTCTAGAGGACCAGTAGCGGAAATTTTAAGTAGTTCAGAGAACCGGCAAATACCACCTCTGACTGGAGATTTTACAGTATCCTTCCCCTGCCACGCCCACAGAACCATGCCCACAGAACCGGTAGTAAAAAAAATTGAATCCCACCACTGGGTCTGATCCAATAACACTTTTCAATATCATACTTTCGCCACTAGATTTTTTTTTTACACTTGAACAGCTTTTTCCATAGTGAGATCATTTTCTACTTGCATCTAACCCAAGAGGCAAATATATCCCAACAACCCCCTTTTCTGCCATAACTCACGATATTGCCTTCATCTTATCCCCAAACCATACCCGAGGCAGCTTTAAATTCGCTTTTAGCTGTCCCTATGTTTAAGTGGCGCTTTTCCTCTTATTCAGGCAACAACCTATGGCTGTTTTGATACAGGTAACCCTCAACTTATGATCCCAATTGGGGCCAGAACTTCCACTGCTGAGTGAGGCAGTTGTAAAATTAGTCACACCCAATTTCATGATTTTGTGGGCTGCAGTCTTTGAGTGAATCTGCCTTCCCTGTTGACTTTGCCTTGCCAGAAACTCCCTGGCAAAAGGTTGCAAAAGAAGATCACGTGACTCTAGGATGCTGCAATCGCATAAATACAAGTGCCTGGATTTTGATCATGTGATTGCAGGGATGCTGCAACAATCATAATTGGGAGAACTGGTTGCGCATCTCTTCTTTTTAGCACAGTTGCTAAAACCAATGGTTGTCTGCTTTGCTTCACTAACCATTTTGTTATTTGCATAATCAGATGACCCCTAAGGGGTGAGATCAGCCACTTTAGACTGCTGTGGGCAGGCCCTTTCTCTTCACATCTTTTGTGCTTTTTCCCCACAGCTTGGACAGTGAGTAATCCCAGTTATTTCAAATGAGGTTCTCACTTTTGCACACTTTGGAGGGCTGATTTTGAACAGGGGATCTTATATCAGCTGTTGGGTGAAGGTTGGAAGTTCTAAAAATTGGCTAGCTCTATTTCCATTGTCTCTCCGACATCTGTTAGAGGGGGTTAGGAGCTGGCTGGCTGCTTCTTCAAAGAAAGCCCAACTAACAACTGAGCGAAGAGGTGAGGGGCCCCCAAGCAGAATAGCTGTCTGTCTGTCCCTTCCAACTTCAAAATGCACACGTCCCCCTTTCAGCTATTAGGTTTATTTTGACATCACTTGTGCAAAACATTTGTGCAATACTAGGAACATTTTTTGACTGATAGCAAAATCCCTCCGTTTTGACATCCATCAAAACTCCCTCCATCCTCAAGTCTCTTCCGCATCTCACATTAAGGAGAATGGCTGGTGGACGTTATTCTGTGGGCTGGAGATGTTTAGTGGGAGGGGAAGGGAGGAGAGTCAGAGGAAAGCACCACTCCCATTCCGTAACATTCTGTGCTCATGATCAATCAGGACCCTACTACAAGTAGTCCTCAACTTACAACAATTCATTTCGTGAGTGTTCAAAGTTACAACGGCACTGGAAAAAATGACTTGTGACTGTTTTTCACAATTACTCCCTTTCCAGCATCCCAATGATCATATGATCAAAATTCAGATGCTTGGCAACTGGTTCATATTTATGACCATTGTGTGTCCCAAGATCATGTGCTCACCTTTTGCAACCTTCTAGACAAGCAGAGGCAATGGGGAAGCCAGATTCACTTGAACACCTGGATTACTAATTTATCAATTGCAGTGATTCACTCAACAGCTGTGGCAAGAAATGTCATAAAATGGGGCAAAACTCACTCAACAAATGTCTCATTTAGCAACTGAAATGTTGGGCTCAATTGTGGTCGTAAGTCAAGGACTACCTGTACATGGCACCAATTGACTTTTCAGGAGGTGTATCCATAATTAAGCCAGCAAATGTTATGCTGGTGTAGGTTTCTGTTGACTCAAAGATTGGTAGCTTCAGGAGTAGGGAAAGGCCCTAATTTGTATGTAGAGTAAAATACCTGAAGGGCTCAGGATAGCTCTTACTATCTAAAAGGCCAGACCAGAGGTAGGCAGCCTAATGCCAAGGAACTTCTTGGCATCAAGCAGAGTCCTCGTCCTACCCAATACAGCCTACACTGGAAGCTGCAAAACCAGGCACTAACTTCTGGCTCTTTCTCTCCCCTTCTCCAAAATATCTCTCAGTCTTAGGAAGATGCTAAGACAAAAATGCAAGAAGAAGTGTTGAGGTGTTAAGAAAAAGGCATTTGATGACTACTCACATCTACTGTGGCAGCCTTATCTATCTCTCATCATCTTTCATCTATCTATCTATATCTATCTAATTTGTATGCCACTCAGCTCCCAACAATTTCAGAGCTAGCCAAGCCTTACATCCTGCTCTTAAATTTATGTCTACTGGACCAAAAAAAAAAAAACCATTGCCAAAGCCTGAGTTAACTTATCTTTCTGATACAATTCTTGGCATATCATCAAACCACAGCACTCATCTGAGGAAACTGTCACGTACCACGAAATAATACTTCTTTGTCGAATAAAAATGTTACAAACGGCTGGCGTGAACTTTCTCTTGGTGTCACATGTCATGTCAATGTGGGCTCCGTGTGGACAGGCCTGACAGGCGATTGGCATCTCAAGGTTTATATTCTGTAACATCGTTGCATCAGAGGAGTCCTTTCCACCAGCCAATCCTCCTTTCTCAAGGCTTGGAGTAAGGAGGAGAGGCGTAGCTTTTCCAAGAAGGATCATACGTAGTCTTTGCGGGCATAGCTGCTCGCAGAAGGGCGTCTTCCTGTCCAGTATCTCATTGGATAGAATGTATTGCCCACCTTTGGAGGAAAGAAGCAACAGAATGTGCCTCCACCAAAGATCAGGAAAGCACTCGCTGCCCAACCGATGTAAAGTGAAATACCCAGCTCTCTCTTCAGGGCCTCAGGAACGAGTGGGTTATAGAAGTTGCTGACGATGTTCCTTGCTGACCAGGAGACAGGAAAGAGGAGCGCCATTCCAGCTAGGATGAAGACCACACCAGCTGTCATCAAAACTTTGGCCTTAGTCCTTGGGTCTTCTACGAAGCGGGTGCACCTTGCTCCACAGATGGCAATCAGGAGAGCCAGGAAAGACATGGCAATGGAGACCACCACCAAGGCCCGGGCGGTTTGTAAGTCTGCTGGTAGGTCAAGTAGGGAGTCATAGACCTTACATTGCATCTGTCCAGTACTTTCATAAACACAGTTCATCCACAGCCCCTCCCAGAAGACCTGCGCCACGATGATGTTGGATCCGATGAAAGCCGTCACCTTCCACATGGGCAAGGCACAGGCCAAAATAGAGCCCAGCCAGCCCAGGATAGACAGTGCCAGCCCAACCAGCTGCAGGGCCAGGGCTGTCATCATGCTCCCACCTGCTGGAAACAGAACCCTGATTGGTTAGGATGAAAGCAGCACCAATGAACTAGGACATATGCAGGTAACCCACAAACAGGATCTTAGTGGCGTACAAAGACGGGGAGGGAAAGTTTGTTGCGGTTCCTCTCTTCAAAGAGCTAATATTTACAGGCGCATGAATCAAGGTACATTTTCAGAGAATTTCTTTTGTGCAGATTAAAACTATACAGTCAACAGTTTTGGAGTTTCTGAGAATGTGAAATTGACCTGATCAAAGGATGAGAGCCTAAAACCTTTTGGGGGTGGGGAGTGGGGATGGTGGGGGTGGGCGGTAATTCATGTACTTATTGGTCTGGGCTTTATTAAGAGTGTCCATATTGATTGATGCTAAGCCAGCTCTACAACATAATTATAGATGGATATAGGAACTTGGGGTTGTTTTTTTTCTATCTTTTGGAGCTGCTAGGCCATTATGAATGGGATTATAAACTTTAGGACAAAATAGCTGCATCGTTTTGCAAAAAAAACCAAAAAACAAACTGGAAAAACAACATACAAAGATTATGATTATGATGCAGAGGGATTATGATTATGATGCAGAGGGAAGCAAAGCCTCAAAGCAAACCCACACCACCGGGGAACCAACCCCCCAAGCCCCACCCACCCCAGCACACAGGTTTTACTTGCTCATTCAGAAATCTCCCCAGGCTTTCTTCCTGCCTTATGTTCCCAGCGGGCAAGATTAACTCGCTCCAGTTACTCATTCCTCTCTTTCAAGAAAAACCAGAAGGAAAGGAAAGGAAAGGAAAGGAAAGGAAAGGAAAGGAAAGGAAGGAAGGAAGGAAGGAAGGAAGGAAGGAAGGAAGGAAGGAAAGAAAGAAAGAAAGAAAGAAAGAAAGAAAGAAAGAAAGAAAGAAAGAAAGAAAGAAAGAAAGAAAGAAAGAAAGAAAGAAAGAAAGAAAGAAAGAAAGAAAGAAAGAAAGAAAGAAAGAAAGAAATCCTCTTATACACACTCCCAACACAGTCAAGCCACCCCAAACACCTTCTGAGTCCTCCCTTCCATTTAGTTACGCTTTCCAGGCTTCACTAATAGAGAAAGGATTTTGATAGACTATTCCAGGGGTCTCCAACCTTGGCAACTTTAAGACTTGTGGACTTCAACTCTGGGAATTGAAGACCCCTGCCCCAGTGGTGGGATTCAAAATTTTTTACTACTGGTTCTGTGGGTGTGGCTTGGTGGGCATGACGTGGCTTGGTGGGTGTGGCAAAGGAAGGTTACTGTAAAATCCCATTTCCTTCCCACCCCACTAACCTGCTTTCCAGCTCCGTTATCCTGGGCAGGGCAACAAAAGAAGACCCAGCCGATCAGCTGGGACTCGGGAGGCAGAGAATAGATGGTGGCAAGGCCAGTCAGAAGGTGATATTTACCGGTTCTCCAAACTACTTAAAATTTCTGCTACCGGTTCTCCAGAACTGGTCAGAACCTGCTGAATACCACACCTCTGATCTCCAACAGGATTGCCATTTGCGATCTTCCCGGCCAGCTTCTAACAAGCAAAGTCAATGGGGGGGAAGCTGGATTTGTGACTGGCTTAACTGCAGTGATTCACTTAACAACTGCAGCAACAACAACAAAAACATTCATAAAATCAAGTATGTCTCACTTAATCGCCCCTGTCGCTTAGCAATAGCAGTTCTGGTCCCAGTTGTGTTTGTAAGTCAAGGATGAACTGTACCATTTTGTGCAGCTTCCGAGGGGGGGGGCATCCTCAGGCTATGCAAGACCAACCCAAGCTCCCCTCATTCCTACACCCGATGCACCATTATGGCCCCCATCCTGACATTTTTAACCATCCCCTGTAGACATTGTGGCGGTACCTGCTTTTTTTCTCCCACTCTGTCAATCCATCAAATCTTACTCAACCTCTCCCTAAAGTCTCCCTCTTGCTGAGAAAATGAAGGGGCTGGTTCATCTTCGGGGATGGGGTGGGTGGGGAACAAGGGCAAATGGGAAAACCTTAGAATAAAATGCTGGCCTCACATCTACCTTCCTGCCCCCTTCAAAAGCAGCCAGTAAGGAATATAGTTAGCTAGAGAGCCAGTCTTTACAGTACTGATGCCCACGTGTTGTAGCCTGTCAGCTGCCAGCCCCTCCAGCAGCCAAATCAGATGTGGAGGCAGCGTGGGAGTCAAGGTCAGCATCAAGGCAACCTGAGAGCTCCAAGGTGGAAGAGGGAATGGAGCTGTCAGAGATAGAGACAGAGGCAGAGCCTGGGTCATCCGTCAGCCCTCAGATGGAGAGTTAACAGTCCCCAGGTCTGGAGGTGGATGAGGAGGAAAAGGAGGAACAGCTGGGTCCAGTGCCTGATATGTGGACGTGCAGAAGGCAGAGGAGAGGAGAGCAGTGGAAATCTTTAGGCTGATCCTTGGGATGGAAGAACCCATGAGCTAGCAAAGCTGCACCGTAGCTCTGGGGATAAAAGGCAGGGGGCAAAGATGATTAAGTTTGGCAGATAACTATTCATCTACCTGCTGGCCAGACAAGAGAGAGGAGGGGGAGGGAAGGAGGGAGGGAGACAGAGACAGAGACACTTTTTGCCAAGGCTGCTGGTGCTCCTAATAAAGGAATCATTGAGGAATTGTCATTTTGGGGAGCTGAGTCAGAATACCACATAACAAAAATATAGACTCACATAACAAATCACAGGTATCCAGAGGACCTTGTGGGTGCAGAGCAGAGTATCTACAGGGGGTAAGAGTATATACAGGGCAGGAGGCCAAGTACAGTAAGCAATTTACATAACCCCCATTCATTAGTTTGCTAACACATTGGACAGCCTCTGTCTTTTACCCCAAAACAAGTCGCAGTACAGAAAGTGCAGAACTGGGTAGAACTTAACTACCTCTAGATGATCTTTCATTAAGATTAATTGAATGCAACATTTCGGGATGCTGAGGTGGTGGTGGAATGAGGCAGCTAAGCCAGTTAATTTGCTTCCTGTTTAGTGTTTAGCTGTGGGATGCTGTGTAAACACTGACCAGGAAATCAGAAACCTGTTTTTCCAGGGGCCCCACCTGCCCAGCTGCTATGTCTCCATTTTCAGCGCCTCCATTCTATGATGGAGATGTTTTCTTACCCAACACCTTTATTTATTTATTTGATTTGCCAATTGTTTACAAGATAATAAGTATAAATGTATACATAGTTGTGAATACATGAAATGGGTACATATAAGAAAAATAAAAGAATAAGAGAAACAATAGGACAGGGACGGTAGGCACGTTGGTGCGCTTATGCACGCCCCCTACAGGCCTCTTAGGAAAGGGGTGAGGTCAATAGTAGACAGTCTAAGGTTAAAGTTTTTGGGGTTTGGGGAAGAAACTACAGAGTCGGGTAGAGCAGGGGTCCCCAACCACCGGTCCGCGGACCGGTACCGGTCCGCGGAACAACTCCTACCAGGCCGCAGCTTGCTGGGAGCCGCCATCTTTTTCATGAAAAGTGCTTCCGGTGAGCTTTTCCGGGTAGAAAGCTCACCGGAAGCACGTTTTCATCAAAAGATGGCGGTGCCAAGCTTCGGTGAGCTTTTCCAGGTAGAAAGCCATTTCTGCCCGGAAAAGCTCACGAAGCGCTGGCGCCGTCATCTTTTTGATGAAAACGTGCTTCCGTGAGGTCACCGGAAGCACTTTTTCATGAAAAAAGATGGCGGCGCCCAGCTGATGCCGGCACCGGGCGCGGCGCCCAGCTGATGCCGGTACCGGGCCGCGCGCCAAAAAGGTTGGGGATCACTGGGGTAGAGTATTCCAGACATTGACCACTCTATTGCTGAAGTCGTATTTCCTGCAATCAAGTTTGGTGCGGTTAACTTTGAGTTTGTATCTATTGTGTGCTCTTGTGTTGTTATGGTTGAAGCTGAAGTATTCATTGACAGGTAAGTCATTGCAATGTATGATTTTATATACCATACTTAGATCAGACCGAAGAGGGCGTAATTCAAGGTTTTCTAGTTTTAGAATTTCAAGTCTGGTGGCATAAGGTATTCTACAACGAGTAGAGGAGTGGAGAACTCTTCTTGTGAAATATTTCTGGACTTTCTCAATTGTGCGATGTTCAATGTTGCGATGCACCTGCAGCCAGAAGGCAAAAAAATAATCACCCATCCTGCCTTGTTTGTTCCCCATTCAGAATCTGAGCTGCGGATTTCTCTGTTGTGCATTTTGAAGACAATCCTGGGGCAGGTATACTCTCCTCATCCCAGCTGTCCATTACCGAGGTGAAAAGACTGGGCTCCCGCTTCATTTTGGAGCTCCATTTTGTGGTTTTTCTCTCTGTGTTCAAGCACACTTTGGAGTGTGGACCTGTGTTGTATATACCAATGTCCCTGGACTAGAACCATTCATTAAATACTATATTCAATACTCATCAGTCTGGAACCCACATTACGTATCTGATATTAGCACAGTTGAGAAAGTCCAGAAATATTTCACAAGAAGAGTTCTCCACTCCTCTACTCGTTGTAGAATATCTTATGCCACCAGACTTGAAATTCTAGACCTAGAAAACCTTGAATTACGCCCTCTTCGGTCTGATCTAAGTATGGTATATAAAATCATACATTGTAATGTCCTACCTGTCAATGAATACTTCAGCTTCAACCATAACAACACAAGAGCACACAATAGATACAAACTCAAGGTTAACCGCACCAAACTTGATTGCAGGGAATACGACTTCAGCAACAGAGTGGTCAATGTCTGGAATACTCTACCTGACTCTGTGGTTTCTTCCCCAAACCCCAAAAACTTTAACCTTAGACTGTCTACTATTGACCTCACCCCTTTCCTAAGAGGTCTATAGGGGGCGTGCATAAGCGCAACAACGTGCCTACCGTCCCTGTCTTATTGTTTCTTTTATTTTTCTTATATGTACCCATTTCATGTATTCATAACTATGTATATACTTATACCTATTATCTTGTAAGCAATTGACAAATCAAAATAAAGAAAATAAAATAAATTTATGCTAAGACTACAAGGTTTTTAGAACTCCTAACCAGCTTTTCCCTCAGAATGTTGGGAACTGTCCCAACGTATACAGTATTGTTGTATCATCTTATATGCTTTGCTATTCTTTTTTACTACTTTTTGCTATTTTGTTTTGGTATGTAAATATATTTTAAAATTAGTATGCTGCCTAGAGGTACGTGCCATGGCATGCATAAGTATTTTAAACAAATCAATTAATTATTCTCCTCAGTTTGCAAAGTCCAAACAGCTGCTCCCTCTGCTGTAGCCATAGCTTCAGCATACAATGACTCACCTCTTCCTAAAGTACAGTATACTGATTAGCATTTGGAGTTTTGTAGCAAAACAATGACTTAACTTAATTAATTCTGGTTATAAACTAGCCAAGGAGGCTGGGTTTGTACAATTTGCTAACCCATCAAGGATACTAAGCAAGCTTTGCATACCATGCAAATATAGTCTATAACAGGTGTGTCCAACCCATGGCCCAGGGGCCACATGTGGCCCTGGACTGCTAGTAATGTGGCCTCACAAGATTGTAAACATTTAACATTAGTATATGATTTTATATTATAAAACTATATTATATATATTGATATGCAACCCAAGACAATTCCTCTTTATTCAACATAGCCCAGGCAAGCCAAAATGTTGGACACCCATGGTTTCAATTTTTGACTGCTTGGGTTAAGCATATAATGTGAATCACCCCAAAACTGAAAGTCTAGAGTCTAGACCAGGGGTGTCAAACTCACATCGTCAAGGAGGCATCACATGACGTATCGGGACTTTTTTCCCCTTCACTGAAATGGGTGTGGGTGTGGCCAGCGCATGATGCATCCAGCTGGCAGGCCAGGAGTTTGACAGCCCTGGTCTAGACATATTTGTCTGGAAGCAAGTCCCTCTGAATTAATTAGCTAGATAATACACCTAATCCAAGTTAATAAAACACAATTACTATTGACAATATGTCATGATACATTTCAACCCATAAGGCATTTTATGTTTTAATTTGGTGGACTGGTTTATATAACACACTAATGTAATGAAGGGTTGCTTCACACCATATTTAATAACAAATTACCTTTCCTATTTTAGTTCATCTACAATGTTGTGCAAACTGATCTAAAGTGTACAATTCTTCTCTTAACTGTGGATGGACAGATAGCCAGATAGAAACCTATAAACTGTAAAAAAGTGACTGACAATCAATTTCCAGCGAGACAGCTGCAGGTGTTTATTGTACATCATGCATAAATTGTGCGTGCATCTCATTCCTACTAGAAATAGGGGCCATCGGATCTGATTTACAAAAATCTGGACGGACCACTAGATGAGAGCTTGTTGCTCCAAATCATGGGATCTGGAATTTTGGAGCCTGAATCTTGGTTAATCTGGTTTTCTAGTTTTATAAAGACCAATTGGAGGATGAGGTTATCAGTGACAATTAACCAAAATATCAAAAAAGAACATCTGGTTGTTGAGGAAGTCAGTTCTAAATTATGGATGGTAGAGAATTGTTGTTGGAAAGTGCTGATCTGCTTTGGAGTTTATGTGCAGGATTCTGACTGGCCCAATGGGAACCATTATGGTGGAATCAATAGTTCTCTTCTCTGATCTAGCAAACAGCTTTAAGTAGCATGACCAGTTTTTCTTTACTTACCATCCAGGCAACTTACCACCCAGCAGAAATCCATTTCAAAGGAATCAATAATGGGCAGTAGTAAAAAAAAAATCAGCTGACAGAACAAATGATTCCCCTCCTTCTGTAATGCATAATTAACAACCCAATGCTTTAGCCACATGAACCAAGCATCTGATAATTTCACTAACCAAATGCATAGGAAACTGTCCCTAAATAATAACAAAGAACAGGTGTAAAATAAAAGTGCACTGTATAGATACATTGAATTCAAGGAAAGACAAGAGAGGCACACATGAAACGGCAAGCGTGGTTTTTTTGTGTGATTATAATTAAAATATTTATAGACTGCTTTTACACAAGCTCAAATCAATTGATCAACAATAACTCTCACAAATAAAATATGAAAAAACAGTTCAATAATGTAAGAATTGACTTTCCTTTCTTTCTTCAGCATCTCTGCAAGGGAGGAACAAACTTGTAACACCTCTGAGCTCTGCAAATAATACATTTGTCAATGGAGACCTACATACCCATCTGGAAAACTTGACAAAATCTTATTTTAGAGAGTAATTCATTCTAAATGATGATATGACACTCCATTAAATAATAAGAATGATAATAAAGCCTGACTTCTGTCTATGCCCAGAGACATTTTTCTTTATTTCATAAGCAGCTGGATAGAAACCTGGTATTCAAAATTAATTGAGGTTAATCTTCCAAAAAGCCTGCTTCAAATTCAGCCCTGAATGGAAAAAAGGTGGAAATACATCTTTTTGGTCCTATTGGTCCTATTTAACACCAGTTCATCATTCTCAAATTGCCAATTGGAATTGAAGACACTTGGTGCAGTTTCAATAGACTTTAGACAGTACTTTATAAATGAACAGAAATACCATATTAGTAGCCAGTCTCAAAATGTCTTTTTTAAGATTATCCATCCCTCAGATTAAATTTACACTTGTATTCAAGCATTCAAAACTGGTTTAACTCTGAGTTTAAATTAATCCATGCAAGACATTAAAAAGGTATATTGTTATTATTCAATCTCTTCCCTATGTTGCAGAATTCAAATTTCCTATCATATCTCTGAAGATCTCAAATAAACTGGGTCTATGTCTCCTTTCTCAACTCATTGTCTGACAGCCCAGGAACTAATTATCCTACAGTTTCAGTTTCCTCCTAGACCTCCACAACCTGCAAACCTAGATATAGTTCTACTTAATCATTGCATTCTTTTTAAAGAGTTTGCAGCAATTTGAGGAAGGAAAGTGAACAGAGACCTTCCCAGAAGAGAGCTTCCCATTTTCAGCAGGTATCAAAACACCCACAAGAGTGATTGCAAATAATGGAACACCCAGTTATGGAAAGGCAGCCAGAAACCAAACTTGATGGACTCTTTGCTGCCCAGATTTCCAAATACAAAGAGACAGCCAGCAATTAGAGGGGGCTTATACCCATGCCCTCCACCTCCACCAGTGACTGTTCTTGCCACTATTACACACCAGGTCTATATTCACCATCAAATTCTTCTAGCCAAATTCCAAAGGTGTCCAGAAGTCCAGCAAGCACCCACCCCAATTCAAGCTTCCCTGTTGCTGCTGTATTTCACGTGGGCCTCCATTTCAGCAATTTTTCTCTTTCAGTTGAGCTGAGCTGGCTAAGATCCTGGTGAGTTTGAAGGTGACTAGTCTCCCATTAGTCTCACAGAAGCCAGTTTTCAGTGCAGTTTGGATAGGAGCAGCTGTCAGACTCCGATCCTTGAGAGATGTTTGTTCAAACAGGTGAATGCAACAAATGAGTCCCTGCTTTCCAAATCTGGATGAAATATGCCAGGTTTCCTGCTACTACGCCAAGTCCAAAGGATGGGAAAGAATGATCCCTCCTCACACTGAAGTCGACTTCGTCCCTAACTGCCTCCTCCATGGTGCAAAGTCCCCAGGACACATGAGGGAGGAAGAATGGCTTAGACATAGTTGCTGGTTGGCACCGATTGAGCTGCTGTGTACTTTGTCGAATAGGGTTTCTCGTGTCTGGGAGGGCAGTTGCAACACAGTAGTGCTCCTCCAATGAGCAGCAGGCCACAGGAGGCCCAGCCAATATAGAGAGAAGCCCCCAAGTCCCGCTTTTGGCTGTCTGGGATCATGGGGTTGTAGAAGTCTCGTATGATGTTGTTTGCCGTCCAGCAGAGTGGAATCAGAAGCATGATGCTGGAGATGAGAAAAATAATTCCAGCGAAGATCATCACCTTGGCTTTGGTAGCTTCATCTTCCACGCAGTTAGTGCACTTTCCTCCAATGATGGAGAAGAAGATGCCAATGACAGCCAGAATGATGGCAATGATTACCAGAGCCCGAGCAGCTTGCATGTCCTGTGCCAGTGCCAACATAGACTCGTAGACCTTGCACTGCATCTGTCCCGTGCTCTGGACCACACAGTTCATCCATAGGCCCTCCCAAATAATTTGGGCCACCACAATGTTGTTGCCTATAAAGGCTGTCACCCTCCACATCGGCAACCCACAACAGAGGATGCTACCTAGCCAGCCGATCACCGACAAGGCAATTCCCAAGACTTGCATCCCCATGGAAGCCATGGCGTTCTCCTCTTGCTTCTTGGAGCAGCTACAACCAAGGAGGCAAAAAATTATTTTTTAAAAAAACCCAAACTGGAAAGCTACAACAAGAGACGGTGCAATAATACTGAAATGCGGGTGGCAAATTTGGGGAAGTTATAGGCTGCGGTGGTGGGTGGAGTTTTACAGAAGCCATCCTGTCTGAACAGACAGAGAAGCTCAAACCTGTTCCCCAGGATTCCTTCTCCTCCTCCTCTCCTTCAAAGAGAGGTTGTTATCCTGGCAGAAATGAGTTTCTCCAATCCTGACTCACCAAAAAATCCCAGCCCCAAAAGGAAGTTATAGCATGAGACAAGAAGCAAAGGGTCAGAACAGAAAGTGTTCCCACCTCGTTCTTTGCTGAAATCTTTGTAGGCTGATGTAAATGTTTCATTCTTACTAAGAGCATAGAAATTGCTCAGCAAGTCTAACCCAATGTTCCTTCTGGCAGCTCAATGTCCTACTTCCATCAGTCCACATTCAGATGCTTCAGGAGGTGCAGAAGGAAGTCTTGCATTGATGACATTAAAGGGTCCACTGCTTCTGTCTAAAGAGATTCCAGTCAATGATCCTAACCTAGTAGTCATCAATATCAGTTCTCTTTGCAAATCGTGCTTCTGTTACAGATCACACAATCACAAACTGTAGCAAGGAGGAGGATTTGCTCACCTTTCTCTAGGAGCACAAGGCTATTTACAAATAATTTTTCCCACAATAACTTTTTGAGGTAGATTGGAATGGGTGGAACTGACTCACTTAGTAGTGTTCTTTATGGTCCAGAAGTCACTTGGTTCTCCTTAATTCATGCCTAGCATCTGTTACCCTGGTGTTGGTCTTTAGAACGCTCGAAGTAGAGAATTACTCTCTAGTCTCCACCCAGTATAATGTTGTTCTGCATGGAAGCATTCTTCTCTTCCCACACCCTCCTTTGCAATTCAGATAGGACTGTCCCGCTCCAGGCCCTGCTTCTAGTCCAATTCCTGGGAGGGCATCATAGATTATCACCTCACCCTCAGAGGATGTGATGACCACAGGCAGCTGGGCTACACCCCTGAGAGCGCCAAACTGGTTGAGCAGCAAAGGATGCAACATCCCAAGTCTTATGGAAATAGAGGGGAAGAAACTACAGGCGAGTTTCAGTGCACCACAACATCTCTTCTCTCATAAATATGATCAGGACGATAGTCAGAGTCTTTGTAAGAACCTTTTGTGGGAATTAACTCCAACTTTAGTGCAGTGCAGGAGTCACTGGAGGTTTTAAAGAAAAGATTGGATAACCATTTATCTGAAATGGTCTATGGTTTCCTGTTTGAGCAGGGAGTTGGACTAGAAGACCTCCAAGGTCCCTTCCAACTCTGTTATGAAATGGTGTAGGGTCTCCCGCTTGGGCGGGGGGGTTGGACTAGATGACCTACAAGGTCCCTTCCAATTCTGATTATCTATTAATCTGTTAATGTTTCCAAGCAGATTTCACAAAAGGAACATGGACGCAGTATCTTTACGCATGAATGGTACAAACAAGGTGAAAAGAACAGATTTCTCAACAGCGTGCATGGAAAATTTCAGCAAGAACTGATCAAGCTGATATAACATTGCTGTGTTCTTTTGTCCACATATGCTTCAGGCATTTTGTCTTGGGGAAAAAGTGTGGAGACTAAACTGATATGATCCCATGATATAGCCATCTGTAAGGTCTCTGCTTTTTTTTTTACATGCTGTATGTCATGTGTAGACACACATAAAACAAATAGGGCTTTGATAGCATTGTCATGGCCATCCTCTTGAGTTGTTTGATTCAACCTTGCAGACATCTGTGTTATCCAAATAACAGCTTTCAAGAGGCCAGTTTTCTTCTATGTGGTGTTCAGAAAGAATCTGTCCCTTTTGCTGAAACACCCAGTCATTTTAAAATTGGATAATAATGTTTACATAATTATGGGGATATCAGGACCTGCATTTCTTTGGGCCAGGAATAACTTCAGATTATCATAGATTATCACATATACTGAAGTACCTACTACAATAGTGGGAGATTTATAGAGTGTAGAATTATGGTGTTCCATGGAAAAAATAATAGTTTAGGAATCAAATTAGGTAAAGCAGATAAGTGGCACAGGATTTGCGGTGGTGGGCTGGAGGGCAGATATTCACTATCCCGTACACTAAGATTGGTTTCCCAGTCAGATTTTGAGGCTGTATTTAATATTGTTGATGAGTTATAACATCAGAAAATCAGCAGAAGTTTCTTGTCAGACATAACTTATATTTTGATCCTCAACTTCCAGTCTTCTCCAGCAATCAGGGATGATCTTCATGGTCTTTTCCAATCTTTCTTTCTACCAGTCTTTGATTTTAGCCAAAAGAGTAAGAAGTGATATACCAACCATTTTCATGTTATCAAATGGGATGAAATTAACTTTAAACCAAGAGTATTTGACAGGGTGCCCACAAATAAAATCTACTGCCAGGTTTGCTGTCCTCTAGTTAAAAAAAGCAAAATAAAGCTTATTATTTAATTACAATTAAATGAAACATCAGTATTTAGGAAAATTTGCTGGTGTCTAATAATATGTTTATTTCTAAGAATACCTCTAGGTATTCATATAACCCACTAAGCATTCCAGGGAAATAAAAATGATTGGATAGTAGCTGCAACCCAGACCATTGCTTGAAAATGTGTCCACCAATGTGGGAAAAAGTTGAAGGCTACATTCACACAACATACTTAATCGGGTAGTTAAAGACTAGTGGCTGAATTCCTGCAACATACAAAGCTTGGTTGGCATTAACTTTTTCTGCGTACAAGCTTAGCATGTTTTGTGAAGTCAGCCCATTTGATAAATTTAGAATTCAGTACCTGAACCCATCCTCGTGGGTTATGCCATAAACTTGCAGACTGAGAGTTTGTATCTTCCCTATATTGGCTGTTTTCCCCTTTATGGATGTCATTCTTGTAACCAAGCAAGCCTCCCAGTCACCCTCTCAGCTTCTATAAAGCAGTGTGCAACTGCTGTCAAAATTTGAAGTGGGTCTTCCTATTCAAGAAAACTGCCTACTCCAACTTAAACCATTCTTTCAACTTTATAGCCTGGAGTCCCAAATAAACATGACCTTTTACAGGTAAGGATGAGCAGAGGATGACTAAGGTCAAATGCATCTTGACATCATTTACGTGGTGAGCTTGACCATCGTAGCTTCTTCCAAGCATCTAGGCCAGCGTATCTCAACCTCAGCAGCTTAAACTACATGGATTTCAGCACTCAGAATTTCCCAACCAACATGCCTGCTGAAAAATTCTGGGAGTTGAAGTCCAAAGTGTTAAAGTTGCTGAGGTTGAGAAATGTTGATCTAGATAACTGAGCATCCTTACCCACAGTGAGAAGAGTTTGACTCTTGGACCATCAATGTTCTCAGGTGTAAATAATAGAGGACCACAATGGTTTGAGTCTTCTTCATTCTTTTTCGCCAAATGTTTGCATTTGGCGAATTAAAATGAAGAAGACTCAAACCGTTGTGCAACCATTCAGAATAGCCCAAGAGTTGAGGGACAGCTAGGAAGGAAATTTAGCTCCTTATGCATTGTATGAGGTAGCAGCCAATAGCTCAGACTAGGGAGTGGAGGAGATGTCTATTTAAGTTCAGCTCATGAGTTTGCAGGGGTGCTATAAATGAATATTCCGGCTGGATAATTCTAGGAGTTGAAGTCCATATATCTTAAAGCTGCCAAGCTTGAAGATTAGTGTTCTATATCAATGCAATATTTGTTGTAAATATTTATTCAATTTCTATAGCCACTCATCTTAATGAATGACTCTGGCCAGCTTACAATTCCAAAACTATAAAAACAAAACAAAAACATTTAAAAACAATTTTAAAAAACCAAAATAAATATATGCAACCCGGTAGTAAAGCCAAGAAATGGGGCCCTTAACACATTCAGCATCCCAAGCTCAAGTACACAGTCGAGTTTTTTAAGCCTTGTGAAAGGCCAGTAGGGTTGGGGCCATTTTAATCTCCTACAGCAGGATATTCCACAGAGCAGGGGCAGAAAACACCTGTCTTCTAGTGCCTGCCAGCTAGCACTCTTCGGCTGATAAGATCGGCAGCATGCCCAATCTGCAACTAGGAGAAGACTATGGTTGTCTGTGCTAGGAAAAGGCTAACTGTTTTCTCAGCTCCTTTGTTATTGAACCCTCCTCCCATCTGCGCATGAGAGAGGAATTAAACTTGGCCAGGGTTGCTGCAGGTGCAGCTCTGCTAATTAGGAAGCCCAGCTTGATTTCCTGGAAAACGTATGGCTGTGCCATTCCAGCTCTCCAAAATGAATAAGCCATATTGTAGTCCTTCAGATATTTCTCTCCAACTGACATCTTTACCATAAGCCAGGTTTGCCTGGAGTTATAATTCCGCAACATTTAGAAACTTGCATATGCTCCACTTGTGTGCACATTGCCAAGAAAACTGTAGGGCCATCATGCAGAATTGAGCTGGTCTTGGGCAATCTTTAACTTTCATCTGCTTTTCAGAATCAAAACACAGCAATATGTTGTTGCTGGAGGGGAATCATCCCTTTATCTTTGACCCCCAAGGATTACTAAACTAAACAGGAAGCCGGAAGGCCACATTCTTTTAAAACAGATCCAAAGCTCTTATCAAGCATAGGCTTGAAAGGGACTTTAGAGGTATTTTAGTCAAATTCCTCATACAGGGCAAGAGTCCCCAGATTTGGGTATCAGGAAATTTGGAAATCAAAGCACTTCTCAACCTTAGAAAAATCTGGAAGTTTTAAAGGAGATATTGGATAACCATGTCTGAAATGGTGTAGGGTTTCCTACCTAAGCAGGGGGTTGGACGAGAAGACCTCCAAGGTCCCTTCCAATTTTGCTATTCTATTCTATTCTATTCTATTCTATTCTATTCTATTCTATTCTATTCTATTCTATTCTATTCTATTCTATTCTATTCTATTCCATTCTATTCTATTCTACTCCATTCCATTCCATTCTAATGGCAAGAACAATTTAGTGAGAGTGGAATCAGTTACCGAAAGAGCTGGTGGACATACAAGTAGTCCTTGACTTAATGACCACACTTGGGTCCAGAACCTCTGTTGCTAAGCAATGTGGTCATTATGTGAGTTGGAATTGATTTTATGACCTTTTCTGCCTCAGCTATTAAGGGAATCCAGCTGCCCCCATTGACTATCCTTTTTAAAGTTGCCAAGGTCAAGAAAGTCTGATCTGAGATCATTGGACAAAGTGAAAAGGCAAAACAAAGGAGTCCCAAGTTAAGCTATCAACGATGGACCTACCATGAGCCACAATAAAATGAGCATATTAGCTTAATAGAAACCAGACAAAACCAGCTGCATATTTATTTTATTTATTTATTCATTTTTGTCAACTGCTTACAAGATAATAGGTATAAGTAATCCATGTATTCATAGTTATGAATACATGGATACATATAAGAAAATTTAAAAAAAATAAAAGAAACAATAGGACAGGGATGGTAGGCACGTTGGTGCGCTTATGCACGCCCCCTACAGACCTCTTAGGAAAAGGGTGAGGTCAATAGTAGACAGTCTAAGGTTAAAGTTTTGGGGTTTGGGGAAGAAACCACAAAGTCAGGTAGAGTATTCAGGCATTGACCACTCTGTTGCTGAAGTCGTATTTCCTGCAATCAAGTTTGGTGCGGTTAACCTTGAGTTTGTATCTATTGTGTGCTCTTGTGTTGTTATGGTTGAAGCTGAAGTATTCATTGACATGTAGGACATTGCAATGTATGATTTTATATATTATACTTAGATCGGACCGAAGGCAGCGTAGTTACTAGGTTTTCTAGGTCTAGAATTTCGAGTCTGGTGGCATAAGGTATTCTGCAACGAGTAGAGGAGTGAACTCTTCTTGTGAAATATTTCTGGATTTTCTCAACTGTGTTAATATCAGATACGTAATGTGGGTTCCAGATTGATAAGCTGTATTTGAGTATTGGTCTAGCAAATGTTTTGTATGCTCTAGTTATTAGTGTAATATTACCAGGGAAAAAGCTGCGTAAGATTAGGTTAACAACTCTTAACGCCTTTTTGGCTACATAGTTACAGAGGGCTCTAGCACTTAGGTCATTTGAATGAGTACTCCAAGATCCTTGACAGAGTTTGGATAATCAACAAGATCTTGACTATTCAGCCTGTATTTTATTTTCTGATATTTTTTTTGCCAATATGTAGGACAGAGCATTTATTTGTTGAGATTTGAAGTTGCCATTTGTTTGACCATTCTGATACATAGTCAAGGTCTTTTTGAAGGATAGCAGTATTGTCTGTGGTGTTGAATAGCTTTACATCATCAGTGAAGAGAACGCAGTTGCTCTTAATATGATCACAGAGGTCATTTATGTAGAGTATGAAAAGAGTTGGTCCTAGAACACTGTCTTGGGGGACACCACTCTTGACAGGTACAGAATTTGATAGGACGCACCCAATTTTGACCATTTGTTGTCTGTTTGACAGGAATGCTTCTATCCAGTAATACAGGTGCCAAGAGATACTGTAAGATTTTAGTTTTAGGAGTAGTTTGTTTTGTACCACTGAATCAAAGGCTTTACAGAAGTCTATGTAGATTGTTTTGCCCTATTGTTTTGCCCTGATCGAGTTGTGTAGTCCATATGTTTTTGCAGTGTAAGAGTTGCAGATTACAGGATAGTTTTTTCCTGAAACCAGTTTATTAAAGAGTAGGTTGTTTGTTTCTAAGTGGAGGATGATGGATTGGTTAATAATTGATTCCATGACTTTACAGGTGACGCAGCATAAAGAGATTGGCCTGTAATTTTCAACTAGGCTGGGGGGTCTCCCTTTTTGAAGATGGGGATGACCGTGGCTTGTGACCATAGTTTTGGCAAGGAGCTGGTCCTGAAAGATTTTTCAAAGGTTATGCTTAGAGGTTCGGCTATGGCAGTGGATAGCTTTTTTAAGAAGTGGGCACATATTCCGTCCGGTCCAATAGATAGAGATGGTTTTCGATTGTGTAGTGCTTTTTCAACATTGTCTTCTATAAAATTGATATTTGGGACTCTTATCCAAAGTAGCAAATTTATCTGAAATCTGCATTCATTTCAGGAATGTAGAGTTGTACTTGTTTCTGGCATGCTAGGTATCAGACTTCAGGATAGGAATGTGAAGTACAAGCAGGTGACTCGCCCATCCCTCCTACCTTCCAAGCAGGGAAAGGCAGAAAAAGACCCGTTCCTCTTTGTCCTTTATCATTGACCAAAATGCCAGGAAAGATTGGCACAGACCATTGCCAATCAGGGCCCTGCTTCTAAAAGCATGCTGGCTGCGGAATTCTGGGAATTGAAGTCCACAAGTCTTAAGTTGCCAACTTTGGAGACCCCTGTTCTAAGAAGCTTGTGATGGTTAATGGGCTTCTCTGAAATTGAGTAGTTGTACTTTCCCACCCTTGTTTTCACCGCTCCACTTTTCTTCCTTTTATGCTACCATATCCCTGTGGATTGGTTTTAACCTGAAAAAAGATCTACCCTTGTCCTCTCGCTGATGTCCTAACATAGGGCGGGTTTTATCATTCATTCTAGAAAGTCCCAATTGAGCAAGCAGCCTGCATGCGTAAAACATCACAGGAAAAACAAAACAAAACTATACAACACTTAATATGGACTTTATTTACTTTGTATTTGTATAATTTACTTTAATTGCACTAGTTTGAGTGCTCTTTTGGTGCTAACTGCCTTGAGCATCCTTGTCAGAGAGAAAGGCATGATAAGCTTCTAAATAATGATTACAACAGCAATTTGATGCTTAGCAGTGAGAACAAGGAATTTCAGAAGGAGTGCCCTTCAAGTCACTCCTAAATTTATTTGGTATTCACCCTAAGCAGCACTTCAGGGTGACTCTGGCTTCATATTTTAACTAGGCTTTTCCAACAATAAAAACAGCAACACAACTCTTACCCAACAGTTCAAGGACTTAAAGAAGTTTTGTGCAGTGAGCATAGGCAGGCCACAGCTATGTTGAGGAGTGTGTGGTGCTGTGAAAAAAAGTCAAGATGGCATCTGCAATAATAATATTGATCCCCCCAAAAATGACCATTGTAACCCAGTTAAACAAAACAAACACAGTTCTGAATATTTTAGCCCTGTTCGTTCCTGGTGAGCAACAAGGGCCTTAGATCGGTGTTTTTCAAATTTGGCAACTTTACGATGGGTGAATTTCAACTCCCAGAATCCCCCAGCCAGTATTTTGGAAGCTCAAGTGTATAAACATCTTAGAATTGCCAAGCTTAAAAAATGTTGCCTTAGAGTTTCTGAAGCTGATATATGGTTTGCAGACTGCCATATTTGGTTTACAGTATTTAAAAAACCTGGTTAAACAAAAATGGTTTAGCTGCTAAGTCTGATATGTAGATCACTGAAAAGAAAGCAATGTATATCTACAGACATTGCCATATCTACAAGGACTCTTCTGCAGCTTCCAAAAGTCACACAAAAACACACACACCCATTCTTGCATGAGTTTTGGAAGCTCCAGAGGCCGCATGAGAACACGGCTCTCTCGTACAACTACTGGAGGCTATGTGAGGGCACACCATGTTCTCACTGTGCAATCTCTAAAAATTGCACAAGATCATGGCACGTTTTTGAGAATAGGTGTCCTCGGGGGTTGGTGAATACTGGTATATTACCCAAAATTTGTGATGCGTCACCTTTGACATGTATGTCATAGTTTTGCCAATACTAGACTGGATAGTCATCAGTTAATCATGTGGTCTGCACGCAATTGAAACTCTTAGGTCACTTCTAACTTTATGTTCTATGTTAGGGCAACACAGATCTCATGGAGGTTCCTTCGCATTATATCATATCCTAAGGAGTACAGACTATTGAATATTAGTTTCACAATCATCAAGATAAGGAAGTAGAGGGTGCTATCTTTTGAGGGAGGAGCTCTGGCTTGGAAAAGAGAAGTCACAACACATTGGTCATAGCTTATCAAAGGCACAGAGCAAGTAAATTAGCTTTCCATGTTATTTCCATGTTATGACTCTTCTTGTTCTCTAAATAAGGAAAAACCCAAATGAGTTTATTACTTTTCACCTTCTGTTGAGAACATCTCATACTGCGTGTGTTTCAAAACTCTCTTGGGGCTGAGGAAAGTTTTTACACCACACTGTAAAAAATATAAGGGTCTTACTAATATCACAAAGTTTTGCTATGTGCCTGGCAATTTGACCGTGCTTGTGCATAAGGTGACGAGCAAGCTGCGTTGCAATGGAAGGAGTTTTATTTAGGGTTGCCAAGTATTGCAGCTTTCTAAGTTCTACATGATTTTACAAAATTGATTGGGTGAACTTTCTAATATGGTACTACTAAACTAGTTTTCCCTCTGATAAAGTTTTCAAAACACTAAGTGTCCCTCTCTAACCCCAAAAAGCTTCCTACGGCTACCTTCAATGGTTTGCTTTTATTTAATTTCATACCTTTTATTTTTACATTTATTCCCACCTGTACGTCTATGGAGATTTTCAGTCATCCAGGTCATGGTTGTCTCAAAGGTGCTTTTGTTTTTCCCCCCCAAGAGGCAACTGGATTTTCTGGTTTTTCTTTGGAGACGTTTCGCTTCTCTAGAGGTGGGATTCCCACTGTAATTGTATTTTCCTCAGATCATATATTATTCTGTGGTGTACCTTTTAGGTTAATGGTGCTCTATAAATAACAATGGTTTTATATTTCCACCTATATTGAATATTTAAATCAGGGGTGTCCAACCTTGGCAACTTTAAGCCTGGAGGAGTTCAACTCCCAGAATTCCCCAGCCAGCTTAGCTGGCTGGGGAATTCTGGGAGTTGAAGTCCTCCAGGCTTAAAGTTGCCAAGGTTGGACACCCCTGATTTAAAGGATCCTGAACAGGTCACAGCAAAGCATTTCAGGTTCCATCAAGACTCATGGGAAGCTAATTTACTTGCTCTCTGTGCCTTTTCATAAGCTATGACCGCTGTGTTGTGACTTCTCTTTTCCAAGCCAGAGCCCCTCCTTCAAAAGATGATACCCTCTACTTCCTTATCTTGATGATTTGCCTGAAATGGTATAGAGTTTCCTTCCTGAGCAGGGGGTTGGACTAGAAGACCTCCAAGGTCCCTTCCAACCCTGTCATTCAATGTAATTCCCGGGCAATAGTATGAAAGTGTTTTACTTTTGGCCCAACAATATTCTGTATTAATTTCCCCTCTAAAAGCTAATGCAGACAGTCCTAGACTTACAACCACAATGGGGATTTGAACTTCCATCATTAAACAATGCTGTCGATAAGAGGATTGTGGCTGATTTTATGACTTTTTTTTGCCATGGTCATTTTTGCCTGCTTCCCCCGTTGATTTTGCATATCAGAATCCCACTGGGAAGTTACAAACGGTCATCACTGAAACCATAGTAAACACATGCCAGTGGCCAAGTGCTCAAATTTTGATCATGTGACTACAACAATTCGTAAGTGTGAGGACTGGTCATAAATCGCTTTTTCCAGCACTGTTGTAACTTCAAAGAAGTCATTAAACGAATGATTGTAAGTTGAAGACCATTTGTAAGGTATAACTCTGCTCAGACCATGTTAATCTACCATTAGTAGTTAAAATCTGATTTAAGCTTGTGGTGTTCCTGTATGCTGTATAAATCATACACAGTATTTGTATGGGATCTGTAAAGTTTCATGTTTACATTCAGAGTATCATGTGTACTCTCATACCAAATTTAGACAGCAATAGATTTAAAAAGTACAGGCAGGAGATAATCACGACGTGACTCACTTGTTGACTCATTCATGTAAGAGTTTCACTGGGTGTTAAGATACTTCGCAGCAGTGAAGTTCAAACTTCAAACCAAGATGCAGCATGAGCTGGCAATGAGATGTGCTCTGAGTTTCTGCTGAAATGTGTGCCACACAATCTTTGTCACAGAATTAATCAGCATAACACTCCTGCCACAAGAGACGTAACGTGCTTTCTCACATGAAAAAAAAGGAGGAGGATTTCAAGGCAGCAGCCAGGAACATCTCACTCATTTTCATACAATTGGGTGGTGCCACAGAATGGGTGGGTGTGTAAGGGAAATTCACTGATTTAATACTTCTGAGATTGAATTTGGACAATGGCAAATTCTAGTGGCAGCCTGGAACAATTCCCCGTGTGTACATTGCAAGAGTGTATTACTATTTCTCTACTAGAATTGAAAACTATCTCTGGCTAAAGAGTATATTCTGTTGAAGAAGTGGGGTTTATGACAAAACATCACACAAAATCATTTGTTAAATGGTCCATCATTTCCAATAATAGTGCATTGCTTGTCCTCTGAGCAGACTCAGTTCTCATAAAATTGTTCTAATGTTGATAATGATGATTGTCTCGTACAAGAGGATAGCAAGGGATTATTCTACCCACCCACTGACCGGCTTTTGAAAACTCTGGGTTTCCCTAAAAAAATGCTAATATTCCAAACTGGTTTTCCATAACCATCTTTTAGGCATATGGATATAACTTCACTACTCAGTGTTCTAAGGTTGCCCTTTTCTAAAATGCATCTCTCTCTCTCTCTCTCTCTCTCTCTCTCTCTCTCTCTCTCTCTCTCTCTCACACACACACACACACACACACACACACATATTATGGTACACTTGTCTCTTTCTTAAATAGCCAATAAACATTCTGGGGCCTGTGAGCCTACTCAGTCTTTGCCTGAATCTCCCTTCTAGAATATTTCTTAATCTGTAAACTGGCATTCTCCCAAGACAGCCAGTTCCTCCATTTTGTACACATGCAGTGAATTAGAAGAATCCACTTTCACAGAATACATCGGTTGAAAATATAAAGAACCTATTCTCTATTCTGAAAGGGGCAAATCTTTATACCTCGTCTGTTAACCAGCTGCCATTCGGAAGAATCTATTGTACAGTACTCTTTGCAAGCAATCAAAGAATTCCACTAATAAATAACTCCTTATAAAGAAAGCTGCTTCCGTTTGGCAACTTTGTGAAAAATCCAACAACAGCCAAGAAAATGGATTTGCAGTACAGCTTAGGTCTGGCAAACTTAAAGGGGGAAAAAAAAAAAACCTGGCAGGGAAATATTGAACTGGGGGAACTGGGAATAAATCACTAAAGGAATGTATATATGTACCTTACAAGTGGGATCCCAGCCTACTTATTGGGAATGGCATTTGACCCACAAGGGAATCTGAGACATGCTCCCACTGCTGCAGTTTGGAGCAGCTTAATTGGGCCCAAAGAGGGGACTTTACCTGGTGAATATCAGGAATCTTGAGCCGGCCTCCGCTTAGCTGGGGAGCTGGGGGGAAAGAAAGGGGAGAGTCACTCACCTGCGGAGCTTGTGCGCCTGCCAGCGAGCAACTGAGCCATCCAAGGAGATGGCAGACTGAAAGAAGAAGGAATGGGGGAGCTGTCAGGGGTCCCTGTGCGTCAAATAAAGTCACAGGATAAGTTCCTTGAGAGGGAAGGCTGGGCCAGGCAGGTGGCCAGGGGAGGCGGGGAAGACATTGTGGAAAGCTGCAGAGATCAAGGCCAGGTGTATGACATATGCATGGAACAAAAAGGATGTTAGAAGGGGGTTTGGGGTCTAGTTAAATATGGTAGGACCGCCAAATCTGTAAGAGGTAATGCTTGTGCATTCAGGTACATGGACCATTAAAAATAATCTCCTTTGGCTCTTCTCCTGTTCAGCACTGCAATGGTTAATCTTGTGATATGTGCCCATTCTGGCACACGTAGACATTTCTGCCATCACAAGACTGATCTCCAAGTACCTGGCAGCAATCCTGAGATACCCTTCCTTTGCTAGCAAGCAAAAACGAATTCTGTATAAATTAAACCACTGTTCCTCTTGTTGTTTTTCTTACTAATCTGCATTAAACCAAGATTCACCGAAAGTGGAATGCAGGTTTTATCATCAGGTTTGCAACCTCCGCAATTGGATCAGAAAGGAATTACTGATCTCTATCATTTTCTCTCTCGCCTCTTACTCTAATCAGAAATAGGCTGGCTCTATAATTCTCCTGGGTAAGGCAGCACCTAGCCAATTTTGCCCGATTCCAAAGCTAAACAGGATTTACCATGCGCACCTAATCATGACACCAAGCAACCTGTTTTTCACATCACATCCCTGCTCACATAGTTACCGTCATCTGCTCTTCTAAGCACAAATCTGTTGTAAAATCAGTTAGGCTGTGTGTGTCACTCATAACCTTGGAGGGGTGCATTGATTTGGAACAAGGGTAATACAGGCAGGATTGGGACCAGCAATGAGTACAGCACATTTCACTCTGGTTTAATTTTCTATTGAATTAATACTCAATTTCAAAGAATATAAATCTGGATAACTCGCCCTTATTGCGTCTCATAGGCAACTCACAGCTAAGGCAGCTTAAAGTCAGCTTTACTACTAATGAAGACAAATATAAGTGTCCCAGGATAATGCAGTGAGATCAAAATTGGTCTTGGTGACCAACCCAGATTCGACCTTCAACTTTATTAATCTATTTTTAAAGTAGTAATTACCTGTTCTTCTGATACTATTCTCCAATTGTTTCTGTTTGCCAGGTACATTGGGACAGAATGGATGCACTCCAAATTCCTTCAATTATATACTGGCATCTTGTGGAATCAAAGAAAATCCCTACTTTTGGGACAGCATCCCCCGAGATATGGAGGGCACTCAATATTTCTGGAATGTCAGAAAGCTCTTAATCCCTGGCTTTGTTCCCAGGTTTGGAGTTAATGGGTTTATTGATGTATCCTTTGTGATCTCCAATAGAAGAAAATACCTGTAACTCAGGAAGGAACTGTGGCATACTTGATGCTTTCTGAGGTTGGTTGCTGCTTGCAGACATTCCTTTACCTGACTGGGTAACATCATCAGCGTAATGCTATCATACTGATGATGTTACATAGTTGGGTAAAGAAACGTCTGCAAGCACAGGGAGCACCATGAATTCACTTGTGATATTTTCCTACAGTTTTATGAAGTGAGCAGCCATATAAATCTAATACATAAAAATTAAATTATTGTATTTTATCCACAGTGTGACTGATGACATGGTCTGGGGTATGTTCAGCTCTTATGGGTCACTTTGGGCTGCTGCAAACATATGGCTCATTCTGGTTATTGTTTACTGGGCTTTGTTTTTGAGCCATAAGAAAAACTGGACAACAAACTTCTGCAAATTTAGCCCTCTTTGTGAAAGCACAGTCCTCCACAGAATGCCAGTTTCAATCAGCAAGCATTATAAAGAAGGAGTTTGTTGCAGGTCGTCCTCGAATTAGTCAGTCGCTTAGTGATCGTTTGAAATTATGACAAACCACTTACAACACGATTTCAAAGTTCCAATAGCCCCCTACCACTGTCCCATGATCATGTTTTGGATACTTGGCAAATGGCCAGCATTTAGGCCTATTTGAACTGTCCCATGGTCACACAATTATGATTTGTTATGGGTTGTTTTTTTTTTGTCTGAAACTGGTATTTACTCTGGTTTGTAGCACACAAAAAAATAGCCATTGGATACAATGGGTTTGCTTAATGACCACAGTGATTGCTTAATGACTGTCTTAAAAAGTTGTAAAATCGGGTGTGGCAATGTGGTGACCTTCTTAAAGCCTGGCTTGACCATAATTCCAGGGTCCATTATGGTCATAAAAGCAGGGAATTCTGGGAGTTGAAGTTCACGCATATTAAATTGTCAAGTTTGAAAAACGCTGGTCTGTGGTAGTAAAAAGTCTGAAAGAATCTGGCAGCCCAAGGGAATTATATTAAACAACATATGCTTATTTGTCAACACATGTTAAAAAAAAAAGGACAAAGTTTTGATTGCATGGTTTTGGCTGCCCTTTTGATTTTTTTTGACCCCCGCTTCCTTGAAAGAGAGCCACCTCTGTATTTTGCTAATCTGTTGTCACATGTGCCAACATTATGTTTCTGTTGGAAAAGGTGTGGAGGCGGCTGTCTTTGTTTTCTGTTTTTATTATTTATGGAAATTCTGTTTTACCCATTCCAGGAACTACTGGCCACAACCACTCACAGCCAGCCCTGACATGCCCTTGGAGAAACAGTTGAAAACAGTGCTTGCTCATTATTGATTCTTCCTTCCCACTTCACTGCCCCCACAACCTTCCATTAACCTAGCTGAGAGGCCCCAGAACCAGAGAAGGGCCAGGAGATTAACTCTCCCAATATGCTGACAGGGAGGTTTTCTCCCAATTCACCCCATTCCTCTGCCCTTCCTCTACATTTGCAATTCATTTTTGCCCATTTCTACCCCACTGCAATCGAAATTTTCAGTGCCACAAAGAAGAGGGCGTCAACTTATTTTTCAAAGCACCAGAAGGCAAGATAAGAAGCAATGGATGGAAACTAATCAAGGAGAGAAGCAACCTAGAATTAAAGAGAAGTGAAGACAGTGAAGATGATTAACGGCGAAGACGATTAACCAGTGGAATAACTTGCCTTCAGAAGTTGTGGAGGCTTTTAAGGAGAGACTGGACAGCCATTTTCTGTCTGAAATTGTATAGGGTCTCCTGCTTGAGCAAGGGGTTGGATTAGAAGACCTTGAAGGTCCCTTTCAGCTCTATTCTGATGGATGGGTGGATTGAAAAGACTCTTTTCAATAAAACTGATTAAACATCCCTAACAAATAATAGGAACAATCAACCTCCAAACATAAAAATGCAAACAATAAAAACAGAAGTCGATAAAAATCAGGAAAAGGCTGAATATCAATATCAGTATCAATATCTTGATATTCAAAATCAACCCTGAATATCAGCAGCCGGCTCTCCATCAGGAAGCTGTTTCACTGTTGGATCAGATCAATCGGGGCCAGGCTGGTTCTGCTTAGAGTAGATGATGATGCAGATTTGTCTGCCAGGCCAGTTTCTCAATAGGTATTTGGCACTTTCCCAAGCGTCACACCTGTGGCCTCTTAGTCAGTCAACACTGGCTAAACCTGCCGTTCAAACCCATCAGTTACACTCCCATTGATTAGGGAGAGTGATTGTATTGCTTTCCAGTGGGAGGAGAAACAGAGGCAGGGGAATATCCATCACTTTCCTTTCCTTGTCCCTGGTGAAAAGGGCAAGGTCAGTCCTGGACTTCCTGGACTTGTTATTCAGCGATAACACAGCATCCAGCATGTCAGCATAGTTCATGCTAGACTACAGCTTGGAGAGAAGCTTGGAGAGATGGCTGGCTGGCTGTGTCCTAAGACTCCAATTCAGCAGTGGGGAAAGGTCCAGAAGGACACTGACTGTTGAGCACTCTCATATTTAATGATTCTGCCTCCTGACATAGAGCATGCAGTAGCCCTGAGAAGGCAGTCAAAATTTATGCCATGCCTGATATCTTTGCACTCGGAAGGAATGTTTGCCCTCCTTCTCCTGCAATATTTCTAAGTAACAGGATGCTATGTACTAAATGTGGTGGCTCAGTTGCTAAGACGTTGAGCTTGTCAATCAGAAAGGTTGGCAGTTCAACAGTTCAAATCCCTAGCACCGCATAATGGAGCAAGCTCCCATTACTTGTACCAGCTTCTGCCAACCTAGCAGTTCAAAAGCATGTAAAAATGCAAGTAGAAAAATAGGGACCACTTTGGTGGGAAGGTAACAGCGTTCTGTGCACCTTCGGCATTTAGTCATGCCGGCCACATGACCATGGAGATGTCTTCGGACAGTGCTGGCTCTTCAGCTTTGTAACGGAGATCAGCACCGTTCTCTAGAGCCGGAAACGACTAGCACATATGTGCGAGGGGAACCTTTACCTTACCTTACTTATGTATTAAAGTAGTGTTTCTCAACTTTGGCCACTATGCTGGCTGGTGAATTCTAGGAACTTAAGTCCATACATCTTCAGGTGGTCAAAGTTGAGAGCCACTGTACTAAAGGGAGAAAGTTTCCTTAGTTTAATTGTAAGTTTAATTACTTAATTGTACTAGAGGCACAGGCATGTATGTATCTGCTGCCTTCCAGGCATACCTTGATACAGCTCTTTTTTGACGCATGGTTTCCCTACAGCCAAGACCACACACTTGTTTGGCCAGAATAGATCTTATACAAAAGTCCCCATAGGATATGGTCAAGAAAGTCAAGATGGCAGTCATGATAGTGCAATCAAGCCTTTGCTTGATTTTTTTTTTTTTTTAAAAAGGCTCCCTGAGGATAACCTTGATCTTACAGAACATATTCCTGGTGACAAGATGATGAATCAGAACGCAGATCCATACATGAGGCAGCTAGGTTTGCATTGTAGAGTAGATGGGCAATTTTTTGGTGTTCTTACTGCGAGGAGAGGCTGGGCTGCAATGAGCAGGACAGGAATCGAATAGGTGGAAGCACATTGCAAGCAGGGATGGGATTTTCCAGTTTTAAAAAACTTTTAAGCCTGTCTTAAGGCTTACGATATAGTTTTCGTGGCCTCAACTTGATGGGAAGCTATATTAATTACTCCCCAACCTAATACATACACTTCAGAGAACTTGAGAGGGAGCATAAAAAGACTTGGGGGTTAAGATGTATAACATGTATCATTTTACTATTCTCTCTGTCTGTCTTACACACACACACACACACACACACACACACACACACACACACATTTTTCTGCCACAGCTTCATCATAGTTCCAAGCTTCAGTTCCAAGAAATTAGCATCTTAATGAAAACATAGCAAACACAGTATTTACATTTGTAGATCCCCACAAAGTTCTGAGGAAACCTGAAACCCAGAAAGCAAGAATCATAAATTTCTGAAGTCACATCTAAAATATGAGGAAACAGGAGAGACATAAACAAAAAGAGAGATAGAGATTTCTCAGTAACTCAGACTGAAAAACAACAAAGTGAAACCATATATCAACAGGGCAGAGTGAGATATCAGATATGGTCAGACTCCAACAGCACAGCCATCTTAGTCCAAGCCCAGTTTAGAATACCATAAAAGAAAGAAAATAAAGCAATATATTGGCAGTGTTCATACAGCACGCAAAGCCAGGTCAAGGAAGACAAACAGATTAATTTGCAAACATACCAACCCTGAATGATGTTTTTGTGTGTGTGGTTAAACCAGTAGTGGAATTCAATTTTTTTTACTACCGGTTCTATGGGCATGGCTTAGTGGGCATGGCAGGGGAAGGATACTGTAAAATCTCCAGTCAGAGGTGGTATTTGCCAGTTCTCCGAATTACTCAAAATTTCCACTACCGAAAATCTCCAGAACTGGTCAGAACCTGCTGAATCCCACCTCTGGATTAAACCCAGCTCATTTGATGAATAGATGATTCAGTTTATTGTACAAATCCAGACTATGGGTTAATTCAGGATCTACATGATTCTAATTGTTCCACAAGACACCTGGAACCTTCCAGATCCAGAGGGGATGCCATCAAAACAGCAAGATTGTGGATGTGGCAAATTCCGCCTCTTTGGTACATCCATACCATGCAGCTACAGAAAAGGAAAAGTTTGCCAAAAAGTCTGCATTATCCAAATTGTGTCACTAAATACCAGGACAGTTGCTCACTGATTTTCAGTGAGTAATAAGCATCAGATACAGTTTACATACAAAGAAAAGTATTCAAAACAAAAACAGAAATGTGGGAAATCATAAATCCCATCTCTATAATGTCATCATTATGTCACCACTTAATCCAGTACAGCTCTTGACTCCTGGGGAAAAGAAAAGAAAAGGGAAAGGGAAAAGTACATCCCTAACTGCCAAAGCATTTATCCACTCGTGTTCTAAATGAAAGCTGAAACTTCAAAGAAAGAAGAATTCACACAAAGGACTGGTCCTGTCTTTGGGCAGAATGCAGCAGATGCGGAGGGAACAGGCTGATGGCAAGCTATTGGGAAGAGAGTCCTCTTCTTTTAAATTGTCTTAATCTGTTCTGGAGAGTGCTGTTCCTTTACTAATGTTAAAATTAGATTCTGCTGATAACATGATTAGCTTTTGGCTATGGAAGGAAAGATATCTTGATTAGACTGTCAGGCAGCAAAGATGTTTGGGACCGATGATCAGACTAACCAAGTCCAGGCTTAAAAACTCCAGGCAAATGTTTAATTTTCTGTATCATGTTACTGTCATCTAACGGTGGTCCACATCTTTTGGTTCTACTGGTGCTGGGAAGCTGGAAATGTTTTGGTTTTTTTTTGTAAGGTATATATGTGGATGTTTTTCATCATGCCCCAGTTGGCATTCCATAAATTTAATATAATAACATAAGCATAAGAAAATAAGTTATGCCCCCACCCCAACTGGGTCAGACTCCTGGCCCATCTAGTCGAACTGTCTGCCAATCCCAAAAGAAAGTTCCCTCATTTCCCAGCAACTGACTTTCAAAAGCAGCTCCACTACCATCAAGGCTAATAGCCATTGATCTCCATGACTTCCATGAATTGGTCCAACTCATTTTTTTGAAGCCACTTCTCTGGGTAGTGAATTCCAAAATTGAATTATATGTTGTGTACAAAGCTATTTCCTTCTGTCTGTCCGGATTCTTCCATGATTCTATTTCATTAAGCAACCTCTGGTTCTAATATTTTGGGAAAGGGAAAAGAGCTTTTTTTTTGGTCGATTTTATCTATGCAACATTTTGTACATTTTCCTCGTCTTTCTCATTTGCATGCTTTGTAGATGGGGAAAAAAAACACCAAATGTCACGATCTTTTCTCCTAGGGAAGCAGCTCTATCCCCTTGATTGTCTGAACTGCCTTCTGAACTTCTCTAGGTCTCCCTTTTTAGGCACAGTGACCAGAACTGCACACAATATTCCAGGTATGGTCATATCATTGATTTATATACAGGAAGAGATTATGAAACTGGCATCTCTGTTTTCAATTCCATTTCTTATTATCCCTAACAAGCTGTTTGTCTTTTTTACAATGGTTGCACACTGACACTTTAATCGAACTGTTTACTGTTCCTTCAGGATCTCTTTCCTTATCAGATACAGATAATCAGAGTTGGAAGGGACCTTGTAGGTCATCTAGTCCAACCCCCCACCCAAGCGGGAGACCCTACACCATTTCTGACAAATGGCAGTCCAATCTCTTCTTGAAAGTCTCAACTGATGGCACTCCCACAACTTCTGAGGGCAAGCTGTTCCATTGGTTGATTGTTCTCATTGTCAGAAAGTTTCTCCTTGTTTCCAGGTTAAATCTCTCCTTGTTCAGTTTCCATCCATTATTCCTTGTCTGGCCTACAGGCGCTTTAGAAAATAGCTTGACCCCTTCCTCTCTGTGGTAGCCCCTCAAATATTGGAAGACTACTATCATGTCTCCCCTGGTCCTTCTCTTCACTAGACTAGCCAAGCCCAGTTCCTGCAACCGTTTTAGTTGTAAGTTATGCTTTCAGGAAAGCTCTGATCCCATTAGTTCTATGCATACAGTAACAGATTTTTTTGCACCAATGTGCATAATTCTTGGCCATAATTCCTTCTTCGGGAGATGGCAAGATTGTTTCTTGGCTTGCTATCTGTGCTGCAACAGAGAATAAAGGTACATTTTCAACCTAGCCACTAATCTACCATGTTAGGGAGTTTGTCATATCTAGAGATAAACAAGTTGGAAAGCACTGTGTGATAATTAGATTGTGGATCAGGAGCTATTCAGGAGTGTGTACTCAAGAATGGGATAAATACAAGTTCAAACAAACTGACTTTCCTTAAGATAGTTTATTCAATAAGCTTGGCTCGAAAGTCACCAAGCCTTAAATAAACTCCAGAACAGAAAGCAGAAAAAAGGGATTTGTCAGAAGTGTTCAAAGGATTCAGCTAAAAGTCATCTGGTTCAACTTGATGCCTCCAATATTGTCAGACAACTTTAGTGCAAAACTACTTTGTAGATTGATGGCTTTGTTAAACTGTATTATTGGTTGCTTGTTTGCTGTGTATAAACCAACTAGAAAGGAAGGTGGCCTGAAAAAGCCCTTTATGAGTGGAAAAATAAAAAAAAAAATATTTTCCTTTCACTGGGACTAAAAGGGAAAGTCGCAGAATTCCTGTCAATTTCACTCACTCAAGCGAAAGACAGATCAGCCTTGGAGGATTCCTTTCTTCTTATTTAAATTCTTTAAAACATTGTTTCACCATTCCATCACTGAGCTTTAAAAGGGAAAAAAAGCCCAGTTTTTCAACCTGTTACCACTGGACCTGTAAAAAAAAAGAGAGAGAGAGAGGAGGGAAAGACCTCTGATTACTGGAGTAGATGTGATACCAACGAGAGGAGTTGGAGGGGTTTGCTTCCAAGGAATTAAGATGCAGCACCGAAGTCAGGGAGCATGGCTTGAGTCAGAGCTATTTGTGATGAATAGTCAGAAAAGACAGGCAAGGTGGGGTTTGAGCTTCTTCGGCGACAGACAGAAATCCGCGATCATGCACGGTTTCAGTCTGGGCTCGCTGCTGGAGCGCCCCGAGCTGGCTGGTTTCGGGGCTAAGCCACCCCGTAGAGGTGGTGAAGAGGGGGGAGACTGCCAGAAGGGTCGAGGAGAGCCGCATCTCTCCTCCTCAGCTGGCCATTACTCCCTTTCCCGAAGGCGGTTGCAGCGGTGGTCAGAAATGGCCACCTCAAAGAAGAACTCGACCGGAAAAGAATGTGCAGGAGGAAGATAAGTGAAAGTTTTGGCTGACCGGGTTAAATTGCAAAAGCAACAACTAAGGTAACCTGGAATTTAAACTAAAAAAAAAAAAACATCGTTCCCAAAGAAGAGTCTGAAGCAGTGAAGGAAAGTGAAAAGGGAAAGGTTTGGGTTTTTTCTTCTTCTCTCCCTTTCCCTATACTGACAACTAAGAGACTTTAAATAAGAAATCGGGAAAAAAATCCGCTTTGACATCAACAGGCAATTAAGCTGAAAATAAAACAAAATGTCAAAGGGATAATAAAGATTTCTGGACACTAAAAAATTTTTATAAGCAGGATAGGAGAGAAAAAGAATAAAAGGGCAGGATCTGGAAAAAAGGGAGGAGACTGCCTGGAATTAAAAGGAATATACAGTAAAACTTCAACAAGACTTCTAAAAGATACATTTTAACTGAAACTTGGCAACTAAATAGTAGAACCCCAGGAAGAGAAAGTGAAAAAAAAAAAAAAGCAAAAAGAAACAGCTTGCGTGTATTTGGGTTACTTGGTGATCTTTGGATTCTTGGTTATTGCATTTGAATGACTAAAATTAATCGGGTGGTTGTTTAAAAATTTATACAATGGCACTACTTCTCGATGAATTGAAAATGGAACTTAAAAAGTACAAAGAAGATGCACAAGAAGGGAGGGGTTCTTTTGGCTTCATTTTTCAATTCTTCGAAATGGAGATTTGGAACTATGACAAACAACAAGAAACGTCTGCAAAACAAGAAGACTGGGACAAAGAAGAAGCCATCTTTAATGAACAAGTAATTCTATGTGGGGAAGAAAAAGGAAAGGGGAGAAAGAGAATGGAGAATTTAAGACTTAAAAAAACAACCAAAGAAAAGAAAAATAGTTTGAAAAATAAGTATAATATTGGAAAGCAACAGAAGAGGGGAATACAGAAAAGAGAAATAGAGGTAGAGAGACAAGGGGGTAAAAAGGGGAGAGAGAAGAAGAGAGGGAAGAAGGAAAGGAAAAGAAGTTACAAAGGACAGAAACAAGATGTAAAGAAACAGGGCCTATTTAGAGATAATGGGTGAAAATTTAACTGAAAAAGGGATTCTGTAAAGGTACATAAGATTGTATTGTTATATTAGTAATAGAAATAATTTTAGAAAATTGGAAGCAATGTATGATTAAAATGAGGGATAAAATAGTTACTGTAATCTAGTGAAATGTTTGTTAATAAAATAAATGAAATAAAATAAATGAGAAAATTGAATTAGGAAGGGACGGGAACATTTTAATCAGTTAATGTTTTATAAAATATAAGTGAAGGGGGGGGGAATTAATTATGGAAAGCTTATAACTGTTCCCATAGAAGAATGATATTTAATTGAAAAGTAATGTTAAAGAAGTTAAGATTTTAATGAATATTAACATTAATGATAGAATTGAATTGGAATGGAATGTGTTGTTTTAATTACATATATTTATAATCTTTTTTTAAAAAAAAGAATATAGTGTGTATTTTAAGAATGTACCAAGCAGAATCCGAATGGAAGTTATGTATTATATTGAATGTTATAACTTTAAGGTATATATTGAAGCCTAAATAAGAGTTAAATGGATAAACTTAAAAGATATAAAGGTGTCATACTCCAATCAGCAACTACAGGAGAAACTTTGTTTAATGAGAAAAGATAATAGATAATTGAAACAGGACAGACAAAAAATATAATGATTTGAATTGAGACGAGATAATTAAAATAAAATTGAGAAAATTAAAAGAGGGAGAAGCTATGCAGAAAATGTAAAACAGTAATAAGATATGGAATAGAACATAAAAATGAGCATGAAATTGAATTTGTGTCTGTACGAAGAAATGTAACCCGGGATTACGCTACTTTCAAAAAAGATGTTTTATTTGTATTTTTTTTTCTCTTTGTGAAAACTCAAATAAAATTTACAAAAAAAAAAAAAAGAAAGAAAGAAAATACAGGCAAGTTGTAGTTAGTTGCTGGTTGGAGCTGGTTTCTGAATGACATCATCCAATGTTCTCTTCTCAGGAGATGCTGGAGTGAACTGGAAATGTGCATCTACCCTGAATCAGCTGTACCCACCTAACCAAGTATTTTGATGGTAGCAACTCCTAGGGATTTCAGGAGATATTGTCTTGGGCCTATTACCCCAACTATAAAAGGCTAAAGTGTACAGTGAATGCTTTCGGGAAGTGGGTATGTTCAGTCTAATGAAGAAGAGGACTAGAGGTGACATGATAGCAGTCATCCGTGGCTAAGACACTGAGCTTGTCAATCAGAAAGGTCGGCAGCTTGCTGATTCGAATCCCTAGCACCGCGTAACGGAGTAAGCTCCCGTTACTTGTCCCAGCTTCTGCCAACCCAGCAGTTCGAAAGCATGTAAAAATGCAAGTAGAAAAATAGGGACCACTTTGGTGGGAAGGTAACAGCATTCCGTGAGCCTTCGGCATTTAGTCACGCCAGCCACATGACCACGGAGACGTCTTTGGACAGTGCTGGCTCTTCAGCTTTGTAACGGAGATGAGCACCGCCCCCTAGAGCCGGAAACATCTAGCACATATGTGCGAGGGGAACCTTCACCTTTACCTTAATATTTGAGGGGCTGTCACAAAGAAGAGGGGGACAACCTATTCTCCAAAGCACCTTAGGGCAAAGCAAGAAGTAATGAATGGAAACTTTAGTAAGCGAGATCCAACCAAGAATTAAGGAAAAATTTCCTACCAGTGAGAACAATTAATCAGTGGAAGGGCTTATCTCCAGAAGTTGTGGATGGTCTGTCACTGGAGGTTTTTAAGAAGAGATTGGACAGCTATTAGTCAAACAAGGGGCTAGACTGGAAAACTCCAAGGTCCCTTCCAACTGTTTTCTGTATTACAGTATTCTGTAATTCAATAATTATGTAATACAATATTCTGTAATCAGGAGGAAAAACTATTTCTATCCTTGCTGCTCTTCTTTTCAGAGCTTGGTATATTCACTGTTAAAATATTTGCTTGAACTGTTCCCTTTTTGTATTCCATTAAGGTAAGGTGACCAACCGCCCTCCTTTAGGGAGGACAGTCCTCCTTTTATAAGTTCTGTCCTCTCTCAAAAAGTGTCCTCCTATTTGATATTTGAAGGCTAATCTGTAAATCTCCGTATTTGATCGATGCCGAACTGATCCGTTGTGTGTAATGTGATGTATTTGTATTTGACATGATGATTCGTCAAGGCTCGGTACAGTGCGGCGAGATGTGATTATGAGACACATGCGCTCCACACAGGAGAATTGTTTTGAGAGAGTGCACCGCGCGCAAGTGGCTTTATTTTTTTTCTTCAGTTTATTTGTGTCCTCCTTTTCATTGTATAAAAGTTGGTCATCTTAATTAAGGTATGAGTAGGAAAGCTGAGGCTTCTTTTCCACCACCCCTATACACTAGCACCTTAGATTATAATTGTGAAAATGTGCAGAAAATATGCACTCTTACTTTGAGGTGGAAACACAGGAAAAAGTGTAGTAAAAATTCTCCTTGCCTCTACTACCAGAGGGAGTACCAGTTTGGCCTAGTGTTTAAGGTGCTGGCTAAGAAACCAGGAGACTGTGAGTTTTAGTCCCACTTTAGGCATGAAAGCCAGCTGGGTCACTTTGAGCCAATTATTCTGTCTCTTAACCAAGCCCACCTTACAAGGTTGTTGTTGTAGGGAAAATTTATCAACCTTGGCAACTTGAAGATGTATGGACTTCATCTCCCTGAATTCCCCAGTTAAGTTGCCAAAGTTGAGAAATGCTGGTCCAGATAGTTCAACTACCAGTATTAATGGCTGGTCATTTCTTCGGTCTAATAGGTCTGGAGAATGAGACTATAATTGAAGTCTTAAATATTTTCCTGGAATCCCTGAGGGCCCGAGTCTGGTCTATTAATTTATTAGTAAACTATTAAGGGGCTTTTGCAAGTGAACCATGACTTAGCTCCAACTAGACCTAAACCATCTTACTCAATTTGTCCATCTTTTGCTTGACACAAACAGAATCAGTTATAAATGTAACTGCTAACATCTTTTTTGACACTTATCAGAAAAAGCTAAAGAGGCTGACCATAAATGCTTTAGTTGTATGAAAAGTTAGTTAAGCTGACTGATTGTAGCTTTGTAACTGTGCTGAAGAATTTTGCTAGTGGGCCTATTATTGAAATAAAGATAACATGGCACTTTATTTATTTGGAAAATTTATATTGCCACCTACTCGCTCACAGAAACTCAAAGTGGCTTACAGGAAATAAAAACACTATAAAAGAAATAAAAATAATACCCACCCACCAGTGGTGGGATTCAATTTTTTTTTTACTACTGGTTCTGTGGGTCTGGCTTGGTGGGCATGGCAGGGAAAGGATACTGTAAAATCTCCATATTTAATGGACTCCATCCCGCCCTGCGTTCCCCAGGCCCACAGGCAAAACCACATCTTCAGGGCTTCCGAAAGAGTGTCAGAGTGAGGGCCAGTCTAATTTCCGGAGGGATGAGGTTCCAGAGGGAGGAAGCCACCACAGAGAAGGCCCTTTCTCCGGGTCCCTTATGCCAGATATATCTCTTTAGGGTACGGGACCCGCAACATTCCTTGCCTCCCCATGGGTCGGGTAGATATGACCAGGAAGAGATGGTCCCTCAGATAGCTTAGCTTAAACTGTGAGAAAGAATGTCACGAAATGGTTTGGAGGTAAAAGGTTCATCATGAGCGTATTAAAAAAACACACCCAGATGTAGACAGTTTAGCTAATTAAGTGCACCTCATGCTTATTATAGGCTGTGTTAGCCGAAACTACGCAAGTCTTCAATAAATCAGCAAAAAGTGATGAAATACCAAGAAATTCTGGTGTATGTCTGAGGTTTATGATATAAACACAGTTTGTTGAATATTAGGGGACATGCTTGATTTGGACTTGGGAGACCCAACCCAAAGTTGAAATGCAACAAATGAAGCCCGGGTGAATCAAGAGCCTCCCTACAAGGCGTTTTGCTTTTTGCTACCAATCTTTGCCTGTCAGTCTGCTCTGAAACCAAGTGTCACGCCAAACAATCAGCTGGAATTCAGTTCAAGGGTAATTTGCCCTCTACAGCAAACTTCCATTTCTCATAAATGCCATCTCAAACAAAGAAAAAAAGAGAGAGAGAGAGGATGGTACAAAGGTAGGGCAGGTTGAGAGTCCGTTGGTGACGCCCCACCCATGCTTGAGCTAAAGAGCCCGCCCAGGTAACAGGACAGTTTATAAATCAGCTCAGAGCTTTGGGTGCTTCACCTGCTTTGCTCAGAACCTCACGACTAGAAAGCAGAGGATCGCATTGCAATTGGGAAGGCAGGGGCTGATTTATCGGTGCCAACATGTCGATGGGTTTGGAGATTGGTGGTATAGTCCTGTCTGTCCTGGGCTTGATAGGCATCATCTTGTGTTGTGGGTTGCCTATGTGGAAAGTGACTGCTTTCATCGGCTACAACATCGTCACTGCGCAGTTCACCGGGGAAGGGCTATGGATGGACTGCGTGACCCAGAGTACTGGCCAGATGCAGTGTAAGGTCTATGATTCCATGCTGTCATTGGCACCGGACCTACAGGCTGCTCGGGCCTTAATCATCATTGCCATCGTCCTTGCGGTGCTGGGGATATTCATTTTCCTGATGGGAGCTCAGTGCACTCGCTGCATTGACGATGAATCTACGAAGGCCAAGATCACCATCGTTTCGGGGGTCATCTTTCTGCTGACAGGCATCCTGATTCTCATCCCTGTCTGCTGGTCTGCCAATCAAATTATCCGTGATTTCTACAATCCAGCAGTCCCAGGCCCCCTGAAACGCGAAATAGGACCTTCACTCTACATTGGTTGGGCGGCGGCAGCCCTTTTTCTTTTTGGAGGAAGCTTGCTCTGCTGTTCCTGCCCCCCCAAGGAGGAGAAGTACAGACCTACACCCATGGTCTACTCTGCCCCCAAGTCTACTGCAATGAGCTACGACAAGAAGAACTACGTATGAAGTGGCAGAAACCCCCCCACCCCCATGGTTGTAAGTGTTGCATGCCTACAAGGATGGGTTGAATTCACCTTTGCTTGCCCAAGAAGAAGAAAAAACTTCCATCAAGATTTATTCTCATGTTCAGTGAGAATTTGTACAGTGATGGTCCGTATGACTCCCTTCTGATGGAGTCCCTAAGAAGGGGAAGGAACTTGCCTGGCCCCATTTTTCTTTGTTTACCTCTGATATAAAACATTCTCACACTTGCTTTGAACACTTGGCTGGTGAGACCCCATCCCAATTGCCTTCCCCCTTCAGGGGCCAAAATGACTGCAGATGGTTAGTATAAACCTGGAAGGATCAAGTGGACTTCTTTGAATGATGGTTTCTGTGCGGTTGGATTCCCCACCCACCCACTCCTGCCGCTCCGCTCCCAACTTTGGACACCTTTGTTTTCTATCTACCTGTGGTTTCTGAAAGGGAACCCTTCAAGCAATGCGGGAAGAATATGATCATTTGCTGGACTTGGGGATGGGAACAATGTCAGCACTTGGGGTGGTTGAATATTCCTGGGGAAAATGGGTGGCAAGTGGCAGAGAGTGTTCTTTCCCTGAAGTTTTATCTGCATACTAAGAGTACTTGGCTTGAATCATGGTTAGTTTGGGAGGGTATTGTGTTGCACAAACCCATCCCCAATTGTTTAATTTATGATTCGATGCATATTTGAGCCTAGAGAAATGGTTTAATTCAGTACCCAAGTGAAATGTGTTGGGAGGACACTGCCAACGAGCCTTTTCCACATTGAACAAGTCCTGTATTTGAGATGGGGGCACAGCTGCCTGAGGAAATTTGTCAGCCACGTTTTGAGCATCAGAGCACAAGAATTTGTGTGGATTAGGAATCAAGAAGGCCTATACTCTTCCGCTTTTAGAATGAGAGCAAGGTCTCCTCTTCCCATCATAAAGAACAGTCAGCCATGAAGGTACTGCTCCTTGAACGGCATGTTGGCAGCAACTGGTGGAAGGGAGAAGTAAAGAACTGCCAGTGGTCCCTCTAGCCAAATAAAGTTTTGTCTCCAGACAGTTCTGTCCTTAAGAATAATTTCCCCATCTTCCTTTCCAAGATGATATAGAGAGGGCACTTGCTGGCAATGGGATATGGGTGGGTGGGTGGGATTTTATTATACATAGCTGAGGGTAAACATGGTTCCCTCATTTATTCTGTATATATAGTAAGTTACAGTGTGTTTCCTTCTTTGTTCCTCCCCAATAAAACTGTTTGAGAAACCAACCAAATCTTGCATACTTAATTATTTGGGAGTTGGCAAATTCCATTCTCCTGGGAACAGTGAGCTGTTACTAGCGAGTCCCAAAGAGATCCATCTTTCTCTGCTGGTGAACATTTTGTTCCCTTTGCTCCACAAGTTAGTTTTGTCATTATTATCTTTTCTCCAATGTTCTCTACCCCTCTTCGCCCTGGCAACATAAACAACACTTTGCTTGTTTTATGCTCACAACCCTGCCAAGAGTCAAGAGACCATTGGGGGCTTGACAGAAGCCAAGTTTTTGTTTAAAAATATGAGCTCAACTCTGAACGTGGCCAACAGCAACGGTCGTGAACATTCTGGAGTGGGGAGAAAAATCTGTGTACGGTCTGCACAAACTGCTAGACATGGATTTTCAAAACATTCGTTTGTACCAGACTGAAAGTATTCCACGAGAGACGGACGAATAAGGTAAAATGGGGAGATTAAATAGTAAAGATAATGAAATAGAATAGCTGTAGGGGATTTGCTTCTCCTATTTCAAGTCACTCTAAAAGTTGTGTGGAAATAGAATGGAAGCATTGGATATAAGATTATATTAATATGCCAGTGAGTAAGTTCAGTCAGTAAGTGACAAAGAAAGTCCGTTTCACACACAAAAAAATGTAAATTCATCTGCAGAACCCATTGCCACAAGATCCAGCAATGGCCAGTGAGATGACTTTAACAAAGGCTTGATAAAGCATGGAGAATGAAAAGTGAGCATTGTCCATGCAGGCTAAATCCATGTACAGAGCAAACTGCTTCTGGCTATCTAAAATAGTGGGAGAAGACTTTAACCTTAGGCTGTCTACTATTGACCTCACCCCTTTCCTAAGAGGTCTGTAGGGGGCGTGCATAAGCGTACCAACGTGCCTACCGTCCCTGTCCTATTCTTTTATTTTTCTTATATGTACCCATTTCATGTATTCATAACTATGTATATACTTACACCTATTATCTTGTAAGCGATTGACAAATCAAATAAATAAATAAATAAATAAAATATCAGGCATGATATTCCCCTCTGAAAAAAAAATCGGGGCCGGCCAAAAGAGACCCCCGCCCCACCGCGCACCAAGAAATCGCTGCCCAGCTCCCTTTCGCACCGCCCACCTGCCCGCCCGCCGCTCGCACCGCCCGCCTGCCCGGCCTCTGCTCGCACCGCGTTGCCTCGGGAAGGGAAAGGCAAAACCAGGAGCCGCTGCTGCCGTTGCAAAGCGCCGCCGCGGCTCTTCCTTTTTGCCTTTCCCTTCCTGAGGCAACGCGGGACTGGAGCCACGCAGAGCCGCGCCGGTGGTAGCAACTCCTGACTCGGGGCCTCCGAGGGGAGGGGAAGGAGGAGAAGAAGGGGGGGGAAAGGGGGGGGGGCGATTCCCAAAAAAATCAGAATTCCGATTTTAATTGGAAGAATATCATGTCTGAAATATACAGTACATCCCTAATCAATGGGACCCATAATGCACACTGCCTCCCCATCCTGGTAAACCAGGTGGATGAAATACAGATAGTCTTCAACTTATGACAACTGAGCCCAGAATTTATGTTGCTAAGTGAGAAAATTGTGAAGTGAGTTTTGCCCCCTTTTACGACTTTTCTTGCCACGTTTGTTAAGTGAATCACTGCAATTGTTCAGCTAATAACTTGACTGTTAAGTGAATCTTGCTTGTCAGAGAGGTAGTCACGTGACCCTGGGACACCGATCGTCATAAATATGAATCAGCTGCCAAGCGTTCAAATTCTGATCATGTGACCACGGGAATGCTGCAGAGGTCGTAAGTGTGAAAAATGGTCAGAGGTCACCAGTGCCGTTGTAACTTCGAACGGTCATTAGACAAACTGTTGTAAGCCTGCAGGAGAGACGTGGTTCTTGATAACCTTTCCATGCTCGAAAGCATTTTTCAGTGTATAGTTACTTTACATGTGCCACTTCCTATGCTGAGAACACTCTCAAGAGCAAAAGGCCCAGGTTTCAACTCAGGTGTGTGAACTGGGCTTTGGCTTGTCCTTAACCTGCAGAGAGTGGCTCGAACCTGTTTTCTTTCATTCCCCCCCAATGAGAAAGGTTTGGATCTCCGTCCGCTTCTCGCTTGCATGTTCTCAGGCAGGATTGGATTGAGCAAGCTCCTGTTTATTTTCTCTTGTTCCTGGTTTAGAGAGAGTGACAAACAATCCACGCCCTTCTGCTTGGCTTGGTTTACCGGCTGTAGATGAAGAATGACACAAACGCTGCAAACTGCAGAGGCTGGGGAAAGAAATAGAGAAGTTTCAGCGGGCAGGATTACAACGGCAAAGGAAGCAGAACAAAAGGTCTTTCTTATCCCAATAAAATTGGTGGATCTGTTTTTGTCCCCATTATCTGGAATAACATCCCCAAATTTAATTTACTTTATTGTCATTGCACCTTGTACAAGGAAATTAAATATCATCTTCAGGGTACAATCTGTACACTAGTTGCTAAATCTGGTTACTCCAGACGTATTGGGACTGGAATTCATCATTGTAGCAATGACTTCCCCCCCCCTCTTAATTAAATGCTTCCAATCTTTCCTTTGGCACTAAGCCAAAGTTTAAACACTTTATTATCTACCATTTTGTGGATAGCAACCAGCAAACATGATAAATAAATGCTTAGCACTACATAAAGAATTGATTTAATGTAATTTTTGAAGCAGAACTTGGCATATACTCAGCTCATTTGCATCTGAACATTCCCACTTCGTTTTTAGAAGACTTCCTTGACTGGTTCTTTTATCCTCTGGTGTGCACAGGATTATAGTCTCTCTCGCCAGTGTTTGGTCTTTATTGTGTGTATTTTATGTGAATGTTTTAAGAAATGCAAAACAGAGTTGGAAGGGAACTTGGAGGTCTTCTGGAAGTCCCCAACCTGCTCAGGCATGAAACCCTATACCATTTCAGATAGTTGTCCAATCTGTTCTTAAAATCTTCCAGTGTTGGAGCATTCACAACTTCTGGAAGCAAGTTGTTCCATTGATTAATTGTTCTAACTGTCAGGAAATTTCTCCTTAGTTTTAGGTTGCTTTTCTTCTTGATTACCGCAGTTTCCATCCGTTGCTTCTTGTCCTGCCTTCAATAAGGCATTGGAACCCTGCTATCATGTCACCCCAGTCCTTCTTTTCATCAAACTAGACATACCCAATTCCCGCAACTATTCTTCATAGGTTTTAGCGTCCAGTCCTTTAATCAACTTTGTTGCTCTTCTCTGCACTCTTTCTAGAGTCTCAACATCTTTTTTACATCGTGGTGACCAAAACTGAATGCAGTATTCCAAGTGTGGCCTCACCAAGGCATTATAAAGTGGTATTAACACTTCACATGATCTTGATTCTATCCCTCTGTTAATACAGTCCTTGGTTTTTTTGGGTAGCTGCAGCACACTGCTGGCTCATATTTAAGTGATTGTCCACTAGGAGTCTAAGATTCCTTCTCACAGTTACTACTATTGAGCCAGGTATCACCTATACCAGGGGTCTCCAACCTTGGCAACTTTAAGCCTGGCAGACTTCAACTCCCAGAATTCCCCAGCCAGCAAAGTTGGCTGGGGAATTCTGGGAGTTGAAGTCTGCCAGGCTTAAAGTTGCCAAGGTTGGAGATTCCTGACCTAAACTATACTTGTGTATTTGATTTTTGTTGCCTAACTGTAAAATCTTTTTTTTTTTTCACCATTGAATTTCATTTTGTTAGATAGCGCCCAATGTTCAAGTCTGTCAAGATCCTTCTGTACCTTTTGGAGTGTGAACTATTCCTGCCAGCTTAGTATCTGCAAATTTGATGAGTTCCCCGTCTATCCAGATGTAGTATTCAGCAGGTTCTGACCAGTTCTGGAGAACCGGTAGCAGAAATTTTGAGTACTTCAGAGAACCGGCAAATACCATCTCTGACTGCCACCCTCCATCTATTCTCTGCCTCCCTAGTCCCAGCTGATTGGCTGGGTCTTCTTTTGTTGCCCTGCACAGGAGAATGGAGCTGGAAAGCAGGTTAGTGGGGTAGGGAGGGAATGGGGATTTTACAGTATCCTCCCCTGCCCCACCACCAAGCCACACCCACCAAGCCACATCAAGCCCACCAAGCCACACCCATAGAACCGGTAGTAAAAAAATTTGAATCCCACCACTGCGTCTATCCCCTCATCCAAATCAAGCAAGGATAATAGGATACCCCAATTTGATTGGTTCCATTTTGTTCTAAAATTGGAACCTGCTTTTTTGTAGCTTACAGGTAGTCCTTGACTTACTGCTACAGAATTACAGTTGTAAGTCATGCCAATTATTAAGTGGGTCTTCATGTGACCACATCCAAATGAACAACCTTCTTTGCAGAAGTCATTAAGCAAAAGTCATGATCATAAAGTGAACCCAGTGTCTGCAATGCGCATTCTTTGCTGGAAACAGAAGTAAATGCTGTTTTCCACCAAAAAAGTTCTAAATCACAGTTATATAACCGTGGGATGCTGCAAACAGCCGCAAATGCAGGCCCCAGACATTGGAACTTTGGATCTGGGTCATGCATATCTTTTGGGAAGTCTGTTGTAAGTTGAGGACTACCAGTATTGTAAATCCATTATTATGTACCCTACATTCTGGAACAACAGAGAACAGGTCTTGACTTTCTTCTATGTGGCATTCATTTTATTTGTATTTATTTGTACAAGTATTTACAGTTCTTTGTAGAGAGATATATCCAACCTCAGTTTTTTCTTAAGGCTACAAGAAAGCTCCTTTAATTTATTTTAGTAGGCTTTAGCTTCTGGTGCCCCGGCCATCCTTGCTGCCAGTCTCTTAATCCTTCTTAGAGTATGCTGCCAAAAATTAACAAATTATTTGAAGGTGGCAACAGGGAAGTCTGCTTACTAATATTAAAAGAAGCTGAAATGTTGCTTTCTACGATATGGAAATCATACATTCATTTGCCTTTTTTCTGTAGGGAAAAAATGTGTGAAAAAAACGGGGGCGAAAGACCTAAATATCAAATAAATCTAACATTAAACATAAAGAACCCACCCATCAAATACTGTTTTAATGTTAAATTTATTTTTTTAATACAGAAGCTTCCCATCCTATGCAAGATAATTTGCATACTTCCAAATGGCAACCTCCTTGGCAAGCAAGGTGTCTTCAATGTGAGCTATAAGAGTCAAGATGGTGGCTGCAGTGATGAGATTGAAGCTCCAATAGTTTTTTAGGATGTCACTAGGGCATAAAAAACAGAAAGAGATTTGTTCACACTGTTGCAACCATCATCCTGACCATTTTTAACCATATCTTGGGTTTCTAATATAAAGAATGGAGTTATGCTTAAGAATTTTTTTTGTATGAGATTTGGGCATATCTATCATTCAGCCTGTTCACCAACATATTGTGCATTAGCAGGTTTATCACAGTTGATTACTAATGGATTATTAAAGATTCTTATAAAGATACTGGATGAGGTGAGTCTAGATCCTAGTTATATTTTCAATATCTTTACACAAGAATCAAATCAAAGGTTGAATTAACACTGATGTATTTGTTCCTTATTTGTAAGATATTCCCAACTCTGCATCCTTCCTAAGTTTCAAACACATTGCAGGTCACAGGAATTGCAGAAAGGGGAAGAGAAATGTTGGGGAAATTCTTCTGATTACTATAAAACATTACATTTGCCCTCATATCAAACATTGTAACCTCTTCCAAAAGGCCCCACCTTCGTCATAAAATGTTTTATCTACATTTAACATCAGGAACTAAAAGCCAATTAAAAAAGGCTGCAATTGCAGTTCCAACCGAAGAGTTTTCTTAGAGATCCAAAACAAAAAAACAAAAACTTCCAACCTTTCCATGTGCAGAAATACAGCATAAACAGACTGGGTACAATGATGGCTCTCGCGTCTTCTGGAACAAAAGAGTAAGAGGAGGCAGCAGAAAAAGAGAGAATGATGTCAAAGAAACAGCAAGGATAAGCAGAGAGATGCTATTTCTGGCAACTTGTGTCCCATTTAATGAGAAATGCAAATTTTGTGTGGCTATACTTAACTCGATGATGAGGATACCAATGAAATGACCTCTCTCCAAAAATTATTTTCTGAGAATTTCCCTAAAAATACTATTCTCCGTGCTTCCTGCAGAATATTCTGTGAAATACATATGCCTCCTCCTGTCCCTATCTGCAGACCACTTACAGAATGAAATCACTGGAGTGATTTCAGGTGCTAATGTGGATCTGCCCCAATATATCTAGGATTAATTAAGGACACCAATGGGCTTCTAACTACAAGTTTACTAATTTCTCAGAAGGTACAAATAAACCATTCTGGATTTTACCCTCTTCCCTTTGAATCTCCAAATCCTGTATAGACATTTCCATGACCCTTTCCCAATAACAAATTGCTGTGCTAAACTCTTTCTCATTTTTACTATGTTCTTTTTATTGTAAAGCCTGGTCAAAGACTGTAATAAAAAATTGATATTTTATTTGACATGTCTATGACATGATCAGAAATACAGTTCAACTCAAGGATAACTTCATCTTGGATATCCTTCTTTCATAGTAATTTATGCATTAACCTCAGATGAATTTTCTCAGAAGGTAATTTTCCATGAAATGTTTTTGAAAATGTGGTTTCAAAAATACCACAAACTAGATGGCTAATTTGGGGAGTTCACTTTCTGCTTAGATGTAGCATGTAGCACATGCTTTAAAGCTTTCTTTCCTAGCCTAATGCTTTCCAGATACATTCAAATTACAACCTTCAAAATTCCTACTAGTGATCACTCTTGCCCAATTTATTACTTTTTAGGGTAGGGGGAGTTGGTTATCAAGACCCAAACACATGGGAGGATCAGCTACCAGTTGAACCAGGAGGAACCTGTTCTGGGTCACGTAACTCTGTTCAGTTGCTAATTGCACTTGAGAGAGGATGGGAGAAAAGGTGACAACCAGCTAGACGCAATTCAATAAGCACTCCAGAAGTGGTGGAGTCTGTCCTCACCAGGACAACAAAGCACTGTTCTATACAGCTCACTTCAGCACAAAGAATATGTTTTGTGATTGCCACACTCAGAGCACATGACCGATACCAGGACAGATGGAAGATACTTGGCCTCAAGCCAACTTGCTGCCTGGTTGTAATTTAACTCTTCACCAGTCTTCAAAGGCAGCAGTTCTAATAGGGAGCAATGGTGTGTGAGAACTGAGAAGGAACACAGGTCTCTGGATCTCTTGGATGAGGGAGGTCCCGATCTTCCATGTTTTCTTCACTATCTGGTTGAAGTTTATGACAGGATCTTAATCATACCAAAGAGCAAAGAGCTATTCTCCAGGTTATAGATGGCTTTTCTTTTTTGACCCGTGAATCAGATAGCAACTAAACAAGAACAGAATGAGTCTAATGATTAGTAGTTCTGCACTCATTATAGTAGTTGTTGTGGTTCCAGATATCTATTATCACTTATTTGTTAATATCACAGTTCTGTGGTAAAAATAAAATGGGTGCATCAAATGAGGAAAACATGTCCACTATTATGGAATCTCTTGGTTGCATACAATAGATGTGGTTTCAGAAGTCACATTCACATATTCAGAGGCAACTGCATTATCACTATTATCTAATTAGTTTCACACACAAAAATCAGGTTAATAAACCATAAGTGCTGCATTCACATGGCACATGATGCAAACAAATTGTGGTTTAACAGGATTGCTTAGCTAACACAACATGCTAAGGTAGTGGCTGAATTTCCACAAAACACTGAACCGTAAATTATCTAATTTAATTTTAACCTGGTTTAGCAGGTTGTGTGAACCAGGCATATTCTATAAACTTTCCACAGAAGGATGTTTTAAAGTTTCGCTCTGAAAGGAGCTGGTAAGTTACAGAGAGAGTAAAAAGTATTACAAGATCTATCAATCAGCTTCCACAGTTCCACAATATAAATTGGACCAGTAAAAGGTGTGAAAATTTAATGCACAGCAAAACAGCTGATTTATGAAAATGAGCAAATAATAATTTTTTAGGACAGGAGAAGAAATGTGTGTTTATTCTTTCTCATATTTTCAGCCTCCAAAGACTGCAAAAGACATTCCACTATATCTAAAATAAAAAGGGGTATTAATCCCAATAGAAGTTTAGTTCAATCTGTACCATTGAATTCTGATGGTTTATTGCTGCAATCATGAGAAATCATGAAGCAAAAAAAAAAGCAAGGTGCCTCCATGTGATTTATGAGCTTCAGATTATTGAGGAAGATAGCTCCATGCCTAGATTAGACAGAGATCTAACCACTTTAATGCTGTTCTTACAATGTGTATAAACAAAATCCTTCCAATAAACTTGTAAATAATCATGACCAATCCAACTACTACATCCTCACTGCACAAGTAGTTCCATTCCAAGTCAGTTTCAGCTCCTGATGGACAAATCCATATGATTTTAGCAACATTTTCAAAGCAGTTTTCCATTTTTCTTGTTCTAAGATTGAATTCCCAGTCTAGTCTACACTTTAAGATTTTCTGGTGGTCTCCAATTCTAATATTAATCTCCCATCTTGCTTGGCTCAGACAATAATTGGATGTGTGCTGCCACCTGCTGAGACAAGTTCTTACTATATCCTGTTTGTAACTCTTCTGAATTAAAAAGCGGGGATTAGAAATGAAAATTAAGATTACCAACCCTTAAATAGTACAAGATTGTACCTCTGGTTTGTACTGTAGGGTGCTACATGAAAATAGTAACATAGAGAATCCTGCTTCCCCGATAAGTATATTTTATTTGTGAAATAAGAGGCATTAGCTACTATTAGCTATTTCTTTCTTTGAGAAAGAAAGTCAGTTTAATTCCATATATTACTGTCAACAGCTTTGTATATAGGAAGGCAGAAGCAGGAAGAATTTTCTGTTCTTTCCCTCATGCAGGAAATAGCTAATGATTAAAATAAAGTGGCCTCTTGCTTGCCTAAAAGCTATTAATATTTATTATACTACTAATCCAGTCAATAACTAAAATCCTTTGGATGAACTAAAAGTTAGTAAAAACATTTTTATATTTTATGAATATTAAATAAATACACAGTAAATAGCACCCCAGACAGCTTAAAGCCTACATTCATTTTTATGAATATGGATTGGTCTTGCAATGCTGAACAAAATGCTCAATATTCAAATGATTTCCTTTACTAAAACATCTTTTTTTAGAGATAATGGAGAATGAAAAGGCAAAGGGAAGAGCTTTGAACAATCATATTTGAATTTTTTCTATTTCTCTGGAACAGTAGTTCTCAGTTTGGTCTTAGTGTTAGCATTAAATGGAATTTTAGACTTCATTATTAGCCTTTTAATAAAGGTGATATTAGCATTTTAGCATGGCATCCATATTTCTTTATTGAAGTTGAAGAAAACAGGTTTCCCTTTAACCCAAGTCATTTCTTCTTTTGATAGCAAGAACCAACCTTTTCAGCAATTAAACAATTGGGAGCATATTCTGGAGATCCTTGAATACAGATATTCCTCAACTTACAACTGTAATTGAGCCCAGGAATAAAATTGTGAAGTCACTATAGTTGTAAGTCAGCAATGATTGGAAGTAATTTTCCAGACTTTTTTTCAGCAATTGTTGAGGAAACATGATGGTCATTAAGCAAACATTGCAATTGTTAAACAAACACGCTGGTTGTTAAGTGACCCAATTCATCTGAATGGGCATATTTTGCAGGAAACTGGCAAAAAACATCACAAATTGTGTTCACATGACCCTGCCACAACCAGTCATAAAACTGAGCCGCCTGACATGCACTCATCAAATGTGAGAACCAACATGAAACTATGTTAAAAAAGATACCAATTGGACTGGAAGAAGATGACAAAACCCATAAATTTGCCCTTTGAGGAATATTTTCTAGGATCAATGTTTTCTATTGTTTTGTTCTCATGTTTAATAAAGGTCTGTTTGATTTGTTGCTTTCTGGTGCATCACATATAGCAAATGTTAACATTTGTTTCTATACCCTATAAAAAGATGTGATATAACCCCTCTCCCCCCACCAATAGATGGGTTTGGTTTTTTTTGCCTGAATTATTTGGTGATTTGTATTTGCGGGTGGCCAAAAAACCCACATACTTGGCAGAGGTAAAAGCATTTTCCTCTCCCAAATTCAGGAAATAGGTTTTCAGCTCCACATAAACATGTTGCCTGAGAAATTTCTAGACAACATCAGGACCCTTTATATTCTTAAAAATGATTGAGGACCCTAAGAAGCTTTGGTTTTATGTGGATTATATCTATTGATATTTACTGAATTAGAAATTAAAACTAAACTTTTTTTTTTACAATATTTGACTTCGTGGACCACTTGAAAAGGTCAGAGACATCCAGGCATCCCCAGGCCACATCTTGAGGACCCCTGCCCTAGAAACAATCTCATTGAACTCATCTCAAAAAAGTTACTTCTCAGATGAGAGACTTCAATATTGCAGATAAAAATGAGATTGGGAAGTTGTGTATCTTGCAGAACAGAGCAATGGCATTGCACTTCAGTACTGCCTGAAATCAACAGGCATGGCATGGATGGGGTTCAGTTTCCAAGAGACTTTATCTTGACTTGTGGGGAATCTTTTTTTTCCCTAAGAAAACCTTTCACCGCTATCCATCATAACGTTTTCCTGGATATTTTATATGTATTTTAGAAGTATTATTTGAAAAAAAGAGTTTTGTGCAATTCCGAAACTTGGCTTTACAATATTAGCAACCAAACATGAATAGGAGCATTGGTAGCTCCCTCTGGTGACAGACAAACCCCAGTGGGCGTGTCCCACAAAGCCGGAAGGGACAATTACTTTCTTCTATAGAGCGGGTGAGAAACGGCATGGCCCTTTTGACTTGTGGACTTCAACTCCCAGAATTCCCGAGCCAGCATGGAACCTACCCGTTCTACGGCATCGGACACCTTAGCAACCGACCCGGCAGTAGATCTGCGGCTACGCCCATTCATTAATTGTAGTCTCTTTGTCACCTTGGTGACGGCTACTCCCGGCCAATGATGCTTCGCTTTCCGCTTTCTCCTTTGCGCAGGACGCGGGCCCAGACACTCCGATGTATCGCAGCCCGGGAAAGAAGGGGTTTCGCGGGCCGCGCCACGATGTAAGAGCTCGGGAAGGGAGTGGAAATTGGCAAGGGGAGAGCGAACCGCCTGGAAAGGCCTGGCCGGTGCATGAAGCCTCCATGTTCCCGGTTGTGATAGGATCATGGACCGGATGTAGTCATCATAGAGATGTAAAAGGATAGTAAAGGCTAATAGCCTCCCCTTTTTCGGCGGTCAGATGCGATGGGGCGGTAGAAATGGTCTCCATGAAAGTCAGACCAAAACTGACCTAGGCAAGAAAACCCCATATTATTGCCATATATCCCCTTCATCTCCTGGTCTCCGCATCGAAGCAAAGGGGGATGATGCTGGTTCTGGATAATGGTGACTTGTTGGAGTCCTGTAAACTAAGCCGCCGCCACAGTTAACATGTCAGCATATTTTCGTTTCCAACTTTAAACAATAATGTTTCGTATCAACCTAAAATTTAAAGCAGGCCAGCTTCAAATGGCATTTCAAGAAAAAGTTACGGACATGGAAGTGGAATAAATGAATATAAATATAAATCTATTCCTACATTTACCAACAATGCTATATTGCTGTTATTACATAGTTTGGTGTTTAGTTATTCTCTTCTTTTATTCTTACACATAATAGTTTGACAGTTCAATAGGTTGATGCCTGGTCTGTGTCAACAGGAGAAAGTAATGCATCTTTCATAACTGATTTTGTTTGATCCTAAAATCTTCTTAAACTTATAGGGAAGCTTTTAGAGATTGTTCCTTAAAATGAAATGTGGTGCCCTTTTACCTGGAATTTGTGCAGTGCCCTGCTGTTTCCTGTCTGAAATACCTGTACAATGGTTACCAGTTTGGTTGTAACAACTCATAAGACCATTAGATGGCACCATACAGATGCAGAATATTTTCAGGTGATTCTGTTTTAAAATGCTGCTATTTATTGATTCCTTTGAAATGGATTTATGTTGATAGTAAGCTGCCTCAGAGACTCCTGGGGGGAGATAGAGCATCAATAACCAAAATCATGTTTATAGTCTGCTTATTCTACCTTACTGGTCCTTATAGAAGCTTTCAGATTTTGCAAAGAAACCCACAAGCAGGGCACAATTAAAATGACTTTTTTTTTTTTTTACAATACCTCATGTAGAAGGTGACTTCCTGAAGAACCTTCCTGGAGATTCCTTTTAGCTAATAGTCATTCATAAATCTGTCCTAATATTAATTTGTCTTTATAAATCTTGCAAACCTTGCTACTAGTCTTAGCTGAAAAAAATTAAGGCCGTGGGATGGCAGCAAGGAGGGTTTCTAGTACATATCTCAGGTACTATCTGGCACTTTGTGGTCATCCACATTTTTGCAGACCTAACTAGCCTAACCATCAACTTGATCGTGGCTTTTTTTTTTTTTTTGTAGGCCAGTGCCTCTATCATATGCCATTTTTGATGGACCCTCATCAGATCCTCCACTTGTTTTCCTGCATGGGCTGTTTGGAAACAAATCCAATTTTTCATCCCTCGCAAAAAAGTTAGTGCTCCAAACTGGTCGCAAGGTGGGTACAAGATGTATGGTCATCTGGAGAAGGGCTGCTACTGGTTTGCAAGTTAGCTGCTGCCAAAAATGAGTCATTTTTATGTTGAATACTGTAGTCATCAGTTCTTTTGCAGGATTTTGTATAACTGAACAGAACATTCTAAAATATTTTTCAGTCTGTCTCAGGTGAGCCATAGATTTTTATGGGTTTTTTTTATGCAGCTCTAAATTCAGTACAACAGAGAGTCTTTGTTCTTTCTAAAGTCTCTTGCTGCAGCTTCATCGTGTCCATTATCTCATAAATCTCAAAACATTGAGATGGGATTAAGATAGTGTTGCAAAGAAGAACAAGGGAAGTACATGTATATAAGAGAAGGAGGATGTTAATCCAAAACAAGGTGTTGAATCACAAAGCTTTTTCATTAGCTTAATGAAAAATAATTGGACTGATTTGAACTAAGAGTCCTCTAGATTTCTGTCATTAGATTTCATGCTCTGGGACAACTTAATGAGTACAAAAATATGAGCCTTTCGGATAATATTGGAAAGATTACAATTGCTTAATAGTACATAATGCATCAAAACTGAGTTGTTCTGGACAGCAAGTTGGGTGGCATATAAATGTAATAACTAAATAAAAATAAATAAAACCAAAGAAATGCAACTTTTTAAAAATTATCAGATAATTTGTTCTGCTTTTTACAACACTGAATCTGCAGGTTATTCTGCCGATTTTTATAATTTGGTGACTGGAATATAAATCTTATGCAATGCCTTTTTTTGGAAGTCTGCAAACTTAGCTAAGATAATCTTTTCCCATGATTCAAAATGAGTCCAGATTGGGCTGGAATTAAAGCCCAAAGCTCTAAATTAATCACTTTGTAAAAATCTTGGTTGATTTTTGTCTCTCTCTTGCATGGTTTTAATATAAATATTATATTAATTATATAATAATAATTATATTAAGTATTATATATATATATATATATATATATATATATATATATATATATATATATATGTGTGTGTGTGTGTGTGTGTGTGTGTGTGTGTGTTTTCTTAAGTTTTCGCTGGTACTTACATGTATGGTGTTCGGCTTGGTTGGGTATTTTCCACGTCATTGTAGTTCTTTTAAAGTTGTAGCACGTTTCAGCAGAATCTCATCTGCCATCATCAGGACACAATACAGAAGCCTGATGATGGCAGATGAGATTCTGCTGAAACGTTGCTACAACTTTAAAAGAACTACAATGACGTGGGAAAATACCCAACTAAGCCAACACCATATATATATATATATATATATATATATATATATATATATATATATATATATATATATATATATATATATATATATATATATATATGTGTGTGTGTGTGTGTGTGTGTGTGTTTTCTGAGGTTCTCATGGTATTTGTATGTGGATCTTTGGTTATTCGGGTTTTCTCCCGCGTAAGATTCAAAGTATCTAGGCAACGTTTCGATGAAGAAGCACAGAGCCGAAGAAGCAAGCCTGAAGATGATGAATGAGACTTCATCGAAACGTTGCCTAGATACTTTGAATCTTACGCGAGAAAACCCGAATAACCAAAGATCCATATATATATATATATATATATATATATATATATATATATACTATGCAAGAGAAACAGAAGAAAAGGAAACTTGGATAATCAACCTATTAAAAGGAGCTAAACTCCCCCTACAAGGCCTAGTTTGCAGCTTTGAAGAACTTTTTAATCCAGCGCTGTTCCTGAATCTCTATGGGATGGAAATAGTAATTATTAGTATTAGTAACTTTTCTGCAACTTCCTCAAATGTATGTATTGCAACAATTTCTGAGGTGGTCAGACATGGTAATAATCATCTATGCAATTGTGACATGTTTAAACTACTAAACTGCACAACTGTGCACTAAATGAGTCTACCTTTGAAGAATCTCTAGGTTACTGGAAAATTCAACAGCTAGAATTGGTGGATCATCATAATTTCATTGTATCTGTTTGAAATATAGGTCTGGTGATTCTTAAGTAAGTAAGGCCTTATATTTGCCAACCTCTTGGCTTTCCTCATCTCTTGCCCAGATAGGTGCTAACAATAGATGCCCGCAACCATGGGGATAGCTCCCACAGCCCCATCATGACCTATGAAGCAATGAGTGCTGACATCCATCTCTTTCTGAACCAGCTGCATCTCAATAGGTGTGTCTTAATTGGCCACAGCATGGGCGGCAAGACAGCTATGGTATTCGCGTTACAATGGGTACGCACCTCTAATTTCTTCTTCTGGTATTATTTCACTGTTGATATTGGAGTAATGTGGCCTTTTAGACAAAAGGTGACTTGATTATTGAGAGAGGAGGAAAAGTAGATGCTTAGGATGTAGAAATATTTTATTATCAGAAATTTGTGTATGGGGATGAAGGGGCACATGCAGTTTGCATCCATTGCAACTAAAAGATTTGTGTATAATAGATATCATAGATAGATGATCGGTGGATGGATGGACAGATGCTTTAGGAAATCCTGTCATATAATATTGTGAACAATAATATAACAGTTTATAATTTTTATGGATAGCTGATATAAAAACAAATCTAACAAATTGATCCGGGGTTGCCACTTAAATCATAAATCTGCATGATCAAATTATCATATTTGGAATACTATATGAAGACCTAGCTGTCTAGACAAGGTCTATAATGCTGAGAAAGGTGAGAAGAAAGGGAAGATGATGACATTGGAAACCACTGGAAAACCTGGGTGTATATATATCGATAGATAGATGTATCGAGGTGTGTGGGTGTGTGTGGGTGTGTTCTGAAGCCACAGCACCCAAAAGGTGCATTACAAAACAGTTCCTCTATTTTTAAAAAAAAATTAGCTACAAAATCCCAGGCTTAAACAGTTGTACAAGTTCAGAACAGACAAGAACTGAAATACCTCAAAATGTATTTCAAATTAACAAGGACAGTCAACATTAATTATCTTGTATAGGGAAGGTAACTATTGTAAAATTTGAAACAACTGTGAACTCACAACAGGCTTCTAGCCAATTTTACAATTTTTAAGTATAATTTCACACGTACTCTTTTAGTCCCTACACTCAGAAGAGCACGATGCAGAATAGGTGCAGCAACTGTTAGTCGCACTTGACCCATTCCCTCTTCTGGAAGAGGGGATAAGGGACATAGATTCTAGTCAAAGGTAAGGTTTTAAATCTCTCTTTTTTTCCTTCTGAAACACAATTGCCTTCTCACAATGTCCGTGATGGAAACTGAAACAGAATAACAATTTTTGTCGGATACACTGAATCTGCTCTTAACTTAGAATTCTTATTAGAGTCTAGGCTAGGGACTTAGTGTGACAGCTCTTTCAGTCAATGATTCCTGTGACCTTCCCACCTACCCCATCCCCCAATTTGTTTCACTTGCAGCCAGAATTGGTGGAGCGCTTAGTGTGTGTTGACATCAGTCCTAGCCAAACAAAAGATATCAGTGGCTTTCAGAATTACATCGCTGCCATGAAAGCAGTGGATATCCCTAGAGGTATTCCTCGTTCCACTGCACGCCGTATGGCCGAAGAACAACTGCGCCCAACTATTCAGGTAAAGTGCTTTTGTCAAAGAACACAGTTTATATATTTCAGATTCAAGCTGCTTCACCTCCCTAAGTGAGGCTTGCAGAAGTGTGGGAAAAGAAAGTACAGTATTTTTAAAAAACAGAATATATCATTCTTCAGGGCTGGGCATGTCTGATCATATTAAAGGGACAAAATGTAAATCAGTTTACCAAATTCAGCTTTGTGTAAATGTACTCACACACAATTACATGCCCAAGGATTATGTTTCACATTTAAGCCATCATCCCAGTACTTTTTATTTTTGTTTCTGTGTAGGAGCCAACCATCCTCTATTTTCTACTTACCAACCTAGTGAATGCTGAGGACCAGTTTGTATGGCGTGTAAATCTAAAGGCCATTTCACAGCATCTGAATGACATCATGAGTTTTCCTGACTTCCAGACATCTTATCTGGGGCCTACTCTCTTTCTTGGGGGTTCCAAATCTGGCTATATTAGGTAAGAGACTTGGAGCATTGTTTTAAATAATGTTTGCAGGGTTGCAGTCTGAAATCTTTTTACATTGCATATCAATTTCCAGTAAACAGTAGACTATAAGCTACATATCCCAAAAGGTAAATTTATCTTGCTGAGTGTGTGCAGATGATGCTTTTGAACATAGGTGTGATTTAATCTGAATTGTATTTTGCACAACTAGACCAAATATATTTGGAAGTTTAGATCTGGTGGATGTTTCTACCATAGTCTTGCGGTTTAACTTTGGCTTCCAGAATGGTTTACCATTCCACCTTGCTTTTTAGGGCCAGGTGAAATCATAAGATCCTTTTTCACTGAGGTTTTTTTTTTACTGCTTTTTAGTTTTTCTCCTTCACAAACAACTAGTTACCTTTATTTTATTTTATTTTATTATTATATTGATTGATACACTTTATATACTCCACAAAGTTCTTCTTGCAATTTTTCCTATTTCCTTCTCATTTCTGTGTCTACTTTTCTGCAGTTCCAGTAACTACCCTGAGATCAAACGGCTCTTTCCTGAGGCTGAAATCCAGCATATTCCTGATGCAGGGCACTGGGTTCATGCAGATCAACCCCAAGAATTCATCACTGCCATTTGCAATTTCATTGCACTCCATCCACGCTAGAATTTCTGAACAGATCCACACAAACTATCCTATCAAGAACAGAATAGAACAACAGAGTTGGAAGGGACCTTGGAGGTCTTCTAATCCAACCCCCTGCCTAGGCAGGAAAACCTATACCACTTCAGACAAATGGTTATCCAACATCTTTTTAAAAACTTCCAGGTTGGAGCATTCACAACTTCAAGATTGGAAGTTTTCTCATTGGACTTACTGTTGTACGTGACTCATGGTCTGATTTCAAAAGCTCCATGCGAGTGATCCATTCAGAGTATCGGTCAAATTGTCAGTCCTTCCCTAGTGATTTGCTGCTTGGAAGAGTTAGAAGTTGGAGTTAAGAGAATGAGAGAAAAGAGAGATGTTAGAGAAAAGGAGTGTCAGAAAGCAAAACAGAGGAGTCTTACTCACTTTTGGCTCTGGCTCAACCAACCGTTTGCTCCAGTACTACCAGTCATTTGATGCAAACTTCAAGAAGGTACATTTTACGCTCTCAGGTTTCCCACTTCTGACCTAAATGAAGCACATAGATATTGAGATACTCAGAATCTTACCCATTTATTCAACTAGATAGCATGTGTCAATCTACTTGTGGTTAACAGGGAACTGTGATCTACACATGTATATATGTTTATTTATTTTTAACCCTACAATATATATTGTATATATATTGTTTGCCTCTCTCTCTCTATATATATGACAATTCATTGCTCCAGATGAGAAATAGATTTCACCCTCCAGTGTTTCTTAATTGTTCAGCCAGCCCCCACTCCATAATTCTTGATAATACAAGGTCACATGCTTCTTTAGACAATCCATATAGTAATAAAACTTTTGTTCCTGTAGACTTTAACTGTGCAAAACAATGCATCATTTAGCAGCTGTTTTTGAACCAAGGAACCCAAATGAGCTAACTTGCAGAATTCATCCAAAGTCCAGGACCTATGACTCCCATGGAATTGAAATATAGTAAATTTTATAAAACAATATATGAATTAAAATTATCATATACCAATTCAGAACACTCAGGTAGTTCTCTACTTACAACCATTTAGTGATTATTCAAAAAGTTACAATATCACTGAAAAAAAATTGACTTATATAACTGTTTTTCACACTTACAACCGTTGCAGTATTCCCATGGTCACGTAATCAAAATTTGGATGCTTGGCAACTGATTCATATTTATGACGGTTGCAGTGTCCCGGGGTCATGTGATTACCTTTTGCAGCCTTCTGACAAGTAAAGCCAATGGGGAAGCCAGATTTTCTTTACAAGTTTGTTACTAACTTAACAACTGCAATGGTTCATTTAACAACTGTGGCCAGAAAGATCACAAAATTTGGGCAAAGCTCAACTCTTGCTTAGGAACAGAAATGTTGGGTTCAATTGTGGTAATAAGTCCAGGACTACCTGTAATACAATGTCATAAAACATCTCTGCCGATGATTGACCATACTATAGAGTTCAACATGGACTATTTGCAAGGCAGATACATCTCTGAAAGTATCCCAACATTTCCAGTGAAGACAGAGTATTAGAAGCTTTGTCATTGTGGAAGACATAATGGATTTGCAATGGAAACATCCCTGAAAAGATGACCCAGTGTGTCAACTTGGACTTCTTTAAAAGTGATTGATCGAAAGTAATAACAAACCAGTCATAATTAGGTTGCTGCTGGTCAAGATGAAGGTGAAAGAAAGAAAATGGATAAGTTTCAACTATATATTTTTGCTATTGTTTGGATTATTTAACAATCTTTAAAATTTATTTAAAATTATTTTAAAGAGTTACTTTAGAGTTATTTACTTAATGCCTATTTTTATGCTTGTTGTAATTGAATACCACTTTTAAAAGGAGAGATGTAAATTAATCTACCGCAAGGAGTTTGTGAGTATTTTGAATACTCCGTATTTGTGAAACTGGCAATATTTGATAATGTGAAAGTATGCAGAAAAAACAATTACTACCAACCTGCCTTCAGTCGAGGACCTATATACTGCACGAGTCAAAGAGGGCTGTGAAAATATTTACAGACCCCTCACATCCCAGACATAAACTGTTTCAACTCCTAACCTCAAAACGACACTATAGAGCATTGCACACCAGAACAACTAGACACAAGAAGTTTTTTCCCGAAAGCCATCACTCTGCTAAACAAATAATTCCCTCAACCCTGTTCAACTATTACAAAGTCTGCACTACTGTTAATCTTGTCATCACTCCTTATCACCCATCCCCTCCCACTTGTGACTGTATGACTGTAACTTTGTCACTTGTATACTTACGATTTATATTGACTCTTTCCGTTTTTCTTTTATGTATACTGAGAGTATTTACACCAAGACAAATTCCTTGTGTGTCCAATCACACTTGGCCAATAAAGTATCTATTTGTGATGTTTGTAAATTGTTCTGTTACAACATGACTCCTGCCGTTGTGCCGGTCTTCTATAGTCTTTTCCAGCAATTTGCAGATTGCCCAACTTTTTAGTAGAATTTTAACCAATGTAAGGTTAAAAAATGTTTTCCATCTCAGTCTTGGCAACCAGCAAGACTGCCTTTAAATGGCCCCATGCATTTTGCAGAATTATTGTTAATGTTATTATCACCAGATCTTTTTCCTACCTTTTTTTACAAATAACTCAATGTAGCAAACATAGATAATACAGGTGGTCCTCACCTTATGACCTTAGATTAGTGACTATTCAAACTTACAAAAAAACTCTGAAAATGGGACCAGGTTTCGAAATGTTGATATCCCCCTGCAGTCACATGACCATATTTTGGGCACTTAGCAGCTGGTACACATTTACAACTATTGGTAGCTTTCCATGGTCACATGACTGCAATTTATGATGTTTTCCCCACAAGCCTGCGTTACATCAAGTTTCCAATAAAAAAACTGTATAGTGAACAATGGGTTTGCTTCACGACTGCCACATTCACTTAATGGCTACCTCAAAAAAGATCATAAAATTGGGTGCAGCCATGTGATGACCCGCTTTACATGACTTACAATGGAAATTGGGGTTCAATTATGGTCATAAATTGAGGACTACCTATACAGTATTCTTGCCACCTATTTTCCCCAAGAACCCTGTGAGGTGGCTTGGACTGACAAGAGTGTGACTAACCCAAAGTCACCCAGTTGCTTTTCATGTCTAAGGGAGGCTTAGGACCCAGTCTCCTGGTTTTCTAGTTTAGCACTTTCAACACTATACCAAACTGGTATAGTGTGAAATCTCTGTCCAGTGAACTGACCCTCACAATTCTTTGCAGTGATCCCTTTAGACCTCAGCAAAAAGAAAGCAGAAATCCCACCTAGTCCATTTGAGGGAAGAGTGTGAACAAATAAACATCTTATTTAGGCAGCATCATTCTCTTTAAGAAGTATTTGATGAGTTCAGTCCCACAGAACATATCAAAATAGTAGAAAAAGGATTTTTCCTGATTGCTACCTTGTTCTGAATTTGACTCAGATATTTGAAAAGTAATTGTATTTTTAACTATGTTAAAAGGCCTAAAGAGTTTGGGGTCAGAACTCTATGTTACTCAACAGAGGAGAAGGGTACAGAAAAGGATATTTTTCATCTTGATGTAGCAGTTGTGGAATAAAATGTTCCCAAAGGCCATCTGGCCCCGCTGCAACAAACCTTTTACCATTTTGTAACAGAGTATAGATTTGTTCAGCAACCAATTAAATAATCAACTGTTAATATCCTCCTTGTTTTCTCTGTGATATGTAATTTTGTTTATTGTATTTTAAAAAAAGATTTGTTCACCACTTTGAGAGAGTATTCTTTCATTTTAATGGCTGTGGATTCTCAATGATCCAGCTCATGGTTATCCCAAAGGTGCTTTTTCAAAAAGCAGCTGGACTTTTTGTTTTTCCTTGAAGACGTTTCGCCTCTCATCCAAGAAGCTTCTTCAGTTCTGTTCTTTTGTTTGAAGATTTTTATATCTACTTCATTGGTTTGCAACCTAAAGAAAGAATAGCATAAAAGGAGATGGGGGGGGGGAGAGACAAGGGAAGAAAACCACAAACATCCAGTTTTGACTGAGAGCTATGCATTCTTATGTCAGCTGACTAGAAATAGGAAAAAACATTGGGGAACAAACCAGATTTTTCAGCAGTGCCTGGGAATGCCTCAGCTTTTTACGTTTCCTTTCCTGCAGCTTGGTAGGATAAATGCTACCTACCAAATAAGGAATCCACTGAGCTGAGCTGAACATTTCAAACACAAAAAACAGGAGACTGAACCATTTTTAATAAATGTTCAATTTGGAGAAAATCTTATCGATGTGATCGTTAAGAGTTGGAATACATTTTGATGGCACATAAACATTCAAAGCAAGCCATAATTCTGAAGGACGAAACATATTTTGCCTGTCGACGTGGCTGAATATATCTTGAAAGAGGCGATTGCGCCCTCTGCCTCTATTGGCGCCACTTTTAATACAATCTTGCAACGTCCTTTCCCGCTTATTTGGTGAAAATAACAAGGAAAGCAGCTGAGACCCAAAACTTTATGAAATATAGGAGCCCGTTGTATTCAGTGGCTTCTCACGAAATGGTTCTCTGTTTCCGGGATACTCTCACGGAGTTCAATTCATGGGCGGGAAAAGGAAACAACGGGTGTGATATCTTTCACTTTCACAATTGCCCCAAACTGGAACTGCTGCTGAGTCGAACATTTTTCTTCCCCGCTGCCCAATATTAGCTGAGGGATCATGGCAGGTAAGATCATAGATATTTCTCTACCCCTCCCCCCCCCCACCTACCTTCCCCCCCCCTTAAAACTAAATCCTGAAAGAGCGAGAGTGGAGGTTTTACCGTCTCCTTTTCGCTTTCTTGGCGCTGCATTTTTTACATGTACTATACTTCCTTTTTCCACCCATTCTGGGCCTTGCAATGTGCAAAAAAAAAAAAAAAAAAAAAGAACTTTATTCCTAAACTGGGTTGCTTTGGCTGCCTTCCTGTGTATAACAAAAAAAGATCAGGATTATATCAAGGCGCTGGCAGCATCGTATAGATAGAAAGTACCGAAGGACAGCAACTGGAACTCATTGCGAGAAGTTTTGTTTTATTGTTTTGAGATTCCTGATACAGTACTTATGTCTTACGAGATACGAGAATGAACAGATCTAAAATTAATGCAAGGCCTGCAAGCACTAATTTGCCCGCTAACTTAGTGTTTTGACATTCACAAGGCTGCTGGCTCCACCTGTTGTTTTTTTATTCTGCTTTTTTTGAATGAATGATGGGGTGGGTGGGCGGACACTAGGCTCTGGGCCCAGTACATGTTCTTAGAAAATCAGAACGTGAATGTGACTGCAACTCAGTGTTCGGGCTGGAAATGAGCCTGCATGTTAGGGACTCTCCAGTACACCTTCGAATAAATGGTGGTAGTGATTGCCCATTAGTGCAAACTATTTGCAATTGGGCAAACTTTCCTCCATGATTTTGTTGTGTTGTTGGAAGAAATATCCTTCTGGGTTCAGTTCTAAGTGAGGAAGAAAGACACTGGAAACATGATGACTGCTTGGAAAGATGATTTAATGATGGACAGGACCACATGGCTTGGAGTTCCAAAGAAGGAAGGGCTGAGATGCTGAAAGTGCCTGGGTTTTATACCCCCTGTTGAGATTTGAATTTGAGCTTGTATTCTGATTGGTTGTCAGACTCCCATGGGGCCATGCAGGGGCAACTGTAGGCTGTCCTGAGTCCCAGGCTTGGTTGAGCCTTGCTGGATGATGATGTAATGAAAGGGCTTTGGGCAATTCCTATAGCTCTACCTGGAGACCTTTGTTATGTAAAATAGGCTGGTCTAGGCCAGAGTAATGGCCCATTAGCAAAGGTGGGGGGACTGAGTTTCTGCTTCTGAGTTTCTACTCTTTTTAGGAGAAATATTCTGCCTTTTTAAGATTTCCGAGGATATTTCATTTTTCTAGGAGAGGGATGGGTGCTAACTTCCTACAGTGTCTACAGCAGTGTTTCCCTAGCTTGCTGACTGGGAGATTCTGGGACTTGTAGCTGCCAAGGTTGAGAATTTTAAAGCTGCCAAAGTTGAGAAACGTGCTCTAAAATTTTCAAATGTTCCTTCCAACCCAAAGCTTGGGGATTTCTAGCGGAGACAATATAGAGACCATATTGGACCAATGAATTGATTCAATATAAAGTAACTTCATTCACAGATCCTGCCTGCTGCTTTTCAGGAAAGAGGTTACCCTCCACAACTGATGTTCATTTCCCTCACTATTCTCCCTCACTTGAATCATGGCTTTCCACTTCAACATTAGTCAAGTCTTATATTTTCAGGACCTAGCAGCCAAATGCAGAGGGTGACTTGAATTAAGATGGGGCTTATTCTACATTTTCACTGCATATGTTTAAATGATAAGAAGCTGATATCTATATTTCCTTTCTCACCCCTAAATACATTTCCGTTTTCCTAGGGTCATTTATTTCTACATGTTGTCCAGTAATACCTGTCAAAGTATTTGGCTATGCATTAGGAAAAGAGAAAGTGGTGCCCTTTTCATACAACAAGTTTACTGGTTTCCTGAATTAACCCATTTGCTGTGCTTATATAAAATAGAGAATGATAAACTAACTTAAATGTACAGAGTTTACAGGCCCTAAGCTAAAAAAGCAAACTCAGATTGACATTGGACAAGCTTAGCACGTGGCATAAATCAGCTACTCGTATTTAATTGATTTGTTAAATGTATTGTAGGAACAGTACATACTAACTTATATTTTAACTGCCTGCTCCTATTTATCACAAAGTTTTCTTCCAGACTTATATTGTTTGGGGGTTATAGGAATTGTAATCCCAAAATCTCTGATTGGAGAAAAGAAAGAGCATACACACACACACACAAATCTGGTTTACACATCACACTGAATCCTAATGTAGTTAATCATGTGTTGTGGTTTCCATGGCACACTAAACTAATAAACCACTTTCTGGCATTCTTGTACATATATCAACACTTGCAGTGAGAGTACACACCCAGTGTACTCTCTGTGAGACTTGAATCTAAGAGTCAACATTACAGATTACAGATAGTCCTCAGTTTCCAAACACAATTGGGACCATAATTTCTATTGTAAGATATTTCATTTACAAGTTGAATCAGGCCTGATTTTTATGGTGGTTATTAAGCAATTCATGTCATTAAATGAATCCAGCTTCCCCAATGGGCATTTTTTTTTTTTGCCAGAAATTAGCAAAAAAAAAAAAAAAAAGACAGCAAATTACTATCACTTGACTGGAGAATGCTGCAAATCAATTGTAAATGCAAGCAGGTTGCCAATTGCCCAAACTGCAGCCACATGAGTGCAGAGGTTTTTGAACAATCGTGAATGCAAATGCAGGTCATAAGCCACTTGTTCCAAGGCTGTTGTAACTTTGAACTGACATGAAAAGACTCTAAGTCAAGGTCTATCTGTATCTCAGTAAAATTGTAATTCTTCAAGTGTGATATATTTTTAAAAATGTAATTGCTTTCCTTACAGACAATAAGTTGAAAGAAGTGCGCCATGAGTTTATAACACGTAGTAACCCAGCTGTCATCAGCCAACTCTTGGATGATCTGCTCCATCAGGGAATCTTGTGTGATGAAGAGCTGGAAGACGTGAATGTGAAAAATAAGAGGCAGGACCAAGCAAGAATGTTGATCGATAATGTGAGGAGAAAGGGGCCTGAAGCTAGCTGCTGCTTTATTAACTTCCTCCGGGCCCGAGATCCTTACTTAGCTGAACAACTGGGTCTCCAAAATGTTCCTGCTGGTATTTATTATCTTATAACATAATCTCTAGCTTTCGGCCAAAATTACTGGCCTCCCTCCCAGAATCATGCAAAGGCTTTCTGTTGTGCCCCAAACTGTTTGGGCTGGTTAGATTTGGCCATATTGGTGTAATAAGTCATTTTGAAAGGAAACTTTACCATAAGATGATATTTCCCTGTTTTTAGGAGCACATTCTTAAGAATGTTTCTATTTACTAAGATATAGGTACATGAAATTTGGGTGCCTTCCAATTTTTAATTAGCTTCATCGTATCTTATAAAAACTCTCCCTTAATTTTTTTCGGACTAGGACAGTGATGGTGAATCTTTTGGACTCAGTGTGTCAAAAATTCAGAAAAAGCCTATCTTGACTCTGCTGGTGT